>NC_053500.1:131937960-132537960 GCF_905171775.1 Rana temporaria | reverse complement strand
TATTGACAAATATAAGTCTTGGATAGTTTATGATGGAATCTGATACCACTCTTCATGTAAAAATCCGGGTCACAATCCTGTACAATAGCCATTTGTCTCTTTCGGTCAATTGAGCATGTCGACAGTGCATATGCTTATCAGACGACTTTTTCCCAGAAACTGTATATGCCACCATAACCTTTGATACTGTCCCTCGCGACACCCCAAATAAATTGGACACTTCAGTCACAGAGGCACCAGCTAAAGAAGGCACCGACAATTTGCCTTCTTTGAAACGTAGTAAGTTCTTCGTAAAACTCTGTATTACCAGCAGCGCACACGTTGAATAACTAAAGTGAGGCTTCCCACCTGTTAGCTGGGTGTCTCATCACACAGCAGAAGCAAAAGAATGTTACATCACTTCCACTTTCAACATGAAACATGTCATCCACAAGGTTTAGGAGTGTGTCTTTTGGAATGTCAGGCACTGATGTTGAACAAAAAAGGCCTGGCTCACAGTCTCCGCTCGAATTCATCCAATGGTGTTCTATCGGGTTGAGGTCAGGACTCTGTTCAGGCCATTTAAGTTCCTCCACCCCAAACTCGCTCATCCATGTCTTTATGGACCTTGCTTTGTGCACTGGTCCAAATCATTTGGTGGAGGGGGGATTATGGTGTGAGGTTGTTTCTCAGGGGTTGGGCTTGGCCCCTTAGTTCTAGTGAAGGGAACTCTTAAAGCGTCAGCATACCAAGACATTTTGAACAATTTCATGCTCCCCAACTTTGTGGGAACAGTTTGGGGATGGCCCCTTCCTGTTCCAACATGACTGGGTCAAACAAGGTCCATAAAGACGCGGATGAGCGAGTTTGGGGTAGAGGAACTGGACTGGCCTACACAGAGTCCTGACCTCAACCCAATAGAACACCTTTGAGATATGAATTAGAGTGGACACAGCGAGCCAGGCCTTCTCAACCAACACCTCACAAATGCATTTCTGGAAGAATGGTCAAACATTCCCATAGACACACCCCTAAACCTTGTGGAGAGCCTTCCCAGAAGAGTAGAAGCTGTTATAGCTACAAAGGGCGGGCCAACTCAATATTGAACCCTACGGACTAAGACTGGGATGCCATTAAAGTTCATGTGCGTGTAAAGGCAGGCATCCCAATATTTTTAGTAATGTAGCGTAAAAACTTTTGGACTCTAAGAAACATTTATTTTGTGAGCCTTCTAACTCATTTAGACATCGATGATCTCAGACCTCTTCAGGGTAGCGTGCGTTGGGAATAGATTGAGCTAATGACGCACATTCATAGAGTGTAGCTGTGATGGGTCATCATTACGGGCAATGCCTGCACAGAAGCAAGGCAGAGGAAAATTTGTGGCAAGGTTTCCAGACACTGACAGAAAAATTCCATTGGGATTCAGGCAAGACGCTAGCTGTCCTATGTCATATAGAGAAAATAGTTTAGCCTGGAGGTCCACTTTATTTTTCCTTAGGATCCAATATAGAACATGGCTTTGATATAATCACTATGCATGGTGTAGCAGAAGTATGTTCCTGACTTGTTGCATTGTTGATGATCCTGCGGGCCACATACACGTCTGCTTGTCAAATAAATGAGCAAAACTCCAGCAAGTGTTTTTCTCAGGAGTGTGCCTACTCCACTGACATATGGATAAACATTTCATCGCTACGGAACTTTGTCACCAGCTTGTCACATCATATGACCTAGTTTCTCTCTAACGCATTTTATTAGAGGATGTTTTTTTTGGATGGAAGAAATCTCTGTTTCGTCTTGATGACAGCGGCAAACATCGCTTGTCAATCAACAACGGCACTTTTCAGAAAGAGGGTCATTTTAAGGGAGATTTTAGGTGTTCCATTCACAGGAAGTCTTCAGAGACAAAACCGAATTGATATCATAAGAGGATTGGAAAAGTCAAGGGTATAAAAGTAAACCCCAAAGAAAAAAAAAGGGGTAAAGACCAATTCTAGCTTCTTCCATGTTGTTTTCATAAAGTACAATCGTACAAAAACTAAACCGTATAAAGAATAATATTCTAACATTTTACCTCCACTTTAATTTGCTGTTCCCTATTTTGGTTCTCCTATTTCATTAACCGCGTCCCGACCAGCCGCCGTCATTATACTGCGGGAAGGTGGCTAGTTTTCGCATATCGACGTAGCTGTACGACGGCGCGGGGAACTCACTTTTGTGGGTGCAAGCCTGCTACCATTGGCAAGCCGGGGGAGCCAATTAGTGGGTCCTGTGGATTCGATGTCCACAGGCCACCCGCGATGATTTCCCGCAGTGACAGAACGGGGTATGTGTAAGCAAGGCAGATCTCCGTTCCGACAGGGGATGACAGATCGCAGTTGCAATGCTTTAAAGGCTCCAATGCAAAAAAAATATTATTGCACATTTCTTTATGTTTTTCAGTATGGGTGCATTTTTTTAAGTGGAATTTGGCTTTAACTCTCTGGCCCCCGTCCCATAAGCCACAGACTTCTGTTTAATTTTGACTTTGAGATCTGTTATTGAAGTCCCATCTGCCACCACCATGACAGAGGGACTAGTAATTCTCAATGGTGCACAAGTGTGGTGATGTCACCCTACTCATAATTCACTGAGGCCTCGTACACACGACCGAGTTTCTCGGCAAAAACCAGCAAGAAACTTGCTGGGAGATATTTTTTTGCCGAGGAAACCGGTCGTGTGTACATTTTCGTTGAGGAAACTGTCGAGAAACTCGATGAGCCAAAAATAAAGCATGTTTTCTATTTCCTTGAAGGGAATGGAGAAAATTGGCTTGTCGAGTTTCTCGACGGCTTCACAAGGAACTCGACGAGCAAAACGATGTGTTTCGTCCGTCGAATTTCTCGGTCGTGTGTACGAGGCCTGACACTTTTTTCAGATCCATAATGGAATGTCTATGAAATCTCAAAAGCTTGGGTGGTCATTTTTCTGTGGCCATGATCACGTCCGAATGCATTTTTGTCCAGATTCCGGGTATTTCCGTTATCGTTTTAACTAACAAAAACAAACTCGCAGAATACGAAATCCGAAAGATCGGACATAAAAATAATCCTTTATTTTCATTTTCTTTGCTGCAACAGTTCGATATACTGTAGATAGGAGATTCGACGTGATGTCTATCGAATCAGCGGTTGAATGTGTCTAACCTTAACTCTATTAGTCCAAGATTATTCTACATAGAGAGAAAAGATTTGACATTATAGAGACAGTGTTGGGGTAGACCATTCGACATGAACAACGAAGATTCGACGAAGCAGAGAAAAACATACAAACGTTGAATCTGTCATTGAAGGCTTATGGTGTCTGTCGAAAGTTCTAAGAAGATTCGACAAGCAGCTAAACTGTACGATGCCGCAATTGGACATTTCTGGTCAAATGCTCGGCCAATAGGCTATAGAAGAATTTGAATGTTGGTTGACTAGTAATAATAATTTATAAATATAATTATTACTAGTGTCATACAACATTCAAATTATTCTATAGCTTTCTGGAACATTTGACCGGAAATGTACGATTGCGGCGTCGTACAGTTTAGCTGCTCCGTCGAATCTTCTTAGAACATTCCACAGACACCATAAGCCTTCAATGACAGATTCGACCTTAATTAATTCGGATTTTTGGACGAATACATTATTTTTAACAAAACAAATAAATAAAAATGAATTTCGGGAGTAACTAAATACATGTTTTTTTCGGACGAAAACGAAATTCCGAAACAAAATAAATCAGTGTGCACATGTCTAATGATCACATGCTATGTGCACTGTAAGTAGGCTCTGAGTGGGCTCCCCTGTAAGGACAATGTGTCACTGCCCTGTCACATATCCTCAACGGGCATGATGAGGACTATTAGTAGAAGGAGCTCGGGTTGAGGTTGCCTGTCAGAGCAAGCACATGGAGTGGGAAGGCTCTTGAGTGTACACCACTTCTGGGGCACTGTTCAGTTGCAGGCCTGCACAGTATGGAAGAGCAGAAGTAGCATAATTTACTACTCCTGGGCGCCAAAGCACCCTCTCTTGTTTAATTTGGCAAGTAGGCTTTAGCAGCCTGGGGGTAGACTATGTTCTGTTGAGCTGTTATAAGGGCCATCATTTAGAACTGTTTATACCATAATTTGAAAGACACGTAAAGACACCTCTTGCATTAAACCATCGCACAGAGTTATACTAGTAGGCTACATTTGGGCATAGCACAGCCTATAGTATTAAAAAAAATGTAAGGAGTTATAGCAATTATTCAGCTTAAAGCAGGAGGGGTGGTGGCAACGTACAGTAACAGTAGGTCATGGAGGGGTGGCCTGAAAGGTCCATGATGCCCCCCCAGGCCTGGCTACTGTAATTGGTACTTGGCCGTGGCGCAGGACCAAACCCAGGGACCAGGCTTGCAACATGCCAATAGCAAGGTCTTGCAGATGGACATGTACTGTAAATGATGTGGCTCCTGTCCTTGACTCAGGACAAAAGTTCATGACAGATCTTGTATTGTGTAATGAGGAGCTGGTAGGAGGGCTACTGCTAGGATCCATTGAGGAACTGGAATCCGCCTGCTCTGTAACCCAGCTCAGATATCGCTAGTAAACAGAAGTAATTTCATGTAAGCCCCTAGCCTAAGGTGATACCCAGTTTATCTCCGGTCGCTAGGCGGTGTTGTACCCTGTGGATTAAAGAAGATTTTGATAGAACGGTTTGATCAGACTTTACTGGTACCAGTGAAGGACATGTCCTTCACTGCTACCAGTAAAGTCAGATCAAGACGGTCTATCAAAATCTTCTATAATCTAGGGATGAGGTACCCACTTAGCCCATCAATCGCTAAATACTCTGTGGATTAAAGAAGTCCTTTGGGGGACTGCTTCGTCAAATCTTCTTAGAACGTTCGACAGACACCATAAGCCTTCAATTGACAGATTCGACCTTAATTCATTTAGATTTTCGGACGAATGCATTTTTTAATGAAACAAAATAAATAAAAACGAATTTCGGGAGTAACTAAATAAATGAATTTTTCAGACGAAACCGAAATTCCGAAACAATATATTTCAGTGTGCACATGTCTAGAAGCTAGTGCCTTTTATTGATACTGAAATCCCACAAATTTGGGTGGCCATTTTGGTGTGGATGTGATCACAAGCTATGCCTACATTGTAATCCCCTAGTGCAGTCTTTCTCAACCTTTTCAGCACAGAAGAACCCTTGAAAAAACGTTATGATCTCAGGAAACCCATGCTAAAAAATATTTATCTACACCTCATGATATATTAGTATATTGGTCAGTGGTGGGAAGAATGGTCCTTACATTTGTGGTCATTGGGAATTACCCCCTTACAGATAGCTAAAATGATCAATGGTGTCAGCAGGAACTTATCTGGGATGCTCTTTGCTCAAGGAACCCCTAGCAACCTCTGGATGAACCCTGGTTGAGAAACTCTGCCTTAGCCTAAAGTAATACCACGGCCTGTAGGGGGGGCCATTACATGTTGAATGAGCATGACAGCCAGGCAACGGTTTTGGAAGAAAAGGTCAGTAATTGCAGTTTCCTTATTTTCTCAGTAAACCATCATCCGTCTCAGTTTTGATCCCTGTTTACGGTGATATTTTCCCGGTCTGTAATAGTAGCCTCTAGCATAATATATGATAGCTCCCAGGATATGAGACATTAGGCAGTGGGCTGGTATTATTGACAGAGCAGAACGTTATTTTCTATAGAGCGTTGAAATGCTGGAAATGCTAGAAAGCCTTGTGTTCTGTGGTGGAGACCCATCAAATATCAGTCTGCAGTTTGCAAACATTACTCATACCATTGAGCGGTCAGCATGGGGTGCAGAAAACAGACACCGAAGTATACGATGGATGGGTGTAATCTGACTTGACAGCTCTATTTTCAATTTCTGGAAATAATGCCGTGTTTATATTTCTAGAGGTCACCAAGATGGATTTTAAAATGCATTTTCAAAACATACTTTACCCTTTGAGTAGACATAATATCCGAGGACATAGCCATGTGATAGCTCGACACTAAATGGAGGCAAAATTTGGAAACTTCTGAAAACTCCCATTTTTATTTAAAGGGGAATTTTCCTTTATTGCCAGGAAGCACAAGGTCCTATTTTATTTATTGCAGTGATTATCTTCAAGTAGTTCATGTATTTTTTTGCATATCTACATGATTGCTAGTAGATTATTAATAGATTATTATTATTGCATTATTATAGTAATCTAAAGACCAGCGTCTAGAGCTCTGATGCCCAACCGCTGGCCCAAGGGTAATTTCAGTAATGAGAGCGAAAGCAGTAATATGTTAAGTGGCTGAAATGTCCTTAATCTCCTACAATCTGCTTTAGTTTGTCTGCAGTCTCTGATAATTTCCTTAAGTAGGTTTGCAGTC
Organism: Rana temporaria; assembly: GCF_905171775.1. Lineage (NCBI taxonomy): Eukaryota > Metazoa > Chordata > Amphibia > Anura > Ranidae > Rana > Rana temporaria. The sequence goes on along the minus strand of NC_053500.1, from coordinate 132,531,555 downwards.
TCTGAACATCTCTTGTACCATGTCTGCAGTCTCTGACCATCTCCTATATCATGTCTGCAGTCTCTTACCATCTCTTGTAATATGTTTGCAGTCTCTGACCATCCTATGTAGTATCTGCACAACATTTGACCATTGCATTTTGCATGTCTGAAGTTTCTGACCATCTCCCATAGTATACCTGTAGTCTCTGAATATCTCCTGTAGTTTGTCTGCAGTCTCTGCCCATCTCTTGTAGTATGTTTGCTGTCTCTAACCATCTCCTGTAGAAAAACGTATTCTCCTGTAGTATATCTTCTGTAACAGGGGTTAACACCGTTAACGATATTCCATTCCACCAACCCAAGGCAGCTTATCCGACACTCCAACAATCCAGCAGACAGGACCCATTGGATTCCCCAGAATAACAAGTGTGAAGCATGTAATTCTCCCTGCTTGTTTTAGAGATATTGTGTGTGTTAGAGGTAAAAAGGGTTCATGTGTTACAGGCTGATTGATATGTTAATGACCCTTCCTCAGCCAGCTCCCTAGTTCAAATGGTAATTGATTTATTGTGTGTGGGAAGGAGACCGGCCTTACTGTTTACAATGATTAGATAAGTGGCTCATGTTAATTATTCTGATTGCTTCATTGTGGTCAGGCTGTTACACCTAGTAATTAACTCCGCTGATGTCCTTATCTAAAGAAAATGTGTTTTCAGGTCGGCTCCGAATTATCTGGCTATATTCTGTATGAGAACTCCAGAGTGGGTGAAAAGGGGGTGGAGCTCCCATTGTTCCTTGATTAAGGATTTAGCTTGTAAAACTGTATTTATAACCAGCAGCAAGCTGCCAATAAATCAGTCTTGGTTCCAGCATCCAGTCTTGACTCATGTGTGGGGGATCCTGTGATGTTCTTGTATGGAGAGGAGGGAATGCTTGACGGGGATATCATACCGATACCGTCACAACAAGACACAAGCTCTGTTCTCTGTGTCCAAACGAATGAATACTTTAATGGTAAACTCAACTGGTTATATACAGTTAGAAACCAAATCTGGACAAACCCTCACTCCACCCACAACATCACACAAAGGGGTGCTAACGAGTCCCCCTCAATCCACATCTTAGACAGACTTTCTGACTTTGCGATAATCTATTCCCACCTGCTACATAAAACACATTCCTTTAGTAAACATAATTGACATGCTAATCCACTACACCTGAAAGGTCAGACATCTGACCTTTCAGACTGCCAACACATATCTATCATCAGAACTTTCACACAATACAGTGTCATTAGCATACACAATGAAAGGTTCTTAATTAGCACAATAGACAGTAGAATGCAATCACAGCAAGCTGTTATAATTACAGCCAGGTAGACTTAATTAGCACCTCAACAGTCTATGTGTCCCCACATGAATGAATACTGTCCTATGGTCAGAATAAACCACTTGTAATATTTCAAGATATGCTGCAATACATGAATTATCATTATTGTCCCATCTCATGTAATTTATGATATCATTTCTCAGTCATCCAATGCCCCTAGTGGACATAGGATGACCCTAGACCCAAGAGTCATTAGTGAAGCTGGCACAGGAGTACCCCGCATCCTTCAAAAGTCTCTGGGTATCACGGGCCATTCCGTTACATCTTCCATCTCTGATCATCTCCTGTAGTATGCTATGCATGAATCTATATCTATGGTAATTAGAGCGGTGACAGGAGGACAGGTGGAGCTCCTGCGCCCTTTATGGACGTACCCAGTGTTGCCAACCTACCAGATTGAAATTTACTGACATGACACCCGAAATTTACTGGCGCAGCCACGCTTTTACTGGCATTTCACAAAAGTTACTAAATTACATTTTTTGGTGCAAATTTCAGTATTTAGGCTACAAACAAGTACGCTAGGCAAATAGCAATATGACTTAAGGTAGATATTAAGGTAAAAAAAAATATTTTTGTTATTTTCGATATAATAAGGGCAAATTATTTAGTCACATCACCCCCTGCCACCAACACCCCCTGCCTTCACCCCCCTGTGCGGTACCACAATCTCCCCCTGCCTCCAATCACCCCCTGCCTCCATCGTCCCTTGCCTCCACCCCCCTCTGTGGTGCCACCAACAGCCCCTGTCTCCATCCCCCACCCTCTGTGGTGCCACCATCCCCCTCTGCGGTGCCACCAACACCCCCTGCCTCCAATCTCCCCCTGCCTCCATTGCCCCCTGCCTCCATCCTCCTCTGCGGTGCCACTGCAGCCACCATCACCCCCTGCCTCCAATCTCCATGCACAGTTCCAAGCTGAACCGATCTCGGCTATTTTTACTGGCACATTTCTGCAACCACGGACATTTACGAACGGGGGAAAAAACAGCACGTTTTTACGAACTGTCAGTAAAAATACGGACGGTTGGCGACACTGAATGCACCGCCACTGACTCAGACCCTAATGCCCCGTACACACGATCCGAAAATCGTACGAAAAATGCCGCTTTCGAAACGATCGTACGATAATCGGATCGATAGTACAGAGCTTTTGAGAGCCGATCAGGACAGTTCATCCGATTTTATTCTATCGGACATGCACGGATTTTTTTTTCGTACGATGCCAGATCGCACGATTTACGTTTAATCAGTACAGCTGTCGTTCGAAAATGCAATGCAAATGCATTGCAACACATGACATCACTTACGGTTTTTTATTCTGTCGTACGAGAATTTTCGTGACTTTAGTAAACTCATCGGCCCGGATTCACAAAGCACTTGCGCCGACGTATCTCGAGATACGCTGCGTAAGTGCAAATATGCGCCGTCGTATCTGTGCGCCTTGCCCACAAAACTAGATACGCCTGAAAATAGGCTTCATCCGACATAACTTGCCTACGCCGGGGTAGAGTGGGCGCATATTTACGCTGGACGTATTTGGCTCTCCTATTGATTTTCTATTCACATATGCAAATGAGGGAGATACGCCGATTCACGAACGTACGTCCATCCGACGCAGTGCATGTAAAGTCATACGTCCGGCGCAAAGTTATGCCCCATAAAGCATCCATGCAAAGGGAACACAAGCCGATGTATTTTACGTAGTTTACATAGGACGTGAATATGTCTAGGCGTAGGTTACGTTCACGCCGTAGGCAGTGATCCGGCGTATATTAGGGAGTAGTTCCGATGTGATTGTGAGCATGCGCACTGGGATGCGTCCACGGGACAGTGCATGCGCCGTTCGTTATACATATCTGTCTGGCGCTCGGCCCATCATTTGCATGGGGTCACGCCTCATTTGCATGGCTCAGGCCCACTTCCACCTACGCCGGCTTACGCCTAGGAAACCCAGCGCAGATTTGGCAGCACTGGCTTTGTGAATCCAGTGCTTGCCTCTCTGCGCTGCGTCAGCGTAGCGTAAAGAAGATACGCTACGACGGCATAAATATGCGCTGCTGTATGTGAATCCGGGCCATCAGATTTGACGTGAGACTAGCATACAAAAAAAAACTGACGATCATTCCTCCGATAATCGGATCGTGTGTACCGGGCATAAGTCTGCATCATGAGGGAAAGGAGAGAGTGTCACCATAATAAGAATTTGCTTGTTTCTGGTGGGTGAACTGGGTAACTTTGGAGCTCACAGGAAAGGTAAGAGTCAACAAGGAGGAAGGGGTGGGGGGAAAGTTGGGCATGCTGCAGGAGCAGACCTCACTTAAAAGAATGTTTCCTATTGATACAAATGACACCTAACTAGCAATTATCTCCAAGTTTCACATTTTCTTCAAAATGGAATCACAAAACCCAATAATTCAATTTAGATTTTCTGCCTTCTCGTTGTTTTGTCTAATTCAGCGTTAATTAGTTGTCATTCTAACTGCCATATCCGTCCAGCTGTCAGTCATGTTATTCATGTGCTGATCAACCATAATATAATGGAATTTGATGCAATAACATTGACTGACGACATTTGTGCAGCTCCAAATCACTGTCAATGTTTTTTTTTCTTTTTAACTGTTCTAGAGAAATAACAGAAATCAGTGCCATAATTATCTCAACAGCACTTCCTTGGCAGGCAAAAAAAGTTTTTGTCTCTCAATATGAGACCAAAAATATGCAAATGAAAAATCTGCAATATGTAATGCTGACTGTTACTGAAAGGTGAGCATGGTGCTATGTCCTCAGACCTGCTGTGATGGATTTATTTATTTCATTTTATTTATTACAAGTATCCAGGGCCGCCATCAGGAATTATTGGGCCCCTTACACAGCTTTAGGCATGGGCCCCCTGGAGCAGAGACCCGGGGGGGGGGGGGGGGGGGGGGTGCTGCCGCCTGAAATTGAGAAGCGGGGGGCTGCCGCGAGTTGAGAAGCGGGGGGGGCCAAAAAAAGAAGAAATAAAGAAAAATATATATAAGAAAAGGGGGGAAGCCATCCGGGGCCCTGGTGACCTCTGGGCCCTTTAATAAAAAAAAAAATATATATATATATATATATATATATACAATTTTTTTTTTTTTTATAAAAAGAAATTACAAAAAAGGGGGGTTGCCATCCGGGACCTTTGGGCCCTTTAATAATAATAATAAAAAAAAAGAAACCTCTGGGCCCTTTAACCACTTGACCACCGCCCCATGTCAAAAAGACGTCCTGTTTTTAAAGTTGAATTTCTCGATAACGGCAGCAGCTGCTGCCACAACCGAGATATTCATCTTTTCAGGGGGCGGTGGTGTACACGATAATGGCGGTCTCCGCCGCGAGATCGCCGTTATCGGTGGCGGTTATCCCGCCGCTCTCCCGCGCCCTCCGCCGCTTACCGGAGCCGTCGGTAGCGGCGGAGGGGATCGGATGTGTCCGGCAGCTGAGCGGGGACGGGACTGAAGGAGAAATCTCCTTCACCCGTCCTCATAGCTCTGCTGGACGGAAGTGACGTCAAAACGTCAGTCCCGCCCAGCCTCTTAAAGAAACATTTTTTTTTTTGTCATTTGAAAAAATTACATTTTTTTTTTTTTTTTTTTGCATTTAAGTCTAATTATGAGATCTGAGGTCTTTTTGACCCCAGATCTCATATTTAAGAGGACCTGTCATGCTTTTTTCTATTACAAGGGATGTTTACATTCCTTGTAATAGGAATAAAAGTGATCAATTTTTTTTTTTTTTTTATTTCAGTGTAAAAAATTATAAAACTAAATAAAAATAAATAAGAAAACCAAAAAAAAATGTTTTAAAGCGCCCCATCCCGACGAGCTCGTGCGCAGAAGCAAACGCATACGCGAGTAGCGCCCGCATATGAAAACGGTATTCAAACCACACAAGTGAGGTATCGCCGCGATCGTTAGAGTGAGTGCAATAAATCTAGCCCTAGACCTACTCTGCAACTCAAAAAATGCAACCTGTAGAATTTTTTAAACGTCGCCTATCGAGATTTTTAAGGGTAAAAGTTTGACGCCATGCCACGAGCGGGCGCAATTTTTAAGCGTGACATGTTGGGTATCATTTTACTCGGCGTAACATTATCTTTCACAATATATAAAAAAAATGGGCAAAATGTATTGTTGTCTTATTTTTTAATTCAAAAAAGTGATTTTTATCCAAAAAAAGTGCGCTTGTAAGACCGCTGCGCAAATACGGTGCGACAAAAAGTATTGCAATGACTGCCATTTTATTCCCTAGGATGTCTGCTAAAAAAAAATATATAATGTTTGGGGGTTCTGATTAATTTTCTAGCAAAAAAATTGTGACTTTCACATGAAGGAGAGAAGTGCCAGAATTAACCCCGTGGGCAAGTGGTTAATAAAAAAAAATAAAAAAAAAATATAAAAAAAAATAAAATAAACATTTATAAAAAAAAAAAAGGGGGGGAGGTTGCCATCCAGGGCCCTGGGGACCTCTGGGCCCTTTAATAAAAAAACAAAAAATAAATATATCTAAACAAAAATAAAAAAATAAACATTCATAAAAAATAAAAAAAGGGGGTTTGCCACATGGGGCCCTGGGGACCTCTGAGCCCTTTAATATATATATATATATATATATATATATATATATATATATATATATATATATATAAATATATATAAAAAAAAGAAATAAAATAATATAAATCATTTTTTTTTATAAAAAAAGGGGGGTTGCCATCCAGGGCCCTTTAATAATATATATATATATATATATATATATATATATATATAATAAATAAAAAAATATATAAAAAATATTTTTTTTTTTATAAAAAAATCGGGGGGTTGTCATCCAGGGCCCTGGGGATCTCCGGGCCCCCCGTACCCCTAAAAAAAATTGGCCCTTTAATAAAAAATAAAATAAAAATATATTAGAATTTTTTTTTTTTTATAAAAAATAAATAAAAAAAAGGGGGGGTTGCCATCCGGGGCCCTGGGGACCTCTAAAAAAAATAAAAATGTCCCTTTAATAAATATATATATATATATATATATATATATATATATATATATATATATATATATATATATATATATATTTTTTTATATATAAAAAATAAATTAAAAAAAGGGGAGTTGCCACTTGTGGCCCTGTAGGCCTCTGGGTCCCTTACAGGTGTACTGCCTGTACCCCCCTGATGGCGGCCCTGCAAGTATCTATATAGCACCAATAGTTTATGCAGTGGTTTATATGTTGCACATTAGTCCCTGTCCTCAAGGAGCTTACAGTCTAAGGCAGCCTTTTTACAACCTGGGTGTCAAGACACTGTGGGTGCCTTGAGGTTTCTTCTGGGGTGTCTTGGCAAAAGACGGCAGGTGACATCATCCGGCCCAGCCACACAGATAAGGGGTAAGGGGGCCCCTGAGGTATCGGGGGGCTCTGTTGGAACTCTGATATAATTGAAACTTTAACGGGGCTCTGATGTAAGGGGGGGGGGGCTCTGATTTATTTATTCTTTCGGCTCATGAAAGTTTGTAAAATATACAATGTGGCCCTTGTACTGAAAACTTTGGAGACCTGTGCTCTAAAGTTTAAAAGTAGGTGGCACAGTGCAGAATTGCCACCTAGAAGTCATGTAAAAGACTGGATAAATCTAACGACCATGGATTATTTTTTAAATTGAGATTATTATGAGAATTTGGTGCGATTTCGCCACGGGCGCCATGTTTTTTTTTCTAACTAGCAAGAACAATTGTAAAAATTTTATAATTACACAAAAGGATGTAAATCACTCTTTTATTATGGACGCCATGTGTGCAAACCTAGAAAGTAATTTTGTGTTGCCGCAGTAAAGACAAAATTTAAATAAATTCCATTTAAACGATTGAAGTATTCATTATTTTCTAGGAGAAAAGATCTATGCAAATGGCAGTACATTTAAGGTGCATATGTAATAAGGCCGTTTAATGTGATTCTTCTCTCTAAGTAGGAAAGGTGATCATCTGAGCGCGGTGCGCCTCACAATATTACTTTTCTTGACGCAGTGCAAGTCACAAGACCACTAATGCCTTCTGTTATTGTCATATATAAAACACGGTAAAAAATAAAACATATACAATTTAATTTAAAAATGTAAATTCTTATTATTATTTAACCACCTGCCAAATGCATACAGTGAATATGCCGCACGTGGGCAGTAGGTACAGACTTGGCAATGTACGTTGCCGGCTTTCTTGTAGGTTTGGGGAGAGTGGCGGCTGGTGCTTAAAGGGGTTGTAAAGGTTCTTTTTTTATTTTCTAAATAGGTTCCTTTAACCACTTAAGGCCCGGACCAATATGCAGGTAAAGGACCAGGCCCCTTTTTGCGATTCGGCACTGCGTCGTTTTAACTGACAATTGCGCGGTCGTGCGACGTGGCTCCCAAACAAAATTGGCGTCTGTTTTTTCCCACAAATAGAGCTTTCTTTTGGTGGTATTTGGTCACCTCTGCGGTTTTTACTTTCTGCGCTAATAATAATAATATGTATGCAAACAGCCCATTTATTAAAAGTTAATGCACTCACATATAGTAAAAAAATGTTACATTCATATAAAAGCATCCGGATACCACAAGTCACTTCCGGCTTCGGTATGCTATGACGTCACATGACTTATGGCCCAACGTGTTGCGTCACTCATTATGTGGCTTCATCGGGGAATCAAGTGGATCCGACAATACTTTTATCTGCTTTTATCTCCAAAAAGGCAGCACCATATTTGTTTACCAGTCATCCAGGGTCAATATATAGTACTTTCGGGTCTCAGATGAAGTCTAGAGATGACACAATGATGTAAATCCCAGTGCCTGTGCAGTTCTTGGCTCTGTTCACAAATACCTGACACAGATCATTCTATGCTGAACCCTCTCACCTCGTGACTTGCTACAAAGTTACAATGTTGCATGTTTTTAACAATAAATGGTGGACCTTTTTTTAAGAATGATATTGTTGCTGTATATTATGCAGAGCTTTTTTTCTCAGAAAATAGGTGCAGGAACTCAACAACGACCCTGTTCAGATTTCAAAAACAGTAGAAGGGTCTTAAAGGGGCATTAAATACCAGGATTGCATTACATACAGAGTGCAGAGTTCAGGTGGTTACACACAGAGTGCAGAGCTGTCACTTGTAAACACAGAAACCAGACTTCTGTTTTTACAAGTGATTGTGGTGAGCAGGCACCAAAGGGTCTAAGCCAGAGGTGGTGGAACTGAGTTCCCCCAGGTTCCCCCTGAAAAAAAGCCCTGATATTATGACATGGAATACATTTCCTCACTTGCACTTGCAAACTTACCGAAAGGTCCACTTTTACAGACATATTTGTTTTGGGTGGATTGACCCTTCAACTGATACAGAATTGTACTCATGAATCCACAATGTGAAGTGTCATTCAAGGCAAACTTTTAGCTCATAAAGTAGCCAATTTCTTGCGGAAAGGTCACATTTGTTATCTATCAAAATAGTCCAAGATAGAGGAATAATGAGCTGCCTAAAAGCACTGGCCTTTTTACCTTCAGAATGGGCTTCTAAATCTAAGTCAGGAGAACACTGACTGGAAATCATTCTGCTTCCTCTGCCGGAAAGGTCAGGCGCTGAAATATTACAGGATCATTTTACTGCGTTTTAATGTGAAGCAAAACATAGCGGTCCACACCAACAGTTTATATTTACCGGCCTCTCACTTTGGGGGGGAATTTCTCGGCGGCCGCTTGAACAATAGGCCAACCGTGCCCGGCTGTCACCCACCAAGCCGGCATAGAAAAATAAAACAGGGGCGTAAATATTTTGTGTATTATTTCCCAGTGCTAGAGAGGTTATCAAATGCCAAACTAGTTTTCAGCACCGCTTCCTCATCCCGATTCTGAGATTCAACGGCAATGAGAAAATTCCCCAGAGAGGATCCAGTAATAGCTCTGCTTAGGAAGTTCGAAATTGTGAAGCTTGCTATACTTTTTTCATGTTGCTTCTTTTTATTGGTTTTATTGCTCGATAGGCCTTTCCTATTTTTCTTTTTTTTGCTTAACTATATTACAAACAAAGAACCAATAACTGAAGAAATTATTTCAAAATACTTACACTTGTCAATAAATAACAATAATAATAGTCCAATAATAGAAAATTATGTATATCATGTAGCCCTTCCATTCATTTGCCCTTATGTAGTCATGTCATGTGGCCATTCCCTAGCTTGTTCTCATGTAGTTATACCATGTAGGCCTTCCCTTAGTTTGCCCTCATGTAGTCTTATCATGTAGCCCTTCCCTTAGTTTTCTGTCATGTAACCTTCCTTTAGTCTGCCCTTATGTAGTCATGCCATGTAATCTTCCCTTAGTCTATCCTCATGTAGTCATGCCATGTAACCTCCCCTTAGTTTGCCCTCAAGTAGTCATGTCATGTAGCCCTTCTATTCATTTGCCCTCATGTAGTCATGTCATATAGCCATCCCCTAGAATGTTCTCTAATGTAGTCATGCCATGTAGGTATTCCCTTAGTTTGCCCTCATATAGTCAAGTCATATAGCCCTTCCCCTAGTTTACCCTCATGTGTTCAGGCCATGTAGTCCTTCCCTTAGTTTACCCTCATGTGTTCATGTCATGTAGCCCTTCCCCTAGTTTACCCTCATATGATCATTCCATGTAGCCCTTCCCTTAGTTTACCCTCATAAGTTCATGCCATGTAGCCCTTCCCTTAGTTTACCCTCATGTGTTCTTGCCATGTAGCCCTTCCCTTAGTTTACCCTCATGTATTCATGCCATGTAGCCCTTCCCTTAGTTTACCCTCATGGGTTCATGACATGTAGCCCTTCCCTTAGTTTACCCTCATGCGTTCATGCCATGTAGCCCTTCCCTTAGTTTACCCTCATGTGTTCATGCCATGTAGCCCTTACCCTAGTTTACCCTTATATGATCATTCCATGTAGCCCTTCCCTTAGTTTACCCTTGTGTGCTCATGCCATGTAGCCCTTCCCTTAGTTTACCCTCATAGGTTCATGCCATGTAGCCCTTCCCTTAGTTTACCCTCATGTGTTCATGCCAAGTAGCCATTCCCTTAGTTTACCCTCATGTAGTCATGTCATATAGCCATCCCCTAGAATGTTCTCTTATGTAGTCATGCCATGTAGGTCTTCCCTTAGTTTGCCCTCATATAGTCAAGTCATGTAACCCTTCCCCTAGTTTACCCTCATGTGTTCAGGCCATGTAGTCCTTCCCTTAGTTTACCCTAATGTGTTCATGCCATGTAGCCATTTCCTTAGTTCAGTGTTTCCCAACTCCAGTCCTCAAGGCACACCAACAGGTCATGTTTTCAGGATTTCCCTCAGATGAAACGGCTGTGGTAATTACTAAGGCAGTGAAACTGATCAAATCACCTGTGCAAAATAATGGAAAGCCTGAAAACATGACCTGTTGGTGTGCCTTGAGGACTGGAGTTGGGAAACACTGCCATAGTTTACTCTCATGTGTTCATGCCATGTAGCCCTTCCCTTAGTTTATCCTCATGTGTTCATGCCATGTAGCCCTTCCCTTAGTTTATCCTCATACGTTCATGCCATGTAGCCCTTCCCTTAGTTTATCCTCATGTGTTCATGCCATGTAGCCCTTCCCTTAGTTTACCCTCATGTGTTCATGCCATGTAGCCCTTCTCTTAGTTTACCCTCATGTGTTCACGTCATGCAGCCCTTCCCTTAGTTTACCCTCATGCAATCATGCCATGTAGCCCTTCCCTTAGTTTATCCTCATGTGTTCATGCCATGTAGCCCTTCCCTCAGTTTACCCTCATGTAGTGATAGCCTGCAGATCTCCCTTAGTTTCCCTCATGTAGTCATATCATGTAGCCCTTCCCTTAGTTTACCCTCATGTAGTCATAGCCTGCAGATCTCCCTTAGTTTCCCTCATGTAGTCATATCATGTAGCCCTTCCCATAGTTTTCACAATTCAGGGCATTCTTTTGCGAAATGTCATTGGTGTCAAGTTATGTGGTGAGTTTAGGTAAACACAGTATTTAGCATGCTTTATATTTGAAAATCTTTTTTTTTTCTTTTTATATTTTGTGTACAGTACACGAGGACTCAAGAGTTTTCAAAACCTCCCCCCGAAGTGCTTAATCAGAGTATAAATCTGCAGAGTTTCCTAAACGTCTCGTCTCATATTTGCAAGCTCCCAAGCGTTCACATGTATATAAACAACAAATGCGCGCTTCAAGAATATCGAGTCCCTAAAAAACTTTGTTGGATTTACAGCTTGCAAATATCTTATTGAAGCAGTTCATCAAAATTCACCGAAGAGTCCCTTGCCTATTCCAAGCCATAACTTACGCAGGCTCAGGTAGGGCATGGTATTAATCTTTAATGACGCTTGATACAATGCCCCATCGCAGATTTTTTAAATTATTCCTGTCTAAAGGAGCTGTAGAACGTTATAATGATTTCAGATGTGCTTCATTTTCCAAATGTTCTGGGGAAAAAAAAAAGTTGTCTTACTCTTAAATCTTGAATAGTCATCTCATGCCTTTTATGTATATGTGTTAGTTTAGGTATATTAATTAGTCTTTGAAAAAAAAAAAATAACTTCAGGCTAATAGAAGAAAACATATTTTTAGTTATTTCGGTATTCCTTCAAAAGAAATTTCTCACTTTGGTTAGTGTCTCAATATTGATTTGCTACATGCCTGCTGAACATTGAAGTGCAGAGTAACAAATTGCCACATTCTACAGTCTGTTCTGCCCCACTTTTATGTCATTTTTCTGTTCTGTATTGAACTGCATTATATATGCTGACATCTAGTGGTGGTTTTGAGCCACAACGACTTGTTTACTTATATGATTTGTTATCTCTTTCTGTTCTCACCTCCTTTTTAGTGCTAGTTAGTTCAGTCCTCTCTTCCCATTTCTTCAATATTCGCTGTCAGTATTAGCATACCTCCCAACATTTTGAGATGGGAATGTATCTTAATCCGCGTAGTGTATCTTTGGCGGCGTAATGGCGCTGCATTCAAACCTCTGTGATGGGGGCGTGTTTTATGTAAATACGTCGTGGACCCGACGTAAACAACGTTTTTTTTTAACTGCGCATGCGCCATCCGTGGGGGTATCCCAGTGCGCATGCTCGAAATGAAACCGGAACAAGCCAATGTTTAAGACGGTGACGTCATTCTACGCAAATCCCTATTCGCGAACGACTTACGCAAACGACGTAAAAAAATTAAAAATGCGAGGCGGGAACGACGGCCATACTTAACATTGAGTACACCTCATAATAGCAGGTTTAACTATACGCCGGAAAAAGCCGAACGCAAACTCTGTAAAAAAATGCGCCGGCCGGACGTACGTTCGTGGATCGCCGTAACTAGCTAATTTGCATACTCAACGCAGAACTCGACGGAAACGCCACCTAGCGGCCGCCGAAAAATTACACCTAAGATCCGACTGCGTACTAAGACGTACGCCTGTCGGATCTATCCGAGATGCAGTCGTATCTTGTTTTGTAGATACAAAACAAAGATACGACGCGCAAAATTTGAAATTACGCCGGCGTATCAAGAGATACGCCGGCGTAATTCTTCTGTGGATCTGGCCCTCAGTCTTTTTCGTTTGTTCAGCAAACAATAAAAAACCCAGTGGTGATTAAATACCGCCAAAACAGAACAATATCTGTCTCAAAAAATATATAAAAATGTAATTGGGATACAGCGTTGCATGACCGCGTAATTGTCACTCCAATACGACAGCGTTGAAAGATGAAATTTGGCCCGGGCAGGAAGAGGGTGAAAGTGCCCCGTAGGCAACTGGTTAAAGCGGGAGTTCACCCATTTATAATTTTTTTTTTTCTCCCCTTAGCTTCCTGCTCGTTCGGTCTAGGGGAATCGGCTATTTGTATTAAAATATGAGCAGTACTTACCCGTTTTCGAGCTGCATCTTCTTCCGTCGCTTCCGGGTATGGGTCTTCGGGAGCGGGCGTTCCTTCTTGATTGACAGCCTTCCGAGAGGCTTCCGACGGTCGCATCCATCGCGTCACTCGTAGCCGAAAGAAGCCGAACGTCGGTGCGGCTCTATACTGCGCCTGCGCACCGACGTTCGGCTTCTTTCGGAAAATCGTGACGCGATGGATGCGACCGTCGGAAGCCTCTCGGAAGTACTGCACATATTTTAAAATAAATAGCCGATTCCCCTAGTAAAAACGAGCATCCATCTAAGGGGAAAAAGTGCCCTCTAAGGGTGAACCCCCGCTTTAAAGATGTTTTTACAGTTTATAAAGGCTACTTTGTCAGTTCTAAAGACTGTAGTGCAGCCTATGAGTGCCCACCAGTGCTGCCTATCAGTACCCATCAGTGTAGCCTATGAGTGCCCCCTCATTAGTGCCCCAGTATTTCTAGTAAGCCATATGTGTATAAATACTTGGGTAGGTTACTGAAACTATTTAGAACCGAAGACGCAGGTGGGACAAGCTGCTGAACATTTTTTATCATTGCAGAACAAGTCCCTCTGAATGGGATTAGCTGTTAGATATAACATTATAATTTTCCTTTTACCTAAAATAAAACAATTCAAAAAATAGATAGAATGGCAATTTATTGGCAAGTGTATGAAATAAGTACATTACTTCTCAATCCATGTCATGTCACTGAGCTCCATTACATCTTTCTTACACTAAATATGATTTTCCTTCCTTTGGAGTATTCACGTGTATGAAAAGCCAAAGGTTCCCCATTCAATCTCCAAAGGAAGTTATAGAAACAGTGCAGAGGGAGTATTGGATCCATGGTAAATTATTACATTAAGTGGAGCGTTTAGATGTGATTTCCCGCTGACAAATACCCCGTGGGATTAAGGATAATTTCGCATATTCTGAAGAGCACATTATGACCTCCCAAATGAGCAATTTAATTAACAAAAGCATTGGATATTTGATAATATCGGACCTTGTCACGGAAAAAAATAAAAAAAACTATCACCATAGCAACCGCACCTTAACGCTGCTGCGGCAACACAATACAGTACGTCTGCATCTAATTGGTCCCCGCACAGATATATTCAAGGGTAAATGACAGCTTAGAAGAAAAATTAAAATTAATAAATAAATACAAAAATTAATAAATAATTACCGGTACTGTATTTATTGGCGTATTAGGCTTCATTTCCATGGACGTTTTTACAGTAATTTATACAGTAATCATTGCATTTTTATAGCACTGTGAATGTGAATGGTCCCAAAATTGTGTCAAAAGTGTCCGATACGTCCGCCGCAATATGGCAGGCCTGACAAAAAAATTGCAGATCGCCGCCATTAGTAGTAAAAAAAAAAAAAAATCATAAATCTATCCCCTATTTTGTAGACACAATGGGGGTAATCCACAAAAGAAATACGACGGCGTATCTACTGATACGCCGTCGTATCCCTGTTTCTATCTTTGGAATTGATCCACAGAATCAGTTTCTCATAGATAGGCAGAAGATCCGACATGTGTAATTGAATTACACTGTCGGATCTTAAGGATGAAATTCTAGGCCGGCCGCTAGGTGGCGAGGCCATTGCGGCCGGCCTAGAATATGCAAATGAATACTTACGGCGATCCACGAACGTTCCGACGGGGCCGTCGCGCTAATTCTACGTCGTTTACGTCGAGTTACGCCGTGTAAAAATAGGGCTGAGTCCTATTTGACTAAGCCCTATTAAGTATGGCCGTCGTTCCCGCGTCGAAAATTCAAACTCTACGTCGTTTGCGTAAGACGTCCGTGAATGGCGCTGGACGCCATTTACGTTACCGTCTAAGCAAATGACGTCGGAGCGACGTCTGTTAGCGCAATGCACGTCGGGTAATTTACCCGACGGAGCATGCGCAGTACGTCCGGCGCGGGAGCGCGCCTAATTTAAATGGGACTCGCCCATTTGAATTGGCCTGCCTTGCGCCGGACGGATTTAAGTTACACCGCCACAAATGTCCAGGTAAGTGCTTTGTGGATCGGCACCTAACTTGGCAACTTTGCGGCAGTGTAACTTAAATGGAAAAATTTACGTTGCACTGGCTGGCTGTGGATCTGGCCCAATAACTTTTGCGCAAACCAATCAATATACGCTTATTGCGATTTTTTTTTAACAAAAATATGTAGAAGAATACGTATCGGCCTAAACCGAGGGCAATTTTTTTTTTAAATGGGATATTATTATAACAAAAAGTAAAAAAATATTGTGTTTTTTTTTCAAAATTTTCTGTCTTTTTTTGTTTATAGCGCAAAAAATAAAAATCGCAGAGATGATCAAATACCACCAAAAGAAAGCTCTCTTTGTGGAAAAAAAATGATAAAAATATAATTTGGGTACAGTGTTGTATTGTCATTCAAAATGCGTCGGCGCTGAAAGCTGAAAATTGGTCTGGGCACGAAGGGGGTTTAAGTGCCCAGTAATGAAGTGGTTAACTATAGCGCAGTTGCATAGGGGTTAAGCCGGAGTCACCAGGCCTGAATAGTAAGGGATGCTGGAGCAGCACCCCCAATCTATGTCATTTGTTAGGACAGAGATAGATTCATATTTAGTTTACAGCTGATAATGAAGAACTTCAACAAAAAGTTCTTCATTAATCTGGCCCCCTGTCTAGTACAGACAGGGGACCAGCTCCACAGTGAGAGTACGCCGGCGTATCTACTGATACGCCGGCGTACTTTCAAATTTCCCGCGTCGTATCTTTAGTTTAAATCCTCAAACCAAGATACAACGGCATCTGGGTTTGATCCGACAGGCGTACAGCATCGTACGCCTTCGAATCGTAGATGCAATACTTTGGCGTCCGCTGGGTGGAGTTTGCGTCGTTTTCCGCGTCGGGTATGCATATTCGTTTTTTCCGACGATCCACGAACGTACGCGCGGCCGTCGCATTCTCTTACGTTGTCTCTAGTCGGCTTTTTCCGGCGTATAGTTAAAGCTGGTATTTTGCGGCGTATAGTATAGATTTGCCATGTTAAGTATGGCCGTCGTTCCCGCGTCGAAATTAGAATTTTTTCTTTTTTTTTGCGTAAGTCGTCCGTGAATCGTGATGGACGTAAGTCACGTCTAAGTTAAAAAAATTACGTTGTTGCGACCTCATTTCGCGCAATGCATGGCGGGAAATTTCGAAACGGAGCATGCACAGTTCATTCGGTGCGGGGACGCGCTTCATTTAAATGAATCACGCCCCCTAATCGCCGATTTGAATTCCGCCGCCAAAGATACACTACGCCACTGGCGCAAATTCGTTGTGGATTTGAAACAAAGTAAGTTACGGCGGCGTAGTGTATCTTAGATACGCTGCGCCGGTGCCGATCTATGTGGATCTGGCCCAGGGTAATTATGTTAAACATTACTCCACAGCTTCCTCCCAAAAAATGACAAAGCATGGAGAGCAAGTAAGCAAGTAGAATACACTTAAAAAAATAACCAGCCATTTAAAATATTTTGTTTTTGTTATGCTATGGTAATGGGAACATGTAACAAATATAAAGTAGGTGATATCCCAAGTTGGCTGCAAAAATGGAAATATACTTTAACCACTTCAGACCCGCGCTATTGACAAAAGACGTCAACAGCGCGGCTCTCAAGTGCCGGGTGGACGTCTTTGGACGTCTTTTTAAAAGCATTACCAGCGCTCGCCACTGGGTGGCGC
The DNA here is from genome assembly GCF_905171775.1 of Rana temporaria. NCBI lineage: Eukaryota > Metazoa > Chordata > Amphibia > Anura > Ranidae > Rana > Rana temporaria. Next base: position 132,514,514 of record NC_053500.1, on the reverse strand, counting down.
ACAGCGGGTAAACACTGTCCCGGCGCATCGCTGAAGAGCTAATGCGTGTACCTGGCGGCCGCGATGTCCGCCGGGTACACGCGATCGGCGGTGACACAGCAGGTGACAGCAGGGACGTGGAGCTCTGTGTGTGTAAACACAGAGCTCCACGTGCTGTCAGAGGAGAGGAGACCGATCTGTGTCCCTTGTACATAGGGACACAGATCGGTCACCTCCCCTAGTCACCCCCCTCCCCCCACACAGTTAGAACACACCCAGGGAATACATTTAACCCCTTCCTCACCCCCTAGTGTTAACCCCTTCCCTGCCAGTCACATTTATACCGTAATTAGTGCATTTTTATAGCACTGATCGCTGTATAAATGTGAATGGTCCCAAATTTGTGTCAAAAGTGTCCGATATGTCCGCCGCAATATCGCAGTCCCAATAAAAATCGCAGATCGCCGCCATTACTAGTAAAAAAAAATCATGAAAAAAAATCATAATTCTGTCCCCTATTTTGTAGGCGCTATAACTTTTGCGCAAACCAGTCGCTTATTGCGATTTTTTTTTTTTTTTACAAAAATACGTATCGGCCTTAACTGAAAAAAATTGTTTTTTTTTTTAAAAAATGGGATATTTATTATAGCAACAAGTAAACAAAAAATATATATTTTTTAAATTGTCGCTCTTTTTTTGTTTATAGCGCAAAAAATAAAAACCACAGAGGTGATCAAATACCATCAAAATAAAGCTCTATTTGTGGGGAAAAAAGGACGTCAATTTTGTTTGGGAGCCACGTCGCACGACCGCGCAAATGTCAGTTCAAGCGGCGCAGTGCCGGAAGCTGAAATTTCGCCTGGGCACGAAGGGGGTTTATGTGCCCAGTAAGCAAGTGGTTAAGACACAAAATATAACCCAAGAGCCTGAACAAACACTACAGGAACCGGACAGGTAATATATATTATTCTCTAAGGCAATCACTTCTCTGCCCTACCTTGCGCTATTAGCGAGAAAGGCGACCATGCACGCTAAGCACATAAAACCCTGGAGCTGGTCTAATCGCCTGTTAAATGCAGTAGGCTATTTCTACGGTGGATGATTTTACAGGGAGTTTAAAATGAACGTAAAGATCATTTCAAAAGGGGCGCAACACAATAGTGCAATGATATCCGAAGCGCTTGAGCAATAACTCGTGTCTCCGTCACAATGGGGGACCCATCTGGCCCACACAATCATTTCGTAATTACATTTACCTAAAACAACAGAAGTGAAGCAGCTGGCCACAGAGTGGTTGGGAGATTCGAGCAGAAAATCGAACGGCAATGAATCTTCCTGTGTCTTTCATGGTATTTCAGAAAAAAAAAAGGTTTATTATTTCACATAATAATAAAAAGTTACTTAAAAAAAAAAAAAATGGGCAGACAGAGAGGGATGCTTACATTATGACATGTGCAGTTCAGAGGCAGAAGGTGACATTCCACGTAGGGCATCCTGGACCTGGCATTCCTTTAGGCTAGGTTCACAGAATGGCAGTAACTAAAAAATAACCTGCAGTGGAACATTAACCACTTAAGCCCCGGACCTTTAGGCAGCTCAATGCCCAGGCCAGGTTTTGCGATTCGGCACTGTGTCACTTTAACAGACAATTGCGCGGTCGTGCGAAGTGGCTCCCAAACAAAATTGGCGTCCTTTTTTCCCCACAAATAGAGCTTTCTTTTGGTGGTATTTGATCACCTCTGCGGTTTTTATTTTTTGCGCTATAAACAAAAATAAAGCGTCAATTTTGAAAAAAATGCACTATTTTTTACTTTTTGTTATAATAAATATCCCCCAAAAACATATATAAAAAAAAATTTTACCCTCAGTTTAGGCCGATACGTATTCTTCTACCTATTTTTAGTAAAAAAAAATCGCAATAAGCGTTTATCGATTGGTTTGCGCAAAATTTATAGCGTTCACAAAATAGGGGATAGTTTTATTGCATTTTTATAAAAAAAAATTTTTTTACTACTAATGGCGGCGATCAGCGATTTTTTTCGTGACTGCGACATTATGGCGGACACTTCGGACAATTTTGACACATTTTTGGGACCATTGTCATTTTCACAGCAAAAAATGCATTTAAATTGCATTGTTTATTGTGAAAATGACAGTTGCAGTTTGGGAGTTAACCACAGGGGGCGCTGTAGGAGTTAGGGTTCACCTAGTGTGTGTTTACAACTGTAGGGGGTGTGGCTGTAGGTCTGACGTCATCGATCGAGTCTCCCTTATATAAGGGATCACTCGATCGATGTAGCCGCCACAGTGAAGCACGGGGAAGCCCTGTTTACATACGGCTCTCCCCGTTCTTCAGCTCCGGGGAGCGATCGCGAGGGGGCGGCTATAAACAAATAGCCGCGCCGTCGTCCCGGATCTCTCCCCGAGGGGATCCGACCGCCGCATGTAGCGGGGGGGGTCCCAATCGGACCCCCGACCCGCGGAAAGGCAAGGACGTACATGTACGCCCATTTGCCTGTATGTGCCATATTGTGGACGTACATTTACATGCGGCCGTCGGGAAGTGGTTAAAGGATCACTAAAGGATTTTTTTTTTTTTTTTTTAAATAGCAAACATGTTATACTTACCTCCACTGTGCAGCTCGTTTTGCAGAGAGTGGCCCCACACCTGGTCTTCTGTGGTCCCTCGTGGCTGTCTCGGCTCCCCCCCCCGCAAGCACGCAACACCTCAATGCTCGCATGGTGTTGAGTGCTTGCGGGCGCGCTCCCGTGATACAGCCAGAGGCCATAGATGCTCACTGTATCACTCAGCCTCGCCCCCCCGTCACGCCGCGTCATTGGATGTGATTGACAGCAGCGCAAGCCAATGGCTGCGCTGCTTTTAATCAATAAATGAGCGGAAGACGGCCGAGAAGCCAGCTCGTTCACGGCGCGGGACTTTCGAGGGCTCAGGTAAGTAATCGGGGGGGGGGTGGGGAGGCTGGGGGGGGAGCGCTAATACTCTGATGTTTTTTCACCTTAATGCATAGAATGCAAAAACAGCTCTGGCAGTGAAAGGGTTTAACCCCTTAACGCCCGCCGCACGACTATATAAGTCCGCAAAATGGCACGGACAGGCAGATGGGCGTATATATACATCCCTGCCTTCTAGCGGGTGGGGGGTCCGATCGGGACCAAACCCCCCCCCCCCCTTCTGCGTGCGGCAGACGGATTCCCTCGGGGAGCGATCCGGGACGACAGTGCGGCTATTCATTTATAGCCGCTCCGTCGCGATCGCTCCCCGAGGCTGAAGAACGGGGAGAGCCGTGTGTAAACATGGCTTCCCCGTGCTTCACTGTGGCGCCTGCATCGATCGAGTGATCCTTTTTATAAGGGAGACTCGATCGATGACGTCAGTCCTACAGCCACACCCCCCTACAGTTGTAAACACACACTAGGTGAACCCTAACTCCTTCAGCGCCCCCTGTGGTTAACTCCCAAACTGCAACTGTCATTTTCACAATAAACAATGCAATTTAAATGCATTTTTTGCTGTGAAAATGACAATGGTCCCAAAAATGTGTCAAAATTGTCCGAAGTGTCCGCCATAATGTCGCAGTCACGAAAAAAATCGCTGATCGCCGCCAATAGTAGTAAAAAAAAAAAATGCAATAAAACTATCCCCTATTTTGTAAATGCTATAAATTTTGCGCAAACCAATCGATAAACGCTTATTGCGTTTTTTTTTACCAAAAATAGGTAGAAGAATACGTATCGGCCTAAACTGAGGGAAAAAAAATTATATATGTTTTTGGGGGATATTTATTACAGCAAAAAGTAAAAAATATTGCATTTTTTTCAAAATTGTCACTCTATTTTTGTTTATAGCGCAAAAAATAAAAACCGCAGAGGTGATCAAATACCACCAAAAGAAAGCTCTATTTGTGGGGAAAAAAGGACGCCAATTTTGTTTGGGAGCCACGTCGCACGACTGCGCAAATGTCTGTTAAAGCGACGCAGTGCCGAATCGCAAAACCTGGCCTGGGCATTTAGCTGCAAAATGGTCCGGGGCTTAAGTGGTTAAAGGAATCCCCTTTAACAATGAATTTGTTTGATGTAATATTTTGCCTTTGAATACTTTTTATTTTAAAATGAAAATGGTTAAAAAATAAAAAATGTTTTTTGGAAAATGATAGTCATTCTGAGACAAGTGCTAACATTCACCATGGAACATGTTATTATGATTAAGTGAATTGTGCTGCTGATTGTAGGGTATTGCTCAGCAAAATGAATAAAGAACAGTTTACAGCTGAATTTTGAGCATGAAAAATATATATGCAGATGTCCTTCGCCATGCTATCGCTCCATCAATTGATTTTCCCTAAAAAAATGGCATTTAACCATTTGAGCTTTGGAAGGTTTTACCCCCTTTTATGACCAAGGCATTTTTTTGCTATTCATCACTGTGCTACTTTAACTGGCAGTTGCTTTATCATGCAAAACTGAAATTAACTTTATATAATTTTTTCACACGAATACAGTGGAACCGTGGATTACGAGCATAATCCGTTCCAGGAGAATGCTTGTAATCCAAAGCACTCGCATATCAAAGCGAGTTTCCCCATAGAAGTCAATGGAAATGAAAATAATTTGTTCCGCATTGACTTCTATGGCATGCAATACCGCATGTGGCCAGAGATGGGGTGGGACGCCAGAGAGCCTCAGAAATACTCAGGAGAGCCTCGGAAAGGCTCAGGAGCTCAAGGAGTATTTCCAAGTATTTCCAATCGGCTCCGGCGCCCCCACACCTCTGGCCAAATGCGGTACTGCACACCGCTGTGGCTTGAATCCTGCTCGTTTTGAGAGACAACACTCGCAAACCGAGTCAGGATTTTAAAAAAAATGCTCGTACTGCGAAACGCTCGTTAACTGCGTTGCTCGCAATCCGAGGTTTGACTGTAGAGCGTGTGCGTTTGGTTGGTGGCATTTACCACTGGGTTTTTTATATTTTGCTCTATAAACCACAAAAAAAAATACAGAATATTTTGAAAAAACAAACTTAAAATTAAAATTGCAAACAAATAATTTTTCTATATACATTTTGGCCAAAATATAGTTTGCTACATTTCTTTGGTATATTTTGGAAAGTTATAGGCCCGGATTCAGAAACGAGATAGGACGGCGTATCTCCAGATACGCCGTCGTATCTCTGAGTGCGGGCCGTCGTATCTATGCGCCTTATTCAGAGAATCAGTTACGCATAGATTTCCCTAAGATACGACCGGCGTAGGTGTCTTACACCGTCGTATCTTAGGCTGCATATTTACGCTGGCCGCTAGGTGGCACTTCCGTATAGTTACGCGAGGAATATGCTAATTAGGTATTTACGCCGATTCAGAAAGGTATGTCCTGCCGGCGCATTTTTTACGTCGTTTGCGTTAGGCTTTTTTCGGTGTATAGTTACCCCTGCTATATGAGGCGTAGCTAATGTTAAGTATGGACGTCGTTCCCGCGCCGAGTTTTGAAAATTTTACGTTGTTTGCGTAAGTCGTTCGCCAATAGGGCTTTGCGTAAGTTACGTTCACGTCGATACCAATCAGGCTTTGTGGCGTAATTTCGAGCATGCGCACTGGGATTTTTTCATGCCGTTCACAGAAAACGTCAAATACGCGGGGTCAAGTGAAATTTAAATAAAACACCCCCACAACATCCCCATTTGAATTAGGCGGGCTTACGCCGCCACACATACGTTACGCCGCCGTAACTAAGTTCTTTCTGCATACGGAACTTGCGCCCAAATTTACGGCGGCGTAACGTATCGGAGATACGTTACGCCCGCAGAAAGATGCGCTCCTCTTTCTGAATCCGGGCCATAGAGTCTACCTATAGTATATAATATATATTTAAAAATTTACCAATCCTGATGCCTATCTCATTTCTTGAGGCCCTAAAATGCCAGGACAGTACAAATATCCCTCAAATTACCCCTTTTTGGAAAGTAGACAGTCCAAGGTATTTAGTAAGAGGCATAGCAAGCTTTTTGAAGTTGCAATTTTCTTGTCACAATTTTTGCCTTTCATTTCTATTTTAAATGGAATGGGTTGTATTACAAGGAGTGTTTACAATCACTTTAAAGAGGAAGTAAACCCTCCTCTAGAAAAAAAAAGAGCCTGCAAGACAAAGGCATAATGAGCTAGTATGCATAGCGTAATAGCTCATTATGAATTACTTACCTGAGATCAAAGCCCCCTCAGGGATCCTCGTTCTCCTCCCACGACACCGCCATCTCTCCCGGAGTGACTTCCGGGTATCGCTGCTCCGGCGCTGTGACTGGCCGGAGCAGTGATGACGTCACTCCTGCACATGCGCACGGCGGGAAATTTCAAAACGGAGCATGCGCAGTACGTTTGGCGCGGGAACGCGCCTAATTTAAATTATCCACGCCCCCCTACCCGGATCATTTGAATTAGGCGGGCTTGCGCCGGAGGGATTTACGCTACGCCGCCGCAACTTTACAGGCAAGTTCTTTGTGAATCAAGCACTTGCCCGTAAAACTTGCGGCGGTGTAACGTAAATGCGATACGTTACGCCGCCGTAAATGTACCAGAATCTGGCCTTCTGTTTTTATTTCAATAAAAAATGTACTTTAATATCACTTTAATTACACAAAAATTAGACAACTTTATATTAGTCTCTTTGTGGTTTTGTCTTCTGTATTTTACTCCTATTAGACTTTATTCCAAATCATTTTTGTGAGTGGAGATTACCAATAATTCATTGCACTCAGATGATATGTTACGGGCCTCCAATCTGTCCATAAAGGATATTGTCCCATTCCTTCTAGTTCAAACTCAATTACCACTGCAATTTATCTTAGTCCTACACCCAAGACTATGCGCAGACAGGTAAAATTGGAACAGAGCTATATAATGACATGGATCTCCGTGACAAAGGAACACGGCGACAGGAGCAATGCCAAATGTTGCTTATTTTTTGGGGGAAGAATATAATAGAAATGTACAGAAATAAAAGATCTTTTCAAAGTAGGATAATAGTTATCTTTAGCAGGAAAGCTGGTCTGAATTTTATTTTAAGTTTATTCATTTTTTTTTAAATGGCTGTTTCCTCTCTATTCAAAACTTAAAAAGAAGCTTTTAACTTTATATATATATTCAAGATTAATTGACTTATTGGGTATTTACTAAAACTGGTGCAGCTGTGCATGGTAGCCAATCAGCTTCTAAATTCAGCTTGTTCAATTCAGCTTTGACAATAAAACCTGGAAGCTGATTGGTTTCTCTGTAGAGCTGCGCCAGATGTTGCATTTTCAAGTTTTAGTAAATCAACCTTATTGTGTTCTCATTTACGCACAAGCGCAGTGCTTCCTGGAAATAATCGGCAGCTTAGTGGGTTGTTTTGTCTGTCTTCCTTCCACAATCTGTAAATTAACCACTTTCTGCCCAACCTATAGCAAAATTACGTCGGGCTGGGACTCTCGTCGATCCAGGTGGATGTCATATGACATCCTCCTGGATCACACCTGCAAGGCCGTGCCGCGGCACAATCTGTCACTGGCCATGTCCAACGGACACAGCTGATGACTGATCACTGTACTGGCCCGCTGCCAGTGCCATGTGACCACTGTAACCAATCACAGCAGATCACATGACAGTTGTGTTCAATAGATGGCTTCTATTCAAGCCGTTCATTGTGTACAATTGTGTTGTTAGCTGTGATTGGTCACAGTGATCACATGGTAAAGAGTTCCTGATCACTGACACACCAGTTATATGATGATGCTGTGGTGACAGTATGTAAAATACTGGTCTCCCCAAACTAGTGCTCTCCGTTTAACAGGTTTATTTAACAGGTTTATTTGAAAAAGTAAGGAAAACTACTTACAAGCATAGCACTCGAGCCGAGTCCTGGCAAACTAGTGTGTTTACAACAGTGATGGGTTTCTAACCAGGAAGATGGCCGCAGGTGATGTCAGACATGACTCCTCCCCCGTACGTATTACGTCCATAGGTGGGACTTCTTCAGCATGGGGTTGGACAACTAAATCACCTTCTGCAAATTAGACAGTAGGGGTCCCTCCATTATCTTGGCAAAAAAAAATCCCAGGCTCACTACCTTACAACTGCTCACATATAATGTAGGTTGGCCCTACTTAATGTACTATGTTACTTTTTAGCCTCACTTATGGTCACTATAAGGTAGTGGTTTACCCCAGCTGTGGTCAGTCCAGCAGTGAATTATCAAGTGACTACCTGACTCCTACCAGGACCTCAAGGCTTTGTAGTATACTGTATATAAGACCCTTAACTCTCAACTCCTATGAAAACAATCTTAAGGACATGCAAGTTTGAAACTAAGTGGTCCTTAACTTCTGGTTCCCCCCTTACCCACCTTTGGGATAACCCTACTCCACACCACCCTCTACCAATTTTACCTAATGGGAAATCTACACACTTTTTATTTCCAAAAGATAAATATAACCTGCCTAACTTGAGCTTTAGATACATTCAGGTGACGCATGCTGTTAGATCCCACTTCCCCCAAACTCCATCCATACGGCAGGACCCTGTTGAAAGATTTTTCAGACACTAGTAAAAAGTGTCAACTTGAGTTCAGAACCTTCATACAAATTGTTTAGTGCTGCCTTATTATTCCATCCTATTAGAGATGGATGATCGATAAGCTGGAACTTCCTTGGGTTTGGACCAGCATATCCTACTGGGTATTCACATTGATCCTGCCATATTTTAACACCAGAAATTCCTCATCTACTTTTCAGTGTACTATGCTAGATTTGAAATTCTCCTTTAATGGAAACTTTCTTTTTCCTCTGTCCTATTGGGACTGGTACGCAAGCATCCAGCACATACAGCATGTCAGACTTTCACGTACCTGACCGACGAGCCCAATGGAGCAGAGGAAGGTCTCCCATACGTGTCCGACTCGCGGCCCCTGGTAGTGTAGGCAGAAGGCAGAGGAGTGCGGAATGGTAAGAGAGCCTGGCGGGTATTTGCAGGAGAAGCGGCTCTGGATCCGGGTGTAGACGAATGATGACCCACTTGGCAGCAGACAGGTACACCGGTGAGTGATGCTGAGCAGGAGCAGAGCAGATTGGTCAGGTCACAAGCAGGGTTAGCAACGGTCAGGCAACGAGGTACAGCGGAACAGGCAGGTTCAGGGTCAAGGAAAGCCAAGGTCAGGTGCAGGCGGAAGATTAAGGAGAATCCAAGAAACAAGCTGGGTCGTCAGGAGGTCAAAGTTCAGAGCAGATAACAGGAGCAAGGGAGCTGCAGATCAGACAGCACCGATGCAACGTGCACTGGCAGTTTAAATAGACTGATTGGCGCCAAGCGCGCCAGACTTCTGTGTTTACAAGTGATTGTGGTGAGCAGGCAACAAAGGGTCTGAGCCAGAGGTGGTGGAACTGAGTTCCACCAAGTTCCCCCTAATGGCTATACAACGCTTGTGATCAACTCCTTGCTGAAATTAAAAAAAGACTACCTATGCTTGTATGAAATGGTAAGCTGCAATAAATGTAAGTTTTGTTTTTAGGTTTAGATACGCTTAAGGGTAGTTATTTTCATAGGAATAAAAAAATCCCCAATTCAAGTTAATATATCTAGTATTAAAATATCCACATAGATCAGATTTGGATCTAAGCCAGTCATGATGTTGAGACTGTGTGGCCAATCATAGACAAGACCAGGGCAGGTATCTATCACACCTGCGGCACTGGCAGAGATAAACACTAAGCCTCTAAAGCTATTAAAATGATAGTAGAGCCTGGATATCAGCTTTAACAAATGAATTAAAAAGGGCATAAACGACATAATATTCCAGAACCATTAGCAGAGGATGTATAATTTCAATATTTAAGTAGATCTAAACCCTAACTGGATGACATTTAGTTTACTAAATCGTTTAGCGTCACAATCAATTGGCATTTTATTTTCCACAAAATATAATTTTCACATTATCATTGCTCGTGACCGACTTCCTGATCCTAACAAAGGTTGACCTTGCTTATGTCAGGTGTTTTATTGAGTCAAATCGCTAGATTCATGTAGCCGGGCGCATCTTTGAGGCGGCGTAGCGTATCGTATTTACGCTACGCCACCGTAAGTCTGAGAGGCAAGTGCTGTATTCACAAAGCACTTGCCTCCTAAGTTACTGCGGCGTAGCGTAAATGGGGCCGGCGTGAGCGCGCCTAATTCAAATGAGGATGAGGGGGCGTGTTTTATGTAAATGTGTGGTGACCCGACGTGATTGACGTTTTTTATGAACGGCGCATGCGCCGTCCGTGTACATATCCCAGTGTGCATTGCTCCAAAGTACGCCGCAAGGACGTATTGGTTTTGACGTGAACGTAAATTACGTCCAGCCCCATTCACGGACGACTTACGCAAACGACTTAAAAATGTCAAATTTCGACATGGGAACGACGGCCATACTTAACATTGACTAGGCCAGCTATTTGTTCGACTAACTTTACGCCGGAAAAAGACATACGTAAATGACATAAAAAAAATGTGCCGGGCGCACGTACGTTCGTGAATCGGCGTATCTAGTCATTTACATATTCTACGCCGAACTCAACGGAAGCGCCACCTAGCAGCCAACAGAAAAATTGCACCCTAAGATACGACGGCCTAGGAGACTTACGCCGCTCGTATCTTAGCCTAATTTAAGCATATCTGGTTTCCAGAATACGCTTAAATTTAGGATGGCGTTGATTCAGAGTTATGTCGGCGTATCTACTGATACGCCGGCGTAAAGCTTTCTGAATCTGGCTAAAAGACAGTGCCAAATGGTCATCTTAAAGTGGTTGTAAACCCTTTACAACCACTTTAACCTACAGGTAAGATTAAAGCTTACCTGTAGGTGCTTGAAATATGTTCCAGACCTGCACGGTCTAGGAGATATTTGCAAATCGCTGTACGGCGCATGTGCCAGAGTTAGAAAGGGACGCACACATGGAGGCTGACGTGACGTCACGCAACTCCAGCAACTCACAGAGCCGGAGTTCGCGGCCCCGGAAGGAAGAGGGGTGAAGAATGGCCGCTCGCTACTTGCGAGGAAGACGGGGACATCGCGGGCTTCTCCTGAAAGGAAGGTGTCACGTAATGGGCTACTATGTGATGCATAATAGCCCATTATGCTATACCTTTGCAGGGAAACAAAGAGGAAGTAACACCCATCAGGGTTTACTTCCTCTTTAAAGGTTCAAATGTCCTTTAGTAATATCACAAATACAACAGTGAGGCCTCGTACACACGACCGAGTTTCTCGGCAAAAACCAGCAAGAAACTTACTTGCTGGGAGATATTTTTTGCCGAGGAAACCGGTCGTGTGTACATTTTTGTCGAGGAAACTGTCGAGAAACTCGACGAGCCAAAAAGAGAGCAAGTTCTCTATTTCCTCGACAGGAATGGAGAAACTTGCCTTGTCGAGTTCCTCGACAGCCTAACAAGGAACTCGACGAGGAAAACGATGTGTTTCGCCCGTCAAGTTCCTCGGTCGTGTGTACGAGGCTTCACAGAAAAGGCAGTCACAGTGCTTCAAACGCCAAAGATCTCTCTTCATCAGGGCTTAAACAATGTAGCAACAGATATCTATTCAACCCAAAACAAAAGCTCCAAGATACAAAGGGGTACTGCAGGCCCCATCCTACAAAGGGTCATCAACTAAATTAACTGGGACTTATTCAGAGTGAGGCCTAGTCAGGTTCTGTTGGTGTGACAGGATTACTAGGACTGTGACAGGAAGAAGTGTTCTGAGGTAAAAGACTGCCAAGTTTAGGGTCAGCCATCTTAACCTTTTTGAGAAGTGTGACGCAGTTACCGTACTATATTCTTCAAAGTATTAATTTCTTCTATGGGCATTCCATGTCCCTTTCCCCAACCAAGTTCCATCATCTAATAAAATAACAAAAACAAGCAAAAGACTGTTCGTTGACTAAAGGAGTGTGTCTAATGGATGTCTGGCAGCAGGGTGGAATGTGTGGATGTTGTAACTCGTAGCAACCAACCGCTACACTACCACGCACAACTGCACCAGATTTTGCGTTCTCCAGTTTTAGTAAATAAACCAAAAAGAGTCTAATAGCTAGATTCAGAAAGATACGCCGACGTAACTCTGAATCTGCGCCGCCGTAAGTTTAAGCGTAATCTCAAACTGAGATACACTTAAACCTAGCTAAGATACGACAGCCTTCGCCTTCGTATCTTAGGGTGCAATATTTAGGCTGGCCGCTAGGTGGCGCTTCCATTGAGTTCGGCGTAGAATATGTAAATGCGCCCGTCGCAGTAAAGATACGCCGTTTACCTAAGGCGTTTTCCAGCATAAAGTTATTCCATAAAATAGCTGGCCTAGTCAATGTTAAGTATGGCCGTCGTTCCCGCGTCGAAATTTGAAAATTTTACATCGTTTGCGTAAGTCGCCCGTGAATAGGGCTGGACGTAATTTACGTTCACGTCGAAACCAATATGTCCTTGAGGCGTACCTTGGAGCAATGCACACTGGGATATGTACACGGACGGCGCATGCCGTAAAAACGTCAATCACGTCGAGTCACCCCCCATTAACATAAAACACGCCCCCTCATCCTCATTTGAATTAGGCGCGCTTACGCCGGCCCCATTTACGCTACGCCGCCGTAAGTTAGGAGGCAAGTACTTTGTGAATACAGTACTTGCCTCTCTGACTTAAGGCGGTGTAGCGTAAATACGATACGCTACGCCGCCTTAAAGATGCGGCGCCCTACTTGAATCTGGCTATAAATATGTATTAAATAGCAAGAATTAAAGCTTTGCCAGTGTAGTGTAGGAAAATAAATAAAATCTGGTGAAAGTTTTATGGAAAATCCTGAGTATAGATTGTTGGGTTTTGTGACCCCTCAACAGAGTAAGACCCCCCCCCCCCCCTGACATTCTTCTAACAGCCCAATCAATGGACATTAAGGAAATTAACAAATGTATTGACTATACTTTCTCAGCTGAAAGATTAATTGTGATATATCTAAGCAAATTAAGGCTTGCAAATCTGGATCACATTAGTCATGTAAGTAACATTGGCATGTAGAAGGGACTATTGGGTTTGTTTCATGCTCATTCATTCAAGCTAAATGGGTATTAAAAGAAAATCGCAGGGGAAAATAAAACGTATGTCCTCACCTAGATGGCTGCAGCATCGATCCAGTTCTGCAGCTGTCCCTCGCCGACTCTTCTCCGAGAACTAAGCAATCAAAGACCGCTGATTGTACAGTTCTCTGGAGTTCTCTGAGCACAGAGCGGGGACTGTTACTGGAGCACTGGAAAGTGAAGGGGGCAGGAGGCTCAGGCTTTTAGTGGTGCGCCAGTCAGGCATTTGGGTGGATCCTGACATCATTGTTGGGATACCTGCAGGGCCTGGACCAGTTCCAACTCCAGGCAGATAGGATACAAATAAACCATTTAACCACTTAAGGACCACCTAACGCCGATATACGTCGGCAGAATGGCACGGCTGGGCACAAGCACGTACCTGTACGTCCTCTTTAAGTGCCCAGCCGTGGGTTGCGGGCGCGCACCCGCGATCAGGTCCGGAGCTCCGTGACCGCGGCCGCGGGACCCGATCACTGCCGGAGTCCCGCGATCGGTCCCCGGAGCTGAAGAACGGGGAGAGGTGAGTGTAAACACACCTTCCCCGTTCTTCACAGTGGCGCTGTCATTGATCGTCTGTTCCCTGATATAGGGAAAGGCGATCAATGACGTCACACGCCTAGCCCCGCCCCCTACAGTTAGAAACACATATGAGTTCACACTTAACCCCTTCAGCGCCCCCTAGTGGTTAACTCCCAAACTGCAATTGTAATTTTCACAGTAAACAATGCATTTTTATAAGACTTTTTGCTGTGAAAATGAGAATGGTACCAAAAATGTGTCAAAATGTGTCCGCCATAATGTCACAGTCATGAAAAAAATCGCTGATCGCAACCATTAGTAGTAAAAAAAAAAAATGTTTTTAAAATACAAAAAACTATCCCCGTATCTAGCTAATTTGCATACTCTACGCGGAAATCAACGGAAGCGCCACCTAGCGGCCAGCGGAAATATGCACCTAAGATCCGACGGCGTACTAAGACGTACGTCAGTCGGATCTAGCCCACATTCAGGCGTATCTTGTTTTGTGAATACAAAACAAAGATACGCCGGCGCATCGTAGAACTTACGCGGCGTATCAATAGATACGCCGCCGTAAGTTCTTCGTGGATCTGGGCCATTGTGTTTTTTTCAAACTTGTCCCTCTTCTTTTGTTTATAGCGCAATCAATAAAAACCGCAGAGGTGATCAAATACCACCAAAAGAAAGCTCTATTTGTGGGGGAAAAAAAGATAAACATTTAATTTGGGTACAGCGTTGCATGACCGCGCAATTGTCATTCAAATGTGACAGCGCTGAAAGCTGAAAAATGTCCTGGGCAGGAAGGGGGTGGTTAAACATGAATTAATTTAGACAAATTCTAAAAAATTGACCCGAGACGACTATAGTCTGTCTAGTTAAAAAAATAAAATAATGAAATAGGATGAGTAAGGTCAAATGAATAAGAATAGTTTTGCTGCTGATTGTTAGCAGGCCCCTCCCTCTCTCTATCTGTTTGTGCTCTTTATTAGCAATACTTTGCTATCATACAGCAGACATTGAAGCATAAAGAATATACCTTTTCTATACTAGAGAATAGACCATGGACATTTCAGATTTGTCATTCTTGACAATGAAGAGATCGATATGGCTCCAGTAGATTGAGCTGCTCCTTTCACACCTCTGGTTTCCACTTCTTTAAAAGCTGCAGAATCAAAGCACTGTCTTCAAAAATGCAAGATAACATAGATGAGGCCACAGAGATAGGGCTTTCTAACAGATGGACAGAAATTGTAAAATATATGTTACGATTCCTAATTCATTGCAGGCCAATAATTGTTTCATAGTAGCTACAAATACCATTAGAGAGCCAAAGCCCGAAAAGTGGATCTCAAAGATGTCGTTATTTTATAGTACTGTGTGGTATAGATGGATGGTGAGCAATTAAAGAAATGTGTTTATTTGCCGGACACATAAAATTTCAGGGCTCATAAAGGCATCAGTTTACCCAATATTATTACATCAAGTCAGGGTTCAATGGCTTACTTAATTCATTTGGAACACGGTTTTCATCTTCTGAGTTCCTAAGTTCCTATCTCCACCTTACGTTTATGGTGATTCACTGACATTATAAATACTGTATATATTGTATACAGTGGAACCTTGGATTACGAGTGTAACGGAATAGCCCGTGATACCCAGAGACTTTTGAAGGATGCGGGGTACTCCTGTGCCAGCTTCACTAATGACTCTTGGGTCTAGGGTCATCCTATGTCCAATAGGGGCATAGGATGACTGAGAAATTATATCATGAATTACATGAGATGGGACAGTAATGATAATTCATGTATTGCAGGATATCTTGAAATATTACAAGTTGTTAATTCTGACCCCAACAGGTCAATAGGAGAGTGTCTCCGTCAATGTGGAACATAGACTGTTGAGGTGCTAATTAAGTCTGCTACTGTTAAGATGTTAATTGATCTTAATCGCCTCCAGCTACCTGGCTGTAGGGAGGAAAGCTTGCTGTGAATGCATTCTATTGTCTATTGTGTTAATTAAGCCTGGCTCCTAAGATATTTCATGGTGCTATGCTAACTAACCCTGTATTGTGTGAAAGTTTTATTGATGCTAATATGTGTTGTGAGTTAACACACTCTAAAAGTCATGATGTCTGCCATGTCAGCTATAGTAATTGACTCACTCAACTAATGTGACCCCAGCGTTGACAGAGAGGGTCAAACAAGGATGCTGTGCAGGCTATCAACACTCTTCTTATCAATATTATGACATCACTAGTTGTTAGGATGTCGGTGGCTGGAAGGTTGAAATGGTGCGCAATAAAAACTTGTGGCTTTGTGTAACTAAAAGGCAGGCTTGAACCACTTGCTGGCTTGTATAGATTTTTTGGGCAATTTTTGGGCATTTTGCCAAGGCACCTCTAAAGAAACCTAAAGGCACCTTGGTTAAAAAAGGCTACCCTAGTGTTCCATGGATTCCTGGTTGAGAAAGGCTGTTGTAGTCTTTGTTGAACCTGGGTCTACCCTGTGTTTTTTTAGGGTAACCACTAACTACAAAAAAGTTTCTCAATGATGTAACCCTATGGTTACACTAAGTGCCTGTCAGGTCACCTGAGTCCAGGTGACAGATGCACTCCGTAGCAGTCAGGAGTGCACCGCTAAGGTAGTGGACCCTATGACTGACTGATGCAGATTGAAATCTGGGAGGTTCAGGAAGGCAGGTCCACTGGAGCACCAACACAGTTCCCACAGGGAGATAAAGCATAGATTCTCCAGGGCACAGAGTCTAAGAGCCAGCAGGTGTTCACCAGAGCCTCTAGTGGTGAGGATGGACTGCGCTGCAACTAACTCCTGGTCGCGGCCCCCAGGGTCTCCCAGCTCACGCTCACAGTAGACTACAGGAGAAAGAGGAAGGAAGGAGTAGCCTGGAACAACAAGGATAGTCAGGAGATTAGCCAAAAGGTCAGGGCAACAAGCAGATAGGGTCAGTCAAAAAAACACGCCAAAGGTCGGAGTATGAAGCAGACGAGGACAGTCAAGAACAAGCCAAAGTCGGTAAACAGGATCAGACGTAGGACACCGAGCAATGAGCACACGGAAGCCAAAACACACAATATTGATCAGCAGGGCTGGTTCTCTAAAAGCGACTGGGGTGGAGCCATGCTTTGAGGAGAGATTACTTAAGGAGCGAGGTGAGAGTGGCTGGCCTCTAAAGCTGAACACATGGAGGAGAGGTAAGCTGACAGACAAACATTACTGCATAACCATGACAGTGCCCACTTGAGTGGCTTTGTTTACCTTAAGTAGACTTTGGCATGGGTCCCCTTTGTATGTGTGCCCACTAATTGTGTTTTTAAAAATAATCTCTAATTGAATAAAATTGCCAACAGCACTCAAATGTGAATGATGTGTCACATACTGCTTACTAAAACTATAAACGAAAATTCTGAGTTATAATGAACAGAATTGTCACTTCAACCTTTACTTCGGCTGTACCCCAAGCACTTAAATCTGATAATTCAGTTGTCAAGGTTACAACTACACAAAAATCCTTCTGCTAAATGATTGTAACCATTCACTATGGCTGCAAATTTACCCTAGAAAACTTTTAAGTGTAGGAAAACAGAAATAAAAGCATCAAACATAATGCTTGGTCCTTATAATATGCTCTCTTCAAACACAAAGAGTGTTTTCAGTCTCCACCGTTAATAACGGCAAACTGGTGTGCGAAGAACAAAGGCAGCCTGATTAATGAAACAGGTCACAAACTGTAATTATTTATTCCTGAAACGTTTTTGCATCCTGATATTTTCTCATATTTCTGTGGGCTTCAGAAAGACTTTTAACAATAATACAAAGTAACGCACAAAATGTTAAACAATCACACAACAAAGGTAGTAAAGGTATATTTTTGAGCATATTTAATTTAATTTATTTTTCTGCACTTTGGATAACCTCAATTTTGGGTTCAGAAACAGTTTGATTAAAAAGTAGAATATGGTTTTAAAAATCAAAAACTGCTGGAATTGCTCCATCTAATCCAGCCTTTCTCAACCTTTTCAACACAGAAGAACCCTGGAATTACCTTTCTGGTGCCAGGGAATCCCTGCTAATAATTACTATATCTACAACTCATGTAAAATTAGAATGGTGGTCATAAAGCCCTGTACACACGGCCAGGATTCCCGGCGTTATAAAGTCCGCTGGGGATCCCGATGGGAAAACTGTGGGGAGAGCTTTGGCCGGGAATCCTGGTCATGTGTACAGGGCTTGTGCTCCCTCGGCACTGCCCTGCAGTGTTTTCCATTGGCAAGTGTAGTAAATCTGGCGGAAAAAAAATGCCAGGTATCCCGGCGGGAAAATAGAAAGTAGGTTCTCTATTTTTCCCGCCGGGATTCCTGGCAGTTATCCCAGCGAGGGAGCATACACACGCCCGGTTTTCACGGCAAAAAGCTCTCCCAGCAGTTTTCTTGCCGGGAAAACCAGTCGCGTGTACAAGGCTTCACACTTGTGGTCATTGTAAAGATATACCCCTTTAGAGATAGCCAAAAATATCAAAGGTGTCAGAGGGAACTTATCTGAGAGGCAGAAATCACTCATTGCTCAAGGAACCCCAGCAACCCCTGGAAGGAATCCCAAGGTTCCATGGAACCCTGGTCGAGAAACACTGATCTAACCATTTCACATGAACCACATTTCTTGATTGAGAACTGTTTTTATTGGAAAAGGCAAGCATTAGGGAGAAATGCTAGGGGAAGAGAAGAAGAAACTTACCTAAAGGTTATATAAAGCAAGTCCAGCAGTGGGAAGATTTCGCCTTACATTTGTGGTCATTGAGATACAAGATATACCCCCTTATGCCGTGTACACACGATCGGAAATTCCGACAAGAAAACCGTGGATTTTTTTCCGACTGAATTATGGCTCTAACATTTGTGTGACGATGTAACCCACACGTCTCTGGCACCTGATCAAAAGATTTGGCCAAAGGTTTTTGCCAAAAAGTTACTTGTATGGTATCCACATTGGTAAATAACTTATTTTGTTTTAAGTATGAAGCCTTGGCTATCTCCCATAGCGTCTTCCTAGGTCATCTTTGGCGGCCCTTGACAAGGTAACCCACATCTAATCGGCACCTGGGCAAAAGGATTGACCAAAAGTTTTTGCCCAAAAGCTACTTGTAATTTTCCACTTTCGTTGATATATTTTTTTTTAAGTGTCAAGCCTTGGCTATCTCCCACAGCTTCATCCTAGAATATCTTCTGCTTTTGGTGTCCATTGATGATGTAACCCACACATCTCTGACACCTGGCAAAAGGTTTGACCAAAGGTTTATGCCGAAAAGCTACTTGGTTGATATCTTATTTTATCTTATGAGTTGACCTCAGATCTTGGGTACAAACTCCGATTCTGGGCCGTTTAAACAATAAAGAAATGGCACCCTTAGGGCTGTAGTCAGCGGGGCAGCCAACTGCAACAAATGGAGGAATGAAAATGAAAGACAGCTGAGCTGTGAACCTTTAAAGGTTGGGTGTCCCTTTAACCAGTCCTCTTCTGAGTCTGACCTTCAGAATCCCTTTAATGTTTTAAATTACATTGTTCACTCCTCATTACAGGCGCATCATTAGAGATATATAAAGAGCAATGCTGGTTTATGTAATTTGCTCCTATATATTTTTTCACTGTTTAGAGTAATTGACCAATGCACAAGTGAAGAATATAAATGAGGGCTCCAAATGTCACCATGACCCATGTAATTGATAAAGACTTGGTGAAATGAGATGGACGGAGGAAATCGAGTTAATGTTTACCTATCCTGGATTGCTTGTGTTTTACCGCTGTGTCATTAATTTAATCAAAGGAATGAAATTCATGTCTCATTAAATGGCTCTTCTTATGATGCTTCATTAATACATTTAATCACTGAAACACCTTATGGAGTGATAACTCCCCCACAAACACAAGCCGTTTTCAAGTAATGAATCTTATTTAAATCCTTTTCGCAGCTCTCCCAGTATAGGATTAGCAGGAAACCATCATACATAAACAATCGTTTATATTCATTTTAAATTAAATCTTGTTTCTTAACTAAAAAAAAAAAATAGAATTTAATTTCAGAGTCAATTTTTATTTTACTTTGGTTGTTTAAAGTGCACTTTTAAAACAATTTATTCTTTAATATATTCAGGAACATGATGCATGTAAGAAAATGTAACCTTTTGCCTATCTTTTTCTCTCCCCTAAGAACTTTCAAGGACTAAGGATCAGCTGAGAAATAACAAAGTCTCCTCTATACTTTCAGATTCTTTCGAAATGTGAGGAATTATATCAAGTGTAACACCCTGCCAGAGTAGGATGCTAGGGAAATTTCGTTTTTGGCTCCTACTAAAGTCAAGGGAGATGATTGTTTGTTCTGGTCTGATCAGGGTCTCACAGGCTTGGCGTTGATTGGTTAATCCTGCCTCTGGAAGAAGCATCCGAAGCTTAGAGCAAGAAATTTAAATCAGCCAGCCTGAATACTTATTGGGTTACAGCCAATCCCTGGAGAGGAGTGTCCAGCATGGGGCTATAGAAGAGATAAATAGTAAGACACTCTAGAGCAGGGTTCCTTCTCCCCAGGGACTTGACTTGACTTCAGGGACAACGTGTTTATTTTCTCCCTAATATATCCCGTTATGGCTGATGGGTTTATATCCATGGACACCAATGGGCCAGATTCACAGAAGAAGTACGCCGGCGTATCTACTGATACACCAGCGTACTTTCAAATTTGCCGCGTCGTATCTTTAGTTTGAATCCTCAAACCAAGATACGACGGTTTCTGGCTTCGATCCGACAGGCGTACGGCTTCGTACGCCTTCGGATTCGTAGGTGTAATACTTCGGCGCCCGCTGGGTGGAGTTCGCGTCGTTTTCCGCGTCGGGAATGCTAATTAGCTTTTTCTGGGGATTCAGGAAGGTACGCGCGGCCGTAGCATTCTCTTACGTCGTCGCTAGTCGGCTTTTCCCGGCGTATAGTTAAAGCTGCTGTTTTGTGGCATATAGATAGACTTGCCATGTTAAAGTATGGTCGTCGTTCCCGCGTCGAATTTTGAATTATTTTTTTTTGCGTAAGTTGTCCGTGAATAGGAAAGAACGTAACTCATGTCTAGGTTCAAAAAATGACGTCGGTGCGACGTCATTTCGCGCAAAGCACGGCGGGAAATTTCAAAACGGAGCATGCGCAGTACGTTCGGCGCGGGAACGTGCCTAATTTAAATGATCCACGCCCCCTACCCGGATCATTTGAATTAGGCGGGCTTGCGCCGGAGGGATTTACGCTACGCCGCCGCAACTTTCAGGCAAGTGCTTTGTGAATCAAGCACTTGCCCGTAAAACTTGCGGCGGCGTAACGTAAATGCGATACGTTACGCCGCCGCAGATGTACCTGAATCTGGCCCAATGTTTTTAGTGTAGCAATCTGAAAGTCTCCTTGCTCCTTCAATATTTTTAAAGTCACTTCATACCACTAGTGAGTCAGAACACCCAAGCATTATACTTGTTAGTCAGAAACATCTTCTCCCCTCAGTACAGGTTCTTACCTCAGTCTGGGTTTGTCCCAGGTTCTATAATGATCTGTCTTCTGTACAATGCGATTTTGCAATAGGTACAATTTCATTAGTTTATGGGAACGGACTGCTTTATTTTATGGAACTAATTAGGCCAGGATTCTATATTTCAGCCTCCAGAAGGGAAGCAGCCTAGCAGCACAGCAGATGGAATGCAGAACATTTGTATGTTCTTGTTAGGCACCCTGCACGCACCTGAACTGAATACCAACTAGACAAAATCAGCATCAAACGTCGTAGTTTCAGCACAGACTAAGAAGCTACAGCTTTAAATCCCTATGTGAGGGTATAAACCTGCCGCTTCACGCCCGGTCTGCCTCACCCCGTCAAGACACGAGGGATAATTTAATTAAAATGTGACTGTTACCACATTCAAATGGTAGAAAAAAAGGAACATTATATAATAGGGACGATAAGGAAAAGAGAAACCAAGAAACTGAATTAATTCTTTGGAGATCAGTCACCGGGAACTCAGAAATGTTCTAATTAAAATTTTGACTATCACGACTGCAAAGATAGTTTTAATCAAATGAATTTAATTATTTAAGGAACCGGGCAAGGCGTACCTACATAAATTCTACCTGGAAGTTATTTTTTATTTTAACAGTTATCTGCTCGGTTACAAATTCTAGATATAGGCTGTAATTGCTCAGTTGTTGGTTATCATTTTTATAAAAGAGTTCATCTTTTTTATTCAGTTATTGGGCTTATCTTGAGTCATTAGCTATGTAATGGTATAAAATGTAATTAGGGGATATAGAGCAGCAAACTATATCTTCTCTGTTGCTGGTTCCTGATTGTCTGACCAACCCCATGAAGCAGGATAAAGACATAATGCTATATTTGATAGTTTTTACTGAATGCTGCTGGAAGTTACCCATAAGGGATAATTTGCCTGATAAAGTAGACCATTTATTATCTAACTTAGGTGTGAGCAATGTTTCTAGTAAGCAGTCCACCTTTACAGTCCTGATAATGTACAGGAACAATGTGCAGTAGATCATCTCTGTAGAGCATTGACCTCCAAATTGTGGCCTGTGGGCCACATGAGGCCCTATGCATGCCTTTAACCAGCCCTTGGGAATTCCTCCTATAGATATAAAGTGCTATTCCTCCCATTGATATGGACAATGGATCACTGTTCCTTCCCAAAACACCAATGATGAGGCACTATCCATCCCTCTGATACAGACGATGGAGCACTATTCCTTCCCCAAACACCAATAATGGGGGCACTATTCCTTCCCCAAACACCAATAATGGCGGCACTTTTGCTTCCCCAAACACCAATAATGGGGGCACTATTCCTTCCCCAAACACCAATAATGGCGGCACTATTGCTTCCCCAAACACCAATAATGGGGGCACTATTCCTTCCCCAAACACCAATAATGGGGGCACTATTCCTTCCCCAAACACCAATAATGGGGGCACTATTCCTTCCCCAAACACCAATAATGGGGGCACTATTCCTTCCCCAAACACCAATAATGGGACACTATTCCTTCCTCAAACACCAATGATGAGGCACTATTCGTCCCTCTGATTCAGACGATGGAGCATTATTCCTTCCACTGATACCGACAATGGGGCACTATTCCTCCCACTGACACCAATGATGGGGCGCTTTTCCTCCTACTGACACAGATGATAAGGCATTAATCCTAACACAAGTTGGAAGGCTGACCACAGGCCAACCTGAATTTGTGGGAGGAGGCGAGCCCTATAAATATCCTCCCCTATTCCTCCCTATTCTGTCGGCATTTCTGTTTCCGTTAGCGTAATTTCTGGTGCGACCTGTCTGACATCACTTCCAGGTTTTGTCTTGTCTAGAAAGACATGTGCAATGGTGGCTCCGAGTCTCCCTGCTTTCATGTGCGGGATACAGGTTTCGGTCGGGGGGGGGGGGGTCCACGGGTGGGCAGCCACCCCCATCTGGACTGTCTCTGGCATCTACTGGCTGGAGAGCTCCCCGCTGGGAGATGACGGTTTCAGGTGCCTCTCCTCCAGCGGCGGCGTAATCCTTTCCGGCTCAGATGGTGGAATGGTGAGGCTGCCTCTCCTGATCACTTGGGCATAGGGCTCCATCCCAAACTAGATGCCACTACTCTCCCCATGCAGGATCCGGTCAGGATCAGATCCCCGCCGGTTCCCAGTGTCAGTACTGACATCTGTGGCAACAATGCAATGCTAACAGGCTGCACTCTGGCTGGCTCTGCTATTACCTGCAGGGCTGGGGGTCTCCAGTGTCAGGAGATGGGGGTCAGAGCTGTCTGGTGCTATGATACTCATAGCAGCAATAGTAATCTAAGTGATTAGGTCTGCCAGTCACCAATGACTATACCTATGGGGAAAGTAAGGGGATGTTTTATCCATGTTACAGCATAGGTATGTGTGGCCAGGGTCTCCTCCTTCCTGAGCTCCTCGTGGTGGTTCTCCCCCCTCCTGAGCTTGACATGGTGGGTCTCCTACCTCCTTTGCTCCAAGTGGTCCCCCCCTCCTGAGCTCCACACGGTGGGTCCCTCCCCTCCTGAGCTCCACATGGTGGGTCTCCCCCTCCTGAGCTCCACGTAGTGGGTCCCCCCCTCCTGAGCTCCACGTGGCGCACAAATACCAATTATGGGGTACAATTCCTCCTCCTACTGACTATAGGTGCTATGTACTTTTTTTACTCCCACTGACCACAGTCCAACACCCTTAAGTCTGAAGGACAGTAAACTAGCCCTTTGTTTAAAATGTTTGGAGACCCATGCTGTAGAGAAAAAACTAACTGGTGGAAAGGTCTCAGTTTTTTCGTAATGAGGCTTGTGGCTCCAATGAGGAAGACCTAAAGTACAAAAGTTCATCTTGCTTGGAGGACTTTTTAGAACATTTAATGGATAAAAGTATCAAATACATCCATCCTATGTATGGCTGTATTTCAGTCCTCAGTACATACAGTATCTGAGAACATTGTGCAGGATGAGGCTGAGGGTGCCATCATCTTGTATCGGGGACAGCACAATGTAAGTTTGACCAGTCTCTTGTCACATGTTGGGGAAGGTGGCTGGGGTCTGGCACTATGTTTGTCGCAATAATTTTAACAAAAAAAAATGTTAGTATCACTTTAATTAGGGATGCCCTAAATATTGGTGTAACCTGAAACATAAAAAGAAAGGTGGACTTAGCCTTTAGCATATGTCAAAGGATTGCCAGAGAACTATGGGCTATCTAAAGAAACATCACAGCAGAAACAAACTAACTTTTGGATAGCTCTGTGTAATTGGAACCTCAGATTCAACTTGTATGAAGAAAGGGAAATAGTCACCCCTCTGACTCACATGTGTGTGTGTGAGGGAATTTTAGCCTGAGCTACTGAGCTCTGTAAAAAAAAACAGACTTCTTAACAGGGGGTAAGGAGACACTGGAAAGTACAAGAAAAGGGAAAAACTGTATATTTTCCCTTTAGCTTAAATTGTACATTCTATGCCAAAATAAAGAAGCAATTCTTATCAATGTTTTTTTTTAAATGCTATTTCAAACAGGAGCGACGAACATATCCTCCCTTTACGGTTTTAACTGATTATTTTAAGATATGTAATTGCAGAAAACGAGCCAGAGTCAAATTAATTTGGAGTTTAATTCTTTCTCAATTGTGACATTAGCAGACTTCAAATAACATTATTAGAAGAAAGCAGAAAAAAAGGCGTTTGTTCTGATAAGAGCCTTTGATGTCCAGGTAATAAAACTTGGAGTAACCAGATCAAGTGAAGACCGCATATGGAAACAGTGGGAGATGCTTTGTCAATACAATTTCAATGCTTAGGCATTCTGAATGCATATTAATAGAGACACACGCGTGCTACTCAGTTTAGGGGGGGGGGGGGGAAGAAATCCATAAAAGGATTTATTTAAACTGTAAATGTATCAAAAGGACCAAAATGTCTTCTATTGTGGAAGTAAACCAGCAGTCTGAAAATAAATTATAATAAATTTGGGTCAATTTTATTATCATTATAATTTTTTTTTTATATAATTTTTTTTAACTGGTGTGTCATGGAAGTACCCAGGAGTACAAATACATTCCATAAAATAAAAATAAAAATTAAGAAAAAAAACAACTTTTTTACTTTCAATATTTTTTTATTGTCCAAATAAAAAGACACTACAATATACGAAAATAGAGAACAAAAAGTGACCTGTTAAAACCCAACCACAACATATCATAGACATGCCTCCATCCATATATATACAGTATATATATATATATATATATATATATATATATATATATATATACTGTATATATATATATATATATATATATATATATATACATATATATATATTAGGGCTGTGAAAATTAACTATTAATTCCTCGATTAATCGTTAATTTTTTTGATCGATCAAAATTCTTTTCATCGATCCTCACCTCTCTGCCAGCTTCTGGGTCTTCAGGGAGTTGCGCCGGAGATCCGGTGACGTCACGGACACCGGCGGGGCTTGCCGTGTCCATCTGAAGGGCTCCTTTGCTGTGCCTTCATATCTGCATGCCGGCAGGGACCTTACTATCTGCCACACGCAAGGGCTGTTACACTTCCCTCTATCACTTCCCTCTATCAACCTGGGATTCTACAGCCATCCACTGGGAGTTGTGATAGTTCCCTTCACGGGACATCTACATGCCGACGGACTGATGTTAACCCCTCCTCATCTGGATGCAACAGTGGTATCGTTGTACACATTTTTATACCAGTATCATACTTAGCTACGTGTTTTTATGACTGCTTTTGCTACCGTTTGGTATTACTCGCACCATTACTCGCACCATTTTTACAGTTTATGTAGCTACATCGATTTTATCTCCATTGCAATATTTATTTTGTTACCTACTTAAAGACTATAAAAGTTTTAATGCTATTCCCATCGAGCGCGGCCTTTGTGTGTTTTTTGTATCCATTTTTCCAGTGGTTGGTAGCTGCACTGGGAATCAGCCTGCAAGGACATCAATTAAAAGTAGTTGGATCTGTATGTGCGTTATAATTAATCGAAATTAGTCGATTAATCGATGAAAAAAAATCGATTAATCGAACACGAAAATTTTAATCAGTAACAGCCCTAATATATATATATATATATATATATATATATATATATATATATATATATATATAAAAGAAGGGGGAAATTAGTTTTGGGACTTCAAATGAGGCATGTGTATGTAAATGATAAAAAAAGAAAAACTTTTTATAGGTTATACTGTATGTGTCGTTGTTCCCATAGGGAGAAGACAGATAGGGTCCTTGGACCTTAACTATTGTCTGTAAAAATTGCCCAAGGGCAGGATCCCGAAGGCTTTGAGTTGAGCTGAAAGGAAAGGTTTGCCAAGTAATGAGATGACTCTGGACGGACTTCTGTACAAAGGCTAATACATGTTCCCTTTCGTGCTCGCA
Organism: Rana temporaria; assembly: GCF_905171775.1. Lineage (NCBI taxonomy): Eukaryota > Metazoa > Chordata > Amphibia > Anura > Ranidae > Rana > Rana temporaria. The sequence continues at coordinate 132,487,861 of NC_053500.1, read as the reverse complement.
GGAATTTGGCACTGGCTAATGCATATGCACATACTGATGCGCACACACATGCCCTTGTGCATTCTTGTGCACGCTGGTGCTTGCATGCACCTGTCATAGATGTTGGCGCCAAATGGGCTATTTAAACGTAGCCAGTGCTCAGGATCGGTGCTGCTTTGTCTTCAGCCTCCTGTGTATCCTGTGACCCTGGGATTCTGTATCCTGATTCCAGTTTCTGCCCTGGCTTCTCTTGACCATGCTTTGAACTCCACCTGCACTGACCTTGGCTTGTCCCCTGACCTCCGCTTCTGTCTGCTCCATTGGCTTGTTTCCTGATCACGCTCCAGTCTGTTATTCACGGTGTCACTCTACGCCATCCACCACCATAGTTATCCTTAAGAGTCAGTGCCTTCACCAATCAGCAGGATTGCTTGCTTATCAATTTCAATTGATCCCTCATTACAAAGGATCAAATGCACTTGTGGCTTTAACCCAACCCAGGCTTTTCTCCTGATCCAGATGGTCTCATGCACGGAAACACTCCTTGGCACCAAACAAGTGTGATGATTTCTCCTCTGCTGCCGCTTCTTGCAATGTTCCCTCTCTACTTCCTCTCTATAAATATTAGTAACCAGTTATACACTATATTGTCAAAAGCATTGGGACGCCTGCCTTTACACGCACATAAACTTTAATGGTATCCCAGTCTTAGTCCGTAGGGTTCAATATTGAGTTGGCCCACCCTTTCCAGCTATAACAGCTTTAACTCTTCTAGGAAGGGTTTTCACAAGGTTTAGGAGTGTCTATGGGAATGTTTCACCATTCTTCCAGAAGCACATTTGTAAGATCAGGTACTGATGTTGGACAAGAAGACATGGCTCGCAATCTTTGCTCTAATGCCGCGTACACACGATCGGTCAATCCGATGAGAACGGTCTGATGGACCGTTTTCATCAGACCAAACCGATGGGGCCTTCACAAAAATGCAACCTTCGCTTTTTGGAACCCCCCCTCCGGTGTCACATTTCAGAGGGGAGGGGGGGTGCAGATACCTGTATAATACAGGTATTAGCACCCACTTCCAGGCATAGACCCCCACGGGGGTTAAGCCACTTCCCCGCTGTCTTCTGGGAGACACACGGGTCAACAAACACTTTAAATTATTGAACATAAAATAAAATATTTAAAATATGCAACAGCATGTAGGTGTAATCATCTAAAATATAATAAAAAAAATACTTTATCCAGATAAAGTTAGAATGATAATAAAGATTGTGTACTCACTGAATATACAGTATCCCTTTAACTATAAGCAATCTCATGAGAGTATTTTTCTTTCTATTTTGCCTTCATCACCCCTTTAATATTTCACATGGATGATTTTTGTAAGCAGTAACAATTTATTTATGCACCCCATATATCTTTGGCTTGCATCAGTAAACGCCACAGTCAGTCAAAGCGGAATATATATCTTTGCCACAAGTACATAATTCATTGAGAGACACAGTAAAGGCCAAGCCATAAAGTAATTTATAGAAAAGCCAGATCATCACACAGACCTCTCGCTAGTCTTTAATCAATAAATGCTCATGAGCAGGGAATCTTCCACGCTCTGTTAGACAAAAGATTTTCCGCAGGAACTTGATGTAGAAAAAAAAAAGTCTCACTTTGGGGAATCCGATGACACTTCAGAGTTGTAGGAAATTTGTAGAAGTAAGTTGCGCATTTCAGGGGTCACTGTCGCTATTCCCACTTCACCGACAGGCCACCGACCCGCACATCTTCTTTTCCCTGCTTTCAAGGAATATGTAGGAGGCTTTGACAAATTGATGGAGTGAGCCGTTCTGGCCTTTACTATTCACATGAGAATGATATGTCATTTTTTAACAGAAAACATAAAATGAATAATTTAGCTGAAGAAATGCTGTGACTATAAATGAAAGGAAAGATGGGCAACCATGTCTGGATTTTCACAAGCAGGTCTGATTCGTCTTTATAAGGGTGCCAATGGGATTTTGTTCAAGTCAGAACGGTTTGTCTTCCCAGACAAGTCAATAGGAATGCAAAAGCAGTTTGAAGCGGGTTGATGCGGCTGAGACGGAGCTAAAATGCAGGTCAACTGAAGGTGACGTTCACCTGTCAATAAACTCTAAACAATCTCAGAAGCAGCTCATCAACACAAGTTCTAAGACCACATTCAATCGGCCATGGTTTAGCAAGTAAATTGCAGTGCAAATACTTACTATCAGGATCATCAGGGGACCGACCCCTGCTGTGGACCAGGACTAACTCCTTTCAACCTGTCATTGAGTTGCACAAGCTAAGCGGCAACTTGAGATTGGAACACCTGGGATCCTGGCCAACTTACTTGCCACACCATGGCCAGTTTAGGACATGTGTCGCAAATTCTGACCATGTGTATTCTCCATCACATTTTTTATGTGAGAATTCTGGTCAACAAAAGATTAAGAGCAGGATCTCAATTTTCGTCACAGGAAAAATTCCTATCGGGAATATCGCGGTCGTCTGTATGCAATTACGACCCGAAAAAAAACATTCATACTCAGAATCAAGAGAAAAGCTGAACTGCCAATTGAACTTCATTAATCTTGGCTCGTCGTAGGTGTTGTACGTCACCACATTCTTGATGTTCGGAATTTTAAGATTAGTGTGACCACGTGCAAAAATTGGTTCACTAAGTGGTATGTTAGATGTAGCATAGCTTTTTATGTGTCTTGGATACTCCAACAGGGAGATCCCCCTGCTATAATTCCTAACTCAGTTTCTATCCACCTGGAAGTTTTGGGTGTTTTAGCCCACCTTTGTGTTTTCCGGCGCCGTCTGTAACATTCTCCATGAAATACAATTAATAAAGACCCAATTGAAAGAGTTGGAAGATCCTCAAAATGGCACATTGGGTGTGCAGACCAGGAAACTTAATGTAGAGATCTCAGCAGTAGAGTCTCAGAGAGATAGAAGACTATCAAGGGGGTTTAACTCTCTAGAATCTACCAAGCACGGAAATATCAGATCTAGGAGGACTGACCCTTTAATGAAAAGTTTAAAGTTTATGTAAAAACGTATATTTATATATATATTACATATGATACTGATATATTAAATTTTTAAGGTGTATGTGATTGTCACGTACCTGATAGGAGACTGATATGAAGAGGTTGGCCTCTCTAATATCTCAAACTCTAGACAGGAGGAACACGAGTGCCAGCAGATATTGATAGGTGAACTTGCAGCTAGAGAAAGATATCCTGGGGAACTGGTGGACCATCAGAACAGGACAGGAACAGAAGCTGTGCTCAGGAAAACAGACAGGGTTAAAGAGGCACTCCACTTGCGCTGCAGCTTCAGAGTGCATGATTTGTCAGAGCGGTAAGTGAAGGGCAGAGCAGGTACAGCGGACAGCGGGGAGAGCACTTGACCAGGATGGACAACCAGGATCGGAGATAGAAGCCTGGTCACAGGAATAGCCATGGTCATCAACAGGCACCTAGCGAGGTACCAAATCTTAAAGGGGTTGTAAAGGTTCATGTTTTTTCACCTTAATGCATTCTATGCATTAAGGTAAAAAAACATCTGATCTTTGCCGGCCCCATTTGCTTTCCTGAGCCCTCGAAAGTTCAACGTCGCGAACGAGCAGGCTTCTCGACTGGGCTTATCGGCTATTTTATTGGATGATTTATAGCAGCGCAGCCATTAGCTCTTGCTGCTGTCAATCAAACCAATGACGCGGAGCGTCGGGGGGCAGGGCCGAGTGATACAGTTGGCGGCTATAGCCGCCGGCTGTATCACGGGAGCGTGCCCGCAATCTAACCCCCTTGGGAGAAAGCTTCCCATGAAGGGGGTTAGCTCTTGCGGGGAGGAGCTGAGACAGCCGCCGAGGGACCCCAGAAGACCAGGATCAGGGCCACTCTGTGCAAAACAAGCTGCACAGTGGAGGTAAGTATGACATGTTTGATATTTAATTTTTTTTTATATTTGAACCTTTACAACCCCTTTAAGCAGAGCAAAAGTCAGGAACAGAGCCGGGGTCAAGAATTAAGTGACAAATCAAAGATCCAGGTCAGGGGCAAGCGGAGTCAGGGGCCAAGCGGGTCTTTGAAGGGATTGTAAACCTTGATTTTTTTGCACTTAATGCATCCTATACATTAAGGTGAAAAAACACCAAGCCCCCTGTTTAACTTACCTGAGCCCCGAATTTCTGAGGGCATGATCCCGCGTCGTTCTCTCCATGGCTAATTGGCTCCTTATTGGATAGATTGATAGCAGCGCAGCCATTGGCTCCCGCTGCTGTCAATCAAATCCAGTAATGCGGCCGCCGGGTCATACACTCGGCGGCTATGCACACCGTGTGTATAACACGGAAGCGCACTGGCAAGTTATCCCCCTCGGGAGAGAGCTTCCCAGAGGGGCTTAGCTCTTGCGGGGAGGAGTCGAGACAGTCACCGTGGGACCCCAGAAGAGGACGATCGGGGCCACTCTGTGCAAAATGAACTTCACAGTGGAGGTAAGTATAAAAACAAACCCATAGTATCACTATAAGGAAGCTTTACCTTCTGCAGGAAAACGTGTGCCTGCTCTACAGGTCTGTTTTAAAACACTATCTGGTCTCTTTGATACTTTACAGAGCCCTACATTCTGGCAATGGATGCCATATTCTGGCCTGTATTTTTTTATAAGCAGCATTACATCTAAGGACTAGTATGATACATTGTATTTCATTTTTGGCTTTGGGTTTAGGTACACTTTAGTGATGCAGTGATAGGGGAGTTCTCTGCTCCCCTATCATGCTCAAGTCAGCCAATACCATTCCCATACAACACCCTCTCCTTGTAAAAGAACCCCAACTCTGCACTATGCCTACATCGGTTGGACTGCCCATAAGGGCCCTCTGATGACTCCACCACCGGTGACCATAAGTGTGGGAACCAATTGGCCCCACTAATGATAACGCAGGGTTTGAAAACAACTTATATATTGGGATAGCAAGGTGCTTTCCAGAGATGGACTTTAAAACATGGGCAGCAGATTGTTGACTTAAGCTTGAAATCATGGTCTGGCAGAATGAGAAGCGAATGGAGATATAACTAATTCATCATAGAGTTCTACCTGACATGTTAACCCTTGTCAGCTGTATGAACAATGCATTACACATTCCTCCATGTCAAGTTAACGACCCGGCTTGTCAGTCTCCTAGGCAATACAACATTTCTCCATCACACCGTTAACCTACAGGCATGCCAATCAGATAACCGATGCATCACACAATGTTGACAAGCCGATCAACAGACAAAGAACCCACCCGGGCAAATAGTGAAAAAAAAATCTGCTAACCAATACGTTGAACCTGATAGGCTGCTTGTTTATTTTCTGTTGCTTTTATGACTTTTTTTGTCTTTAATTGAAAAATTATACATCTCTCCTTCATCAAAATACTTACAGGCATTGGCAGACACATGAAACTCTGCTCTACAGATACCAACCAGAAGGTCCATCGGCATCAGACCAGTTGCAATCAAATCCATTTTACAAATCCATTATGGTTTCACCAGCTAAATGCCTGTTCAATAGATATAGAATAGATACAGAAAGCAGAGAATTAACATAACGTAGCCAAGCAACTGGTATTTTGGCTATGGGATGGGAAGTGAAGTCTAATCAAGGGGGGCACAGATAGCAAAAAAAAATGCTAATTGTCTGACTATTACAGACAGGGGTTATAACCCCCCCAAAACAGTTTTGCCTTTAGCTGTACAGTGGAACCTCGGATTATGACCATAATCCGTTCCAGGAGAATTCTCGTAATCCAAAGCACTCGCATATCAAAGCAAGTTTTCCCATAGGAGTCAATGGAAGTGAAAAAAATGTGTTCCGCATTGACTTCTATGGCATGCAATACCGCAAGTGGCCAGAGATGGGGGGGCACCGGAGAGCCTCGGAAATACTCGGGGACAGCTCAGCTGAACTCGGAAATTCGGACAGGCACAATTTTTTTTTTTTTAAAGTCAGCAGCTACAAACACTGTAGCTGCTGACTTATTAAATTAAGGACACTTACCTGTCCAGGGAGCCCCCACATTTTTACAGGAACACAGGATCCATGCCTTCCTTACTCACAGAATGGCGATCTGCCTTGTTTACATAGGCAGATCGCCGTTTTGCCTGTTTACCAAATAATTAGTGGGTTCTGGCGGACTTCGGGTCCATGAGACCTGATGTGTAGAATCACAGCAGGGACTGCGCTGCTCACAGCATGCACTCAATACCTGGAAGTATAGAATCACGTATACTTTATATACATAATCCTGCGCAGCGCGGCCGCCCTGTAGCAGTAAAACTGCTATAGGGTGGTCAATATATGGTTATTCAAGAGTTAAGCTGCCTATGGATGGTGCCAAGTCAGAAGGTGATCATACTGTCTAGATCAGGGGTGCCCAACCTTTTGAAGAGCGAGGGCCTCTTAAGCAACTTGGTAATCAGTCAAGGGCTACAATGAGCGGAGCGGGTGGATGACAGGTAACGGCTGCTCTATAGGCCCTCCGATCCGCCCAGATGGGAGGGGACAAATTCCCTTCTGTTTTTCAGATTGGGGGTAGGCGGGGTAAACAGACATCTGTCGCTCTATAGAGGTGAATTGAGGGTCCCATTTGGTTGACATGTGAAAAGGGCCTAAGATGTGCTGTGGTTTACCCACACTGCGGTTGCACTGTAGTGCACCTGTGTCTATCCTGCAGGTTAGCTGAACTTTGCCATAGACTCAACCTGTGGCAAAAGCCGACGCTGTAGAAAGGAGCATCAGTTTATGGGGCTCTGCTCCGCAGCTGCTTTCTTCCTCTACCACCAGCTTCATTCATAACACTGATGCTGTGGTCTGTCAACCCACCATTCCAGAGCAGTAGGTCGCGGCCACATCAGAGGGCTCCGCGGGCCACGTGTGGCCCCCGGGCCACTGGTTGGCCACCCCTGGTCTAGATAGAATGGGTCTAAGGAGGTATGTCAATGCAACAAGCAGCATTTGAACTAAAACATTCTTTATGATTAATCGCTGCTACAAAATCGCCTCTCCGACACCAGCCTAGGACATCCACAAAGCCAACTAGAGACAAATATTTCCAAGTTTCAAATATATTTCTTTCTTCAAGGATCCGACTGTCAGCTGCCAATCACACTGAATACCAGGCTCACTAACGGCATCCGGCAGCACCTGGCAGGTCACTGGCAACCCTGCTATTTGTATGTGATAAATTATAGCCGGTAGAGCGGTAATCAAATTATGTTAACAACATAGCGGGAAAAGATTCACAGCTCGGAGGTATTAAGGAGCCAGCAGGTATGCCATTCTCCTCGTGTACACCGACAAACAAAAAAAAAAATCAGCATTATTGCTGTGAAATATCTTGAAAGGCTTAAATGCTATCAATGATCTTCTGCGTTTTTCTGCTAGATATGTCTGTAATTTCCATTACACAGCGCCGCGTCTGAAAATTGAAATATGTCAAAACTAAAGCTAATCCTTTAGATGTCAAATAATAAAAAAATATATATATTTATTTTTCAAACGGCTTTGCTCCCTTTCTTGTTCCACGAGCCGCCAGTGTTTATACCGAAGGCGCACCGTTTAAAACTAAAATAAAAAGTGTAAATAATGGTTTGTTCCATTGAAGTGGGCCTGACATATTAGAAGTGTCTGGCAGGCTTCTTATAATGCTAATTGTCTGACTATTACGATGGTTGTCTGGCAACTTTCTGAGTAGAGAAAATTTGCAGAAGTACATTTGTGAGGTCAGGCACTGATGTGGCCGAGAAGGCCTGACTCAGGGCCTGTACACACGGCCAGGAATCCCGTCAGGAAAAAAACATTGGTTTTCCTGACGGGATTCCTGGGAATCTTTTCTTGCCAAGCCGTGTATACAGACGGCCATTCAAAAAAAACGCCGCGGGCGCAGTCACGAAGCTTCGGACCGGGGCGCGCGACCCATGGCTGGGCTCTTAACGGCGACGTACAGGTACGTGCCTATGCCCAGCCGTGCCACTCTGCCGACATATATCGGCATTAGGCGGTCATTAAGTGGTTAATAATAGAAAAAAAATCAAGAGATATCCATTATCATTTACCATCAAGTGAAAGCCCAATTCGTCCTGAAAAATACAGATAAAGATAGATAAACTAAGTAGTTGTGATGATATGTGCAGATTTAGTAACACATGTCAAAGTTGCAAAATTGTGTTCAAGCATTAACATCTGCTTTACCGTCTGTCACAAAGGGGTTAAAGTGTCAAAAAGAACCTCAAAAATTCAGTAGGTAAATGTATAATATAAATAAATAAAAAGCTGCGCTATGCGAAGTGATAATATAAACCACATCAAGACAAAATGACCCAATGAAAGGGTATAAAAATTGTAATAATCCTCATATATGCAAAAAAAAAAAAAACACAATCAAGTGAAATGCAATATGAGTGAGGAAAAGGAAAAGAAAAGATACAGTTCTGAAAAATATGGAAAAAGTGAGTCTACGTGATATACACATGGACTCCTCCAAGCAGAAAATTCCATCAGGGGGGTTCCACCTTCAAAGAATATGCAGATCCTCCTGTGACACCCTATATTGATGGCGACTCTTACCGGATGGGGTGGACCTTCTGTTTCTAGAAAGATCAAATAGGCCTAGAGGTAAACCTCTGCAGGGTAAAGTAAGCAAGAAAGCCTCTGGAGCCCACTGATGATCAAGAAGTTCCTCCAAGATATCCAACTCGCATCAGGAAATCTCGATCGGCCATGACCAAAGGGCATGAGATATAGAAGAAAGCTCCAATAGTGTGATATTGTACCTATACTAGTTTATTGGTACAGTGGAACCTTGAATTACGAGAACAATCCGTTCCAGGAGAATGCTTGTAATTCAAAGTACTCGCATATCAAAGCGAGTTTCCCCATCGAGTTTCCCCATTGTCAATGGAAACGAGAATAATTTGTTCCGCATTGACTTTAATGGCATGCAATACTGTAGGTGGCCAGAGGCGGGGGTGCCGGAGAGCCTCGTAAACACTCGGAAATGGCAGAGGACACCTCGACTGACCTCGGCAAACCTTGGAAAGGCTCTGGAACGTAGTATTTTCGAGATTTTCTGAGCCTTTCCGAATGGTTCCGAACGGCGTGGTTTGGCTCTGCTCGGCTCCGGCGCCCCCCCCCCCATCTCAGGCCAAACGTGGTACTGCACATCACTTTGGCTTGAATCCTGCTCATTTTGCGAGACAACACTCGCAAACCGAGTTAGTTTTAAATGCAGTGCTTGTATTGCGAAACGCTCGTTAAACGCGTTACTCGCAATCCGAGGTTCCGCTGTACTTACAAACGTTTAAAAGAATCACAAGCGATGGTAAATGTATAATGGCCACCATTCATCCTCTACAGTTATTCTCCTCGGTGAGGACACAAATGTTTTCATCTTCTCCACTGCAAAGAAATTAGGTAAAATAATTATTGGGGAGATGTAACGGTCAGGGGTTAACGCTGTTACGATATTCCATTCCACCAACCCAAGACAGCTTCCGACACTCCACAATCCAGCAGACAGGACCCATTGGATTTCCCCCAGAAACGAGACACACACAGCTCTGTTCTCTGGTTACAAACAGAATGACACTTTATTGGTAAACTCATGCTCTTTTTATACAGTAAAAAACATGCTGCAGTAATCAAAGGGACAATGACACACTCCACCCACAACATCACACAATGGGTGCTAACGAGTCTCCAATACACTTCTTAGTCAGACTTTCTGGCACCGAATTTACATGAGTTAATTACTATCATTTACCCAGACATTGTGACTCCGCGATAAGCTATTCTCACCTGCTACACAATACACATTCCCGTAGTAAACATAAGTCAGACGTCTGACCTTTAGAGGGTGCTAATTCACATCACATATTATCATCAATAGACTTTCACACAATACAGTGTCAATTAGCATAGCACAATGAAATATCTTAGGAGCCAGACTTAATTAACACAATAGACAATAGAATGCAATCACAGCAAGCTTGTATCACTACAGCCAGGTAGCTGGAGGTGATTAACATCTTAACAGTATATGTCCCCACATTGAACGAATCATTGTCTTATTGACCTGTTGGGTTCACAATTAACCACCTGTAATATTTCAAGATATCCTGCAATACATGGTGAATTATCCTTACTGTGCCATCTCATGTAATTCAAGATATAATTTCTTAGTCATCCTATGCCCCTAGTGGACATAGGATGACCCTAAACCCAAGAGTCATTGGTGAAGCTGAACCAGGAGTACCCCGTATCCTTCAAGAGCCTCTGGGTCCCACGGGCCATTCCGTTACAGGAGATATTTATTACCGTATTTATCGGCGTATACCACGCACTATTTTGCCCTGAAAATCAGGGCAAAATCGTGGGTGCGCGGTATACGCCGATACCCGCTTTCCCGCGCCAAGTTTGAATACTGCGCCGGCATATACCGAGCGCAGTACACTCGTGTATCGTCGGGCAGTCTCGGCTCCTCTCGCGCTGATGTCCTGGACGTACAGGACGTCAGCGCGAGAGTAGCCGAGCCTGGCCGACGATACACGAGTGTACTGAGCTAGATATATGTCGGCGCAGTATTCAAACTCGGCACGGGAAATGAGCGGGGAGGACGCGAGGACGCCGCAGAAGGACGCCGGACCCGACGAAGAGGACACCCGAAGCCGCAGACGGACGCCGGACCCGACGAAGAGGACACCCGAAGCCGCAGACGGACGCCGGACCCGACGAGGCTGCCGATGGACGCCGCGCAAGACACCAAAACTGTAAGTACAAAAAATCTTTTTTCCACAGGAATTCGGGGCAACTTTAGGGGTGCGCGCTATACGCTGGAGCGCGCTATACCCCAATAAATACGGTAATTATTTTCTCATAAAAGATTTTTATTCAAATCTGTTTATCTAATATAAATTTAAAACCTGTATTGATAATATGTACTGTATTATTCTCAATAAATTATTTGAAAGGGAAAAGATTTTTATTTACCGTAATTTGTCTATAGCACTACAAGTAACATTTAAAAAAAGATTCTATTTTTGCTACGATCCCAGATCTCATTCTTTTGTGTACCCCTTGTGCTAAATTTGACGTCTCCTCATTTAAATACAAATTTAAAAAAAAGAAATGTCCTGATCTCCAACCAGATCAGAGTCCTTCTATAAAATACTTTCTCCGAGTTTCCTGGGAGCGTTTAATTTCAGAAATTTAAACAGGTCTTTTATACTTTGTTTCTTTTCAAAAGAGGGATGAAATGAGAACAAGATTAGTCCGGCAATACGGAAAAATAAATGGTTGGCTGGTTTTTCTCATTTAACTTAACATCCTTGGGAAAGTCAAACATGTCACAAGACAAGGAGCGGTGAAAAACCAGCCGAGGGAGAGACGGGAGTTCTCATAAGCTGCTGCGCTGCTCAGAGGCTTTTGGATTTTGATATATTTTTGATTTATCATAGGCAGGATATGCAGCAGGCTGAAAGATGATACTTAAGGGTAAATTTATAAAAAAAAAAAAAAAAATTGCATAGCTGTTTACCCATCGACACTGGATGTAATTTTGTTCTTTGCGAATGGGGCAAAATCGAATGTTCTCAAGCTAAATTCTCTGCAGATTGAATGTGTGAATGGAGAAAATAGTGCATTATAGTCATACTTGTGGAACCTTTATGCAAAGTGTATGGTCCTAAACATCTATTCTTCACCCAAGCTGTAGGGCAGACAGGGCCGCTGATAGGCCAGTACAACTGGCCCTGTTGTACCGGGCCCGGGCAGCAGGGGGGCCCGTGCAACCTGAACAGATAACTAATGTAGAAAAAAATTATAAAAAATCATCCAGCCATGACTGAACATCCGAACATTGTCCCATCACACCCCAAGCCCCCCCCACCCCCCCTTTACTTTTTACGTTTTTTTTTCTTTCTGACATCTATCTGCAGACTATCAATTAGCTCTGTCTGCGGGTAGCACATTCGTTATGGCCCATAACGCATGTGCTGCCTGCAAAGACAGTGTCACCCATGCCGCCAATGCCGTAATGTGCTGCAGACAGTGCCACCCATGCCGCCAATGCCGTAATGTGCTGCAGACAGTGCCACCCATGCCGCCAATGCCGTAATGTGCTGCAGACAGTGCCACCCATGCTGCCAATGGCATTATGCCATTGGCGGCATGGGTGGCACTGTCTGCAGCACAATACGGCAATATGTCTGCAGGTAGCACATGCGTTATGGCCCATAACGCATGTGCTGCCTGCAAAAACAGTGCCTCCAATGTCGCCAATGGCATTTGAATCCTGACAGATAAAGTCTGTGTTGGAGAGGGTAGAAAATCTTCACACACTTTAGGCAGCACTCAGGGAGACAAGCAATCTCTAATGGAAACAGACTGAAGAAGGAACCATTGAGCTGTTCCGAAACGCGTCCCGTCTCTATGACACACTTCCTGTCCACTTCCTGTTTGTGTTCCATGCTGGTTTCTGTCTCGCTTCCTCTGACGTCATCCCCAGGCTCCAGCGTTATTGTGTCCTCTGAACATTCACAGCACAAGTCGGCTGTTATCTCGTGGACTTCTCCGGAAGCTTTACCATCACAGACTGGGACTGCCCTGCCACTGGAACATCTCCTGGACGCACTTACCTGCTACATACCTGTTTCATCCACTATCTTGTAATTGTTGTTAACCCCTTTAGGGGATATTAAAAGTTTTATACTTCTGCACTTAGAGGCGCCTTGTTTGTTTTTCTTGTCTGCCTATGTAGCCAATCAGAGATCTCCTCTCCCTACTGCACTGTCCTATCAGCAGTGGGGAGGAAATACAGGCTGCTGTGTTTAGAATGGCTGGGCTGTGTGGCTCCCATGGCTTAAAGATGCAGCCAGACTAGGGTGATAACATTTCCAAACTACCATTCAGGGACACCCTCCCTTCCCAAAAATCAGCTTGTGCTGTAACGAATCACAGAACAGTGATTGGACACAAGAGGCGGGATTTGTGATTTCTTCAATCACAAGCAAGGGGCAGGGATTGTGCTCCTCCAAGCATTCCCGGACAGGACAAGTACTGTGAGTGAGTAAAGCAGTAATGTGGCAGCCTTTTTTGGGGGTCATCAGATTGTCCCCGGGGGGGGGGGGGTGGCTGTGTCAGTTTCATTCCGGGACACTGTATTGTCCTGGAATGAAGGTGCCCGGGAGAGACCTGCAAAATGCGTGTCCCGGGCAATCCGGGACACGTGGACACCCTAAGTCAGACAGGGCTGTAGAGTGACATTCTTTCTAGTGGGGTTTTTCCGACCCCCATATCCCCCCTCTTATCTACACCCTTGAATTTGCATCGTCTTTTCACAGATTTACTTTATTTTTACTTTCAATACATTTTTATTGAGATTTCATGTAGGGTTACAATATCTAGATAAGCATCATATGCAACAAATGCCCCAAGAGGCCAATCATTTCAATTCGAGAGTATAACAGAAAGTTACTATATAAAGCTTAATAATCTAAAAAAAAAAAAGGGTAGATCTCGTATAGGGCTGCTTGTGTATCATTTCATGAGCCATACAGTAATGATCAAGCAGGCGTTTGGTAATAGAACCCTGAAAAAAGGGGATCGGGTCTAAGGGAAATCCGGAACCCACTTCCCCAGCACCCCACTTGGGATCCTGCTGTGCCAAAGTGTAGGCCCCCAATCCCCCCAGCCCCCCCCCCAGACTCGCATCACTCTCACTAATGCGGTAAAGACAGAAAATTCCCTGCGGGTAACTTGAGGAATACCCCCCCCCCCCCCCAAAAGGAGAATAATATAACAGAAAATAAATACGGGACATCCATAGACATCTGAGAACCATAACCCCACATTAAATGCTGACTCAAGAATTTAAGAAAACATTAAACAGGGATAGTAGAAGAAGTAAAGAAAGAAGGAAAAGTGAAAAAGAAGAAGAAGGGGGGAAGGATAAGGTTAGGATGGTAAAAGTAATGCCTAACTCTAAATAAGAGCATAGTATTAACTATTCAGGATCAGGTGAAAGGTGAATGCCAACAAAATCAGCCCAGGGAGCCCATGTTTCAAGGAAAACCTCGGATGAATTCGCTAGTATGCTGGACAATTTTTCTTGAATCATGATCCAAGAGATTTTGTGTTTAACCACTGAGATGAGCGGCCTTGGCTGTTTCCAAGATTTGGCAATGGCTATCTTGGAGCCTAGTAAAATGAAGTGGACCAGCTTTTGTGAGGATCTTGGAAGCAGAGGGATGTTAGCATTTAATAAGGCAACATTGGGAGTCCTAGGAATCCTGTATCCTGTTATTTTGTAGATCATATTGAATATGTTCCTCCAGACACAGATTTACTTTAAGACAGACTTTACAATAATATTCCAAACTGCATTATAGTTTCCCTTTAAAGATGGCAGAAGCAGAGAACATCTCCGAATAAAACCAATTTCACTTCTCTGTTTTGCTGTGCTAAGCTGTCAAACTCCCAGAAAGAAAGCAGAGCCATCCTGAGGACTCAATAAACTCTCGTATGGCGTTATGGATGTGTGCCCCAGTTCTGCGCGGATAACGCTGCAGAAAATCCAGACGTTTAATAAAAGCAATTATTTATTCCTGTCTGATCTGCATTATATTGTTATTAGGCCGAGCTTACTCATCACATCTCCGTCATCCTATCCTTTGTGTGGGACTGTGCGTTCAAATGAAGAGGCTTGACTAATTAAACTATATGAATAGTTTATGGGAACCAACATATGTCTTAGCATATGGCGATATAAGTGAATGTACTTTTAACGCAAAACTGTCTGCATTGATCCATAGAGGGGCCTGAACCGTGAAAAATAAAAATGGTGTTTGCTGATTGCAAGAACCAGAGCTTTTTTTCTCAGAAAATAGGTGCAGGAACTCAACCACGACCCCGTTCAGATTTCAAAAACAGTAAAAGGGTCTTAAAGGGGCATTAAATACCAGGATTGCATTACATACAGAGTGCAGAGTTCAGGAGGGTTGCACACAGAATGCAGAGCTGTCACTTGTAAACACAGAAACCAGACTTCTGTGTTTACAAGTGATTGTGGTGAGCATGCACCAAAGGGCCTGAGCCAGAGGTGGTGGAACTGAGTTCCCCCTGAAAAAAAAACCTGCCAAGAACAGATAACCCTCCGTTACCAACCTGCACCGGTAATATTTTTGTCATTAAAGTCTCAGATGAAATAGGGATGACCAGACAGCATGGGTTATTAAAGCGGTGGTTCCCCCTAAAACAAATTTCTAACAATAGATTCGTAAGACCCGTTACACTGCGGGTAGGCTGGCTTTTGTTTTTTCGTACATACCGAGATCTCGCGGTTTCGTCCCTTGGCGGTGGGCGTTCCTAGTTGATTGACGTTTCTCCGACGGGCGCATACTGCGCGTCACGACTTTCCGACAGAAGCCGAACGTCATTGCGCAGGCGCCGTATAGAGTCTTCTTTCGGAAAGTCGTGACGTCACGTATGTGCCCGTCGGAGAAACGTCAATCAACTAGGAACGCCCACCGCCAAGGGACGAAACGGCGAGATCTCGGTATGTACGAAAAAACAAAAACAAAAGCCAGCCTACCCGCAGTGTAACGGGTCTTACGAATCTATTGTTAGAAATTTGTTTTAGGGGGAACCACCGCTTTAAAGTGTATCTAGACCCAAAAACAAAAAAATTACATATTACAGCTTACAGGACTTTAGATGTAGTGGCTGCATTCGCTTTCTTTTTTCAGACTTCTTTCCCGTTATTTTCACCCGGTGATTCAGCCAGTAACACACTTTGGGCCAGATCCACGTACCTCCGCGCATTTTTACGGCCGGCGTAGCGTATCTCAGATAGACTACGCCGCCGTAACTTACAGCGTATTTTCCGTATCCTGAAAGAATTTGCGCCGTAAGTTACGGCGGCATAGTGTAAATGTGTCGGCGTAAGGGCGCGGAATTCAAATGACAAAGATGTGGGCGTGTTTTATGTTAATTCTACTTGACCCCACGTAAATTACGTTTTTTTTGAACGGCGCATGCGCATGCTCATGCTCCAAATTAACCGGCAGCAAGCCAATGCTTTTGACGTGAACGTAATTCTACGCAAAGCCCTATTCGCAAACGTTTTACGCAAACGATGTAAACAACGGAAAATTTGACGCTGGCCCGACGTCCATACTTAACATTGCTTACGCCTCATAGAGCAGGGGTAACTATACGCCGAAAAAAGCCTTATGGAAGCGACGTAAAAAAATGCGCTGGCCGCACGTACGTTTGTGGATCGCCGTATCTAGCTCATTTGCATATTCTACGCGGAAATCAACGGAAGTGCCACCTAGCGGCCAGCGTAAATATGCACCTAAGATCCGACGGCGTACTAAGACGTACGCCAGTCGGATCGAGCCCACATTCAGTCGTATCTTGTTTTGTGGATACAAAACAAAGATACGACGGGGGATCGTAGAAATTACGCGGCGTATCAATAGATACGCCGGCGTAATTTCTTTGTGGATCTGGGCCTTCATGTCTTTTTTTTTTATAAATCTCTTTATTTAAATTTTCTCTTTTTTTTTCCATACAAAAAATAAAATCGTACACATACATTACATTCATATTTCACTTAGATTCCAATGGCATTGACATTGACCTTCCTCTATTTCTTCAAAGCATCCATACAATATCCTTCCATCCAATACCATACATTTCTCTTTCTCCCTCCCCCTCCTCCCCCAAAGGTGTGATTGATTTCCCAATTTCCCCCTTTATCCTGATGTTGTTATAGGGTTCTCTATCCAATTTGCCCATACTCTACTATATTTCTCCCCATATCCTCTATTACAATATGTTTCTCTGTATAATATCAGATTGCTGTTTACTAGATTTTTCCACTGTGCTATTGAAGGAGCCTCTGTTTTTTTCCAATTTAGGACTATTACTTTCCTGGCATAGAACAGCAACAGGCCTATCTGCGTTTTCCTTTCTTTTGAAATAACATTACCCCCTATTAATCCTAAGAGACAAATCTCCACTTCTTGTTCCAACCTTACAGATGTCACTCTTGCTATCATTCTCAGAATCTCACTCCAGAACACTGCTATTTTTGGACAAAGCCAGAATATATGCATAAAGTCTCCTGGAGCAACCACACACCTCCAGCAATTCTGCGAGTTGGTCGGTGAAATCCTATACAACTTGTATGGTGTATAATGGCTTCTATGTATAATTTTATATTGTATCAGTTTATCTCGGAGTGATACCAGTATCTGCAATGGGAACCTCCATACTTCCTCCCAGTTCTCCAAACCCGGGGCTTCTCTCTTCCAATTTTCTCTTAGTTTGCTTATATCATAAGGTGTAGTGTTTATCAAGTATCCATAAAAATTTGAGATTGTCCTCTTCCCGCTTTTTACCATTTGTTCTACATCTGATTCCATCAGTTGCGGGGTCCCCTCTGGGAACTGGGCTATTAAGGCATGGCTGAGCTGCCTATATCTGAACTCATAACTCTCGGGGATATTCCAAAGCTGTCTCATTTCCACATATGATAAAAACTTTCCTCCCTGTATCAACTGTGATAATTTCTTCACCCCATATTTAGTCCATGCTCCCGGGTCTTGGACCAAATCTATATGTGGTAATTCAGGGTTCCTCCACAGAGGGGTATTTGGAGATAAAAAAAATTTTTTCCCCCTTCTCTTCCTATGACGGCTTTCCATATTTTGACTGTTGTTCTCATCGCTGGTGTCAAATCTCTCCTTGTTTTAATACCCCTATACAGCAGTCCCTGTAGTGCTTCTACCGATTGGACCACTGTTGCTTCCAACATAGTGGCCGAATCGTATCCATCCGGGTCTAACCATCTCCCTGCTGTCACTAACTGTGCCGCTGTATAATATTTATGGAAGTCTGGGAATGCTAATCCCCCCTGCACTTCCGGTCTCATAAGTGTGCTTAATTTAATTCTAGCTGGTTTATTGGCCCATATAAATGCGGAGAGCATTCCATGTAGTTTTACAAAAAAACTTTTTGGGAGCCATTGTGGAGAGTTTCTGAAGACATATAAAAATTTAGGCAATACCTTCATCTTCACTAGGTTTATACGTCCCAGTAAAGACAGAGGCAGTGTCGCCCAGATCTTTATTTTCCTCCCAAGCTCCTGTACCTCCGGATCTAAATTTAATTTCCGAAAATCTTCAACCTGTCTAGATATTCTAATGCCTAAATATTTAAATTCCAGTACCCATTTCAACGGCGTATTTGGGGCCTTCATGTCTAACGTGACAATGCTCACTCATTGTACCGTCTCTCTGGAGGTGCTGGAGGAGTTGTCATCCAAGGACAGAAAGTATTTAGTACTACAAAACACTCCCTCATCCCCTTCCCCTTATAACACAGGTGAGAAGTGTTCTGTAGTCCACACAATTGAACTGGGCAATAGATACGACAGCGCATATTTACACTTACGTGGCGTATCTCGAGATACGCCGGCGTAAGTGCTTTGTGAATTCGGGCCTATCACTATACATTAGCCACTAGAGGGAGTAATCAGTCTAAGTGCAATTACTCTCTCCCACTCCTGTATTCACAAAGAACTTGCCTGTAAAGTTGCGACGGCGTATCGTAAATCCCCCGGCGCAAGCCCGCCTAATTCAAATAAGCCGGGTAGGGGGCGTGGAGCATTTAAATTAGGCGCGTTCCCGCGCCGAACGTAATGCCATTGCGCCGTCCCTAAAATTTCCCGACGTGCATTGCGCCAAGGACGTCATTGGTTTCGACGTGAACGTAAATGGCGTCCAGCCCCATTCACGGATGACTTATGTGAACGACGTAAATTTTAAAATTTTGACGCGGGAACGACGGCCATACTTAACATTGGTTGCCCGTCATATAGCAGGGGCAACTTTACGCGTCGCAAATCTAACGTAAACTTCGTAACTTCACTGCGTCGACCGCGCGTACGTTAGGGAATTTGCGTATTTTGCTAATTTGCATACTCGATAGGGAAAACGACGGAGGCGACACCTAGCGGCAAAAAAAAATTGCATTGAAGATCCGACAGCGTAAGAGCCTTACACCTGTCGGATCTAATGGATATCTATGCGTAACTGATTCTAAGAATCAGTCGCATAGATACGACAGCCCAGATTAGGACTTACAACGGCGTACATTGCGTTGCGCCGTCGTAAGCCCTTTGAGAATCTGGGCCATTATATCTGATATGAGGTCCATGGTAAGATTGTTGATATCACGTTGTTCTATTTAACATATTCATCTAAAAGAAGTATTGAACAGATTGTACATGCCCTTTAAATGACAAAACGTGTAGGGAGGAGGAGGAGGGGGGGACCTGTCATATGTATCACAGTGTGAAATATAATGTTCTTCGCGGGGCTTAAGTTGACACATTCAATAGAATTCAGAAAGAAATAATACGCAGATTGTTAACTAAGCTTGAAAAGGACTTTATTCAGCCCCATGCTGTGCGAATACGCAGAGCTAGGCCGGCCTAAGTAGGATGATCATTTAAGCTTGACGCTCGCCTCTTCATCTAGAAACCAGGATTGATGCTCCTTGTCAGCGCACGCAGGATTGATGACTTTAACGCTCGTTTCAAATGATCTTTTTTTTTTCTCTCTAAGTGACATCATTTACGCCTTATGTTTTCTGACCGTTTTTTAATTTTCGACGCCACTGGTGCACCGAGAGAGAAAGAGGCCGGAGCGTAAATTGTTAAATGCCGTGTCCTTATTTGATGTTTCAAACTGTTGAAGCGGCGGCTTATTTCTCCGTACATAGCGCCATTTACTGATTTCGAGTGACATGATGTATTTTGTTATTAGGCGCACATGGTTATGCACCACAAAATAAAAAATACATAAAAAAAACGCTGAACAAAGTCAAAATGTTGGCTTTACAAGAACAGAAAAAACTTCTAATAACTTATTAACAACTTTATTGCAGTAAAATAGCTTGTTAACCCTTTCACTGCTAGAGCAGTTTTTTTGCACACGTTTAACCACTTGACCTTCAGAAGATTTACCCTCCCGCCTTCATGACCAAGCCATTTTTTGCTTTTTGGCACTGTGTTACTTTTAAACTTTTTCTGACCGCCCCACGTACATGTACTGCGGGGCGGCGGCTCCTATTGTCAGAAACCATGAATCAGACCGTTTAATAACACTTGTTTAATAATAAAAATAAAAAGATAATCAGAGTGGGACGGATTCAGATACATTGCAGTATCTGTCGGCGCGGCGTAACGTATCACATATACGGTACGCCGCCGTAACTTAGGGCGCAAGTTCCGTATGCAGAAAGAACTTGCGCCCTTAGTTACGGCGGCGTAACGTATGTGTGTCAGCGTAAGCCCGCCTAATTCAAATGGGGATGATGTGGGCGTGTTTTATGTAAATTCACTGTGACCCCACGTATTTTACGTATTTTACAAACGGCGCATGCGCCGTTCGTGAAAAAATCCCAGTGCGCATGCTCGAAATTACGCCGCAAGTCGTCATTGCTTTAGACGTGAACGTAACTTACGTACAGCCCTATTCGGGAACGACTTACGCAAACAACGTAAAATTTTCAAAACTCGACGCGGGAACCACGTCCATACTTAACATTAGCTACGCCTCTTATAACAGGGGTAACTTTACGTCGAAAAAAGCCTAACGTAAACGGCGTAAAAAAATGCGCCGGTCGGACGTACGTTTCTGAATCGGCGTATCTACCTAATTAGCATATCCATCGCGTAACTATATGGAAGCGCCACCTAGCGGCCAGCGTAAATATGCAGCCTAAGATACGACGGTGTAAGACACTTACGCCGGTCGGATCTTAGGGAAATCTATGCGTAACTGTTTCTCTGAATCAGTCGCATAGTTACGACCGCGCACACTCAGAGATACAACGGCGTATCCGGAGATATGCCGTTGTATCTCGTTTCTGAATCTGGCCCAGTAAGCGTAGTCAAAACATAGCCAGAGTTTCAGGAACCGGATCGGATAGTCAGCTAAGCCAAATGTCAGAGAGCTAGAGATAAACATAGTAGAACAGCAAGCAGAATCTGGAGCCAGTAGGAACGTCAGCCAAGCAAGTCTTCAACAGGAACGCAGGAGATAGTCTCTGTGATGTTGACCAAGGCGAATGCAGAGATCATCTGAGCTGGACAGCTTAAGTAGTCAGGATCATCAACAGGTGAGTCATTGTGGAGAGATGGGAGATGGCAATTAGCCAACAGCTGAGCGGCCAGCTCAGAAAAGGAAGGGCTGAGCCCAGCCCTGACACCCATGCACAGAGTACATGATTCTACACTTCTAGGTCTGTGGTAACACAATCCCGCTGTGAACCGTTTGAAAGTCCCGGGCGTGTGCTTGTCATCTTGTTCGGGTCCCAGCCTGGCCGTTGATTGGCTAGGCTGGGTGGATTGATAGCAGCACAGCCATTGGCTGGCGCTGCTGTCAATCACAGCGGATGACGCGGCGCGCCGGGGGGCGAGGCCGAGTGATACAGTCGGCAGCTATGGCCGCCGATGTATCACGGGAGCGCGCTCGCAAAAGCTTTCCACCATGCGATGGAGCTCGCATGAACGTGGAAAGCTTTTGCGAGGAGGAGCCGAGACAGCCGCCGAGGGACCCCAGAAGACACGGATCCGGGTCACTCTGTGCAAAACTAACTGCACAGCGGAGGTAAGTATAACATGTTTGTTATTTAAAAAAAAAAAAATTCTGCCTTTAGTGTCCCTTTAAAGCGGTGTTCCACCCACAATTTTTTTTCTTTAAAAGTAGCTGCTGATTTTTAATAAGGACACCTACCTGTCCAGGGAGCCCGCGATATCCCCCAAAGCCGATCCGTCCATCGGATCGTGTGCCGGCGCCGCCATTCTAACTAAGACCCGTTTCACACTGAGGAGTTTTTCAGGCGGTACAGCGCTAAAAATAGCGCCTAAATACCGCCTAAAAAACTCCTGCCCAGCCTTCTCAATGTGAAAGCCCAGGGCTTTCACACTGAGGCGATGCGCTGGCAGGAGAGAAAAAAATCTCCTGCAAGCAGCATCTTTGGAGTGGTGAGAGGAGCGATATGTATACCGCTCCTTCACCGCTTCTTCCCATTTAAAACAATGGGAAACCGCGGTAATACCGCCTGCAATGCGCCTCTGCAGAGGCGCATTGCGGGTGGTATTAACCCCTTATCGGCCGCTAGCGGGGGTTAATACCGCACCGCTAGCGGCCGAATCCTGCGTCAATTCCGACTGCATAGCGCCGCTATTTTTAGCGGCGCTATACCGCCACCACGCCTCCCGCCCCAGTGTGAAAGGGGCCTTAGGGAAACCGGCAGTGGAGCCTTTAGGCTGGACCTCCGTTTAAATCCGGCTGATCACATTAAAGCTGGGGTTCACCCTAAAAAAAAATTCTAACATTACATGGAGCCTACCTATGAGACCGACAGTATGCTGTTGTTTTGTTTTTTTTTTCTTGCGTACATACCATTTTAGGGCTATTTTCACCCCCGGCAGGCGCCGAACGTTGGTGCGCAGGCGCCGTATAGAGCCGCACCGACGTTCGGCTTCTTTCGGCAACTCGTGACGCGCAGTATGCGCCGGTCGGAAGCACGTCAATCACAGCCTGTGATTAGGAACGCCCACTCCCGCGGGGAAGCCGGAGGTGAAAATAGCCCTAAAATGGTATGTACGCAAAAAAAAAAAAAAAAACAGCATACTGTCGGTCTTATAGGTCGGCTCCATGCAATGTTAGAATTTTTTTTTAGGGTGAACCCCCGCTTTAAATATGCATCTGAGGAAGGAAAAACATAAAAAGACTAAAGTTTCCCTTTAAGCAGATTTTTAAACCAGCACAGACACCGTTCATTAAAATGTAGCACTGTACACATACTCTATCCATACCGGAGGCTTCATAGTTAGCAGCTCCTCTGCTTGAAGAGCAGATGTATTACACCACTGCAAGCACATGTAGAAGCTGGTCTATCTAGAGACATGGAGCTCGCCTAAGGAGGGAGAGCATGATTGATTATTGCATGCAACGAATCATTCCCAGAGTGCACAATTGCAAAGGTCAGACTGTAGCCGTCATTTGGTAATTCCTCGGATGTGTCTGGACTCCGTGGGAAATTAACATTTCATTCTTTAGCCTGTAGGTGTGGCTGTACCGAAACGTACCGTAATGCAGCGCCCTGGATCCTGATTAGTAGCCGAAAGGTTGACTAGGCTATACTAAAGATTGCTGAGAACTTTGGCCAAGCCCTACAGTCAAGCCCAACTTGGGCCAACGTGCTATGTCTTCCTAATCCTTAACTGGATGATGTTTATTTTTTTTTTATAAAGTCCTCTGTATACCAAGCAATTATAATTTTTTCCATCAAATTCTGTCTTCAAATGTTTTTTTGCATCTCAGTACTGCTAATCTCTTCCAGACATTTCCTACCTACCAGTGGTGGCTGGTGCTCCAGCTGGGGGGGGGGGGCAAACAAACCACCGGACCCCCCCCCTCCCCATTGGGTGGTGTCATGGACCCCCGCACTTTTCATGATCCCTTAGCTCTCCCATTCACTTGTCGAGACAGCAGTGTTAAAAGGAAATGCTGAGTCTGCTCTCTCTCTCTGTGACTGATATCTAACCAGCGCTGCAACACACTACACGAGGCCGCCCTGCAGGCGGCCTTTTATAGTGTGGGACATGTACTAAAGCCCTGAGCCATAATTGGCCAAAGCCACCCTGGCTTTGGCCAATTACGTCTCTCTGTACTGACGGCGCTGTGATTGGCCAAGCATGCGGATCATAGTGCATAGTGTATGTGAAAATAAATACTGCGCAGGTCTAAACAATCGTAAATAGTGTGAGACCACTTACATTG
The DNA here is from genome assembly GCF_905171775.1 of Rana temporaria. Lineage (NCBI taxonomy): Eukaryota > Metazoa > Chordata > Amphibia > Anura > Ranidae > Rana > Rana temporaria. Next base: position 132,463,946 of record NC_053500.1, on the reverse strand, counting down.
GGTGAAAAAACAGTGAAAATAAAAAATAAAATATAAAATAAAAATATAAAAAAATATATAAAAAAATTTTTTTTTATAAAAGGCTGCTGCAGCTCAAAATGTCAGATAAACATAAAATACAAATAATAATTGGTAGAAGCTGCGCTGCAATGTGAAAAGATCAATATAACAGTCAAATTATAATGTGTGTGATGCACACAAATCACTAGTGCAATCTAAAATAAACAAGTGAAAGGTACGATTCGTGGTGACGTCAGCACGCCGCTCCTCCCTACACCATTTCGTCACAACAATGACTTCTTCCAGGGCCATGTGCCCCTGGAAGAAGTCATTGTTGTGACGAAACGGCGTAGGGAGGAGCGGCGTGCTGACGTCACCACGAATCGTACCACGCTGTCTACCCGGAAGGACGAGCGGACAGTTAAGCCGGCTGGCTATTACTATACACGCACTGTTTTAACTGCATAACTGTAAGTGCATTACTTTTATCATTAAACAAATTTTATTACGGTATCACGCTATGTCAGCCTTTTCTCTTTTGGGTCATACTATGGAGAAGGAATAGTCTAATATGTGAAACTGAGATAAGGTGAAAATATACCCTGGAATCCTGGATCTGGCAGTTACGGTTACATGCTTGATTAACTTATCATTTTGGTAAGCAGTTAGGATTTAACGGTGGAGGATACTTTCATCTTCTATACAGATTCACTGGATACTATTTGGATACCTTTCACACATTCGGAGAACTTTCTGTCATCTTGATTTTCCCTGAGATACATCCATTCATATGGACTTTGCACCTTTCACTTGTTTATTTTAGATTGCAATAGTGATTTGTGTGCATCACACACATTATAATTTGACTGTTATATTGATCTTTTCACATTGCAGCGCAGCTTCTACCAATTATTATGGGTCATAGTGCATGCTTGGCCAATCATCAGCGCGCAATACCGCAGTGAATTATGGGCCGTGGCGACCCGTTTTGTTCGTATTTCGACGAACGATCGAACATACGATGTTTGAGTCGAACATACGTTCGACTCGAACACGAAGCTCATCCCTATTTCTGTCTTGGTGGAGTGCAATCCAACTTTGATGGGGATGAATAATAACATAAAACTTCCTATTTTATAAGATTTCCTATTGTTACACTTTAACTCTTTCCTAGAAAATCTCTGTAACTAATGAGCACCATCTACTTATGAAACACGTTCTTAAGTTCTACCACAATTCAAGAATGCTTGGGGGTTGATCATCTAGACATCCAAGTCTACTGCCAGACAAATTCAATCCATATTCATCTCAGGCCTCCCAGAGTAACATTGCAGTACACCATGTATCTATGTAACATTTCACTTTTAACATAAAGTCAGGATAAACAACCCTGTAGTACACGAAGGAACGACACATTTATCGACAGCAATTGCCAGAAATGAATTGAACTTGTATTGAAAACAGTCAGGGGGATGAATCTCTAAAAAAAAAAAACTGATGTGCCTTATGAGGCTGCAATGAAGAACGGCAATTTTCAGGTGCATCAATATATTGAAGCCATTTGCTGTGCATGAGTGAACGATTTGAAGAGTGGAATTTCTGACCAGCTGGAGAATTGTCCACAGAGATGTTACAGTAAAATGTATAATCTGAATTTTTATTTTTTATTATTTTTTTTTTATTTTGTTTTTCGAGCCCACTTCCATGGATTGACAAATGCAGTACTATAGTTTTCATTAGAATTGAAAATGGATAGAATATCTAAGGTGTTTCCATCATGGAAATGTTCCCATGAAAAGGAGAAGAATCTCTCCGGTGGGGATGGAGAAGTGTGGGGAAGGGATAGAACCTCTGTAAAACACAATCATTGCTGGAGTGTGATGGAATCAAGGCTGGTTTAAAACCTTTGTGGGCCTTGAACATTTTCTTGGCCCTCATCTGTACTGAAGGTCCACATTACTTATGTAGCACCCTACTAGATAGATGCTAGGAATTAGATAGAAATAATTAATATGGGGTTTTGGTACCTAAATTGAGTTGCCACACTCAGGGCTGTCTATAAGGCAGGGGCAAAAGGGACAGCTGCCCTGGGCCATGTCATTGTTGTGGGGCCCAAAGTAGCTGCCTCATACTTGCCAACTATCCCAGTTTAAATTCCCATGTCCCTTGAAGTTTTAGTCATGTGCTGTGTCCTGATATCTCAGTGTGAAGTGCTGCAACGAATGCTGCCCAGCTCTGCCCTATTGCTGTGTACAGATGACTCACCTGCAGACCCTGTGTTTACATGTAAATAGCCACCATTCATATGTAAATAATGGGAGCATTCCAATGTAAATAGCTGGGACCGGCAGCATTCAAATGTAAATAAAGTTGGCATTCATATGTATATCATGCCCCTCTGCAGTGAAGAAATGATGTGGTGTAACCTCTAGCAACCAATCAGTGAGCAGTATTACTGTACGGTAATCTCTAGCAACCAATCAACAAGAAGAAATCATGTGTTGTAACCTCTAGCAACTAATCAGTGAGCCGTAATGTGTGCTGTAACCTCTAGCAATCAGTCAGTAAGTGGTAATTATATGCTGTAACCTCTGGCAACCAATCGAAATCACTGCCTGATCTGATACAGTAAACTGATTTTAAGTCTACCTGATAGTTATTGTATGTCTCAGAGCAGGTGGGGTGCCACAAGATTTTTTTTGCCCAGGGTTCAATAAACATTAAAGACAGCCCTGGCCACACTGCAGTCAGTATGTCTGTATTTTGTTTGGTAGGCAAAAGCATATTCTGCTTACAGTAGTGAAGCTACAATATTCAAGTCAGGTCTACTCAGTGTGTTCAGCTGCTGCCAGTCTGGTCTATGGCTTTCTCTATTTTCAGGGGACTGGAGAAGTTTCTGGATGATAGGTGTGAAACTATGCAGATAGAAGCATTAATATTGATACAGCCCTGGCTTATCCCAGAGAGGCAGGCTCTGTTGGCATGCTGGGTAACGGTATATATACACACTGATCTTGGGGTCTTTTCCCAGAGTAGATTAGTCCACTCTGGGGGGGAATTCTGCCTCATGTGGGAGATCTAAGGGGCTTGAATGTTGAGACCCAGGAGCTATAGAGAGCTGACCGAGGGGAGCTGTTTACTAAAGATCTGTCTGGTAACATGGGAACGTTTTGCTTGGAAGTTGTATGGCGGCTACCAGCTGTCCTTGGTCCTTGTGAGTACAAACATTTGAGAGATCTTGGCGACCTTTGTGCTTTATCTACCCCTCTGGTACTATATAGTCAGAAGTCTAGTTAAAGTGGAGGTTCACCCGGAAATGTAAATTTTTAACATTAGATTCATGCTCATTTTGTCTAGGGGAATCTGCTAGTTTTTTTTAAAAACAAAGCAGTACTTACCGTTTTAGAGAGCGATCTAATCCGCCGCTTCCGGGTATGGGCTGCGGGACTGGGCGTTCCTATTTGATTGACAGTCTTCCGACAGGCTTCCGACGGTCGCATCTATCGCGTCACGATTTTCCGAAAGTAGCTGAACGTCGGTGCGCAGGCGCCGTATAGAGCCGCACCGACGTTCGGCTTCTTTCGGCTACTCATGATACGATGTATGCGACCGACGGAAGCCTGTCAATCAAATAGGAACGCCCAGTCCCGAAGAACATACCCGGAAGCGGCGGAGAAGATCGCTCTCTAAAACGGTAAGTACTGCTTCGTTTTTAAAAAAACTAGCCGATTCCCCTAGACTAAATGAGCATGAATCTAATGTTAAAAAAAAATTCGGGTGAACTCCCGCTTTAAAGGGAACACCGCCTGGTGTCCTGAAGAGCTTTGTCAACCTACTCTTGTACTTAAAGGGACTCTTCTCTTGTGGCTCTTACCACTACTACTAAGCAGAAGTCTACTGTTTGATTCAAGCCCAGACTTCATTATAGCTTGTGCTGAAGAATACATAAGCCCTTAGCTGGAAATAGTTCTTGTTTTTGGAATATCCCACCACTACCCTCAACACTATCCAAGTTCTCCAAAAATGAAAACCACATAATTCTTTATTGAAGAAACATGTGAATGAGCTCATTTGCCTTGTTGCAGGGCAAAGCCTGTGGGGAAGACCTGGACAACTTCCAGCAGGACAACGACCCTAAACATACAGCCAGAGCTACAATGGAATGGTTTAGATCAAAGCATATTCATGTGTTAGAATGGCCCAGTCACAGTCCAGACCTAAATCCAATTGAGAATCTGTGGCAAGGCTTGAAAATTGCTGTTCACAGACGCTCTCCATCCAATCTGACAGAACTTGAGATATTTTGCTATGAAGAATGGGCAAAAATTTCACTCTCTAGATGTGCGAAGCTGGTAGAGACATCCCCAAAAAGACTTGCAGCTGTAATTGCAGCAAAAGGAGGTTCTACAAAGTATTGATTCTGGGGGGGGGGGGGCTGAATACAAATACACCCCACACTTTTCTCATATTTATTTGAAAAAATCTTGAAAATCATTCATCCTTTTCCTTCCACTTTACAATTATGTGTCACTTTGGTCTAACACATAAAATCCCATTAAAATACATTTACGTTTTTGGTTGTAGCATGACAAAATGTGTAAAATTTAGATAGATAGATAGATAGATAGATAGATAGATAGATAGATAGATAGATAGATAGATAGATAGATAGATATGAGATGAAGAATAACTTTTGCAATACCCTGAACTCTGTTATGCCTCGTACACACGGTCAGACTTTCAGAGGAAAGAAAGTCCGACAGGCTTTTTTTCTTGGAAAGTCCGGCCGCGTTTGTCTCCACCGGACTTTTTTTCTTGGAAGTCCGACGGACCTAAGATAAAGGACCTTCCTTTCGTCGGACTTCCGAGGGACTCACGGTGGACTATTGCACGGTCAAAAGTCCGACCATGTGTGCGAGGCATAATAGTTCAAAATATGAAACTCAGGTCAAATAGTAAATACCTCCTTCAATTCCAGTCTACATGGTCCAACAGGAAATGTGGGAAATGTTTGGCATGTTTCAGTTCTGGTCAGGCAAAAAGCAAAGAAGGTGCTTACTGACCAACACCACTTCCATATTACAAGCCAGAAGAAGGACAAGGTTCAGGTTCACCACTACCGTGAGCTCGAAACAAATCCTGTGAGTTCAGGATTTGCGATCCTGGTGAATTTTTGTGCAGATTCGTCTAGGAAAATATTTTTTATTTCCCTTTTTGTTATCTTTGTTTTATGTTGATTCGAACTTAATTTTTTCCATTTGGGGTGCTTGAAGTGGAGTCTTCACTTGTTACTGACCACCTGCTCTTTGTAGATGCCTTTTGTTGGCAACACGCTGCTGTGATATTTGAAAGGAAAAAAATTATTAACAGTGTGCACCTAAACCATTATGTCACTCACATTTCATGCGCCCACTATCGCAACAGATACAAATAAAAGTTAGGCATATACCAATTAGGCTTATTATCCCTGATTAAACTTGTCTTGCTGCTGGCCAATTTTACACGGTCTCTTGATTTACATAGTAAGACACCTGCTTGTACTCCTTTTCTCTAGTACATTTCAGCCAATTTTCCCTCATTAAAAATGTCCTTGGCCAGTTTTGCATTGCTGTATCATCTGAGTTTTTAAAATACTTAAAGGAGTTGTAAAGTTATTTTTTTTCACCTTAATGCAATCTATGCATTAAGGTGAAAAAACATCTGATGCCGAGCCCCCGTTATACTTACCTTACCCCTCGAAAGTCCCGCGCGCGGTCCCGAGATCCTCTTCACCGCTCAGCCTGGCCACTGATTGGCTAGAGCGTATGGATTGAGAGCAGCGCAGCCATTGGCTGGCGCTGCTGTCAATCACATCCAGTGACGTGGCGCGCCAAGGGGCGGGGCCGAGTGATACAGTGAGCGGCTATGGCCGCTCGCTGAATCACGGGAGCGAGCCCACAATTACTCACCAGCATGCAAGCTTTGCATGACTGTGGTCAGTACTTGCGGGGAGGACCAGAGACAGCCGCCGAGGGACCCCAGAAGACGTGGATCGGGGCCACTCTGTGCAAAACGAACTGCACAGTGGAGGTAAGTATGACATGTTTGTTATTTTAAAGGTAAAAAATGTTTTTCTTGACTAACCCTTTAATCAGATCTTGATAGAAGGGCAGCCACAATGAAAAACTGCCCACTTTCTATTTGACAGTCAAAGTGGGCTCAATACTATTTGATGAAAAAGCATGTGTAACTGCTAAATCTATCAAAAACATATTTTTTCAAACTAAAATGAGTCAGATTAGGCTGCTGTTGTAGGTAAGCCAAACTAGGTATAAAAAAAAAAAAGAAATAATTCTACAGCCAAATATACGCTGGCAGTGTATATTGAGACTCTCTGTGAAATGCTGTTCCATAACACCAGAAATAACTTTAACACATCTAAACATGTTTGTACATTTTCAATTTTGTCCTGAAACCACATAAAAAACTCTACGTCCGCTGGATCATTTTTTTGGTGTTTTTGCATTAGTCTACAGCAGGGGTCTCCCAACTTTCTAAGCAAAGGACCAGTTTACTGTCCTTCAGACTTTAGGGGGGCCGGACGGTGGTCATTGGGAGTAGAAAATGTCACAGCATCAGTGGGGAAAAATAATGCCCCATCATTTGATGCAGTGGGAGTAATTGTGCCCCATTATTGGTGCCAGTGGGAGGAACTGTACCCCATCATTGGTGTTTTTAGGCTCCATTGTTGGCATCGTTGGGAGGAATTGTGCCCCATCATTAGTGTCATTGGGAAGAATTGTACTCCTACATGGGCATTAGTTGATGGGGAATTAAGCCTGATTGTTGGTATCAGTGCATGAAATAGTGCCCCAAGGGCCAGATAAAAGCATGCAAAGAGCCGCATCAGGCCCCCGGGCCACAGTTTGGAGACCAGTGGTCTACAGTATGTCTCCCATGGCAACATCCGGCTTCCCGTGCCTTCTGTTTACAGGAGTTTACCTATTAGCCCTAGAAATGACTAGAAATCAACAACATCAACCAGTATGTTGGGGCCCAAATCCAGTGTTGGAGCGCTCAAAAGTAAGTCCCTCCAAACCTGTGAGGGCCTGGAGGAGGACCAGAGGAGGGCTGGAGCTCTCTTGCAGCTGCAGGAGAGGTGCAAGGGCCACATAAAATTGCCTGGAGGGCCAGATTCGGCCCGCAGCTTTTGTGTTTGACATCTGTGCCCTAGAGGATCAGAACAGATCAGGATCAAGCAGGTTGCTAGAGGGTGTTTTGGGGGAGCTACTCCCAGCAGCCATTTTTGAGATCCATGTTGAGATGCAGTCCTTTCCACTCCAAAAAAAAAAAATTGCTCATATCCAAAATATCCAGAACTAAGTTAAAGCGGTAGTTCCCCCTCAAAAAAAATGTTACCCTTAGGCCCCGTACTCACGACCAAACATGTCTGCTGAAACTGGTCCGCAGACCAGTTTCAGCAGACATGTTTGGCCGTGTGTAGGCCCGATCGGACCATTTTCGGGCGGATCGGACAGGTTTCCAGCGGACAACTGTTTCCTGGACTTGCTTTAAAACAGTCCGCTGGAAACCTGTCCCCCCGACATGTACGGTCGTCTGTACAGACCTACCGTACATGTCCGGCCGCCCGCCATCCCTCGCATGCGTCGAATGACTTCGACGCATGCGTGGAAGCATTTTAAAGGCAGGCCGCCCACGTCGCCGCGTCATTGTCGCGGCGACACCGCGTCATCGACGCGGCGACACAGCGGACACGCCCCGCGTATTGTTTACGCGCGGACCTCTGTTCGATGGTGTGTACAGCCATCGAACAGAAGTCCCCGGGCAGGCATGTCCGATGAAAACGGTCCGCGGACCGGTTTCATCGGACATGTCTGCTTGTGAGTACTCGGCCTTAGATTGATGCTCATTTTGTCTAGGGGAATCGGCTAGTTGTTTTAAAATCGAAGCTGTACTTACCGTTGTATAGAGCGATCTTCTCCGCCGCTTCCGGGTATGGGTCTTCGGGAGTGGGCGTTCCTATTTTGATTGACAGTCTTCCGACAGGCTTCCGACGGTCGCATCCATTGCGTCACAAGTAGCCGAAAGAAGCCGAACGTCGGCGCGGCTCTATACGGCGCCTGCGCACCGACGTTCGGCTACTTTTCGGAAAATCGTGTCACGATAGATGCGACAGTCGGAAGCCTGTCGGAAGCCTGTCAATCAAGAAGAAACGCCCAGACCCGAAGACCATACCCGGAAGTGGCGGAGAAAATCGCTCTCTACAACGGTAAGTACAGCTTCGATTTTAAAACAACTAGCCGATTCCCCTTCACAAAATGAGCATCAATCTAAGGGTAAAAAAAATTTTGAGGGGGAACTACCGCTTTAAAGGGAAGTTCATGTGAACTGTGAACAGAGTATACTTTAGAAGCCCGCTTATCCTTACTGGGGAGATCAGGAACACTCTGGTCTACATTACAGAGTGCTTTGTTAAGTATATGAATATACATGTTTCACAGAAAAACTGTTTCAGGCAAAAGGTTTTTTTTTGTATATATATTCAACTTACTCCAGATGCTTTGTTCAGTTTGACATAAGGGTTCCTTTGAACACAAATACCCCCAACCTTTCTTCCAATTTAACATTCTCTAACCACCCAGTGGTCTGTTAATAGTCTCCTTTACCAGCTTAGTGATTTCATACACAATAGTGGCTTCAAGCGCAGCTCCCGATATCCAACATTTTTCTTACCTACATTTTTGTCAATATGTGTCCTCGATTTCCCTTCATTTCATTGGAAATGGGCAAATAATGCCTGCGGCTCCATTCACAAGAGAGTATTGCTGCCTGAAACGTTCGATAATAAGCTGGCCTGTGAATTTTCTCCATTGTAGCTAAACAAATAAAATGATTTAACTGTTTGTTAATAAGCACACAGATTCAAATAGAATTATATCCATTAACCAAAGACGGTTTGACTTATACAATTAAGAAGATCTTGTCCCCAAGTGCTAATTCTCCAGTAACGCAAATAAGCCAGTCAGCCTCCATCCTGCGCTGATTAGACTTCAGCAGAGTGAATTTTGATTGGTTGCTATAGGTTAGCGCACTTAGGCCCAGATTCTCGTAGATCGGCGTATCTCCGGCAGCGGCGTAACGTATCCAAATTACGTTACGCCACCGCAACTTACATGGGCAAGTACTGTATTCTCAAAGCACTTGCTCCGTAAGTTGCGGCGGCCTAAAGTAGATCACCCGGCGGAATTCAAATTCGGCGCGTAGGGGGCGTGTAGCATTTAAATTAAGCGCGTCCCCTGCGCCGAACGAACTGCGCATGCGCTGTCCGTAAAAAATATCCCAGTGTGCATTGCTCTAAATGACGTCTCAAGGACGTCATTGGTTTCGACGTCCCCATTCACGGACGACTTACGCAAACGATGTAACTTTTTAAATTTTCGACGCGGGAACAACGTCTATACTTAACATTGGCTGCGCCTCATATAGCAGGGGCAACTTTACGCCGGGAAAAGCCTAACGTAAACGTCGTAACTTTACTGCGTCGGGTACGTTCGGGAATTCGCATATCTAATTTGCATACTCGACGCGGAAATCGACGGAAGCGCCACCTAGCGGGCAAAAAAAAAATTGCAGTTTAGATCCGACGGCGTAAGAGACTTATGCCTGTCGGATCTAATGGATATCTATGCGTAACTGATTCTAAGAATCAGTCGCATAGATACGACGGGCCAGATTAGGACTTACGACGGCGTACATGGCGCTGCGCCGTCGTAAGTCCTTTGAGAATCTGGGCCTTAAAGTGTACATAAACCCCTCCCAAAAAAAATCTGATGCAGCGTACACACGATCGTTTTTCATGTCATGGAACCTTTTTCTCAACGTGATTCCTCTTAAGCCTGCCTTGCATACACACGATCGTGATAAAAAATGCTTGAGCAAAGCGTGGTGACGTACAACACGTACGACGGCACTATAAAGGGGCCTCGTACACAAGATCAGTCCATCCGATGAGAACGGTCTGAAGGACCGTTGTCATCGGTTAACCGATGAAGCTGACTGATGGTCCGTCGCGCCCACACACCATTGGTTAAATAACCGATCGTGTCAGAACGCGGTGACGTAAAACACAACGACGTGCTGAAAAAAATGGAGTTCAATGCTTCCAAGCATGCGTCGACTTGATTCTGAGCATGCATGGATTTTTAACCGATGGTCGTGCCTACTAATGATCGGTTTTGACCTATCGGTTAGGAATCCATCGGTTAAATTTAAAGCAAGTTGGCTTTTTTTTAACCCGATGGTTAAATAACCTATGGGGCCCACACACGATCGGTTTTGACCAATGAAAACGGTCCATCAGACCGTTGTCCTCTGTTTAACCTATCGTGTGTACGAGGCCTATCAGTAAGATAACCCTGGGGTTGTATTCCGAAAGTACGATGCAGAGACATTCCATCCACACCATTGATGGCTCTTCTTCTGAGTTCTCCACCTCAGAGGTTCTTGTCTTTTACAGGTCTTTATTTTCATCAATTGTATTGACTTCCACTGGCTTTTCACCAAGACCAATCATTCATTTTAATGGCCATTTATTGACTGTGAAGATTTTCATTTATCCAGGTCATGGTAATGCTAGTAGTAGATAGTTACATTCAATTCCATGTGTTCTGTACCGTTCAGCACTATGAAACAAATCCAGTTAAATGTGATTAACTACTACTCTTGGGAACATTTATTGACTGAAACCTCCTTTTACAGCAGAGTATTTCTAAAAAAAATGCAATCAAACATTCATTATAATAAACAAATGTATTGTTATGTGTATGAATACAATATATCTGGGGGTCTTGTTCTTCTTGCGATAATTCAGACATACTTATTATTGACAGTTGCCCTTTCCATCCTGCAAACCACTCCGGACTAATTCCCCATAGAGCTCCCATGATGTCTTTGAACAACAGCATACATATGTAACAATGTAATCCTGTGCTATCTGTGCTTATTTGTAAACTTAACTAGTGGTGGTTCATGGATTAAAGCATCAACAAAAGCCTGATGTCAACCAAAGAACCTGAAAGGAAGTGTCCTATAATTGCCCTAAAACGATTTTAAGGGGTCTTTAAGGAAATGCCGCTAATCAGGGCTGTCTTAATGCATGGGCACTGCCCAGGGGCCTTAGGTGCATGGGTACCCCATGATAATCTTGCATTACATCATACTTGTCCCATTTTTTACTAAGCTGCCCTGGGATGGCTGCGTTTTGGGCAGTGTCCTGGAAACTGTACTGTGCCCTCCTGATCCCAGTTTTATGCCCTCCTGACCCCCCCCCCCTTTATACTGTGCCATTTTGCCCTCCTTATACAGTGCCCTTTGTGTTGATTAGTCTTTGATTTATGGCATGTTTTTCTATTGTTTAAAATCAATTTTATTAAAAGTACTAATAAATGCATGTTTAACCACCTCAATACAGGGCACTTAAACCACCTTCCTGCCCAAGCCATTTTTCTGCTTTCGGTGCTGTTGCACTTTGAATGCCAATTGCTCGGTCATGCAACACTGTACCCAAATTAAAATTTATGTTTTTTTCCCCCCATAAATAGAGCTTTCTTTTGGTGGTATTTGATCACCTCTGCGGTTTTTATTTTGTGCGCTATAAACAAAAGAAGAGGGACAAGTTTGAAAAAAAAACACAATATTTTTTACTTTTTGCTATAATAAATATCCCAATATTTTTTTTTTTCTAAAACAATTTTTTTCCTCAGTTTAGGCTGATATGTATTCTTCTACATCTTTTTGGTAAAAAAAAATCACAATAAGCATATATTGATTGGTTTGCGCAAAAGTTATATTGTCTATAAAATAGGGGATATTGCATTTTTATTATTTACATATTTTTTACTAGTATTGGCGGCGATCTGTTCACTGGAGAGGTTCCCTACAGGTTCGTCATCACGCCTATCAGCTTAGTGTCAAGAATCTGACTACGTCATTATTACTGGGCACCATTGTGGACAGTTTGTTTCCTGCCTAAATTATACACTAGCTTTGCATTTGGTGTGTATACCCTGGCGTTTTTGTCAACCACACCTGTATAGAACCTCCTTCTCGGCTTACCAGCAGACTGTGGTCCGCTTACTACTTTGCTGTATTTACCATGATTTCCACAACCCTAACTGGCTACCTGGTTTAGTTATATTGACAGTGTGTTGGTATCCAGGTTCGTGTTATACTATTCAATACGACCTGTGTATCACCATGCTCCTGTGCTCCTGAAGAAGCGTTACGATACGCGAAACATGTAGAGCAGAGCAAAAAAATTCTTCTGCATATCGGACCCATATTTAAGGCTATTCACTCCATATTTATACTCTCCAACCATGCTGGTTGTGTATTTCTCTTATTTGAGTGTTTCAATATTATTATTTTTTTTAGTTTTTGTATGTGATATTAGAGCATTATCTTGGGCTGTGTACTGACTATTATTATACAAAATATTTTTTGATTATATTATTGCATTTTATAGAATTCTATAATAATAAAAAACCTTTAGATTTTTACATGAACTACCCATGTGCCGTTTAAAGTCCACTTTCTTAGTGTAATTTAATGATCTGTGATTTTTATCGTGACTGCGATATTGCGGCGGACATATCGGACACAGTGAGGCATGCACATGGACACAGTGAGGCAAAGTGAGGCACAGTGAGGCATGGGCACAGTGAGGCATGGGCACAGTGAGGCATGGACACAGTGAGGCATGGGCACAGTGAGGCATGGGCACAGTGAGGCATGGACACAGTGAGGCATGGGCACAGTGAGGCATGGACACAGTGAGGCATGGGCACAGTGAGGCATGGACACAGTGAGGCATGGACACGGTGAGGCATGCACATGTACACAGTGAGGCAAAGTGAGGCACAGTGAGGCATGCAGAAGAACACCCTAGGCTTATACTCGAGTCAATACGTTTTCCCATTTTTTTGTGGTAAAATTAAGTGCCTCGGCTTATACTCGAGTATATACAGTATCTTTAGTGTGAGAACACCCTTTCTTGTCTGCAGCTACTCATTTAGATTATAGTTATTGATTGGTTTGCGCATTAGTACCCCCCCTTTTACCATGTAAATGAAACAGTTCTTTGGGTTATTTTTGTTATTTTTTATTATGGTGCTTTTGGTTGGTTTATCTTTTTTTATTTTCTGTATTAATGTAAATGCTTTGAAGAGTTAACATTTGCTCTTAAAAAAGCATACTTAAGGCAAGTAAGTGTTTTAGAGCAGCACTATTCCAAATGGTCTTGGCACTGGAGTAAGCAGAATCACGGTACAGCTAATTCCCTTCTTCTTTTTTTGTTTATTTTGTAAAATAAGTTTCACCCTCACGGCTTTATTCTGGAAATAGATGTGTGCACACTTCACGCTCACTAAAACATCCCCAGGTAATGAAATTTTACCTTTAGACATACAGTGCAATTTAAAGTCGGATCTTTCTGTGTCACAAATCTCCGAATCCTTTACAAGCTGAAAAGCCAACAAGACAAGTTACCCATCCAGACTGACAGTTTGACATTCTGCTGAGTCACGGAAAGTCATTGCTGCAGATTAATGACTGCTCTTTTCAAACTTTTCAAAAAGACCAAGGAGAGGTGAGAGATATTTTTTTTTCTTTCCAAGTTAAGGTCAGGATATGAAACCCATTTTCTTTTTAGCAGATCTGCACAACAAGAGGCGGATTGTTCCACCGGTGATTGGCTAAGGTCAGTCATCTCCATCCCATAGTGGCCTGGCACAAGTACGCATTTACATGCATCTTGAAGTGAGGAAAATATTATTCATGCATGCAAAGTAGATTTACAGCATATTTAATTTATCTTGGATGAATGGGTATTATGAATAATACTTACCGTATTTATCGGGGTATTGCGCGCTCCGGCATATAGCGCGCACCCCTAATGTGTACCTGCAATTCCTGTAAAAAAAAACATTTTAGTACTTACAGTTTTGGTGTCTTGCGCGGCGTCCATCGGCGGCCTTGTCAGGTCCGGCGTCCGTCTTCGGTGGTGTCCTCCCGGCTTCTCCCGCGCTGTCTCCCCGTCGAATCGCCGCTTCCTGCGCTCAGTTTGAACGCCTCCGCCGACGTATACCGAGTGCAGTACACTCGGCTACATTCAGCCAGGCTCGGCTTCGCTCGTGCTCACGCTCTGTGACGTTTATGCGCGAGCACGAGCGAAGCCGAGCCTGGCCGAATGTAGCCGAGTGTACTGCACTCGGTATACGTCGGCGCAGGCATTCAAACTGAGCGTGGGAAGCGGGTATCGGCGTATATCGCGCACCCACGATTTTCCCCTCATTTTAAGGGGAAAAAAATGCGCGGTATACGCCGATAAATACGGTATGTATAACATTATCTGTAAAAATGTGTATATCCAGGGCGCTCCAAGAATTTGAATCCTGGCAGATAAAGTCTGTGTTGGAGAGGGTAGCAGATCTTCACACACTTTAGGCAGCACTCAGGGAGACAAGCAATCTCTAATGGGAACAGAAAAACAAACAAGGCGCCTCTAAGTGCAGAAATATAAAACTTTTAATATTCCCTAAAGGGGTTAAAAACACTCACAAGATGGTGGATGAAGCAGGCATGTAGCAGGTAAGTATGTCCAGAAGATGTTCCAGTGGCAGGGCAGTCCCAGTCTGATGATAAAGCTTCCAGGGAAGTCCACAGAATAACAGCCAATTTGCACAAATTGGCTGTTATTCTGTGGACTTCCCTGGAAGCTTTATCATCAGACTGGGACTGCCCTGCCACTGGAACATCTTCTGGATACACTTACCTGCTACGTGCCTGCTTCATCCACCATCTTGTAAGTGTTTTTAACCCCTTTAGGGGATATTAAAAGTTTTATATTTCTGCACTTAGAGGCGCCTTGTTTGTTTTTCTGTTCTATAACATTATCTGTTAATTTTTTAAGACACATTTCTTGCCCCCTTTGTGGCCCAAAAGCAATCCAAGTAAGGAAAGACCCTTATTAGAAGATCATAGAAAAGTCCCCTACTTCACAGTCTTCTTCGATCTTTGGAAAATAACTTTAAATTATTTTTCAAGGTGCCAGAGAAGGGTAAATATACTTCCTGTACTGCCAGAAGCTCCACCCCTGAAGAGCCGATAATAAGTTCCCTGTCTATCTACTGTTTAAAATATGCATTTTGAGTTATCTCTTTACTAAAGAGCAGGGGTCTCCAAACTAAGGGCCAGGGGCCAAATCGGGTCCCTACATGTTTTTACCCAGCCTGTAGCAAATCTGATGTGCTTGGGGGCTTCTGATGTGACAGAGAGAGTCCAATGAAAAAGGAAAGGGCTTCTGATGTGAAAAGAGGACTCTAATGAGCTGGTAAGATAGCGCAGGGGGCTAAAGCTCCTTTGCAGCAGTCTGTGATTGCCTGTGTCCCAAGGGTTGCAGGTTCAATCCCGGCGGGGTCCACTCAGCCTTTCATCCTTCTGAGGTCGGTAAAATGAGTACCATTGAGTTGGGTAATAATGACAACCATTATCAGCGCTTAGACACATCGGCAACGGTGTAATTGGCGCTATATAAGTGTAAGCATTATTATTATTATTATTATTATTATTATTATTATTAATGCTATGGGGGCTTTGGATAAAAGGTGAAGGCAATGATGTGAAAGGGGAAACTCTAATGTAAAAAGGGGGCTTCTGATGTGAAAGGGGGCTCTGATGTTATGGGGGCTTTTGATGTGAAAGGGAGGATCTGATGTGAAAGAGAGGGGGGCTTTTGATGTGAAAGGGGGACTCTAAAGCTATAGGGGGTTTCTGATGCAAGGGAAACTCATATAAAAAGAGAGAGCTCTGATATACAAGGGAAGGGCTCTGATGTGAAAGAGGGGAGCCCTGGTGTGAAAGGGGGACTCTGATGTGAAAATTGGGGGGCTTCTGATGTGAAAGGGGTGCTTCTGATGTTATGGGGGCTTTTGATGTGAAAGGGAGGATCTGATTTGGAAGGGAGGGGGCCTTGATGTGAAAGGGGGACTCTAAAGCTATAGGGGGTTTCTGATGCAAGGGAAACTCATATAAAAAGAGAGAGCTCTGATATACAAGGCAAGGGCTCTGATGTGAAAGAGGGGAGCCCTGGTGTGAAAGGGGGGACTCTGATGTGAAAATGGGGGGGCTTCTGATGTGAAAGGGGTGCTTCTGATGTTATGGGGGCTTTTGATGTGAAAGGGAGGATCTGATTTGGAAGGGAGGGGGCCTTGATGTGAAAGGGGGAATCTAAAGCTATAGGGGGTTTCTGATGCAAGAGGGGAAACTCGTATAAAAAGAGAGAGCTCTGATATACAAGGGAAGGGCTCTGATGTGAAAGAGGGGAGCCCTGGTGTAAAAGGGGGGCTCTGATGTGAAAATGGGGGGCTCTGATGTGAAAGGGGTGCTTTTGATGTTATGGGGGCTTTTGATGTGAAAGGGAGGATCTGATTTGAAAGGGAGGGGGCCTTGATGTGAAAGGGGGACTCTAAAGCTATAGGGGGTTTCTGATGCAAGAGGGGAAACTCATATAAAAAGAGAGAGCTCTGATATACAAGGGAAGGGCTCTGATGTGAAAGAGGGAAGCCCTGGTGTGAAAGGGGGGCTCTGATGTGAAAGAGGGGACTGGGATGTGAAAGGGGGGCTCTGATGTGAAAGAGGAGACTGGGATGTGAAAGGAGGGTATCTGATGGGAAAGGGGAGCTCTAATGGAAGGGGGCTCTCATATGATGAGGGGTTTCTGATGTGAAAGAAGGGACTGGGATGTGAAAGGGGGGGTATCTGATGGGAAAGGGGAGCTCTAATGGAAGGGGGCTCTCATATGATGGGGGGTTTCTGATGTGAATGGTGGGACTTCTGATATAAAGTTATTTTTTGGAGATTGTTTTTTTATTGATGTATTTAAATTTTAGCTATTCATTTACAGAACTGTTTTTCTGGACCCCAGATATTGTACAATATATAATGTGGCCCTTGTAGTGACCCCTGCTGTAAAGCATGCTGCATTTGGTGTTAGGCTCTCTGCCTAAATCCGGGCCGGCAGAGGCCACAAATAATCTGGGCACCCGAGATCATATCAATTGCATATTACTTTCATATCAGCGCCCCCTCCTGGTTTTCAGAAACAAACCGATAACATGACGATTTCTAAACAGCTCTTCTTGCTTTGGTTGGGGCCCTTCGCCAGCATCTTTTATTTTTCCAAGCATAAAATTCTATGCCTTAAAGTAGCAGCTCTCCTAGGATATCGTCCGTGGGATATGGCAGTCGGCTTTTTATGCTCGCCGTAAAGACACAGTTTTAATAAAACATAAAGCGGCATTTGGAGAGCCACTCGTTTCCCGCTTATGTGTCAGATGAGAAAACACCAATATTTGCCTTTTGCTAAACAGCAGTCCCCAGACCAAGGCAAGGAAACGAGCCGGCCATATTTTATCGGCATTTCTGCGGCTACTTATACATCTGCTTGCCTGAACAGAATCCCGGAGGTGTTATCAGGGTAGACCAGGCGCCATAATCGCGGCTCCCTCCCTGCAGAGCCGTGTCAGATCCTGAGGTATTAGAACTCACGGCTGCTGTAATAGGTGCACTAACTCTATTTGATGAGCTGTTGGATTGCTGCATCTCCTTAAAAAAAATAATGGAGTCTCAAAGAACCCGCATTCTGTTATATTCACAAATACACCAAGGCCTGGAATGGTTCCTTAGCATGGAAGCTGTTGATCTGACTAATATGGCTTCTGAGGCCTCGCTAGGCTTCTTTGATTTTTAGGTTTCTTTTACTACATTGAAAGCATGGTGATCGCCACCTGTACCCAAAACATTGATTCATAGCCCAGGTAGGGTGCCACATTTCCAAACTACCATTCAGGGACACCCTCCCTTCCCAAAAATCGAATCACAGCACAGTGATTGGACACAAGAGGCGGGATTTATGATTTCTCCAATCACAAGCAGGGGGCGGGATTGTGCTCCTCCAGCCATTCCCGACCAGGACAAGTACTGTCAGTGTGTAAAGCCGTGATGTGGCGGCCTTTTTTGGGGGCATCAGATTGGCCCGGCGGGTGGCTGTGTCAGTTTCATTCCGGGACACTGTGGGGCAGATCCACAAAGATCTGCGCCAGGCGCAGCGTATCTAAGATACACTACGCCGCTGTAACTTGCTTTGCTTTGGTTTGAATCCACAACGAATCCGCTCCATAAGTTACGGCGGCGTAGTGTATCTCTCGCGGCGTAAGGGCGCCTAATTCAAATGGCTGTGATGGGGGCGTGTTTTATGTTAATACGTCGTGACCCGACGTAAACGATGTTTTTTTTTAACTGCGCATGCGCCGTCCCTGGGGGTATCCCAGTGCGCATGCTCGAAATTAAACTGGAACCCGCCAATGCTTACGACGGTGACGTCATTCTACGCAAATTCCTATTCGCGAACGACTTACGCAAACGACGTAAAAAATTCAAAATTGTACGCGGGAAGGACGGCCATACTTAACATTGAGTACGCCTCAGTATAGCAGCTTTAACTATACGCCGGAAAAAGCCGAACGCAAACGACGAAAAAAAAAGCGACGGGCCGACATAGGTTCATGGATCGCCGTAAATAGCTCATTTGCATACTCGACGCGGATTTTGACGGGAACGCCACCTAGCGGCCGCCGAAAAATTTCATCTTAGATCCGAAGGCGTACGCCTGTCGGATCTAGCCGAGATGCCGTTGTATCTTGTTTTGAGGATTCAAAACAAAGATACGACGCGGGAATTTTGAAATTACGCCGGCGTATCAATAGATACGCCGGCGTAATTTCTTTGTGGATCTACCCCTGTATTGTCCTGGAATGAATGTGCCCGGAACAGAACTCCAAAATGCGGGACTGTCCCGGGCAATCCGGGACACGTGGTCACCCTAAGCCCGGAGCTTGCGAAAACTCTTCAGCTTTTCATCAGTGGGTGCCAAAACATGTAAATAAAAGTTATGGTTGAGGGCCCTGGAGGCATAAAATGCATCAATAGGCTTTAGTTTTTTGTGATGTAGTCCAACATTATAATGCTATTAACAGTCCGAATAAAGAAGATGCTTTTTTATGACATTGGTGTGCAATCATCCAACTGTAGCAACCTCTAGTGTGCTAGAAGTATAAAGAGTCCTTTGGTAGTGTAGGTAAATTGTGTGATTTTTTTCTGGGTCGGGGTTTGAGTGACTCAGGGAGAGCTAAATGACTCACAGGCAGCATCACTGAGACCTCCCACTGATTTCCAGAATGTTCTGGAACCTTCTGGAAAGATAGGAGGAGAGGTGAGGTGGAGCTGCCTGGAGTATTCTGAGGGCCCTGACCAATCTTCAATTTGGATTGGCAGGGGGCAGGCCTCCTCAAATACTCAGGGTCAGCCCAGCTAGGGAGAGTTTGGATGAAAGCGGGCGATAGAGGGTTAGGCTGTCATGGCCGTTGAGGGAGCTCCCCAGTCTGGGGGGGGGGGTGACCTTGGGCCTCGGCTCATGTATAGGGCGCGTATAGGGCCTTCCTAAAACCACAGAGGTTTCCCGGCCAATAGGCACTGGGAGCAAGGAGGACAGCGGGAGAAAACTGCCAGGCAAGTCTCCAGTAGGAGCAAAAGGAATAGCCAAGAGGGCTGGTCAGTGACACACAGTCAGGAGGACTGGGAGGCATGCCTGAGAGGACTGGGTGCAGAGCCAGTAAGGAGGACAGTGGTGACTTGAGCAGTGGAAAGAAGCAGCTGCAGCCAGGAGGGCTGGCAGGGCCCGAAGAGGTAGTACTTGGATCAGTAGCCACGTGTGTACTTTGGAGCTCAGGGAATGTTTGAAGCTCATTGAAGGGGTGGAATGGATGCTACAAGCTTATTGAAAGGGGCGGTAGGTCTGTACATAAAAGCTCTAGGGAATCCTGGAAGCCTAATGAAGTAGGTGGAGTTCAGGAGGGGTGTGTGTGCAATTGAGCTCTGGGAATGCTTGAAGCTCATTAAATTGGATGGAATGCAGGAGGGACGTGATGGAACTCTGGGGATGCTGGAAGCTGTTTCAATTTGTAGCACACCCCATGTAGGAGCTGCAAGAGTTAGGATTCCCCGCTGCTACCGTTCTCCTCATGGCCAATAGGCTCTCAGGAGCTGCTTTCTGATTGGCCGGGAGGAGAATTGGCACAACTGGGTGGGCTAAGGACACAGTGCTCTGTGCCCCGAGTCCACACTTTTTTAAGCCAATTAGAGCCTCAGGTTCTAATCATGTGCATCTAAAAAAAAAATCTATGCGTCCAGCGCCCTGCATGTGGATTAGGAGCACATGAATTAGGAGGGCAGCGCCCCTCTGCCCTGTATGGACGGGCCGCCACTGGACAGTAGGATATGGCCTGAAAAACATTGTCAACGTCAGAGCCAGGGTCATGCACAGAAGATCGGGCAGAAGGAACAAGGAGCAAGAACAGGGAGAGGGTACACAGGAACAGGAACAATGAGGCAGGCGGAGGATCAGGAACGGAGACATGAGCAGGACCAAGATCAGGATCAGGTACAGGTACACAGTTTGCAGATCAGGGGCACATGGGCAAAACACCAAGGCAAGGGGAAGTAGCACGAGAAAGACTAAATACTCTTTCAGCAATGAGCATCAGGCGAGGACTGATTAGTATGAGCCTCTGGCTGCTGAGAAACACCCGCTGATGGACACCAGAACTGCAGCCAATAGGTCTGTGAGTCACAGCGCCACCAACAAGAGAACGAATTGCTTACAGTTTGGCACTTTGTGGACTTTTGAAGCACAAGATTGTGTTTATGGACATTAATATTGGAGCACTGGAACTTTTTTTGGGAGACCTGCTATTGAATTTGCACATATTATTTATACTTACAGTATATGTCCAAAGTTTTAATTTATTTTGGTCACGGTTTGGGCCCTAGGAAGCACTGTTGATTCTTATCCTACGTAATTAGAATCATTACAGTGCCTAATGCTGGAACCCTGCCATTCTGCAAAGTGTCTTTGATCCTGTAGGATGCATAGGACATGGTCCACAACCCTGGGACTGTCCTGCAGGATCACCGTCACTTGGCATATAATCATTTTTTGTTCTTAGAAGTTTCTTTTTGTGGAACATATATGTATTGTATGCTTTACAATCCCTACCATATCAATTCCATTAAACTGTGAGGCGAGTATGTTTAGAGCCCACTAATAATGTTGTCACAGTTGATTTGAATAGCTTGCGGAATGGTTTAGCGCATTGTTGAACAATGTAATTTACGTGTGAATGAAGACAGCTTGGGAAACAGCCATGTGGAAATAAAACGCTAAGGATTTATAGATACCACTGATTTTTCTATGCTGGAATTGTATCAATGTTCTGTGCAAAGGATTACTATTGAATTTCCTAAATCACTTTGTATGCAGGCAGAGCCATCGTATTTGGTATAAACTCTGACCAACACTAGGTTAGCCTGATAGGAACCTGATAGAGGAATGCGTGGGTTGCTTTATTGTCGACCTTCCGAAAAATGTTGGTTTCTTGACTGCAGGGCTGCTGGTAGAAATCACAGGGCCCCATACAGCCTACCTGACATGAAAAGCGAGGGTGCGCTTCCTCGCTAGGAAGAGTGAGGGTGAGCTTCCTGGACAGGAAGAATAAGGGTATGCTTACTGGACAGGAATAGTGAGGTTGCAATTCCAGGCCACGAAGAGTGAAGGAGCACTTCCTTGCAAGGAACAGTGTGGGGGAGCTTCCTGGCCAGGAAGAGTGAGGGTGCGCTTTCTGGCTAGGGAGAATGAGGATGCACTTCCAGGAAACGTGAGGGTGGGTTCCTGGCCACAAAGAGTGATGGCCGGTACACACGCTCTGGATTTCCGATGGGAAAAAGTCAGTCGGGAATCCCGGCGGGAAAAAAGAGAGCTGGTTCTCTTTTTTTTTGCAGTTTGGCAGTTTTCCCGTCTGAAAAATTGCGAGGAACCATACACGTGGCCGGGATTCCCGGCCAAAAGCTCTCCTCGCAGTTTTCCCATCGGAAAACCCGGTCGTGTTTTTTCGGGGCAAGAGGGTGTGCTTTCTGGCCAGGAAGAGTGAGGGAGCACTTCCTTGACATAGTTTTTGTTGATTTTATCTATTGTTGTGTTGGAGCGCAGCACTGTTTTTACTATTTTACAGGGAAGGTTTGGATTATTGATCTTTTAGTGCTAGCTGCTGTTTTCTTTACTCTTTCTGCGAAGCACCGACTTTACATTTTTCAGCCTTCCACATCTGCTGCAGAGGCTCCCCCATAATCCCTTGCAAAGACCTTTGCCCACCATAGCGCCCCCAATACACACCTTGCCATTGGTATGCACTGAGCTATTTGGCTTCATATTAACTTCTGCAGCAGTGGTTCTCAACCTTATAGTGCCGTGACCCCTTGATAAGGTTTCCCAAGTTGTGGGGACCCCAACAGTAAAATTATTTTGTAGCGTGGGTCGTCGGCACCCAAGGCAAGACAAGTAATTTGTGCCCCTAACCCACGGACGTTTAGCGCTCCCTGAGTCCAGGGGTCAAGTCCTGGGGAAAAAAGTGTGGGAACTCCCACCCAAGATCCACTCCCCCACCAAAAAAAAAAAAATGATACGCTCATATGCATAATTACTAAACCGCATGTTCTTTCTAAATCCTGCGATAACCTCCGCAATGTCTCCTGGGAACAATGACAAAAGCTCGCAGGAGACATTGCGGCATCGAGGAAGTGACGGAATACCCACACACTACCCGATGAATCCATATACAGGAAGCAGCCAGTAACATAAAGGATTACTAAGGTTCGCCTCCCCCTGACAGTGACTCGGGCTGGGCATCGCCGCTTAGTGAAGGATTGGCAAGGGCAGCTCGGCTGCTATCGGCAGCTCTAGTCCTGCAAAGGGAACCGCGTTCCTGCTGTGAAAAAAGTGCAGGAACTCCGTTCCCACGCGTTCCCGCAGGACTTGAGCCCTGCCTGAGTCCCTTCCACTCATACAGTATTAAATCCCATTATGCTATATTTTAGGATGTACCACTCTTTCTCTTTGTTCTCCTTTCTTTTCCCTTTCATCTCTCTATCCTAATTTTTTATTTTTTTTTGCCCATCTCTCTCTCTCGCTCTCTCTCTCTCTCTCTCTCCGACTTTCTTGTTGTTTAATGGCAACTCTAATCACAGGTAGTGTTACTCACTGTGTCTCCATCTTTGTGGTGTCTCGCAGCAGTGACACCTATGCCGAAATCAGGAGATAGGGTCTCCTCCGGCCCCTCCCACTTCATTCTTTACCAGGCAGTCAACTGACCTCTAGTCTCTGCCCCCCAGCCATGCCGTGAACTGAGTGGGTGGCTGTGAAGAGACTGAGTGGGTGGCCGCAGGCTCCAGGGACAGCCCTGCTGGGCGGCTGCAAAAAGGATAGGAGAGCGGTGCGGGCTTCAGTAACAGCCCAGGATTCGGTGACCCCTGTCATATTGTCATTTGACCCCCGAGGGGGTCCCGACCCCCAGGTTGAGAACCACTGTTCTACAGCCTGTATTAGGGGAACAATTAGACCATATCCCCTCTTTCAACCAGTGTATGATCAAGGCATTAAAGGGAAATTCTGAGATTTGAGGGTGAGCCAGATAGCCCAGTGAACATGGGCATATCCAATAGACTCGGGACACTAGGGCACATTAGAGGCCATTTTTTTTCTTGTTAGGGCTCTTTTATTAAGGGTGATTTATGTATAAATGCTGAGTTATATATTAAAGGTGATTGCTGTCTGTATTTGGCTTCTATAATAAACCTTTCCTGCAATTCTCCTCAAACTATTGGGAGGCGTTTCAGGCATAGCTGAGAAATAGTCTTGGACATAAGCTTTACTACAGCAATCTGTGTTTGTCAGCCGCAATATTAATAATTTATGAAGTCGGCGGCTTGAAATCCAATATAGTTTCTGATTCACCGGTGTAAGATCCATGTGACAGTAGAAATATTTAATGGGTATGAAAACTGGAAAATTACTCTAACAATGTCACGGGGGGGGATGAATGAAAGATGGATGGAGCTCCGCACATGGAGAGGCTAGATTACAGCTTGCAGGGGTGGGAGGGTTAAACTTGCTGGGAAAGAAATGATGTTGCCTGTGAAGGTAAAGATAAAGGTCTATATCAATTCCCAATGTTAGCCATGCATCAAAATGATCAATGAGGTGCAGGACACACCAATTACAGAGAGAAAAATTATTGTAGGGTACAGAAACATTGAGATTGGAAGCATGCAGAAAGTTATTGGTGGCTGAAACAGCTGTCAATAGTTATGGTTCAGTAACCAGGGAGGGGGGGGGGGTATCTTCCTACCTGTAAAATGTAGCCACGTCTCTTTTGTGTTTCCTAATAATATGCATATAAAAATAAGTAGGCAGGTAAATGAAACATCCAGAGTGATATGTCATCCAATCATTGATAAGACTATATACTCTTACCGGAGTTGGTGGACCCAAATGTCAGCGACAATTAGTCAATAAGGCATGGAAATCCGAATCGGCAAGTCAGCCAAACGAACAGCAAGGCCCAGGAACTCTGGAGGCACCTCGGAGGGATCTTGTAAATAACAGCAAGGCCAGAGAACTGGTGACCAAAATGGATAGCCAAAAAGACTTGCATCCAGAAAGGTATGTAGACAAAAAAGGGCTATAGTGTAGGTCAAAAGGTGGGTTTTTATGGGCACACTGGCAGCATTTGGCACAGTGGCAGCATATGATGGGCACAATGCAGCATTTGAAGGGCACACTGGCAGCGTTTGGGTACAGTGGCAGCATTTGATGGGCACAGTGGCAGCATATGATGGGCACACTGGCAGCATTTGATGGGCACCCTGCAATAATTTAATGGGCACACTGGCAGCATTTGATGGGCCCACTGGCAGCATTTGGCACAGTGGCAGCATATGATGGGCACACTGTCAGCGTTTGATGGGCACAGTGGCAGCATTTGATGGCACAGTGGATGCGTTTGATGGGCACAGTGGCGGCATTTCTTGGCACAGTGGCTGCATTTGATGGGCACAGTGGCTGCAATTGATGGCACAGTGGCTGCGTTTGATGGGCACAGTGGCTGCGTTTGATAAAACAGTGGCTGCGTTTGATGGCGCAGTGGCTGCGTTTGATGGCACAGAGGCTGCGTTTGATGGTACAGAGGCTGCGTTTGATGGCACAGTGGCTGCGTTTGATGGCACAGAGGCTGCGTTTGATGGCACAGTGGCTGCGTTTGATGGCACAGTGGCTGCGTTTGATTGCACAGTGGCTGTGTTTGATGGACACAGTGGCTGCATTTGATGGCACAGTGGCTGCCTTTGATGGCACAGTGGCTGCTTTTGATGGTACAGTGGCTGCGTTTGATGGCACAGTGGCTGTGTTTGATGGGCACAGTGGCTGCGTTTGATGGGCACAGTGGCTGCAATTGATGGCACAGTGGCTGAGTTTGATGGACACCGTGGCTGCGTTTGATGGACACCGTGGCTGCGTTTGATGGCACAGTGACTGCGTTTGATGGCACAGTGGCTGTGTTTGATGGGCACAGTGGCTGCATTTTATGGCACAGTGGCTGCGTTTGATGGCTGGTTGATGTTTTGTTTCTATTTTTTTTTTTTTTCAGTTTGTTTGCGCCCCCCAAAAAATTTGAGTACCAGCCACCACTGCTGTAATCCTTTCTTACCCCGCTGATATCAGCGCAGTGGCAGTTGGGAGTGGGATGCCAGCTGCAGAAGACCACTTGGGGGGGGGGGCAGAGTTTGGCATCTTTGCCCTGGGCACTGGAGGATCTTGTTCCAGCACTGCATGGGATTTAGTTAAAATGAAATTCCTTTTTTGCCCTTCTGTTATTTTGTCCTCCCCCTGTGTATATCTCTGCACAGGGCTTATGCCTACCCATCTTCACATGTTTCAGATGGAAAAACACAGCTAGCATGCAGAGCTGAGGGCATCGAGGGAGACACGTCTAGCATGGCGGTTTCCTGGGATTTCATGTAATGTGGCTGTCTGTTTACAGCAGTGTCAGGGAAGATTGATGCCAGCTCTGCGAATGCATCTCACTCATGCAGAAATCTAGTAGTCCTCTGCCGATTGCTTTGCGTTGATGGTCACTTCTCTACAGAAAGACAGGCTTATCTGTTTACTGTCTTCACCTGGAAAGGCAGCCGTGTGCCTTTATCTATTCTTTAGAGGTGGAGGAGCAGTTATTGTATGATAAAACACAAAATTCCGTTTATGGGAAAAGCCATGCCTCTGGGCCTCCGGAGTTAATATTTCTTTTTGTTGGGCAAATGTAAATTTTTTATAAAAGTCAGCAGGTGCAGTATTTTCCGTTGGTCAAGTTAGTTAAAGGGGTTGTAAAGGTAAAAGTTTTTTCACCTTAATGCATTCTATGCATTAAGGTGAAAAAACATCTGTACATTTGCGGCCCCTTGAGCCCCCCGTTTACTTACCTGACTCGACGAAAGTCCCGCGCCGTGAACGTGCAGGCTTTTCGGCCGGCTTCTTGGCTCATTCATTGGTTGATTGAAAGCAGTGCAGCCATTGGCTCGTGCTGCTGTCAATCACATCCAATGTCTCGGCGTGCCGGGGGGGGGGGGGGACATAAGTATAACATGTTTGTTATTTTAAAAAAAATATATATATCTTTAGTGTTCCTTTAAAGTGTATTTTTTCCCAAAAAAATTGCATTTCAACCGCTGCGTACATACCATGAAAATTGCAAACCCCCCCCCCCCCATTTTATTCTCTAGGGTCTCTGACAAAAGATATAAATAATGGCCCGGATTCAGATACAATTGCGTATCTATCGGCAGGCGTAACGTATCTCAGATACGTTATGCCGCCGTAACTTAGGGCGCAAGTTCCGTATTCAGAAAGAACTTGCGCCCTAAGTTAAGGCGGCGTAGCGTATGTGGTCCGGCGTAAGCCCGCGGAATTCAAATTCTCCATGCATTGGGCGTGTTGTATGGTAATAAAGGCTGACCCCACGTAAATGACGTTTTTTGGCTAACGGCGCATGCGCCGTCCGTGAACGTATCCCAGTGCGCATGCTCCAAATTAACCCGCAAAAAGCCAATGCTTTCGACGTGAACGTAAATTACACCCAGCCCTATTCGCGAACAACTTACGCAAACGACGTAATCGACGGAAAATTCGACGCTGGCCCGACGTCCATACTTAACATAGGATACGCCTCATATAGCAGGGGTAACTTTACGCCGGAAAAAGCCTAAGGTAAACGACGTAAAAAAATGCGCCGGGCGGATGTAAATTTCTGGATTGGCGTATCTACCTTATTTGCATATTCCTCGCGTAAATCTACGGAAGCGCCACCTAGCGGCCAGCGTAAATATGCAGCCTAAGATACGACGGTGTAAGAGACTTACGCCGGTCGGATCTTAGGGAAATCTATGCGTAACTGATTCTACGAATCAGGCGCATAGATACGACCCCGCACACTCAGAGTTACGACGGCGTATCCGGAGATACGCTGTCGTAGCTCCTATCTGAATCCGGGCCCATGTTTGGTTGTTCTAAGGCCCCGTACACACGACCAAACATGTATGCTGAAACTGGTCCGCGGGCCAGTTTCAGCATACATGTTCGGTCGTGTGTAGGCGCGAGCGGGCCGAATTCCAGCAAACATTTGCCCGCCGGGCCTTTTCCCAGCAGACAAATATTCCTGGACGTGTTTTAAAACCGTCCGCTGGAATCCTGCCCGCTCGGACATGTACGGTCGTCAGTACAGACCTACCGTACATGTCCGAGCGCCCGCCGTCCCTCGCATGCGTCGAATGACTTCGACGCATGCGTGGAAGCCTTTAAATGGCAGGCCCGCCCACGTCGCCGCGTCATCGCCGCGTCATCATCGCGGCGACGACGCGGACACGCCCCGCGTAATGTTTACGCGCGGACTTCTGTACGATGGTTAGTACAACCATCGTACAGAAGCCCTCTGGCAGGCATGTACGGTGAAAACGGTCCGACGGACCGCTTTCATCGTACATGTTTGCTCGTGAGTACCCGGTCTTAGTCGTTTTCTAGCAAAAATAATTTTTTTTTTTTTACATGTAGGAGAGAAATGTCAGAATTAGCCTGGGAGGGAAGTAGTTAAAAAAAAAAAAATTGTGAGATAAAGATTTTATACAAACATTTTTAAATATTATAAAAAAAGATCAGTTTATAAACTTGTCACCAAAAACATAAATAAAAAGGAACAGAAGCCCATTCCGATTCTCATGCAGATATTTTGGTGAAACGCCAAATCCCGTCTCTTCCAAACCGTTTATGGCAGTCGGCTATTGTGATCTCATTGTTCAATTCGGTGCTTAAAAAAAATGTTTCTGAAAAGTTTACTTATCTTGAATAGAGAAAAGCTTTTCTTTTTCAGTTCGCATTTTGAAGTCGGCATTGTGTTGTTTGTAAAGCAGGCAGATTTCTCCAACAAAACCCCCCTTTTTTGAT
The DNA here is from genome assembly GCF_905171775.1 of Rana temporaria. NCBI lineage: Eukaryota > Metazoa > Chordata > Amphibia > Anura > Ranidae > Rana > Rana temporaria. The sequence goes on along the minus strand of NC_053500.1, from coordinate 132,435,454 downwards.
GTAATACACCTTTTATTTATCCCAGTGGCAGCTGTTCGGTATTCTCAGTATGAGGCCGATACACAGAGGAGAGCATTAATATCATTTTTTGCCTGTTTGCTTCCAGATGGGATGTGTTTTGTTCAGAGAACGTTTAAATCTGCTGCCTTTTGAATGTGGAGCACAGAGTGGCTGTCATAATGGGCTCAGAACACAAAAGTAGGTTGCAGTCTGTGCCAGGGAGGGGGAGGGGAGGGGCGGGCACCTGAGCGGCTGACCCTGCACGTCCCTGGCGCTATTGGATCCCGTATTAGACATGCGACAAATGAAAGCGGTCAGTGAGCTGCTAATCCTATCCGGCAAATACTGCAACTGTGCTAAAGTCAGCTCAGGCCCAAAATTAACGAGATGCGCCGTCGTATCTCTGAGTCTGGGCGGTCGTATCTATGCGCCTGATTCTTAGAATCAGTTACGCATAGATTTCTATTCGATCCGTCGGGCGTAAGTCTCTTACGCCGTCGGATCGTAACTGCATATTTACGCTGGCCGCTAGGGGCGTGTACGCTGATTTACGCGTCGAAATATGTAAATCAGCTAGATACGCGAATTCACGAACGTACGCCCAGCCGACGCAGTACAGATACGCCGTTTACGTTAGGCTTTTCCCGGCGTAAAGTTACCCCTGCTATATGAGGCGTACATGCGGCGTACCAATGTTAAGTATGGCCGTCGTTGGCGCGTAAAATCTTTAATATTTTACGTCGTTTGCGTAAGTCGTCCGTGAATGGGGCTGGACCACATTTACGTTCACGTCGAAACCAATACGTTCTTGCGGCGTATTAGGAGCAATGCACACTGGGATATTCCACGGACGCCGCATGCGCCGTTCGTGAAAAACCTCAATCACGTCGGGTCACAGAACATTTACATAAAACACGCCCCCCTGTTCCAAATTTGAATTAGGCGGGCTTACGCCGGCCGATTTACGCTACGCCTCCGCAACTTACGGAGCAAGTGCTTTGAGAATACGGCACTTGCCCGTCTAAGTTGCGGAGGCGTAACGTAAATCGGATACGTTACGCCCGCACAAAGATACGCCGCTGTACGAGAATCTGGCCCTCAGTCTATTTACCCTAACTCAGTATTAAAGTGTTACTAAACCCACAACATTAAAATCAGTCTGTATCAGTATCTCACAAAAGTGAGTACACCCCATATTTTTGTAAATAACACTAAAGAAATGACACTTTGCTACAATGTTGTGTAGTGAGTGTACAGCTTGTATAACAGTGTAAATTTTCTGTCCCCTCAAAATAACTCAACACACAGCCATTAATGTCTAAACCGCTGGCAAAAAAAGTGAGTACACCCCTAAGTGAAATTGTCCAAATTGGGACCAATTAGCCATTTTCCCTCCCCGATGTCATGTGACTCGGTAGTGTTACAAGGTCTCAGGTGTGATAGGGAAACAGGTGTGTTAAATTTGGTGTTATCGCTCTCACTCTCTCATACTGGTCACTAGAAGTTCAACATGGCACCTCATGGCAAATAACTCTCTGAGGATTTGAAAAAAAAGAATTGTTGCTCTACATAAAGATGGCCTAGGCTATAAGAAGATTGCCAAGACCCTGAAACTGAGCTGCAGCACAGGGGGCCAAGACCATACAGCGGTCTAACAGGACAGGCTCCCCTCAGAACAGGCCTCACCATGGTCGACCAAAGAAGTTGAGTACACGTGCTCAGCGTCATATCCAGAGTTTGTCTTTTGGGAAATAGACGAATGAGTGCTGCCAGCATTGCTGCAGAGGTAGAAGGTGTTCGGGGTCAGCCTGTCAGTACTCAGACCATACGCCGCACACTGCATCAAATTGGTCTGCATGGCTGTCGTCCAAGAAGGAAGCCTCTTCCAAAGATGATGCACAGGAAAGACCACAAAATGTTTGCTGAAGACAAGCAGACTAAGGACATGGATTACTGGAACCATGTCCTGTGGTCTGATGAGACCAAGATAAACTTATTTGGTGTCAGATGGTGTCAAGTGTGTGGCGGCAACCAGATGAGGAGTACAAAGACAAATGTGTCAAGCATGGTGGTGGGAGTGTCATAGTCTGGGGCTGCATGAATGTTGCCAGCACTGGGGAGCTACAGATCACTGAGGGAACCATGAATGCCAACATGTACTGTGCCAGACTGTATCAGAGCATGATCCCCTCCCTTCAGAGACTGGGCCGCAGGGCAGTATTCCAACATGATAAGGACCCCAAACACACCTCCAAGACGACCATTGCCTTGCTAAAGAAGCTGATGGTAAAGGTGATGGACTGGCCAAGCATGTCTCCAGACCTAAACCCTATTGATCATCTGTGGGACATCCTCAAACGGAAGGTGGAGGAGCGCAAGGTCTCCAACATCCACCAACTCTGTGATGTCATCATGGAGGAGGGGAAGAGGACTCCAGTGGCAACCTGTGAAGCTCTGGTGACCTCCATGCCCAAGAAGGTTAAGGCATATAATGGTGGCCACACAAAATATTGAAATTTTGGCCCAAATTTGGACATTTTCACTTAGGGGTGTACCCACTTTTGTTGCCAGCGGTTTAGACATTAATGACTGTGTGTTGAGGTATTTTGAGGGGACATGAAATTTACACCGTTATACAAGCTGCACATTCACTACACAACATTGTAGCAAAGTGTCATTTCTTCAGTGTTGTCACATGAAAAGATAGAAGAAAATATTTACAAAAATGTGAGGGGTGTACTCACTTTGTGAGATACTATGGTCCAGATCCACAAACGAATTACGCCGGCGTATCTATGGATACGCCGCGTAATTTCAAAGTTCTCCCGTCGTGTCTTTGTTTTGTATCCACAAAACAATATACGACTGAATGAGGGATTGATCTGACAGGCATACGTCTTAGTACGCCGTCGGATCATAGATGCATATTTACGCTGGCCGCTAGGTGGCGTTTCCGTCGAATTCCGCGTTGAGTATGCAAATTAGCTAGATACAGCGATCCAAGAACGTACGTCTGGCCGGCGCATTTTTTTTTTTACGTTGTTTCCGTAAGGCTTTTTTCGGCGTATAGTTACCCCTGCTATATGAGGCGTATCCTATGTTAAATATGGCCGTCGTTCCCGCGTCGAATTTTGAAAATGTTATGTCATTTGCGTAAGTCGTTCGCGAATAGGGCTTTGCGTAGAATGACGTCACCGTCGTAAGCATTGGCTTGTTCCGGTTTAATTTCGAGCATGCGCACTGGGATACCCCCCACGGACGGCGCATGCGCAGTTGAAAAAAAAACTTAATTTACGTCGGGTCAAGACGTATTTACATAAAACACGCCCCCATCACATACATTTGAATTGTGCGCCCTTACGCCGCCTTAGTTACGATACGCCGCCGTAACTTACGGCGGAAATTCTTTCAGGATACCAAAAAAAAACTGTAAGTTACGGCGGCATAGCGTATCATAGATACGCTACACCGGACGGAAGAATGCGCCGATCTACCTGGATCTGTCCCTATGTGTGTATATATATATACACACACACAAAATATATATATATTTATATATTTTTGTATATACACCCACCTGCATACACAAAACAATATATAATGCAAGTCCCTCCAAACAAATTGAGAATTTACAGGAGAAGCAAAAAAGCAAAAAAAAAAAAAAGGAATTCATTACCACTAGAGACTTGAACCTGGCCGGGTTATATATTAATAGTACGCTGTCTCGTTCGCTATATATTCCTATCTGCTCTTCCCAGACTGCCTCTGCTTATAAATATGCTAATTAATTAAAGCAAATGTTTCAAGCCTGGCTTGCATTGTGGAGATAGGGACGCCGGATACACTACTAGCAGACGGTGCAATTTGGACAAATACTGTCGTGGAAATGTCATTAGCCGACTCCTTCAGCGGCCGTGACGTGCCGAATTTAGGGAAGGCATCCTGAAGCCTTATTTGCATGCGTGGGAATGGGGACTGAGGCAAGGGCTCTTGCCAGGAGAGGGTTTTATTACAGCGTGATGTGATTGAAAAAAAAAAAAACGTGTCGATTTATACATATCGGCTTAGGTGCAGATTCAGTCCCTCAAAAAAAAAGAAGCCCACCATGCATTAACATAAGCAGATTGGATTTATTGAAATAGCGAACGTTGCTTACACTTCCCCAAGATTCATTTAGGATTAAAGAGGTTTTTTTTCTCTTTGGTGGAGAAGTATAAATGATAGTTTTAGCGTAATATACTTTTAGGCAGCCTGGTGCTTACATTTAGAAGCATGCTGACATTTTCCATGCTGAGGGAAATTTACAGGATGGGTTTTCTACCCTTCTGTTGGAAATGCTAGTTGCCTGGCTCTTTGACTTTTGTAGTTACTGAAGCTTGAAATAAAACAGTTGCACCTCATCTGTATACTCATTCAGGCCCGTCGCTACAGGACAGGCAAAACAAACAATTGCTTGGGGCCCCGAGCTGGCCTGGGGCCCCCAACTTCCCCTTCCCAGGCTGTAGCGTGGCCGAGCTCCTCTTCCTTCCACCTGGAGTCCTGTCAGTCTGACTGGGTACCGCACGTGGTACAGGAGATTCAGTTTCCTGTAGATTTGTGCATTCCCGTTCGTACGAATGTTATTTTCGTACGAAAATGTTCATTTTCGTACCCGCAGAATAATGTGTACATATGAAAAAATTAAAGCACCAAAATACGAAAACGACGGGATTACGAATGAGCCACATAACGAACAACCGCAAATACGAGCGAACGATCCGACGAAAATATGACAAAACGAAAACAGCAAAAGAACGAAAATTATATTTTGTTTGAATCCTTGTTCTGTTCGTATTTTGATTTTCAGTCGTATGTTCATATGACATCTAACAAAAGATTTTCATTCTGTATTTTGTTTGAATCCTTTTTCTGTTTGTATGTTCATATGACATCTTATAACAAAAGATTTGTATTCTGTATTCTGAATTCCTTTTTTCTGTTCGTAATTTGGTTTCAAAATACAGAATACAAATCTTTTGTTATAGATGTAATTTTCGTTTTTTTGAATGGGCAGTGAGTGTTAGTTAGTTAGTTAGTTAGTTAGTTAGTTAGTTAGTGAAGCAGCTTCTCTTTTGTGCTGAGTAGTACAGTAAAGCCAAATAAACTTTTCTGTGGATTTTCGTCTGAAGGGAGATCAGTTGGCTAGAAAATGGTTTTCTGATGGAGTTTAAAAACGAACGAACGTTCGGTAAAACGATCGTTTTTATGTTTGTTGTTAAAAAAGTCTGACCAAGTGTATGGGGCTTAACAATAGTTAATATGGATGAGCCGCATGTTGAAAGTGCCGCGAATCCCGCGATATATTTACGAAAGTACAAAACGACGAAAATTCACGAAAATTATTGTGTAACAAGTAACGAACATGAATTAAACGGAATAACGAACCATCCCGCATGTACGAAAATAAAACGGTAACCAAAATACGAAACGATCGGAATACGAAAAAATCGCGTCGTACGAAAAACGAACGGGAACGAACAGGAAAACGGGCGTCTTACGAAAAACGAACGGAAACAAACCTACGGAACGATACGAAACGGAACAAAAAAAAAAAAAAAAAAATTCTGTGCACATGTCTAGTTTCCTGTTCCCGACCGGACTCACAAGAAGTGCACACTGAGTGCTCACTTTCTTTCAGTCCGGCCGGGAAGACAGGAAACTGAATCTCCTGTTCCATGCGCGGTACCCGGCTCTTTCTGATAGGGGACTGGGGAAGAGGAACTCGGCCACGCTACAGAAGCAGCCTACAGGGAAGAACGGGAGGAAAGAATAGAAAAAAAAATGAGTGTAGCGTTAACATGGGCTTTGCATGCGCGGGGGGGGGGGGCTTGGGGGCCCAATTTTGCTTGGGGCCCCCAAATTCCTTCAAACGGCCCTGTACGCATTGCAGGTCAACAAGTCAAAAAGCATTGAAGTCAATGGATCAGCATGACAGCCAGCGACTTGAAATGAAGATGTTTGGATGATGCCTGCAGCTAAAGGCATCATCCAGATTTTTTTTTCAGCAGGCGATTCCCTGCAATGTAAAAGCCATCATAACGGCTGTTTAGCCGCTTGATCGCTTTTACAGGTGGCAGGAAGGGTTGCCGCCCTATGGTGGTTATGACGTCACTTCCGACGCCAGGAAATGTAAACACTGCCGTTTGTTTTTCTGGGAAGCCCGAGGCTTTCCAGGATAGAGGAGAGATCTGGGGACTTATATACCCCAGATCTCTCTGTAAAGAGGATCTGACATGCCCTATTCCTATTACAAGGGATGTTTACATTCCTTGTAATAGGAATAAAAGTGATCAATTAAAAATAAAGGGTCAAGCCTCGTACACACGATCGGATATCTGATGGAATCTAATGCGATGGATTTTTTCATCGGATATCCGATGAAGCTGACTTTCATCAGTCTTGCCTACACACCATCAGTCAAAAATCCGACCGTGCCAAAACGCGGTGACGTACAACACTACAACGTGCTGAGAAAAATAAAGTTCAATGCTTCTGCGCATGCTTTGACTTGATTCTGAGCATGCGTAGATTTTTGACCGATGGACTTTCATACAGACGATCGTTTTTTTCTATCTGTTTTTTATCCATAGGAAAAATTTAAAACATGTTCTATTTTTTTTCACCGATGGAAAACAAACCGATGGGGCCCACAGACGATCGGTTTGTCCGATGAAAACAGTCCGTCGGTCTGTTTTCATCGGACAAACCGATCGTGTGTACAGGGCTTTGATGTAGAAGTGTAGAAGCGAATGAACACTTAGGTCGCACCTGCATATAAGGATATTTATAAAGAGATATAAAAAAAAGTATAAAAATAAATGTATATTTAAAAGTATTAATTTGATATGTTTACCAGTATTTTCATACACATGGCCAGTAAGACAACATGTAATACAAAAAACATTTATGTGTATACAGTATATGTATGAATATATATATATATATATATATATATATATATATATATATATATATATATATATATATATATATATATATATATATATATTCTGTATATAAACTGTATAAGGGACACTATAGTACTTACTATGGTTGGAAAGGACTGACCCCCACACGATATACAGTACTTTTTCAATATGTGATGAACCTTAAGGTTCCGCTGGAAAAGAGGAAAGAGATGAAGTGGAATTAATTTGATAGAGAACCATAATCAAAAAGAACACAGGTCAGTAACATGTGTAAATGCCCCAAACTAAATTGTTTGCAGAATTAAAATAGATAGTACACCACAATTTCCTCATTTAAGCCTCCAGGCGTAAGGGTACCCAAGGAATGAATCCAAAAAGTTTCCCAGCTGGCATAAACGTTTAAAACGTTTCAACCAGAGGTAAAATTATGGATAGCCTCAATGATCCAGACTTTTAGGCCAACGATGGATTTGTCATGATGTTGCAGAAAATGCCTCGGAACACTATGTTGGTCTCCAAAGCATTTTCTTAAGGGTTCTACAGTATATGTTCTACCGATGTAGAACAGTCCACAAGGGCAGGTTAGACAATAAACTACGAATTTGGTAGAACAATTATAAAACTCCCTGTTGTTGTAGGTATTGCCCTTTACAGAAAAGTTTTTTTTGGCCATGCTATACAACAGAACAGGTTAGACAGAGACCAGGGGAGGACTGACAACTCATGGGGCCCCCGGGCAATAGAAGATTATGGGGCCCCCGGGCTTACAGATGGCCACCAAGCCAGGAGGCAGTGCAGAGGTGGGGCATCTAAAATATTAAAGTATAATAAAGCCGCATTCACACCTGAGCGTAGCGTTTTCGGTATTTTTTTCCAGGAGTTTTGTAGCGCGTATTCACACGTATTCGCGCGTTTGCATACAGCGCTGTCCGACATTTTTTATTTATTTTAGCCAATAGGAAAAATGATCATCTCTTTCATCACTTGTTGCTATGTTTGTAGATTTTTTTTATCTTCTTCCTGGGTGAATGTTCTATTTCACAGAACAGATAAAAGCGACAAAACGCCGGTAGAAACGCATGTTGTCGCACTAGGCGCTTGAATCGAGCGTTTCCATTAGTTTCTATGGGGATACAAACGCTCAAAAATGCCCAAATCAGCCTGATTCGCGCGAATTGAGAATAATGTATTTTTTTCCTTCTTGCGTTTTGGAGCTTCATGCTTCAGGCGACAAAACGCTCAGGTGTGAATGCAGCCTTAAGACTCAGCAGTCCAACATTTTTATCCCCGCTTCCTTTTTCTGTCGTTGAATAAAGAAGAATGTTTGGAATGAAGACTTCTGCGCTTAGCATTTCCATTAAATATATGCCGCAATTTTCTCTGGACGCCTCATCTTTGTCAGGTGGTATCTGGAGCGCGTCACTGGTGGTGAGTGGACACAATCACGTCCAGGCGACAATGAATGGATGAAAGTATCCGAACTCTTGGCTCACATTGGTGTCTTTGTGACTTTTAAAGCATCACCACCTGGCAGGTGATCGGCGCTTCCTTTGTGCAGCTGTCTCAGAGCATAAGCTTAGCATGTCACCGTGACACATTTCGACGTCTCTATTAATGTCACTTTCATTAGTCTTTCAGCAAAACCTGTGAAAGAATCACGCTGACCCCTATGGCAATGTAATAAGAAAAAAATAGGTAACTGAGCTAAAAATAAATAGCCGCATTAACACATTTGACACCTTGTTTTAATTGTTTTGTAAGAGAAGCGCAAAATAAGAAAATAAAGAAAATTCTGATTTCCTGAATAGATCGGTAAGGAAGAACTCCAAACACAGTTGAAATGCATAGGGGTCTAGTCATAATAAGAAATCGCTGGTCAAATGCTGGAAGCATGAATTATCCTGTATTTTGTCTAATATGATTTTTTTTTTCTTATAATTGACAGCTCCATCTAGTGGCCATAATGCTGACTTTTCCTAAAATAAATCAATCAGGAGAATACTGCATTATGACCACTAGATGGGGCTGACAATCATAAGAAATTATGATCAAATTGCAATATAACGAGTCAAATTACAGTGATTATTCACGAGGGCTGGACAAATGCATGTGACATTGTCTAGCAATTTTTTTTAACCACTTTCGCTTTTCGGAATCCTCCCCCCTCCAGTGTCACATTTGGCACCTTACAGGGGGAAGAGGAGCAGATACCTGTCTAATACAGGTATTTTCCCACTTTCGGGCATAGAAACCCGAGCCACCCGTGGGTATCTGCGCCACTTCCAGCGCCTTCTCCGTGCCCCCCCCCCCCTCGCTGTCTTCTGGGAGACACACAGGTCCCAGAAGACACCAGGGACCGGTGGGATCGCGCAGTGCGAGTCGCTCATATGCAGTAGGGAACCAGGAAATGAATCCGCAAGGCTTCACTTCCTGATTCCCTTACCGAAGATGGCGGCGCCTCCACCCGAGAGCCGGGGGGTGGGGTCTGCTTCGGGTGTGGACATCGCAGGCACCCTGGACAGGTAAGTGTCCTCATTTTAAAAGTCAGCAGCTGCAGTATTTGTAGCTGCTGACTTAGAAAAAATAAAAAATTTGGCGGAACTCAGCTTTCAGGACCAAGCCTCTTTCTGAGATTTGGTGTTTACAAGTTATAATTATTATTTTTTTGCTAAAAAATTACTTAGACCCCCCCAAACATTATATATATTTTTTTTCTAACACCCTAGAGAATAAAATGGCGGCCGTTGCAATTCTGTCACACCGTTTTTGCGCAGCGGTCTTACAAGCGCACTTTTTTGGGGAAAAAATACACTTCTTTGCATTAAAAAACGGTAAAGTTAGCCCAATTTTTTTTTAGATTGTGAAAGATAATGTTAAGCCGAGAAAATTGATTCTCAACATGTCACGCTTGAAAATTGCGCCCGCTCATTTAATGCTGAAAAACTTTTACCCTTAAAAATCTCCATAGACAACGTTTAAAAAAATCTACAGGTTGCATGTTTTGAGTTACAGAGGAGTAACTAATGAAAAAACAAATAAACTAATTAAAAAAAAAAAGAAATTGTCATTTGAAAAAATAAAGTCCCTTTAACCACTTAAGGACCGCCTCCTGCACATATACGTCGGCAGAATGGCACGGCTGGGCACATGTACGTACAGGTACGTCCTGTTCTAGTACCCAGCCGTGGGTCGCGGGCGCGCGCCCCCACGACCCAGTCCGAAGCTCGCGGACCCGATCGCCGCTGGAGTTCCGCGATTGCTCCCCGGAGCTGAAGAACGGGGAGAGCCGTGTGTAAACACGGCTTCCCCGTTCTTCACTGTGGTGGCAGCATTGATCGTGTGTTCCCTTTTATAGTCACACCTACAGCCACACCCCCCTACAGTTGTAAACACACTTCGGGTCACACTTAACCCCTTCAGCGCCCTCTTGTGGTTAACTCCCAAACTGCAATTGTAATTTTCACAATAAACAATGCATTTTAAATGCATTTTTTGCTGTGAAAATGACAATGGTCCCAAAAATGTGTCAAAATTGTCCGAAGTGTCCGCCATAATGTCGCAGTCACGAAAAAAAATCGCTGATCGCCGCCATTAGTAGTAAAAAAAAAATTATTAATAAAAATGCAATAAATCTATCCCCTATTTTGTAAACGCTATAAATTTTGCGCAAACCAACCGATAAACGCTTATTGCGATTTTTTTTACCAAAAATAGGTAGAAGAGTACGTATCGGCCTAAACTGAGGAAAACATTTTTTTTTATATATATATATATTTGGGGGATATTTATTATAGCAAAAAGTAAAAAATATTGAATTTTTTTCAAAATTGTCGCTCTATTTTGGTTTATAGCGCAAAAAATAAAAACCGCAGAGGTGATCAAATACCACCAAAATAAAGCTCTATTTGTGGGAAAAAAGGGACGCCAATTTTGTTTGGGAGCAACGTCGCACGACCGCGCAATTGTCAGTTAAAGCGACGCAGTGCCGAATCGCAAAAACTGGCCGGGTCCTTTAGCTCCCTAAAGGTCCGGGTCTTAAGTGGTTAAACAGGTATACCTAATAAAGTGTCCGGTAAGTGTACTTTAATGTAAGAAAACCACAGCAGTGATAACCGAAAATATGCGCTCACGGAGGACACTCCCTTCTTTCCCTTTACAGTTTTCAGAAATATTTTTCTGACATGCCTTCTTCAAAAAAAAACTTTGATACGTCTCTTTCTGTCATTGCCTACTCGCTACAAAAAATAGATTCTGTTAACACCCAGGGGATTGATTTAGCACCATTTTCCATGTCACAGTGTGTGACAGTGGCACTTTGCACTTTGAACGTGAACGGGAGACAGAAAATGCTCCTTGCATGAAGTCTAGAGGAAATCTCAGAGTGTCTATAGAAGAGCAAGGACTAACGCATTTCAGAGAAAAGATCAAAGAAACAAGCAGACAGATTTTATATCACTGAACATTTTTTTTTTTAGGTTTCATGGCGTGTACACACGACCGTTTTTCGGGTTGTAAAAAATTACATTTTTTTTTTATGTCATTAACCACTTAAGCCCCGGACCAAAATGCAGGTAAAGGACCTGGCCAGTTTTTGCGTTTCGGCACTGCGTCGCTTTAACTGACAATTGCGCGGTGGTGCGACGTGGCTCCCAAACAAAATTGGCGTCCTTTTTTTCCCACAAATAGAGCTTTCTTTTGGTGGTATTTGATCACCTCTGCGGTTTTTATTTTTTGCGCTATAAACAAAAATAGAGCGACAATTTTGAAAAAAAAAACCAATATTTTTTCCTTTTTGCTATAATAAATATCCCCCAAAAATATATTAAAAAAAACGTTTTTTTTCCTCAGTTTAGGTAGATACGTATTCCTCTATCTATTTTGGGTAAAAAAAATCGCAATAAGCGTTTATCGATTGGTTTGCGCAAAAACTAATGGCGGCGATCAGCAATTTTTTTCGTGACTGCGACATTATAGCGGACACTTCGGACAATTTTGACACATTTTTGGGACAATTGACATTTTCACAGCAAAAAATGCTATAAAAATGCATTGTTTACTGTGAAAATTACAATTGCAGTCTGGGAGTTAACCACTAGGGGGGCGCTGAAGGGGTTAAGTGTGACCTCATATGTGTTTCTAACTGTAGGGGGGCGGGGCTGGACGCGTGACGTCATTGATCGTGCTTCCCTATATCAGCGCCACAGTGAAAAACAAGGAAGCTGTGTTTTCACACAGCTCTCCTCGTTCTTCAGCTCCGGGGACCGATCGCGGAACTCCAGCGGCGATCAGGTCCGCGGGTCCCTCGGTCACGGAGCTTCGGACCGCGGGTCGACCCACGGCTGGGCACTTAAAGAGGACGTACAGGTACGTGCTTGTGCCCAGCCGTGCCATTCTGCCAACGTATATATGTGCAGGAGGCGGTCCTTAAAGGAACACTAAAGGTTCGTTTTTTATTAGATCAATTGATTGCTGTAAGCTAGAGCATTTAGATATCACTTACGTCTTTTTTCCTTTTGACCTCCAAAATACAGTAATCCAGGTTTGAAAATGCCATTTTCTGTCTCTCCTCTTCTTGCTTTCCACCAGCATCTGAGCCGTTTTGCATGGTGGAAAGCAGAATGTGCTCACCCCCTCCCTATGACTACAGCCCTGTGTGAAGATGCTCTCTTATCCCTCACAGGCATGGAGGCTAAGCCTAATGGGAACTGTAGTTCCCATTAGGCCGTGATGTAGCTAGAATGAATGCGCACCGCAAACCAGGAAGTCAGTGAGAATAATGATTCAGGAGTGACGGAGGTAAATAAAACAGCTCGATTTCAACAGGTATCAAACTAGTTATAATACAAAACATTACTTTTTACTTTATCAGCTACTGTCAGACTTTAATTTAAGAGGAAAATATTTTTGTCTTTACAACCCCTTTAAGTGGTTAAAAACGATCGTGTGTGGGCTTCAGAGCATTTTTCGGGTTCTGAAAAACAGCCCAAAAAAAATTCGAACATGCTCTATTTTTTAACAACATTTTTAACATTGTTGTTGTAAAAAATGGTCATGTGTGGGCTTTAACGACGTGAAAAATCCATGCAAGCTCAGACGCAAGTTATGAGACAGGAGGCTCGTTCTGGTAAAACTACCATTCGTAATGGAGTAAGCACATTCATCACGCTGTAACAGACAGAAAAGCGTGAATCGTCTTTAACTAACACGAAATCAGCTAAAGCAGCCCAAAGGGTGGCGCCATCCGAATGGAACTTCCCCTTTATAGTGCCGTCGTACGTGTTGTACGTCACCGCGCTTTTCTAGAGCATTCTTTTTTCACAATCGTGTAGTGGGCAACGCCGTTTTAATGATCGGGTTGAAAAAAAACTTCGTTTTTTCGAGAGCCTGAAAAACGTAATTTTTTACAACCCGAAAAACGGTCGTGTAGGCTGTATTTCTTGTCAGGCTTGAATATAAGAAGACGGTGGTCCTTTTTGGGCTTCAGCAATTTTTCTTACCTTAAAGGAGTTTATTTGGGTTAGAATTGGGTGTACTAGTTTTTGTTTGAACGCTCGGATGAGAAATGATAAAAAATTACTTGTCCGGCCATGTGATCGTGACTTCATGGACTTGACTAATTGTGAATTGTGAAATGTTCCCCCCGGCGGATAAGGCCCCGCCCCCCGTAATGCGTAGGCGCGTCACAGAGTTTCCGAAAGAAGCCGAACAGGTAAAGCTGCGAGTCGGCTCTACACGGCGCCTGCGCAGTCAGCTCTACATGGCTCCTAGTCGGTGCGCAGGCGCCATGTAGAGTCGACTCGCCCCTTTACATGTTCGATTCCTTTCGGAAACTCTGTGACGCGCCTACGCAATATGGGGGGCGGGGCCTTATCCGCCGGGGGGAACATTTTCTGATAGACATCAATCATCTGGGCGAACGACCAGATTACAGTGCGGCTCAGCTTGGAACCACCTACTCCCGTGGGAGAATTACCCGGAAGCCGGATTGCAAATATAGACTATAAGGTATGTACAGCCTAAAAAAAAAAAAAAAAAAAGTGCCGACTGTACATGCTGGAAGTATAAAGAATTTGGTCTTATATAAGTGTTATTTGGGTGATCCTCCGCTTTAAGCTGAAAAACCTTTTATAGTGCTGCAGTCCCCCCAGGCCCCCCCCCCCCCATTTTACTTAACCTGGAAGCTGTCATCCTCTGTTCGGAAATGAGCACACCATCTGTTGCTGGTGTCTCGTGTACTGATTGGATAGATTGATAGCACCGCAGCCATTGACTCCCGCTGCTGTCAATCAAATCCAATGACGCGGGTGCCGGGGGCGGGGCCAAGTCCAGCATTCGTGTCTATAGACGCAGAATGCTGGACTCAGGAGCGCGCCCGTAAGGTAACCCCCCCGGAGAGTGCTTCTCCTAGGGGCTTATCTGAAGTGAGGAGGAGCCACGAGAGCTGCCGGGGGACCCCAGAAGTTGGTGTTCGGGGCCACTCTGTGCAAAACGAGCTGCACAGTGGAGAAAAGTATGATGTGTTTGTTCGTTTTTTTTTTTTTTAAATGATCCTTTACAATCTCTTTGATTACATACAGGTGTAGTGCAATATCCTGTTCAGGGAGGGCTATTTCTCATAACCCCTCTCAAAATACTGCTACACTATGAACAGAAAAACCAAGGGTTTTCTTCTTGTTTTGCTACAACAATATTTTTTGCAATTAGTTTTTCTGCAATCTGAACATGGAATGGAGGTCCAGTTACTGACAGTGCTATTCGTGTGTAATCTGACCAATCAAGTCTATTTCTTCACATTGATTTCAGGTTCAATAATACAGACAATCCTAGCCCAATTACATACAATGTCACAGCTTCCAGAGACTCGAGAGCTAAAGAGCACAAATAAGTTATTTATTACCTCTAATGCAGAGAATCATGTTTCATTTTCTTTTATATTAGGGCCATTTCACACCAATGCATTATAATAACGGCAACGCACATATATTGAACATGGGGTATCACGAGTTTAACATAAATTGCATTAGGATGGCTAATCATTTTGAAGGAGCTACCAAAGAGATAAACACACTCAAACCAGACTTTTATGGCCAGATTCAGAGAGAGTTACGCCGGCGTATCAGTAGATACGCCGACGTAACTCGGAATCTAAGCCGTCGTAAGTTTAAGTGTATGCTCAAACTGAGATACACTTAAACCTATCTAAGATACGACGGCCTGCGCCGTCGTATCTTAGGGTGCAATATTTACGCTGGCCGCTAGGTGGCGCTTCCGTTGAGTGCGGCATAGAATATGTAAAAGCCTAGATACGCCGATTCACGAACGTACGTGCCCGTCGCAGTAACGATACGCCGTTTACGTAAGGCGTTTTCCGGCGTAAAGTTATTCCAACAAATAGCTGGCCTAGTCAATGTTAAGTATGGCCGTCGTTCCCGCATCGAAATTTGAAATGTTTACGTCGTTTGCGTAAGTCGTCCGTGAATGGGGCTGGACGTAATTTACGTCCACGTCGAAACCAATACGTCCTTGCGGCGTACTTTGGAGCAATGCACACTGGGATATGTACACGGACGGCGCATGCGCCGTTCGTAAAAAACGTCAATCACGTCGGGTCACCAAACATTAACATAAAACACGCCCCCCACCCCATCCTCATTTGAATTAGGCTCGCTTACGCCGGCCCCATTTACGCTACGCCGCCGTAAGTTAGGAGGCAAGTGCTTTGTGAATACAGTACTTGCCTCGCTGACTTATGGCGGCGTAGCGTAAATACGATAAGCTGCGCCGCCTTAAAGATACGCGCCCCTACCTGAATCTTGCTATTAGAATTTATTTTTTCACATCATTTTTTTATAGGTTTCAGGAGGAGAAACATACAGCTGCAGTAACTGAGCCAACATGAAGACCAAAGGTTCATTAATAACAGAATAACATGTGTTACAAGTCAAAAGTCATCAATAGAACATAAAATCAATGGTTATGTAGCAGAGAAATATACATCCCAAGTCCAAAGAACCTGACAAGTCTCCGGAGTGCAGCACAACCAAATTGTCTATGCCTTTCTCCTGGATTAATAACTAAATCAGTATAACAAAGGTAAGAAGAACATTTTAAAATGCTAAAACACTGGTCCCATGCTGTCTTTAAAAAGGGAAACATACTAGAAGGATGATGTCAGAAAAAGACCAAGACGTCCATTGAGTCTGTCACACTTTTTTATGTTTTTGCAATGAATTGAACTTTCATCCTGCTAGTTTGAGATCATGTCCGTGTTCTTGTTCTTGATAGCTTCATATTGAAAATACAGCCCTCTTGAACCTTATTCTCACCCTTAATGTATTTAAAGGTTTCAATTAGACACGTGTGTTCCCGTTCGTAACGAATGGATTTTCGTACAAATTTGTTAGTTTTCGTACATTCGGATCAATTCGAACATTCGAAAAGCTGAAAGAACCAAAATACGAAAATTACGGAATTACGAATAAGCAAAATAACGAACAAGCGAAAATACGAACGTATGATTGGACAATCTTACTAAAATACGAAACACCGAAAAAGCAAAAGAACGAAAATGACATCTATAACAAACTATTTGCATTCCGTATTTTAAATCATTTGTCTGTTCGTATTTTCATTTGTGTGTTTTGTAAATCCTTTTCTTTGTCTGTTCGTAAATTTGTGTACTTGTATCGTTCTTTCGAATGGGCACTGGGCAGTGTAGTTAGTGAGTGATTACTTAATATCTTAGCCAATCAGCTTATCTCTTTTGTGCAGAGTCACATTGTACAGTGTAAAGCCTCGTACACACGATCGGACTTCAAACAAAGGGAGTTGGCCGGACTTTTGAAACCGAAAAAGTTTGTCCTAATTTTGACGTTTGTTGGCAAAAAGTCTGACGGGGCTTAAGAGAAAGAATATCTTAATATGGATTAGCCGCATGTTGCTATGTATTTACGAAAGTTCAAAATTACGGATCCATTAAACGAAAATTATTATCTAACAAAATTACGAATTTGGCAACAAATCAGGCAAAGCGTTACACAATTGAAATCCAGAGAGTGGTCAGGCAGGCAAAGGTCATACACGAGCTGGCGGTGAAGTACAAAATCAGTAGGCTAGAGAGTAGTCAGGGATTCAGGCAGAAGTTCAAGACGACAATCAAGATCACAAGCAAGGACATTTCCAAAAGTCCAGATCTCCTCCGTAGCACAACAAGTAAGGCTGCAGTTGTGAGGCCAGGAAGATCCCAGTTCAAATACACCCCAGTACATGACACCAGTAGGTGGCTGGGGTGGCTAATAGGGATTCAACCTTCCTGGGTGGGGGGTGGTTACCCCCTCCCCTGTAGAAGGTTCTGCTATGTCCAGTTGCTGTTCATCAAGGTCCCATATGTGGCAGAGCTGGGAGGCTTGTGTAAGTTATCTCAGGGATCTTCACCTGAGGGATCCAATCTGCAAGATCTCCCTCTATAAAAAATAAAAAAATGGTAATAAATAAAACAAAAACACCAATGGACTGCCGGGGTTGCAAAGGTCATACTTGCGGCTAGGCTCTGGCATTAGGGGGGCCCCCAGATGACAGGAAGTTGGCCTGCTGCTTGACCGTAATAAAGGGTCCTACAGAGGGTCCTACGATTTGAGTAAAGGGCCTCAAGATCAGTGGGAAGGGTCTCAATCAGGGGCCTGGAGGGCCCTTCATGGTTTCTTACACCGGGCCCCTGAAGGTTGTAGTTACGCCTCTGCATGGGAGAACCACCACAATAGTAAAGCAATTACCAAGCGTTACTGCAACACACTGCTACGAACTAACCCTTATTCAGAAGTTCAGTTCCATACCGCCATCATTTGGTTCCCATACCACCAAGGGCAGGGCCGCCATCAGGGGGGTACAGGCAGTACACCTGTAAGGGGCCCGGAGGCCCATAGGGCCCCAGATGGCAACCCCCCCTTTTTTTTTTTTTACTTTTTTTTATTATTATATATATATATAATTATTATTATTATTATTATTATAAAGGGCCCAGAGGTTCCCAGGGCCCTGCATGGCAACCCCCTTTTTTTATTAAAGTGCCTTTAATTACATATTATATATAATTTTCTCTATTTCTTCTTGTAAAGGCCCCCCCCCGCTTCTCAATTCGCGGCAGCCCCCCCCCCCCCCCCCCCAAGGGTGGTAAATACGCCTGATAAAGAAGCCCTGTTTTAAGAAGTAGTAGCATTTTTCCGTTTACTTATTTGGAAACTTTTGTTGATCTGTGGACCCCTCCAGGCATATCATCTATATCTATCAGCAGAGGAATGCGGTCCTTTCAAGAAATGCAGGGAAATCTGCCCATTTCTGAACTGACAAAAAAGCAATGAGCATCTAATTTTACAGATTTGTTTAACAAATTTCTTCACTTTGACATTGATATAATTAGTTGTGTTCTCACTGAAGCAGAACTATCGGCATGAATAAAACATGGGAAATATGCTTTCAGCAGTATGGCTTCAAATTCTATGGAAAAACATTTAGAAGGATAGCTTTCCGACGTTAAGAAAAATAAACCTCATTTTCAGGGGCTTCACCAGTTAGAAGTGTCTTAGAAGTGTAATTTTTCTGTGTTTTTACATAATATTTATGACAATAAAAATAGCATATTTTCAGATTTTTTTCTCTGTTAGGGAAGAGCTATATAATTACACAGCACTAAATGGCTGAAGCGTTACAAAGCTGAACTGAAAGGAGTTGAGTTTTTTTTTTTATGTTATAAAAACACACAACAGCAAATTTCATGTCCTATCTTCAAAAACTTGCCAATATAAAAGAAATATAAACCTGATAAACTTTATTGAAGATCTTCATCAAAATATTGTTAAAAAATATAGATTAGGTGGATACAGTGCAGTGCCTAATGCCTAGTAAATGCGACCGGTATTCCCGACGGGAAAAGGTACGTCTGAAATCCCGAGAGGAAAACCTGCTCTCTACTTTTACCCCGTACAGACCATTGGTTTTCCTGTGGGGAAAACTCAGATGAGAGCTTTTCCTCGGGAATCCCGACTGTGTTTATGCTCCATCTGAGATTTTTCCCACAGGAAAACTGCCAAAAATGGCGGTTTCTGCTACACACGGCCGGGTTTTCTGACGGGAAAAAGTCGGTTGGGAATCCCGGCGGGAAAAAAGAGAACTGGTTCTCTTTTTTTGTCCGGCGGGTTTGGCAGTTTTCCCGTTGGAAAAAACGGTTGTGTGTACGGGGCATATGGGCCTGGTGTGGAGTTTAAGGGGAACCCCACACCAAAATTTAAGAAAAGTCAATGTGGGGTCCCCCAATCCATACCAGGCCTTTCAGGGCTTGTGTGGATTCTAAGCGGAAACCCCACGCCAAAATTTTAAATCCTTGCTGTAACGGTCACCACCGTTTACAACCTTCCATCAACCCACGACAGCTCATCTGACACTCCAACCGTCCAACAGACATCAGACATCCCATTTCCCAGAATAACGAGACTTGCTCTGTGTTCTGGTTTCAAATGCAAGACAACTTTAATGGTTAGCTCTCAAGTTTATATACAGTACATTTCAAGCATGAAAGGAACAATCAAACTCTCCACCCACCCATCACACCCTGGGGGGCTTCAATTCACCTTCAGATGGCTAATTGCTAAACATTCCAGACATGTCGGCGCCGGCCTATAATTATCATGATCTAATCACTCCACCTGAGAAGTCACATTCCTTCATTAACAGAATTCAAACAAAACACCATCACACAATAAATCCCCCTCAATCCACATCTTTAGACAGACGTTCTGTCTCCGCATACAGCTTGACAAGTTCCATTCCACACACACAACAGTATTTAGTAGAGGTGCACCGAAATGGAAATTTCAGAACCGAAACGAAACTGAAATAAAAACAAATGTCAGGCCGAAACCGAAAATGACTTTTCTTCTTTTTTTTTAATAATTGTATGTTAAAACATACACTCCCTGTGCCCCCAATCGCCACCTCACTGTGCCCCCAATTGCCGCCTCACTGTGCCCCCAATTGCTGCCTCACTGTGCCCCCAATTGCCGCCTCTTGTTTCTTTTTTTTTTTTATTACTTTATCACTTTTTTTTTGTAGCTTGTCGTTTTACTTTTTTGATTTTTGTATAATTTTCTTATTTTTTATATTATTTTTCTTATTCTTTAATTTTAATTACTTATTTTATTAATTGAATTATTATTTCTTATTTATTTTTTTACACTTAACTTAATTGCTATCACACACGAGAGAATAAAATTCAGTGTGTGATAGCAATTGGAGGTGACAGGTTCTCTTTATTAACCCTGTCACCCCAGGAGTGGTGTCAGGGACAGTAGCCAAACTAGGCAGCCGGGGGGAGGAGGAGGGGGGGCGGGGGACAGAGTCCCAAAGATATAGCCAGCCGGAGGGAGGTATGTGATGTGGGGGGGGGGCGGGGAGGATGGATGGCTGCTACAAAAGAAAGCAACTCACCGCCGCCCGTATGCTGAAACTGTCTCCGCTCTGCTCGCACACACCCCCGCCTCCTCCTAACCCCACACATCTCAGCATTAGACCGGCATTCTGTTTATCATAGCCTGGTTAGGAGCAGGCGGGGCTGTGTGCGAGCAGAGCCGAGACAATTTCAGTATGTGTTTTACCGCTCTGCAGCCACTATTCATTATCGGCAATTTTAAAGCTGTTTCGGCATGTCCCCAAAACTTCTGTTTTCGGCCGATATGTATCGGCCACCGATATATCGGTGCATCCCTAGTATTTAGTATGCATAATGAGAGATCCTGGACCAGACTCAATTAGCATGTCAACAGTCTACACAGAGAGATGAGTCATAGAATAAACCAACACTTTGCAATCTCTCCTGCAATATGAGCTATCAGTAATGTCCCCTGTCCTGTAATTTAGGATATAATTTCTCAGTCACCCTATGGCCCTATCGGACATAAGGTGACCCTAGTCATAAGAGTTATTAATGACGCTGGCACAGGAGTACCCCTCATCCTTCCAAAGTCTCTGTTTGTTCCGGGTCATTCCGTTACACTTGCAATGTACATAGATCACCCAGAGGCGAATGTTTTTTTTTCTCAACAATAGTGGAGTTGCAGGACTGGGTAGGAAGAGGTTAACGTGTGCATAAACAGCCCTGGCAGTAAAAGGGTCAAATATAATTTTTACATTTCTAGGACTTCATACTAAAAATACAAAAAAACAAATATAAAGAATGTAAAACCTAAAATAATAAACCATTTTAAAATAGCAATAAAGCAATAATGAAAACAATAGGATAATAAACTCCCTTAAATTCCCCGAACTTTTTTCATGTCATCCGGGATGAAAAAAAAAAAAACTGTGCAAAACCTACACGGCTAGAGATTAACAATTCATGTTATAAGTATCTAATTTATTGTTAAATTAATGTTTAATTTTGGAGGAATCCTTTATTAATGCCTACTGTGAGGAGCGCAAAGAATAAAATAGTTAGCAACCTGTTAATTTTTCAAATGTCCATTATTCAGGGAAAAGACATGCATAATTACATTCTGCCGGGGTGACGCGCCGATCGCTCTTCTAGCCCTGAGTTACCGCACTTTGCAAAGTAATAAAAAGAAAGTGCGCCTGTTGGCAGTCCACGCACATCTTGACGCCTGTCCTCTTCTCTGCGTAATTTGTTATGACCACTCTGAGATATCCGCCACAAGTTACCTGTCCTCTCATTAGCCGCCTTTGATTCCTGCTTAATTAGTGTATCCAAACAGCTTGGATGGAACATTTGCATTGCGTGTGTCTAATATTAACATCAACCGAGAAAAAATATTGTCTGTCGTCAAAACCTATTTGGAAGTATGTTTAGGATAATAAAACTTTATGGGGGAGATATATGGCGGGAATCTGGACACGGCATCTATGACATTTTCAGCAGACTGAAAACATTGGAAATGGCGCTTTACTGCTTTTGCAGCTTACCAATTCTTAGGCCGCGTACACACGATTGGTCAAAACCGATGAAAACGGACTGAAGGTCCCTTTTCATTGGTCCAAACCGATCGTGTGTGGGCCCCATCGGTCAGTTATCCTTCGGTCAAAAAAATGAGAACTTGCTTTAAAATTGAACCGATGGACGCCTAACCGATAGGTCAAAACCGATCGTTAGTATGCAAAAGCATCGGTTAAAAATCCACGCGTGCTCAGAATCAAGTCGACGCGTGCTTGGAAGCATTGAACTTCGTTTTTTTCAGCACATCGTTGTGTTTTAAGTCACCGCGTTCTGACATGATCGGTTCATTAACCGATGGTGTGTAGGCACATCAGACCATGAGTCAGCTTCATCGGTTAACCGATGACAATGGTCCTTCGGACCGTTCTCATCGGATGGACTGATCGTGTGTACGTGGCCTGAGATGCGTTGGCTGCATTCATTTTCTTTTTTAAGCTTTCTTTCTTCTATTTTCATCTGATGATCTGGCCAGTAAGTTTGTTCTTTTTCAAAAGAACAAGCCCTCTTGCAGATGTATCAGTTACAGGGATGAAACAAACCATTCAACACTGGCAGGGGGGGCTTACAATGATCAGTTTTGTTTACTTATTTATATAGAACCCTTATTTACACACAATGCTCTTGCTCTCTGACACCCAACCGTTGGATCACACTGCTGCCTTATACACACAATGCTCCGGCTCTCTGCCCCCCCCCAGATCACACTGCTGCCTTATACACACAATGCTGCAAATCTCTATAACCCTCCCCCTGGATCACACTGCTACCTTATACACACAATGCTTCGGCTCTCTGACACCAAACCATTGGATCACACTGCTGCCTTATACACACAATGCTCTTGCTCTCTGACACCCAACCGTTGGATCACACTGCTGCCTTATACACACAATGCTCCGGCTCTCTGCCCCCCAGATCACATTGCTGCCTTATACACACAATGCTGCAACTCTCTATCCCCCTCCCCCTGGATCACACTGCTGCCTTATACACACAATGCTTCGGCTCTCTGCCTCCCTCTCCCTGGATCGCACTGCTGCCTTATAGACACAATGCTTTGGCTCTCTGCC
The DNA here is from genome assembly GCF_905171775.1 of Rana temporaria. Taxonomy (NCBI): domain Eukaryota; kingdom Metazoa; phylum Chordata; class Amphibia; order Anura; family Ranidae; genus Rana; species Rana temporaria. The sequence goes on along the minus strand of NC_053500.1, from coordinate 132,412,418 downwards.
CCCCTCCCCCTGGATCGCCCTGCTGCCTTATACACACAATGCTCCGGCTCGCTGCCCCCCCCCCAGATCACACTGTTGCCTTGTACGTACTAAGCTCCTGCTCTCTGCCCCCCCAGATCACACTGCTGCCTTATACACACAATGCTGCAACTCTCTATCCCCCTCCCCTGGATCACACTGCTGCCTTATACACACAACGCTTCGGCTCTCTGCCTCCCTCTCCCTGGATCGCACTGCTGCCTTATAGACACAATGCTTTGGCTCTCTGCCCCCCTACCCCTGGATCGCACTGCTGCCTTATACACACAATGCTCCGGCTCGCTGCCCCCTCTCCCCCTGGATCACACTGCTGCCTTATACACACAATGCTCCAGCTCGCTGCCCCCTCTCCCCCTGGATCACACTGTTGCCTTATACTCACTAAGCTCCTGCTCTCTGCCCCCTCAGAATACTTTCCGGATGCACTGTAAATGTATGGCTGCTGTAATGCTTTTTTTTGTGTTTTTTTTTTTTTACATGAAACTTGTTATAATACCATTCCTTGGTTTTTGCTGAAAATCATGTAAACATTTCATGGATCTTTGGTTAATGATCTCTATAATCCATATTGCATAGATAACCAAACCTTTTTGAAGCTTATCGTTTTGAGTATGGAGCACTTTTTTTTTACAAATCTCTTATCATACAGCACAGAAGGAGAATCAAAAAAATAAAAATAAAAGTCACAACTAGCTGTCCTTAAAATAACATTTCTTTTAAATTTTCCCTTGGAAGTTAGAGAAACTCCTCTTAATAAATATCATAGCGGCGCCACGAAGACTCATTTCTCATTGGGTCTCCTATGCTCTACATAGTAATTAGAAGTAACGTCTGCTATTTTCTTGTTGGGGAAACAGGTTAATGCAGAGTTATTTGCTTTGATGAATAAAACATTAATTAGCATGCACATTATCATTTGTTAAAGCTGCATGAAAATCCCAAAGCCTCTTAGTGACTGTGAGCCGTGGATTTGAGGGCTTTGTTGCAAATTCTGTTGTTGGTTCTACTCATTTTTCTCAAGTGCTCGGGTTGTGCCAGTAACTGAGAAGTCAGCTTGTGAATTCCATCGTTAAAGTGACTCTGTCCCCAAACTTAAAAGACCCAGTTTCTGCTGACAATTCTGGGTGTGATAGGCATGTGTAGGGGGTGTGCCGGATGTGCCTGGGCACACCCTAATCATCCCTTGCACTAGCACACCCAGTGTACAGAAGTGTGAGAGTCACACAAGTACGAGGATAGGAGGACCGACTGTGCCCTGTCACACACTACACACCCCGAGTAATCCATTTATTTGCAGCACCGGAGCCACTGCATCATTTCCCTTGCCGGGCCGAGAGAGGGCAGTACCAATCCGATTGGCATTGCCCGTCGCCGCCCGCCTCACAGCCTCTCAAGTCTTACTCTTCGGGCCCCGGCTACTACTGGATGGGGAGTGGAGGAAGATCACTCCGCCAGGGAAGGCAAGGAGATTGGCAGGTGGCTGGCCAGGATTTGAGCCAAGGCAGAAGAACATGCGAGTGGAGCTGAATGGGCATGCGCCCGAAACTGAAGAAATAATCCCTTCGCTCCGACCAGCACATGATCATCAGAAAGGCGCACAGATAATGGGAAAAATACAACCCCCCTATGCTAGTAGGCACGGCGGAGCGGGGGGGTGTAATTCAAATGTTTTTATTTTAATTCTGCACTGACTGTCTTTGAAATTGCCCCTGCCCCCTATTAAATCCAATCTGGGGACAAAACCAGGGACAGACTTGGTCCGGGGACAGTGTCCTCAATCAGGGGACTGTCCCCTGAAACTGGGGATGTGGCTTCACTTCCCGGTTTCCTACTGCGCATACACGAGTAGCGCGGCACGCCGTCACTGGTTCCCGCTCTCTCCTGGGAACAGTGAGTTTTCCAGAAGACAGCGTGGGGTGTGGGTAGGGGTGTGACTGCCGCAGGAGTGTATTCCCGGAAGTGGGTGCAAATACCTGTCTTAGATAGGTATCTGCACCCCGGTCCCCTGAAAGGAGCCAAATGTGACACCGGAGGGGGGGAGGGTTCCGAAATGCGGAAGTTTTATTTTTGGGTGGAACTCCGCTTTAAAAAGAAAATCTGGATTTAAGGGAGACGACATCCACCCATTCCCCTTCTCCTTAGGTCGACCTCTCTTGGAAGAGGAAACCCCATGTAAGACAACTATCAAAAAAATAACGGCTTAATTTATTCTGTGGTCAAATGACAAATGTATCATTTTTTGAAGGCACGGCCTCGCCCTCTTCATCAACTGATGAATAAGACGAGGCCATGCCTTCGAAACGCGTTCTGATTGGCCAGACAGCGTGTAAGCGGCGGCTCCCCAGTTTTCAGCCCTGCGCCACTCCCACCCAGAGACACACAGCCGACACCTCCATGAGGCTTATCAAAGCTCCAGCTGCGGTTAACACACGGTGCTCGTAGATCCCTCAATAGAGACTTATCGGCGGCCCTCCTGTGCTCCTGTAACACTGCATGTGGAAGTTCTCACCCGCTCTAGCACTCTGCAAGTGCTCCAACATTTTCTTCCTGTGGGCTCTAATAGGCTGTCAAAAGGGTAAACAGTGGGCGATCTGCTGTGCGTTCGCTGATTAGTCAGTCTTGTGTTAGGGAACAGAATACATTGCTTCCCTAACACTGACCCGCCTCTCAGCCAATCAGGTGCACCGGGTCTGGTTACCCTGTCACCGGATTGGCTGAAACAACCGGCGCCACTATTGGACGCCTGACGGGACATGAAGGACCCCGCTCGTCGCCATCACCCGCTGCCCCACCAAGACAGGGTAAGTGCCTGGAGCGGGCGGGGTTTCACATTGGCAGCTTAATGGGCACACTGGCAGCATTTGATGGGGACACTGACAGCATTTGGCACAGTGGCAGCATATGATGGGCACACTGGAAGCATTTGATGGGCACTCTGGCAGCATTTAATGGGCACCCTGGCAGCATTTGATGGGCACACTGGCAGCATTTGGCACAGTGGCAGCAAATGATGGGCACAGTGGCTGTGTTTGATGGGCACAGTGGCTGCACTTCATGGGTACAGTGGCTGCGCTTGATGGGTACAGTGGTTGCGCTTGATGGGCACAGTGGCGGCAATTTATGGCACAGTGGCTGCGTTTGATTGGCACAGTGGCTGCATTTGATGGGCACAGTGGCTGTACTTCATGGGTATAGTGGCTGCATTTGCTGGGTACAGTGGCTGCGCTTGATGGACACAGTGGCGGCAATTTATGGCACAGTGGCTGTGTTTGATTGGCACAGTGACTACGTTTGATGGGCACAGTAGCTGCGTTTGATGGGCACAGTGGCTGCGTTTGATGGGCACAGTCGCAGCAATTGATGGGCACATTCGCGGCAATTGATGAGCACAGTAGCTGCAATTGATGGGGGGTTTTTTTTCAGTTAGTTTGCGCCCCCCAAAAATTTCGAGCACCAGCCGCCACTGACCAAAATGTAAATCCTTTAGCAGGTAAAAAAGCTTCCATATACTGTATGCATTCCAACTGCAAATTTAGCTGTTTACTGTGAGCTCAATTTTAAGTTTTGCTGTTGGCAATAAAGACAGAACGCTCTTCATCGATAGGTGGATGAGCCTTAATTATGTATGTCTGCTACTCCCTTTCACCGGCAATGCCTAGTTCTTAGCCTCCAATCCTTCCACGTTAACATTTCCGTTAGGGCTAATTTTCCTTTGACCGGCATTCTTGAACCTTGGGGCCAAACGTCAGGCTGTCATGAAGAACCCTCGTGAAATATTTATCTTCTTCTCTGCCAGTGCAATTCCTAAACCCAACATTCTGTAAGTGAAGGGAACTAAATAAAACAGTTATTGTAAATTATTTTATGAAACTGGGAATAACAATATACTGTATTGTTGATGCTGCCCAGAGGCACTTCCAGTCTAAGGCTGGAGATATCAAAGCTTAGTCTGAAGTCCTACCCTACAGCAATCTTGAAGCTCATCATGGGCATCTTTAGATCAATATCCCTAAATCAATCATTTTCTCCTGGTCATCTGGTAATGATGGATTCTGATCTTTCCACATGAAAGTGTATATACACAGATGATGATGGAGAGAAGGATGTGGGCTTTGAATGGTACGGTGAAAGCTGACATCTGTGTAGTTTACTGACACTCACAGTAATTCATGGCTTCTCCATACAGCAGAATACATACGAAAAAAAATAATATTCTCGAGTAGACATTTTGCCCACTGAATTTTTTTTAAAGCTTCTATGTAATTTTTGAACATTTGTGGATTGAGAAAGCAAAGATTCTAACCTCTTTAGGGTTTATATCGTTGCTAGTTTGGGAGATTTTACAACATTTCCTGTCCTGGTGAATACTGAGTGAGTGAGTCAATAACTTGTATAGCGCTACACATGCAAACTGAATCGCCTCAAGGCGCTTGGTATCCATTTCCTTCGATTTTTTGCCTTCAGAATAGGTGGTGTAACGGTCACCATCGTTTACGACCTTCCATCAACCCACGACAGCTTATCTGACACTCCAACCAACAGAACCCGATCCATCCCATTTCCCAGAATAACCGAGACACACAGCTCTGGGTTCTGGTTTCAAATGAAAGACATCTTTAATGGTTAGCTCTCAAGTTTATATACAGTTTTCAAGGCATGTAAGGAACAATCAAACTCTCCGCCATCACACACTGGGGGGCTTCAATACACCTTCAGATGGCTAATTGCTAAACATTCCAGACATTTCGGTGCCGGTCTATAATTAACATGACCTAATCACTCCACCTGAGAAGTCACATTCCTTCATTAACAGAATTCAAACAAAACACCATCACACAATGATTTCCCCTCAATCCACATCTTTAGACAGACGGTCTGTCTCCGACAGAAAGGTATTCACACCTGAGCATCAATAGGCTTTAAACAGTGTTATCACACAATGAAAGGCCTTTCAGGAGCCAGCCTCATTTAACAACTCACTAGCCTGGGCTAAGCATTGAATGAGTCATTATTGACTGGTAGGATCAGAATATTCTTTGCAGACATTAAGGAATGTATGGTGGATTACTGTCCATGCTAAAACAATCCAACATATGTCCCTTATCTCCTGGCTCCATCTGTGCCCAAAAGTGACTCCTGTTACAGGTGGGTTTTGAGTTTTTTTCTGAAGGCCAGGATATTGGTTGGTAATGCGTTCCACAGTCAAGGTTCTTGCACTGCAAATCTACGTTCTCCTTTGGACTTGTAGCGGGCCTTGGGTATTTGGAGTAGATTTTGGTTGGTAGAATGAAGAACGCGATTGGGGTTGTGGCATTTTAATTTATCACATAAATATTGGGGCGCACTTCCCTGAACACATTTGTGCGTCAGGCAGAGCGCGTTAAATGTGATCTGGTCTTTTACGGGCAACCAGTGGAGGGACCTGAGGGAAGGGGTGATTGGTTCCCGGGGTTTTGTTCCTGCAGCCGTATTCTGGACAACTTGTAGACGAACAACCTGGTATTTTGGGAGTCCGAGGTAAAGTGCATTTGCATAGTTGAGCCTGGAGTTGATTATTGTTCCCATCACTACTGCTGTGTCTTCTTTTGGAATGAAGGGAACAAGTCTACGTAGCAGGCGCAGCAGATGGTGAGGTCCGCTGACTACTGAACCTATTTGTGCATCCATTGCCATGTTGGAGTCAAATGTGACTCCGAGGCTTTTGACTTTGGTGCTAGGGGTGATGGTTTGTCCCAAGATGGGCGGGGCGTCCATGTTGTCGTAGGAAGTCTCTTTAGGTTTGCGTGGAACAGAAGAAGTTCTGTTTTTGATCCATTGAGTTTAAGGTAACTCTATCAGTTCTCTATCAGAGTGAGGCATTTCTCTAGTCCGAGATAATGATCCTTTTTGCTGCTGATACTGAAGTAAAGTTGGGTGTCATCAGCGTAGGAATGGTAGAGTAAATTCTGATTACTGATGATTTTGAGGAGAGGGCTGAGATAAATATTGAATAGTACGGGCGACAGGGGTGACCCTTGAGGGACTCCACATGACACGGTACCTTTTTTCTACTACATAGCTTTCCTAATGCCACGTACACACGATTGGAAATTCCAACAAGAAAAGTCCGATGTGAGCTTTTGGTCGGAAATTCCGACCGTGTGTATGCTCCATCGGACTTTTGCTGTCGGAATTTCCGCCAACAATAGCCTCTTCCCAGCAGGGGCATAAGGAAAGGGGGGTGCACTGTGATGTAAGGGAGAGTGGGGACTCAACTTCTTATGGTGGGGTGGCTCTTGACATCTAATGTAAGGGGAGGGGATGCGCTGAACATCTAATCTTACTGATACAATCAGTCTTTTTAAGGGCCATCATAATACTGATGCGGCCCACGATAAAATTTAGTTTGACACCCCTGGTCTAGGCCAGTGATGGCGAACCTTGGCACTCCAGATGTTTTAAAAACAACATTTCCCATGACTATTTAGAAGGGGCACTGTGTGGGACTACAGCTGCCATATAAAAGGAGGGCATATGTGTTGTAACAAGATGCCCATCAACAGGGGCCTAGAAGTTTTTAGAAGGATCCTTCATTGGTCTGCAGCTAGGATGACCACATTTCCAAACTACCATTCAGGGACACCACCCCTTCCCAAAAATCTGCTTGTTCTGTAACGAATCACAGCACAGTGATTGGACACAAGAGGCAGGATTTATGATTTCTCCAATCACAAGCAGGGGGCGGGGATTGTGCTCCTCCAGGCATTCCCGGCCAGGGCAAGTAATGTCAGTGAGTAGTAGTGATGTGGCGGCCTTTTTTGGGGGCATCAGATTGGCCCAGGGGGGGGGGGGGCGGTTGCTGTGTCAGTTTCATTCCGGGACACTGTATTGTCCTGGAATGAAGGTGCTCGGGACAGACCTACAAAATGCGGGACTATCCCGGACAATCCAGAACACGTGGTCACCCTATCTGCAGCTGCCCCATGGAATGACGATATACAGTACATGTCGCAGCAGGATGTCCATCAATAAGGGCCTAGACTTTTTAGAAGGGCCCAGTGCCGTGTGCAGTTGCCCCATGTCATCTTTGATAACATAATTATTGTTGAACCAGCACAGGACCTATTTGCATGCTCCTGATAAGCACTGCAGCAGAAGTGGTTAAAGTGCAGCAGAAGACCGATCCATATTACACAAGGTTTGCTCTGCAGCGATGCCAAAGACTAAGAACAAAATAATTGAGCCCCTAGATGAAATTGCAAACAAGGTTTGTATTTCTCTAATCCCCACAATCTACAGAGGATTTTCCCAGACTGACAGCTAGAGTCGGCACCAATTTAATGAAACACTTGTTAAGATGCCAGTGGCTAGATCAGGCTGTAGGAAGAGGGGGGGAAAAAAAGCAAGTGAAAGTTTAACTGGTCATGAAGGTTAAGGCAAAATACATAACGAACTATACACTTAATCTCGTCAAGCTTGTTCAGAGAAAGAAATACATTTACTTCAATGGAATAGTAAAAACAGAAGGGATCTGAGCCGAAAGTGTTTTGGATACTTTTGGTGTTGTATTTAAAGAGAGACTGTTGTCTTTCCATGGTAAGTGTGTTGCGTTATTACTCAAACATTTACATGAAGGTAATTTTATACAAAACTCGCAATTTTACTAGCTTGCTGTTTCCTATTTTGCTTATTTTATAAGAATAAGAATTTGTAAACCACCCTCTGATGGTCTTCTGTATATTATAAAACAGGCTCATTGTCAGGTAGGGTGACCACGTTTCCCGGATTGCCCGGGAAAGTCCCACATTTTGCAGGTCTGTCCCGGGCACCTTCATTCCAGGACAATACATTGTGCCGGAATTGAAACTGGCACAGCCACCCCCCAAGCCAAACTAAGGCCCCCAAAAAAGGCCGCAACATAACCGCTTTACTCACTGATAGTACTTGTCCTGGCACAGTCCCCGCCCTCTGCTTGTGATTGGAGAAATCATAAATCCCGCTTCTTGTGTCCAATCACTGTGCTGTGATTCGTTACACCACAAGCTGATTTTTGGGAAGGGAGGATGTCCCTGAATGGTAGTTTGGAAATGTGGTCACCCTATTGTCAGGCCTTGCAACACAAATCACACACCCTTGTGTCCTGCTCCAAGGTCGGCAATGTCCGGCGGCTATACAGGTTGATTCTGAACACCTAAATGTCTTGGATGAATCTCCTGCCCGATGGTGCCTGCCTAGTTCTAATGCTGTTCCTAATCACCAGAGCCAGTGTTAGTGGTGGGGAACCAATGTACCCTTTAAAGCAGGGGTCCTCAAACTTTTTAAACAGGGGGCCAGTTCACTGTCCCTCTGACCGTTAGAGGGCCGGACTATAGTAAAAAAAAAATCTATGAACAAATTCCCCTCACCATCATTGAAAGCCCCCATCACCATCATTGCAAGCCCCCCCTCACCATTGTGATGGAGTTAATAAAATGATTATTTTGTGTTTATGTTATTTTTTTCCCCCTTAACTACTCAAATTTTGCTTTCCTTTCTTATATTGTTTTGTTTCTTTTATTTCTCGAAGAAAATAAACTGAAGATCTTTTCTAAGATGAAGTTTGGACTATTTTGTGATTACTAACAAGAGAGGTGACAGGGAGAGCCCTTCGTGTTGTGCAATTATTAGAGGAAAACCGGATTGATTAGTAAGCGCTAACCAAAAGTTTTTGTTTTGTATGTAAAACAATCAGCTCTGCATTTTCTTGCTTGGCTACATAGCTTTGAGTCACATAGGTCATAACAAAAAACATTAGTTGCATTTTTTTTCCCTTTTTTTTTCTATTGCTGTAGCCAAAACGCAGATGTAATGCTGGAATTCCCAGAACCCTGGGCAATGAAACCGCATGGAACACAATTGGATACAGTACATAAAGCTTTCCAAAACAGTTTTACTTCAACATGCATTTATAGATGTTAACTTACCCGCTGTCACCAATTACTATCCATGCTGGGAGATATGGGAGGACCCTACACTGGCTCTGCTATTTCATTTTTCTGCATTATTGTGTATACTTTGCTTCATGGATCAAGAGTTGTCTGTGATTTAATTAGCACAGATGACTACGGTACAGATTTTTTTTTATACATAAAAGAGACATGACATAAGAGAAATACAAGGGGGTCGTGTGTGGCGTTAGGCCCCTGGTGTCCAACGTGCAACGTAGTATTTGCTGTGCGGCACTCAGATCTCTGTACCGCGTTTCCCCGAAAATAAGACCTGACCCGAAAATAAGACCTAGTGTTATTTTCCAGTTGGGCTGCAAAAAAAGCCCAACCCCAAAAATAAGCCCTAGTTTAAAATGCTTGTAAAATCCTATAATCTGCTCTATTACAGTAGTATATAATGTACAATGTGTGTGTTTCTGCAATATAATTGCAGGGAAGAGAGCTCCGGTGGGTCACAGAAGCGCAGAGCTGCCCTATAACAAAGGTATTTGGCACAATTATATTATAGAAACACACACATTGTACATCATATAATACTGTAATAGAGTGGATTATAGGATTTTACAAGCATTTTAACTCAGTTTACACTGAGGATTCCTAACAGGCAGGGAGGCAGAGGGGGATAAAAGACAGCAGATTACATGGTAAGACCTACCCCAAAAATAAGCCCTACTGTGTCTTTTGTTGACAAAATTAATATAAGACCCGGGCTTATTTTTGGGGAAACATGGTAGTTTGTAGGGGAAGGACTGTATTGGAAGTGGTCTCTAGCAGTTTTTTCTAACATGTTTCCAGTCCTTAACAGTTCCTTGTAGCATGCCTCCAATCTTCAACCACCTCACCAGTAGCATGTCTGAAGTCTCTAATCACACCTGCAGGTCCCCTGTTTTCAACCACACCTGTAGCAGGTCTCCAGTCTCCAACCAAATATGTAGCAAATCTCTAGCCACAACTGTAGCAGGTCTCCAGTCTCCAACCATATCAGTAGCAGGTCTCCAGTCTCCAACTATATCAGTAGCAGGTCTCCAGTCTCCAACTCTATCAGTAGCAGGTCTCCAGTCTCCAACTCTATCAGTAGCAGGTCTCCAGTCTCCAACTCTATCAGTAGCAGGTCTCCAGTCTCCAACTCTATCAGTAGCAGGTCTCCAGTCTCCAACCACACCTGTAGCAGGTCTCCAGTCTCCAACAAAATCAGTAGCAGGTCTACAGTCTCCAGCCACAACTGTAGCAGGTCTCCAGTCTCCAACCATATCAGTAGCAGGTCTCCAGTCTCCAACTCTATCAGTAGCAGGTCTCCAGTCTCCAACTCTATCGGTAGCAGGTCTCCAGTCTCCAACCACACCTGTAGCAGGTCTCCAGTCTCCAACCAAATCTGTAGCAGGTCTCCAGTCTCCAGCCACAACTGTAGCAGGTCTCCAGTCTCCAACCACACCTCTAGCAGGTCTCCAGTTTCCAACCAAATCTGTAGCAGGTCTCCAGTCTCCAGCCACAACTGTAGCAGGTCTCCAGTCTCCAACTCTATCAGTAGCAGGTCTCCAGTCTCCAACCACACCTGTAGCAGGTCTCCAGTCTCCAACCACACCTGTAGCAGGTCTCCAGTCTCCAACCAAATCTGTAGCAGGTCTCCAGTCTCCAGCCAAAACTGTAGCAGGTCTCCACTCTCCAACCACACCTGTAGCAGGTCTCCAGTCTCCAACAAAATCTGTAGCAGGTCTCCAGTCTCCAGCCACAACTGTAGCAGGTCTCCAGTCTCCAACCATATCAGTAGCAGGTCTCCAGTCTCCAACTATATCAGTAGCAGGTCTCCAGTCTCCAACTCTATCAGTAGCAGGTCTCCAGTCTCCAACCACAACTGTAGCAGGTCTCCAACCATATCAGTAGCAGGTCTCCAGTCTCCAACTATATCAGTAGCAGGTCTATAGTCTCCAACTATATCAGTAGCAGGTCTCCAGTCTCCAACCATATCTGTAGCAGGTCTCCAGTCTCCAACCACACCTGTAGGAGATTTCTTCATCAGTTTAGGCCAATATACATTCTTCTACATATTTTTGCCATAGCAGCTCACTGTATCACTCGGCCCTGCCCCTCGGCGCGCCGCGTCACTGGATGTGATTGACAGCAGCGCCAGCCAATAGCTGCACTGCTCTCAATCCATCTGCTCTAGCCAATCAGTGGCCAGGCTGAGCGGCGAAGAGGATCTTGGGACCGAGCGTGGGACTTACAACGTCATCAGATGTTTTTTCACCTCAATGCATAGATTGCATTAACATGAAAAATGTTTTTCCTTTACAACTCCTTTAAAGCGGGGGTTCACCCTAAAAAAAAAAATGTTTCCTACCAGCGCGAGCTACAGTATGCCTTTATTTTATTTTTTTGCGCCGTACTCACAGTTTAATCCCGTAGTTACGGTTCAGACTCCCCGCGAGGAGTAGGCGTTCCTATGCAGAGGGGAACATGATTGACGGCCTGCTATGGAGCGTCACGCTTCCCGTAAATAGCCGAAATAGGACTTGGCGCAGTCAGCTCCTAGTCTGTGCGCAGGCGCCGTATAGCGCCGTGAAGAGCCGAGTCCTACTCCGGCTATTTTCGGGAAGCGTGACGCGCCATAGCCGGCCGTCAATCATGTTCCCCTCTGCATAGGAACGCCCATTCCCCGCGGGGAGTATGAAAAGTAACTACGGGATTAAACTGTGAGTACGGCGCAAAAAATAAATAAAGGCATATTGTAGCTCACGCTAGTATGCTGGATTTCATGGTAGAAACTTGTTATTTAGGGTGAACCACCGCTTTAAGTTCAGTAAAGTCATGACCGAGACGTTTGTTTGTTATTATTAGGTTAGGCCCTTTCTTATTACATAAGTTTTTCTTGTGTCTCCGTATCGCCTATGGCTTCTCAGCAGTAATATGTGCACTGTTTGTTCCAGCCGTTTCCACCCGGGCCGCCTTCGGTCTCCCTACATACACACAATGCCCTTCTCGCCTTTATGTGTCAATTAGTAGCAAAGTCGAACTCCAGCTAGGAGCAAAGCTTCTTTCTGCAGTCTCAGCATGTGAACACTTTTCTATTCCTTAATTGCTTGAACTGTACAGGGAAAAAACAGCTCTCACCGAGCGCACACGCACAAAGTCACGCAGAGCCGCTACGATCGCCCTGCTCAAACCAAAAAAAGCCTATTTACTTAGTTACAGAAAAATAATGCGGTGAAAGCGACCCTGTATCCAAGACACAATGGCGTATTTGAGCAAGAACTGCGGTATAAATACTTTGAAAGCTTCATTTATATGATGTTTTTCTTTCTTTCCCCCGCTTGTACTAATGCCTGATGGGTTGTGCCCTTCTGTCTGTAAACCAAAAGTTGAAGAAAAAGAGAAGGCGCCAGAAAACGACCAAGTAGTTCATCAAGTCCGCCTCTTCTTTGATTTCATTTTTTTTTAACCTTTTTGTATAGATCTATGTTTGGCCGAAGTATGTTTTAATTCACGTAAAACTTAAGTCCTCCTTAAAGCGGAAAAGAAAAAGACAACAGCACTCTCTACAGGGACAACCCAATCCATACGCCAGGTCCACTCACAGGTGGCGAGGCTCGATGTGTCCCAATTAGGGATGAGCTTCGAGTTCGACTCGAACATTGCCTGTTCGCCGAACAGCGAACAATTTGGGGTGTCCGCGGCAAATTCGAAAAGCCCCGGAACACCCTGTAAAAGTCTATGGGAGAAATCTAAAGTGCTAATTTTAATGGCTTATATGCAAGTTATTGTCATAAAAAGTGTTTGGGGACCTGGGTCCTGCCCCAGGGGACATGTATCAATGCAAAAAAAAAAAGTTTTAAAAATGGCCGTTTTTCAGGAGCAGTGATTTTAATAATGCTTAAAGTGAAACAATAAAAGTGAAATATTCCTTTAAATTTTGTATGCAAGTTATTGTCATAAAAGGTGTTTTGGGGACCCGGGTCCTGCCCCAGGGGACATGTATCAATGCAAAAAAAAACGTTTTAAAAATGGCAGTTTTTCAGGAGCAGTGATTTTAATAATACTTAAAGTGAAACAATAAAAGTGAAATATTCCTTTAAATTTTGTACCTAGTGGGTGTGTAAAGTATGCCTGTAAAGCAGCGCTTGTTTCCCGTGCTTAGAACTGTCCCTGCACAAAGTATAATTTCTGAAGGAAAAAAAGTAATTTGATGTGCGGGTGACCTCGCCCCCCTCTGATGTAACGCAGATTTCCCCTTGTGTCAGAGGGGGACGGGGTCACTTGACGGGTGGCCCTGTCCTCACCTACATAAGAGCTGACACTGGCTCCCACCGCATCATTCCCGCGGTGTCTCCGGTGGAGACAGGATGAGCTGCGCTTGGATCGTTGGATCCTGGACCTGGATGAAGAGGAGATCATCTCATCGCTGGACCCCGAAGAGGAGATTACCCATCGCAGGATACCGACAGAGTTGTAACGGAGACCGATAGGCAGATTCAGAGCGAGTTACGCCGGTGTATCAGTAGATACGCTGTCGCAACTCTGAAATTGCGCCGTCGTAAATTTTAAGTGTATTCTGGAAACCAGATACGCTTAAATTAGGCTAAGATACGAGCGGCGTAAGTCTCCTACGCAGTCGTATGTTAGGGTGCAATTTTTTAAGGCGGCGTAGCGTAAATACGATACCCTACGCCGCCTTAAAGTTGCGGTGGCGTCTCTGAATCTAGGTACGAGAGTGGATTACCACCGCTGGAATCTTTTTTTTATTTTTTTATTTTTAATAAAGGACTTTCCCAACGGTGTTTGTGTGTTTTTTTACAATTTGTTACACTTTCTTTGTGAAATGGTAGGGGTACAATGTACCCCATTACCAATTCACATAGGGGGGGCGGGATCTGGGGGTCCTCTTTGTAAAAGGGGTCCTCCAGATTCCAATAAGCCCCCCACCCGCAGACCCCCACAACTACCGGGCAAGGGTTATGGGGATGAGGCCCTTGTCCCCATCAACATGGGCACATGGTGCTTTGAAGGGTCACAGACCCCCAAAGCATCCTCCCAATATTGAGGGCATGTGGCCTGGTACGGTTCAGGGGGGGGGCGCTCTCGTCCCCCCCTGATACCTGGATCTGACCTGGTATCATCCTCTTACAGTCCCTGTACAAGTAGAGTAGGAGTTTGAGAGGAAGAAGCAGCACAAAGAGCCAATCGGTTCATATGCTGATTGGAGAAAAGAGCAGAGTGACAAAGATGACCCAATCACTGTGCTGCTCCTATTTCACTGTCCATTCAAAGACTTAAAGCGGAGGTTCACCCGCACAGGACACTTTTTTCCCTTTAGATGGATGCTCATTTTGTCTAGGGGAATCGGCTAGTTGTTTTAAAATATGAGCCGTACTTACCGTTTACGAGATGCATCTTCTCCGCCGCTTCCGGGTATGGGCTGCGGGACTGGGCGTTCCTTCTTGATTGACAGTCTTCCGAGAGGCTTCCGACGGTCGCATCCATCGCGTCACGATTTTCCGAAAGAAGCCGAACGTCGGTGCGCAGGCGCAGTATAGAGACGCACCGACGTTCGGCTTCTTTCGGCTACTAGTGACGCGATGGATGCGACCGTCGGAAGCCTCTCGGAAGACTGTCAATCAAGAAGGAATGCCCGCTCCCGAAGACCCATACCCGGAAGCGACGGAGAAGATGCATCTCGAACATGGTAAATACGGATCATATTTTAAAACAACTAGCCGATTCCCCTAGACAAAACGAGCAGGAATCTAAGGGCAAAAGAGAAAAAAAAATTAATTGGGTGAACTCCCGCTTTAAGTAAGTCCAGGATGACCTGGGCTCAGAGGAAGTGGTGTAATGCTGTTACCAAGTAAGGACATCTGGGAGCAGAAAAAAAGTCATCTCTAGACTGAAGGTCAATATTGGGGTGAATTTTTTTTCTTTCTTTTAATTCATTTTTATCTTGTAATTTGTGTCTGTCGTTCTGATTTAACAATAATGGCTTTCCCTTGTGATCTGTAATCCATGCAATGACATTCACTCACTGTATCTTTCCACTCTCTTGTATAACACAGCATGTCGCTGAACTGTCGCTGAACTGTCACTGAGCATGTGCACACCTGACTGTTAATGAAGTCGTGAAGCACCATGTCAGACATGGAGAATTAGAACAAGGTAAAAGCAGCACGGCCTTTTGACACGTGTGAGAAAAGAGGAGGCATTGAAAACGGCTGGAATCTTATACATTAAACTTATTTGAAGTTTTATAGGAGAGAATTATGCAAACCGAGGTTAAAAAGTAAGATCTGAATGTGTATTTCACAGACACAAGGCCATAATTCTTCTCTGGCTGTCCCTTTGCCACAGCAGTAGCAGCCGGGCATAAAAAATGAACTTTGGATCAGTACTTTTGAAAATAAGAAATCAAACTTACCCAAGAAGCCCCGTTCAAATCAGTGTTGCCAACCTACCAGATTGAAATTTACTGGCACGACACCCGAAATTTACTGGCGCAGCCACGTTTTTACTGGCATTTCACAAAAGTTACTAAATTACATTTTTAGGTGCAAGTTTCAATATTTATAGGTAGATTCAGGTACGAGTGCTTAAAGATACGGCGGCGTAGCTTAGCCTGTTTAGGCTACGCCGCCGTAAATTAGCTAGGCTAGTAATGATTCTCAATATACTTGCCTGCTAATATACGGCGGCGTAGCCTAAAGCGGGCGGGCGTAAGGGCGCCGAATTCAAATGACTTGGAGGGGGGCGTGTTTCATGGTAATGAGGCTTGACCTCAAGTTTTTGACGTTTTTTTTCTCACTGCGCATGCGCCGGGCGGCTACATTTCCCAGTGTGCATTGCGGTCACGTACGCCGCACGGGACTATTGATTTTGACGTGGACGTAAACGACGTAAATCCCGATTCGCGGACGACTTACGCAAACGACGTTAAAAATGTGAACCTTGCGGCGGGAACAGCGGCCATACTTTAACATTGTTATTCCACCTAATAGGTGGAATAACTTTAGGCCTCCTAAGGCCTTACGGAAACGGCGTAAATCGACTACGGCGGCCAGGCGTACGCTCGTGAATCGGCGTATAAACTCATTTACATATTCTACGCCGGCCGCAATGGAAGCGCCACCTAGCGGCCATCCAAAATATTGCAACCTAAGGCCCCATACACACGATAGAATCCATCCGCTGAAAAATCCCAGCGAATGGGTTTCATCGGATAGATTCTATTGTGTGTACAATCCAGCGGATCTGTTTCCGCGGATTTTTCTCCCATGCGATGGATTTCCAGCAGATAAGTATTTGAAGACATGTCTTCAAATCTATCCGCTGGAATCCATCCCAACGGATTGATCCACTGGTCTGTACAGACTCACCGGATCAATCCGTCCAAAGGGATCCCCCGCATGCGTCGTAATGATTCGACGCATGCGTGGAATTCCTTATATGACTGCGTCGCACACGTCGCCGCATCATCGCGGCGGCGGCGCGACACATCATCGCCAGAGGATTTCGGCGCGGATTTCGATTCGATGGTGAGTACACTCCATCGCATCAAAATCCGCGCAAATCCTCGAGAGGATTTATCCGTGGAAACGGTCCGCTGGACCGTATCCGCGGATAAATCCTCCCGTGTGTACGGGGCCTAAGTTAGAACGGCGCAAGCCGTCCTATCTTAGATATGTTTAAGCGTATCTCTGTTTGAGCATACGCTTAAACATACGTCGGCGTAGATTCTGAGTTAGGCCAAATTATCTAGGGATAAGTCGGCCTAACTCTACCTGAATCTACCTATTAGGCTACAAACAAGTATGTTAGGCAAATAGCAATGTGATTTAAGGTAGATATTAAGGTAAAAAAACATATTTTTGTTATTTTCGATATAATAAGGGCCCCCTGCCGCCATCCCCCTTTGCGGTGCCACAATCTCCCCCTGCCTCTAATCTCCCCCTGTCTCCAATCTCCCCCTGCCTCCATCCCCCTCTGTCCTATACAGCGGGCAGTATTAGTTGCAATTGGACATTGCAACTATACTGCCGTTTTGATTGGACCATGCAATGCGGATTGTATGGTGTGTGGAGAAGCTATCTGATATGGATAAGCTCACAACTATCATCGGTTAAAAACAGTGATTGTTCTGGATATAATTAACCACTTAACCCCCGGACCATATTGCTGCCCAAAGACCAGAGCACTTTTTGCGATTCGGGACTGCGCCACTTTAACTGACAATTGCGCGGTCGTGCGACGTGGCTCCCAAACAAAATTGCCGTCCTTTTTTCCCCACAAATAGAGCTTTCTTTTGGTGGTATTTCATCACCTCTGCGGTTTTTATTTTTTGCGCTATAAACAAAAATAGAGCGACAATTTTGAAAAAAATGAATATTTTTTACTTTTTGCTATAATAAATATCCCCCAAAAATATATAAAAAAACATTTTTTTTCCTCAGTTTAGGCCGATACGTATTCGTCTACATATTTTTCGTAAAAAAAAAATCGCAATACACGTTTATTGATTGGTTTGCGCAAAAGTTATAGCGTTTACAAAATAGGGGGTATTTTTATGGCATTTTTATTAATATTTTTTTTTTTACTAGTAATGGCGGCGATCAGCGATTTTTTTTCGGTACTGCGACATTATGGCAGACACTTCGGACACTTTTGACACATTTTTGGGACCATTGGCATTTTTATAGCGATCCGTGCTATAAAAATGCATTGGATTACTATAATAATGCCACTGGCAGTGAAGGTGTTAACACTAGGGGGCGGGGAAGGGGTTAAGTATGTTCCCTGGCAGGGGCGGACTGACAACTCATGGGGCCCCCGGGCAATAGAAGATTATGGGGCCCCCGGGCTTCGAGATGGCCACCACGCCAGTGCAGAGGCGGGGCAGCAAAATCTCTGTATTTTCACATCAAAAGCATGTCAGTTTCGGACATATCAGGGACAGATGTAAAAAAACACAGATTTTTACGCACTGTCCCTGGTTTTACTGAGCCTGACAACCCTGATGGGGCCCCCTAGTGGCATGGGGCCCTCGGGCAATGCCCGAGTGACTCAATGGTCAGTCCGCCCCTGTTCCCTGGGTGTGTTCTTACTGTGGGGGGGGGGGGGGGGGTGGCCTCACTAGGGGAAACACTGATCCTCTGTTCATACATTGTATGAACAGAATATCAGCATTTCCCCCCCGACAGGACCGAGAGCTGTGTGTTTACACACACAGCTCCCTGTCCCCGCTCTGTAACGAGCGATCGCGTGTGCCCGGCGGCGATCGAGCCCACCGGGCACACGCACGGGAGTCGCCGGCGGGCCGTATAGCTACGGGCTCTCGCCCAGGAGAGCCGACCTGCCGCCGTATAATGACGGTGCGCGGTCGGCTAGTGGTTAATGAGCACATGTCATATAGATATGTGGATGCACCATATGAATGTACTCCTATAAGGAGAAAGTTTCTATGTATTGTATGGGGCAGCGCACACAAACACTGTTTATTTTGGTTATGGGTTTTTAAATGTTAGTCTTTAGCCCTGGTTCACACTGGGTACGATTTGGAACGATTTGAGATGCGATTTGACATGTCAAATCGCATCTCAAATCGGCAGCAATTGTCGGAAATGGCACTCTCCTAATCAGTGCGACGCCGCATCTGCGATTTCAAAAAGTAGTTCCTGTACTACTTTTTGCGATTTCGGGCCGCGATTTACATTAAATTGCGGCCGAAATCGCGGCAAAATCGTGGCCGTGAAATCGCGGTAAAATCGCGCATTTTACCGCGATTTTTAATTCGCAGCAGTGTGAACCTAGGCTAAATTGAATTTGTTGAGCTTCAGGTATTTTATGAAATGGTTAAGCAGACAATGGGTTGGATACACCTGAATGACATTTTGGTTGATTACAGATAGCTCTGGCTCCCTTTTTTATAGGAAGCATTGATCCATAGCTCCCCAGTTCTGAAGAAGTTCCGATGCCCACGAAACATGTAAACTCTTGGGGAACAGGGACCCCCCCCATGTACACTTCAGCCTCAAGGTTTTGTTTTCCTAGCTCGGTAATTTACACCTGGAGCCGCTACATCACTATCTATAGGATATCCTATGGAGACTTGAACAGCACACTATGAGGACAATTACAATGCTTGGTTTTCAGCCATTGCTTCTGGAGACCGAATAATCTTTAATTTTTCTGGACATTGTAACCAACTATTCACTATCAGAAGATACGGCACTACTATTGTCCTATACTTGGATATTATCATACTGATTCACCGGATATTGCCGCTTTTGAGGAGCAGCGCTTCAGCTTCTGTCTAAGTGCTCACATGGATGGCTCGGCTGCAATCCCTTTTGAGCAGTGCGTGATTGGATGGAATAGCTACTACTTTGAGCTACGAATGACAGCAGAATCGTGAGTAAACCCAGCACTAATACTGCTGAGGAATTTTTGCTACAAGACTGTCACCTACCATATTGCAGGGCTGAGCACCAATTATCCATCCATACTTGCAGACACAATCTCATGGAATATGAGCTGCCAATAGGATAAATAAGCGCTATATGGACATACTTGCTCTGATGCTCTGAATGGACTTTACCCACCTACTATGGGAACCTGTCCACGGCAATATATATGTTAACCACTTCCATACCGGGCACATATACCCCCCCCCCCCCCTCCTGACCAGGTGAAATTTCAGCTTCCGACACTGCGTCGCTTTAACTGACAATTGCGCGGTCGTGCGACGTGGCTCCCAAACAAAATTGGCGTCCTTTTTTCCCCCACAAATAGAGCTTTCTTTTGGTGGTATTTGATCACCTCTGCGGTTTTTATTTTTTGCGCTATAAAACAAAAAAAGCAACAATTTTGAAAAAAAAATCAATATTTTTTACTTGTTGCTATAATAAATAGCCAAATTTTTTTTTTTTTTCCCAAATTTTTTTTCTCCGTTTAGGTCGATACGTATTCTTCTACATATTTTTGGTAAAAAAAAAAAAAAATATAAAAAAAAAATCGCAATAAGCGCTTACAAAATATGGGACAGAATTAATAATAATATTATTATTATTATTATTATTATTATTATTATTATTATTATTATTATTATTATTATTAATATTAATATATTTTAATTTTTTTACTGCGTTTTTTTTTTTTTTTTTTTATTTTTTATTTTTTTTTTTTTTTGGGACTGCGACATTATGGCGGACACTTTTGACACATTTTTGGCGCCATTCACATTTATACTGCGATCAGTGCTATAAATATGCACTAATTACTGTATAAATGTGACTGGCATTGAAGGGGTTAACACTAGGGGGTGAGGAAGGGGTTAAATGTGTAGCCTGGGTGTGTTCTAACTGTGGGGGGAGGGGGGTGACTGGGGGAGGTAACCAATCTGTGTCCCTATGTACAAGAGACACAGATCGGTCTCCTCTCTCCCTGACAGGACGTGGAGCTCTGTGTTTACACACAGAGCTCCACGTCCCTGCTGATCGTGGGTGCCTGGCGGACATCGCGACCGCCAGGCACGCGCATCGGCATCTCGGGGGGGGGGGGGGCGCCCCCCAGTGGCCAGAGGAATCCAGGACGTCAATTGACGTCCTGTTGAGTTTCCAGAGCCACTGTGAAGCCGTCATTTTACATGCGGCCGGTATTCAAGTGGTTAAGTGAATCCGATGGTGGAGATCATCATCACAGTGTCTCTGTTGGTTTATTATCTGAATGTTTTCTTTACATCTATTCATCAATGAAATTATATCTATAAGGAAATAATATTAAGCCCGAAACGGCGAATTCCACGGGAGGACTTCCTTCAGTGAGCTATTAGGCTCAGAACCCCCTTTTTTTTTTTTTTTTTTTTTTTCCATCATTTGTTTCCATTGGAACAGTGCTACCTTTTACCACTAGTTAGTGGATTTTTTTCATGTCTCATTCAGGTATCCATCCATGTGATATCCCATCATCTAGCTAGTGGATTTCTTCACCTGTGATTTACAGGGAACCACTGCTATTTGTGAGGAATTATCAGGAAATTGCTAACATTTGGGGCTCCTGTGTGCTTCTTTGTTGGGGGGGGGGGGGGGGTTTCTCTGCTTGTTGTGTGGAGGCGTTGATTGTAGACTCTGGTCTCCTTTTGGATGATCTAGTATTAGTTACTGGTATTTGCCGTTTGTGACGGTATCGGTATGATATCCCCGTCAAAGATTCCCTTCTTCCATACAAACATCACCCCAATATTCCACTAGGAGGAATATTCCTGAGATCGCCCATTAAGCCACACATTAGTCCAGGCTTACTGCTAGAACAAGACAGACTTTAATGTTATAACACACAGCTTATATGTCATTTCCAAAACTGTTACAATGACAAATCTCCGACCCCCCCTCACACTGGGGTTTCCATACAGATGATTAGGCAGACACGATGGAGCCGAGTCTGAAAACACATTTTCTTTAGATAATGACATCAGTGGAGTTAAATACTAGTTGTAACAGCCTGACCACAATGAAGCAATCAGAATAATTAACATACCACTTATCTAATCATTGTAAACAGTTAGAGCCGGTTCACACTGGGGCGACTTGCGATCCGACTTCATGTCGCCTCAAGTCGTCCCAAGTCGCGCTGTAGAGAAAAACAATGGAAGTGAATGGGAGCTGTGTTAATACACACGACTCAAGGCGATCCGACTTCAGAAAAGGTTCCTGTACTACTTCAATCCGACTTGTAGGCGATTTGTACCCATTGATTTCAATGGAAGTCGCCTCAGAAGTCTGATCACTGTCTTATCTGAAGCTACTTTCCAGGAAGATAACATACATTTCTCAGGCAAATCTCTCCTGCCCCCCTCCCTCCCCCTCCCTCTCCCAGAGCTGATTGTTGTTTTATTGGCCACTGGAAAGTCTCCTGTCCTGGAGACGACTTCAAGTTGTGTTGTAAATCGCCCCAGATCGCCCTGTGGTTCATGTTCAAGTCGTGTCGGAGTCGCCTCTGAAAGTCGTGCTGGAAGTCGTGTTGCCCTAGTGTGAACCGGCTCTAAGGCCGGTCTCCTTCACACACACAATAAATCAATTACCATTTGAACTAGGGAGCTGGCTGAAGAAGGGTCATTAACATCTCAATCAGCCTGTAACACATGAACCCTTTTTACCTCTAATACACACAATATAACTAAAACAAGCAGGGAGAATTACACTGAAGCATATGCTTCACACCGTTCTTTGAGTGGGTATCCAGTGGGACCATTTCTGGGTAGGTCCACCATATTTAGGGGACCTGTGTATTTATACCTGACATACATGTGTCTTTTTTGATATCTATTCGAATAAAATAATTTTTGTAGCTAACTCTTAAGGGTGTGCAGCAGTCTGTTTTATTTTTTACTATTGTGTTACATTGTTATTAGTGTTGCTCACGAATATTCGTATTGCGAATATTCGGCTCGAATATGGCATGTTCGAGTATTCGCGAATATTTCGAATTTCGCGGTCAATATTCGCTATTCCGAATATTCGGATTTTTTCAATTTTATTTTTATAACAGATCACATCCTAGAGATCTCCATCGACGTCTAAAAGCATTGCTGGTATGATTAGAGACCTTGGGCCGAGTAGCTGAAGCGATCATTTTATATTGCCGAATATTCGCAATGCGAATATTCGGCAATAGGAATATTGCGCGATTATTTTCTCCGCCCTTCTTTTGCATCAGAGCCAATCAGAGTGCTCCTACCGCAGTTGTCGAAATTTCGCAATTATTTTCGCATTCGCAATAGCGAAATTTCACAAACATTTCATTTCGATAAAATATCACGAATATTCGAATTTAGCAAATATTTCTCGAATATTCGGCTATATATTCGTGATATATCGAAATATGGCGTATTCTGCTCAACACTAATTGTTATTTGGATTGCACCCCCCGACAATATCGGTGAGTACTACACTATTTAATATCAGGCGGGAATCCCATACTCTCTCCCCCTTTTTATTAAAGTGGAAGTTCCACTTTTGGGTGGAACTCTGCTTTAAACTTTTTTATTATTATTATTATTATTATTATTATTCCTGATTTATATAGCGCCAACAGTTTACATAGCACTTTACAATATAAAAGGGAGACAATACAGTTAGAATACAAAACAAGAGGATTAAGCCCTGCTCAGAAGAGCTTACAATCTAATATAATACAAAAGGTCGTAACTGTGGGGAATGAGCTGATGGAAGTGGTAAAAGATTAACTGAAGGGAGAGACATAACTAGAACCTTCAGGGCCCCGATGCAAGTGTAGCAATATGTACTACAACCGTAAAGTATAGTGATTTCAATGCATCGCATGTCCTAGTGCTCAGTGTTATCAATTGACATCATATTTGTGAGCCAGACAAAAGGGATTGTGGGATAAGTAGTTCCTCAGATTAAAAATGGCGTTGCATGATTATGCGATTGGACTACATATTCCAGGGATCTTTGCTACCATCAGGGAGATTCCTGGGAGATTCCTTGGAGTAGCTATAAAAGAAGCAAGTCTGTGGGGAGCTCTCTTCCTCCTGGGGGGGACCTCTTCGTGCATAGAGAGAGTGGTCGCTTACCACGCGGTTATACCACATTCCAACCCAGATGAGAAGGGCCTAGCTTGGTTTGCTGTTCATCTGATATCCATCGAGCACCACTCTGGTCGCCTGCCAACCTGTGTACTGAGCTTCACATCGGGAGATCGATACAACGGATCCGCTGCATGAGTGTCGCTACCTAAGCTACTGTCCGGAAGACTTTGTATCAGCCTGGTCGTTAGTGAGAGGGCAATTGCCCAACCTTTACAAGTCCTTTACCACAATTTCACTGGAACACTGTACACAGACATCTCTACCTTAGGAAATCTTTACTGAACTTACTTTAAACACTGTGTATAGACACCTTTAGTTTTCCTCATTACCAGAAAACCTACTGCTTGCTACTACACCTTATTGGCTCAAAGTTAATGAGCTCCTACGTGCCGGTGAAGAAATGCAGCTTTGAAATCGTGTTTAGATGAAGTTGAATGATTTTAAGGACTGCCGCCTGTACATATACGTCGGCAGATTGGCACGGCTGGGCAGATGGACGTACCGGCACGTCCTGTCCATCTACCCAGCCGTGGGTCGCGGGCGCACCCGCGACCCGGTCCAAAGCTCCGTGACCCGCGGACCCCATCGCCGCTGGGACCCCACGATCGCTCCCCGGAACTGAAGAACGGGGAGAGCTAGGCGCTTGTAAACACGGCTTTCCCGTGCTTCACTGTGGCGGCTGCATCGATTGTGTCATCCCCTTTATAGGGAGACACAATCAATGACGTCACTCCTACAGCCACACCCCCCTACAGTTGTAAACACACACTAGGTGAAACCTAACCCCTTCAGCGCCCCCTGTGGTTAACTCCCAAACTGCAACTGTCATTTCCATAATAAAGAATGCATTTTTTGCTGTGAAAATGACAATGGTCCCAAAAATGTGTCAAAATAGTGCGAAGTGTCCGCCATAATGTCAGTCACGAAAAAAATTGCTGATCGCCGCCATTAGTAGTAAAAAAAAAAATTTTTTTTTTATAAAAATGCAATAAAACTATTTTGTAAACGCTATAAATTTTGCGCAAACAACCGATAAATGCTTTTTGCAAATTTTTTTTTTTATTTTTATTTTTTTACCAAAAATAGGTAGAAGAATACGTATCGGCCTAAACTGAGGAAAAATATTTTTTTTTTTTGGGGGGGGGGGGGGGGATATTTATTATAGCAAAAAGTAAAAAATATTGAATTTTTTTCAAATTTGTCGCTCTATTTTTGTTTATAACAAAAAATAAAAACCGCAGGGGTGATCAAATACCACCAAAAGAAAGCTCTATTTGTGGGGAAAAAAGGACGCTAATTTTGTTTGGGAGCCACGTCGCACGACCGCGCAATTATCAGTTAAAGCGACGCAGTCCCGAATCGCAAAAAGGAGCCTGGTCCTTTACCTGCATTTTGGTCCGGGGCTTAAGTGGTTAAAGCCACGTTTGATGTGAACGAGGCCTTAATCACATTGCTAATTACATATTGTATTTGTAGCCTAAATACTGAAATTTGCACTTAAAATTGTAACTTTTGGAAATGCCGGTAAATCTTGGGTGTCGTGTCGGTAAATTTCAATCCGGAAAGTTGGCAACACTAGGCTATGGGGGTTCGCAGCTGCAAACTCAGAGGCTCTGGAGAAATCATGGAGACAAGCATGGGAGGAGGAGACAAGGGAACTTGAGTAGGAGGTCCTACAAGGGGTGGAGAGGGCGGTTTGGGTGATACTTGGAGACAAGTTTGGTGATGTAGCTCCGGGCAGAGTTGTGAATTGTTAGTATTTTGAATTTAGTTTGTTGATCGGAAAGCCAGTATAGGGATTGGTGGAGAGGCGTGGAAGACACTGAGCGTTTGGTAAGATAGATAAGTCTGGCAACAGCATCCATAATAGACTGAAGAGGGGATAGCCTACGGAGAGGGAGGCCAATGAGAAGGGAGTTGCAATAGTCAAGGCGAGAGATAACAAAGGAGTGAATGAGGAGCTTTGTGGTTTTTATTTGTTAAAAAGGGGCGAATTTTAGGCTGCATTCACACCTTTGGGTAGGCGATATGCGGCGACATAAAATAGGCGTTTTGTCCTGCGATTTGCGGCGACAAAACGTGTCGTTTTTAGCCTTGTTTTTTGCTGGAGGGGTGATTTTAACATTGTCGGCTATGCCCGAACGCCGAAGCCGCCCGAAAAAAAGGGTCCGGGACTTGTTTTGAGCTTCAGGCGTTTCGGCGTTCAGCGTGGAGATGTGAACCATCTCCATAGCCGACAATGTACAATCACCCCTCCAGCGTATTGCAGGCTGCAATAGCGGCGGGCGTGAAAACGCCTAGGTGTGAATGCAGCCTTAGAGATGTTACAGAGGTGAAGTCTACAAGCTTTTGACAACGATTGGATTTGGGGCTGAAAGGACAGGTCAGAGTGTAGATGTAGGTAGGTGTGGGTGTAGATTAGGTGTAGGTGTAGATTACACCTAGTACCCTGGAGTGAGGGAAGGGATTGATGGTTGCATTATTGATTTTGATAGAAAAGTCATGGAGGGGGGCACGGCTAGCATGGGGGGGGGGGGGGCACAGGTATCAAGGGTAGGGGGGAATATTACCAGCTCGGTTTTGAGAAGTGGTGTGACATCCATGCTATTACCAAACACACATTATAGTATAGATTGGCGACTGCCATTGCCTTTAACACACCAACTTGTGTGATTCTGCGGAGGGCTGCCTGGCCTGTGATCTGCCAAACCCAGCACTGGCTGTTCCGCCATTCCAGCATACACTTGGTTTCATTTAGTGAATTGAGTTTGGTGGTCTCAGCACGGCTCCCGGTGGGTGTGCTATGCGAGGTAAGCCTGCGCTTAGTACGCCCACCCCCCTCCCACAAAAACCACCACACTTACACGCACTCGAAATTGTGTTAACATGCACGCACTTTGACCACGCGGTCTCTAAAAAGAGAGGGGAAGGACTAACGGGGCTGGTTGAGCGGGCTAGATCCTCTCACTCTCTTATAGGGAGTCCCTCTGCCCCATTGGGCTTCAAAGCGGAGCAGGTAGGGCGGGCTGTGTGGAAGGACCCCCTCACACACCCACCATTGCCAGCCGGGGCATGGAGAAAGGTGGCAGATTGCCTCTGGGGGAGGCCTGCCTACTCCCAACTCCTGAAGTCCGGCTCCTCTCTCGAGTACACGCACAAAATACACTTGGTTTCATTTTATATAAGGACAGGTCCACTTTAAGGCAAGAAATCGTCCATTTGGAATTCCATCTTTCGTACAGCGCCCATTAAAATAAATGACTACAAACTTAATTTTAAAGTTTATAAAGGTGCCGTAATCTTGCTGCTACATTGTGACCATTAATCATTTTACTGGTCATGTTGACATTAATAAAACATTTTCTTGTGAAAATTACATTAAAATTATGTTTTATTAAAGTGTTATGTGTGGAAACACATTTTAAATTCACGCGGAAAGTGTCACGCTGCGCCAACAAATATGTAAATTGTGACACTTTGGGGGGACGAAGCAAAGTATCACTTGGTAGCTTTTTTCCTGAGAAAGGTAATGGTTTTAGTCATGACTAATTCATGGGGGGGTATACCATTTGCTATATTTGCTTTCATGTGCAGGTGTAGGTATAATCAGGATATTCAGCTCCTCAAAGAATAGGTACCCAAATATTTAGCATTTCTTTGCATAGGTGTTATTGTAACCTAGCCAAATTGTGCCACTTGTAACTCTACTCTTGGTAAGGGGGGGCTTCTGTCCTTCAACAAAAAATGGATTCTGCCCACCCCAGGAGGGTCTATGGGCCAGATCCACGTAGCCCGGGCGCAACTTAACTTTCCCGATTTAAGTTACACCGCCGCAATTTTTCCAAGTTAGTGCCCGATCCACAAAGCACTTACCTGGAAATTTGCAGCGGTGTAACTTAAATCCGTCCGGTGCAAGTCGGGCCCAATCGAATGGGGCGAGTCCCATTTAAATTAGGCGCGCTCCCGCGCCGGACGTACTGCGCATGCTCCGTCTGTAAAATTACCCGACGTGCATTGCGCTAACTGACGTCGCACCAACGTCATTTGCTTAGACGTTAACCTAAATGTCGTCCAGCGCCAGTCACGGACGTCTTACGCAAACGACGTTGATGTTTAAATTTCGACGCGGGAACGACGGCCATACTTAACATGGCTTAGGAGAATTAGGGCTCAGCCCTAGTTTTACGCTGCGTAACCCGACGGAAACTACGTAGATTTAGATCGACGGGCCGTTCGGGGATCGCCGTAAGTCTTAATTTGCATATTCTACGCCGGCCGCAATGGCCTCGCCACCTAGCGGCCGGCCTAGAATTGCTTCCTTAAGATCCGACAGTGTAATTCAATTACACCTGTCGGATCTTAGGGCTAGCTATGCGTAACTGATTCTATGAATCAGTCGCATAGTTAGAAACAGAGATACGACGGCGTATCAGTAGATACGCCGTCGTATCTCGTTTGTGGATCTGGCCCTATAATTCTGGTCTCCTCCGGAAGTTCCTTAATACTTCTCCATACCTCCCAATATTTATATATCAGAAAGGACACCTTTTAACACAAATGATACACCTCTAGTCATGGTGGCCCCATATACACAAATAAAAAAAATAATATGCAAAACATGATTGGTTAATAAACCCACAAGTACTTTTTCAGCAGTATTTTTACTTTATATTGATTTTTCAAAACAGCATACCGTATATACTCGAGTATAAGCCGAGTTTTTCAGCACCCCTCGGCTCATACTTGAGTCACCTTTTTGCGCCTGATCTCCTGGACTTTGGGGGCCCAGTACCGACTGACCGTAGGACCCCAAACTTGGCACACATGTAGCCCCACTCCTCTACAAGTGTGCAAAGTTTGATGTCCGGGGGACCTACAGCCAGGGAGCACTAACTTTTGAAAACCGGGCACCCCTTCCATAGACTCCCATGTTAAACGGTAATTTCTCTGGTGACATTGGGGACCCCGTACTGGCCGGTTGTAGGTCCCCTGGATCCAAAACTTGAAACACATGTAGCTTAATTTCTCCTCTACAAGTGTGCAAAGTTTGTTGTCTGAGGGACATACTGCTGGGGAGCACCGATTATTCAAAGCCGGGCACCCCTTCCATAGACTCCCATGTTAAACGTCAGTCTAGTCATGGGCACAGTGAGGCATGGGCACAGTGAGGCATGGGCACAGTGAGGCATGGGCACAGTGAGGCATGCACATGGATACAGTGAGGCAAAGTGAGGCATGCATATGGACACCCTAGGCTTATACTCGAGTCAATACGTTTTCCCAGTTTTTTGTGGTAAAATTAGGTGCCTCGGCTTATATTTGGGTCGGCTTATACTCGAGTATATACGGTATATAATATTTTAGAGGCTGAATAGAAGGTTTAGTGTAGTATTTTCAATTTGTTATATACTGCCTAAGCTGAATAAACTCTCTGTAATTAGTACGTTTTAGGTTCATTTTTTTGATTTCCCCCCCCCCCCCTTTTGTCATTTACGTTCACGTCGAAAGCATTGGCTTTTTGCGGGTTAATTTGGAGCATGCGCACTGGGATACTTTCACGGACGGCGCATAAAAAGCGTAATTTACGTGGGGTCACAATAAATTTACATAACACACGCCCACATCTTCCACATTTGAATTAGGCGGGCTTACGCCGGCCTATTTACGCTACGCCGCCGCAACTTTGCTTCGTGAATACTGCACTTGCCTGTCAAAGTTGCGGAGGCGTAATGTAAATAGGATACGTTACGCCCGCACAAAGATGCGCTCTCCTACGTGGATCTGGCCCTATGCATGCTGACAGATTCTGGATTTTGATGGCATCCTCTTTTTAAAAATCTCTCTTGTCTGTGAAAGGTTTGCTCTGTCATCCATATTGCTTTTATTTTTCAAAGTGTATAGTGTATGTACTTTCTCCGAACTGGATGCAGTATAATCTTAAGCGCTTACTGAGCTGTGAACAAGCTGCTGAGTTACTGTCTACATGATTGTTCACAAAGCCATGACCCGGGTCTTTGTTATTTTACTCTTGTCCGTGACTTTGATTCTGCTGATTCTTTCATGTTGGAACGGCACAGATTTTTTATTGGTGTTCTGTATTCTGCAGTGCAAAGTCTCTCTGCTTTAAATGAACAATAAATATACAAGTATATTGTGCTATTTATATTCTGACAGGCTGGACGTTATTTGGTATGTAGGCAACATTAAAGGGAATGTCTACTATAGGTAGGTATCACATCTAAACTCACCAGCCACTTTATTGGGTACACCTTGCTAGACCCCACTTTGCCTTCAAAACTGCCTTCATTCTTGGTGGCATAGTTTCAACAAGGTGTTGGAAACATTCCTCAGAGATTTTGGTCCATAGTGACATGATGGCATCACACACCCAAGGGTGCTCAATTGGATGAGATGTGGTGACTGTGGAGGCCATTGGAGTACAGTGACCAGTGGTGAGATGATTGGATCTTTGTGACATGGTGCATCAGAAGATGGGGACACTTTAGTCATAAAGGGATAGACAGGATAAGTAACAATACACAGGTATATCGTGGCGTTTACATAGTTAGGTTGAAAAAAGACACAATTCCATCTAGTTCAACCATGTCCAGCTGACTGGAAATTACATATCTTAAATACCACCCAACGCCGTTTCGTCAACCTACGTCTCATGTCTTCAGGGGTTCAGACGTAGGCTGAAGACGTCAAACGTTGGCTGACAAAACAGCATTTAGTGGTGTTTGAGATACGTAATTTCCGGTCAGCTGGAATGCAGGTGGAGCGTTAACCGGCGATTCCTATACAATGCATACTAATCCTTTAGGCCTCGTACAGACGACCGAACATGTCTGCTGAAACTGGTCTGTGGACCGGACAGGTTTCCAGCGGACATTTGTCCAGCCGACCGTTTTGCAGCGGACATGTTTCTTAGCATGCTAAGAAACATGTCCGCTGGAATTGTCTGTAGGACATGTTCGGTCGTCTGTACAGACTCACCGTACATGTCCGACCGGCCGCCATCCCTCGCATGCGTCAAATCACTTTGACGTATGCGTGGAAGCATTGACCTTCCAGCGTCGCGCACGTCGCTGTATCATCGTCGTGGCGACGCCGCTGACACGTCACCGTGCTGTCTGTCCGCGCGGATTTCTGTCTAATGGTGTGTACAACCATCAGACAGAAATCTCCGAGGGGACATGTCCGCTGAAAACGGTCCAGCGGACCATTTTCAGCGGACTGTCCCTTCGTCTGTACGAGGCGTTTGAGTTAATGCGGAGGTTCACCCTTAAAACAATTGTCTAACATTACATTGTGCTCACTCTCGACATTGACAGTACGCTGATGTTGTTTGTTTTTTTTGCCGTACATACTGTTGTATCGCTATTTTCCCCGGCAGTGGCTCCCGTGGGAGTGGGTGTTCCTATGCACAGGCTAAGTGATTGACGTGATGACAAAAGCTTCCCCCCGGCGCATAAGGCGCGTCACGAGTTGCCGAAAAAAGCCGAACTGCAAGTCGGCGCTATACGGCGCCTGCGCACCGAAGTTCGGCTTCTTTCGGCAACACGTGATGCGCCTTATGCGCCGGGGGGGAAGCTTTTGTCATCACGTCAATCACTTAGCCTGTAGATACTGTAGGAACGCCCACTCCCGTGGGAGCCACTACCCGGAAGCCGGCGGGGAAAATAGCGATACAACGGTATGTACGGCAAACAAATTAAAAAACATCAGCGTACTGTCAATGTAGAGAGTGAGCACAATGTAATGTTAGACCATTGTTTTTAGGGTGAACCTCCGCTTTAAGGCTTTTCTACATTGTCACAGGGAATGAGGTGGCAAATCATGGCTGAACTGGTGGAGCAGAACACAGGCTCCACAGTGTCCCCTCAAAATGCTGCATTCGCGAAGGAAGTCGCGCAGTGCCACTGAAAGAGTGCTACACATTAAAGTGGATGTAAACCCACTCTCATCCTTTCTAAACTACTGTCATAGTTTTGATCTATAAGGATATATAGTAGATGCCTTCTGCATGTATCCTTACCTGTCAAATGTCTCCCCTCTGTTTGTTATAAGAACTGAAAAACTGCAGACTCTGTGGGTGGATCTGTTGTCTGGAGCTCAGTGGCAATCGCGGCAAAATCGTGGAAAAAACGCAGCCGCGAAATCGCGGTAAAATCGCGATTTTACCGCGATTTTGAATTGGCAGCAGTGTGAACCTAGCCTAACATTCACTTTAATTTTGCAGAATTTGTTGTCGGATGGATTTGTTTTAATAAATAGTGTTGAGCAGAATATGCCATATTCGATTTCGCGATATATCTCGAATATATATTCGAATATTCGAGATATATTCGCTAAATTCGAATATTCGTGATATTTTATCGAAATTAAATGATTGCGATTTTTCGCTATTGCGAATGCGAAAATAATTGCGATTTTTTGATAACTGCGGTAGGAGCACTCTGATTGGCTCAGAATATTCGTGATATTTTATCGAAATATCGCAACATGCGAATGCGATATTTATTGCGCAATTTCGAGAAATGCTGGAGGAGCGCTCTGATTGGCTCAGAATATTCGTGATATTTTATCGAAATATCGCAACATGCGAATGCGATATTTATTGCGCAATTTCGACAAATGCTGTAGGAGCACTCTGATTGGCTCAGAATATTCGTGATATTTTACAATACAAAATAATTGCGAATATTCGGCAAATGCGGAAGGAGCACTCTGATTGGCTCAGAATATTCGTGATATTTTACAATACAAAATAATTGCGAATATTCGGCAAATGCGGAAGGAGCACTCTGATTGGCTCAGAATATTCTTGATATTTTACAATACAAAATAATTGCGAATATTCGGGAAATGCGGAAGGAGCACTCTGATTGGCTCAGAATATTCTTGATATTTTACAATAGAAAATAAAAAGTTTGGTGGTGATTCTTTACTCTATCCATCTGTCACAGCCATTTGTCAATCAAACACCTTGAAGATTGAACACGTTCATGCTGCATGCTTTGGACTTTTTTTCACTTCACATATCAAAGACATTTTTATGAAAGATTATTTTTCTATTATTGGGACTATATTTCTTTATATATTTGTTTCACTGTGTATTTCACAAGTTATTTGCCCACATGTCTTGTCACTAGACATATTTTTTATTCTTGTAGAGCGACTCCATTTTCTGTCTTGTATTAATTTATGTTGTATAACATTTTTTAGTTGCTGCTGTATTCTCCCCTTTTTTAAGGTATGTGCAATTTTTTCCTTCTTACAAAAAATAATAATATCAAACATACAAATATTCATAACATACACATACACAAAGCCCCCCCCTTTTGCATCAGAGACAATCAGAGTTCTCCTACCACAGTTATCGAAAATTCGCAATCATTTTCGCATTCGCAATAGCGAAAAATCGCAATTTTTTTTTTTTCAATTTGGCAACATAAAAGGATCGCCTCAGCTTAGCTACTCGGCCCAGGGTCTCTAATCATACCAGCAATGCTTTTAGACGTCGATAGGATGTGATCTGTTTTAAAAATCAAATTGAAAAAATGCGAATATTCGGAATTGCGAATATTCACCGCGAAATTCGAAATATAGCGCGATTTCTCGAATATGCTATATTCGAGTCGAATATTCGCAATGCGAATATTCGTGAGCAACACTATTAATAAACAGAACATAATCTGTGTTTTAAGATGACAAGCTCCCTAGGAAATTATTAATCTTTTAAAATAAAAAAAAATCATAAAAAGCTGTAATATAAAAGTGACAAAATTTGGCTTTCCAATACCAATTAGGATATAAAAAAAAAAAAAAAAAAAATAATTCAGCTTTTTTAGGCCCGAAGAATCCAACAGGTTTGTAATCGCTCAACGGTGTTACTAAAATCACCGGTATTTTATTTTAGTGATTGATTGATTGCTAGCAGATGGGACAACTAGCTCCCTATAGTGTAACCTACTTGTATTACATGTAGATTAATCAAACATGATCCCACAATGCAGCAATGTATGATTGATCACTACTACAAGATAATTATTTATAAGTACATCTAAACTCAACTAGACCACGTTTCATTTGCTAAAGCATTGATTGCCAGGTTCTTTTTTTCCATAAAAAATATCCAATACCTCTAAAAAGCTCACTTTTCAGAGGCATGGAAGCACAGGTGTGCGCAGTCTATTGCATTAGGGTGTGCACCCCAAAGCTCAAACACACACTACTGATCACTCGTAATGTTCATTCAGAAAGGGAAGGGGATAGTCAATTACATATTTACTGGCCCCTTCCTCCACTCATCCTAAAACATCCTTGCAACAGCTGGCGGGAGAGGAGGGAAGCTGGTAGCACTGCAGGGGGAAGGAGGGACCCAGGGAAGTAGGGGGAATCTGTGCTGTAAAGGGTGATTAGGGTGTGCCTGGGCACACCTGGCACACCCTGTGCACACGCCTATGCATGGAAGTCCTTGCCACATGTATAAGGAGCCCTTAAAGCGTTTGTTAACCCCAAAAAAAAAATACAGATCCTGTTCCCTTAACCACTTGCCGACCGCTTCACACATTTATACATCGGCAGAATGGCATGGCTAGGCAGAGCAACGGGACCCGCAGACACGATGTCCGCCGGTGTTCCGCGACTGTGTCATGGAGCTGCAGGGCGGGGGGATTCCTGAGCTCACTTGGGAGACAGTTGAGTCATTTAGTGCTTTCTGTGCTGTCAATGGACTTCAGCTAATTGGGTTAACACTACCTCCACCAGGGGAGCTCAAGAGTCTTGGGCAGCGATGAGAGATGTAAGAGACTAGAAAATGGTGGGCAGGAATGAATCATGGGAGATGTAGTGCAAGGGAAGATTAATGCTATGGAAGTCAATGGACAATGAAGCTACAATTCCAAATGCAAGACAGGTATACCAAAGAATTTCCTATTTGCTACGAGGAAACCGAAGTGTGCACATTGCTGCTCCTGTGTGTACATCAACCTTCCATAAGCCTGTGGCTGTGTGCTAATGGCCAGAGTTGCTCCATACAGATCCAGAAGAGCTGACATCTGAACAGTGAGACCCTTGTTCCTGTATTGCATGGACTGGTGAGAGGACACTGCTGCCAGTACCTGTTGCTGCTTAGCAGAAACTAAGCACAAAGGGACCGGCCATCTAACTAGCAGCATTATTTTCTGCATGCAGACTTTAGTGGGACTGTACTCCTGTGCACCACCATAAAGTCTGGACCCCATAATTAGCCGGCTGAAGACTGCTTTACTCAAATGGCTGTTTCACAAGAACTTCGACTGTTGCCCATAGTAAGCCTGAGTAAACAAATTGTCAAGTGAACCGTAATTGACCTTATCCTGTAACTTGGTAAGTTATGTTCATACTGCTGTTTACTGCAACCCATGAAAATATGTTGGGATCATTTACCACTAACTAGTCTGATGTTTGATTTTTGATACTAAACCTTAGTTGTGTGCAGGGTATCTATATTTCTCCCAGTAGCAGTGCAGTATCCTATTTGCTTAACCTGGTGTGGCAGTAGGACTGAGGTTGTTCTCAGAGTTAAGGCAGAAGAACAGAGAAACCAATCTACCCAAATGGCTCCTGCGGGGGTAGCCCTACACCTCATAACAGGAAGTGTCTAAATAAGGACCTTTAGGGGGAACACAGATATTTTTTAATGCAACTCAGAAATGGTGCTGGACCAAGGTGAAAGATGGGGATGAAGCAGAATAGAGAAGAAATTTGGAGATGGTGCTGAGCTGAGGAGAATGTTGGGGATGGCACTGGACAGAGAAGAAAGTTGTAGATGGGGCTGGACAGAGAAGAAAGCCAGGGATGGTGCTGCACTGAGGAGAAAGTCTGGGATGGTTCTGGACTGAGGAAAAAGTTGGAGTTGGTGCTGGAACAAGGAGAAAGTTGGGTGCGGTGCTGGATCAAAGAGAAAGTTAGGGGTGGTCATGGACAGATGATTGTGCTGGACTGAGAGGAAAGATGGGGATGGCAAAGGACAGAGGAGAAAGTCCAGGATAGGTCTGGACTGAGGTGAAAGTCAGGGATGGGGCAGGACCGAGGAAAAGCTGGGAATGGTGCCAGACGGAGAAGAAAGTCAGGAGTAAAGCTGGATCGAGGAGAAAGTTGACAATTGTGTTGGACCAGGGGAAGCCAGGGATGGTGCTGGACCAATGAGAAGGTCCGAGATGGTGCTGTACCAAGCAGAAAGTCATGGATATCACTGGACCGGGGAGGAAGTTGGGGATTTTACTGGGCCAAGCAGAAAGTTGGAGATGATGCTGGATCAAAGAGGAAGTCAGTGATGGCGCTGGATTGAGGAAAGTCATGGATTGCACTGGAAAGACGAGAAAGTCAGAGCTGGTCAGAGATGGTGCTTGTCCAAGCAGAAACCTGGAGATGGTGCTGGACTAAAGAGAAAGTTCTGGGATGGCACTTGACTGAGGAGAATGTTGGGTGTGGTACTGGGCCAAGCAGAAAGTTGGTAATGCGACAGGACAGAGGAGAATGTTGGGCATGGCACTGGACCGAAGAAAAATTCTGGGATGTTGCTGGACCAATCAGTAAGTCAGGGATGGCACTGGATCTAGGAGAAAGCTGGGGATAGCACTGGATCTAGGAGATAGCTGGGTATGGCACTGGATCTAGGAGAAAGTTGGGTGTGGCACTGGTGAAAAGAGAAAGTTGGAGGGATGGCACCAGACTGAGGAGAAAGTTGGGGAGAGCACTGAAGTGTATAGAGGGTAAATGGAGATTGACAATAAATACATTTTAAAAAATTGAGTTTTACGTTAACACATCCCTTTCCATTGCTTAATTGGTGAAATCTGTGATTAATTGATTGCTTGTCCTCAAGTGTACAGCTATCACTACACCTCTGGGAGTGATTTGTTCCATCAGTCAATGATCGGTTGCTTATTTTAGTGATTAATCACATGGTTTCAATTGTGAGTTGGCAAAATCTCCAGCGTAGCCTCTGCACAAAATTTGAAACCTTGTCATTTAAAAGCCCCAGAGAGGAAGGGGTTACAGATGGGCTCCTAATCAATCCCCTTTCAGCTGCCGCTGTTTGCAGCATGGATTACATCTCAGAGAAATCTCAAACCCAACTTTTGCTTTTCTGGCATCTGTGTAATCGTAGAGACAGATGGGTGCACAATACTTTAATGCAAGCACCCGATTTTAAATCTGTCTGGGAATTCATTTTGTACCTAGTTATGCAAACAAACTTGTGTGTAAGAGGGAAAAGGGTGCCTATAATTAAAGTCAAATTCTGGAGAAAACAAAAGTTAACCCTTGGGGCTCGTTCACTTTTGTTTTGCTGTGTGAAGAGTGATCTGTGGTGATTTTTGAATGGGAATACTATGCTGCAACCACGGGACTAGCATCACATACAATCAGGGGTCAAGTCCTGGGGAAAAAAGTGTGGGAACTCCCACCCAAGGTCCACTCCCCCCACCAAAAAAAAAAAAGATACGCTCATATGCATGATTACTAAACCGCATTCTTTTTTTTTCGATCCACTGTACCTTAGTAATTCTTTATGTTACTGGCCGCTTCCTGTAAATGGATTCATCGGGTAGTGTGTGGGTATTCCGTCACTTCCTCGATGCCGCAATGTCTCCTGGGAACAATTACAAAAGCTCCCAGGAGACATTGCGGCATCGAGGAAGTGACGGAATACCCACACACTACCCGATGAATCCATTTACAGGAAGCGGCCAGTAACTTAAAGGATTACTAAGGTTCGCCTGCCCCTGACAGTGATTCGAGCTGAGCATCGCCGCTTAGTGAACGATTGGCTCTGGCGACTCGGCTGCTCTAGTCCTGCAAAGGGAACTGCGTTCCTGCTGTGAAAAAAGTGCAGGAACTCCGTTCCCACGCGTTCCCGCAGGACTTGAGCCCTGCATACAATCCAGGATCAATAATCTTACATTTTAGGTGAGGATGAACAGAAATTAACCAGACCCCATGCTGGGAACCTGGCCTGAGAGTCTAGGAGCCAAGCAAAGTGCCAGCCTCATGGTACCAAGACATGAGTTCAGCTTTTCTACCCCACAACAAAACAAATGATTTAACCTTACAGTGTACAGGGTGATCCACTACACTAGGGATAAACAGGGACAACAATTTCGCCTCTATTTTTCTTACAGGCTGTGGCACCTGATCAAGGGATTGCAGCAAGATTATATTTGATTCTTTGATACAGGTAAGTATCTGAACTGAGCACAACCTACGCAACAAGTGGAGGGCACTTGTTGCACAGGTTGTCCTCAGTTCAGATACTTACCTGCCTAAAAGAATCAAGTATAATCCTGATGAAATCCCTTGATCAGGTGCCACAGCCTGGGTCTCATGCCGCCATCTTGGTCTACCTCTGTCCATTTAGAATGGAGTCCCTGTTATACACCTGCACCACAAGTAAAGGCAGCTCCAATAATAACCCCAGAGGAGCCAGAAACCCACCTTAAAACCTCAGTAGGTGAATGGAATGATGAGTTCTTCAGGGACTTATACAACGTAATCCAGGCCAGAAACATTAAAATTCTTCAGTGCCCTATACTTGTGGTGCAGGTATAGAAAAAAAGGGAGGGTGGGGGCATAGGCGTCCGCTCCATAGGGCAAGAGGGGGCAATTGACCCCCCTGGTAAATCGAGGTGTTGAAGAGTCTCGCGGCCGCAGGCTGTCTGAGCAGTCCTGGGCTGGATGTCACACAGGCACAGTGAGCAGAGTGAAGCTGCCTCCCCCTCCAGTGTTTATGTGTACACAGAGGGAGGGAACCTGCTGCCTGTGCCGTGCTGATGGCTGATCTGAGGTGCTGAATGGGAAAGGGGGGGGTCTGTCTGTGCTGAAGGGGGGGTTTGTGCTGAATGGGGGGTCCATCTGTGCTTAAGGGGGTCTGTGCTGAAGGGGGGTCCATCTGTGCTGAATGGAGGGGTCTGTGCAGAATGGGGGGGTCTGTGCTGAGGGGAGGTCCATCTGTGCAGAATGGAGGGGTCTGTGCTGAAGGAGGGGTCCATCTGTGCTGAATAGAGTGGTCTGTGCTGAAGGGGGGTCCATCTGTGCTGAAGGGACATGGATGAGCGAGTTTGGGGTGGAGGAACTTGACTGGCCTGCATAGAGTCCTGACTTCAACCTGATAGAACACCTTGGGGGTGAATTAGAGCAGAGACTGGGAGCCAGGTCTTCTGGTCCAACATCAGTGTTTGACCTCACAATAGGGTTGCCACATCATCCCTTTAATCCAGGACACATATTAATTACACATTTCATGCAGGGAAGGCACCAAGTGAGTTTAATTACCACCTTAATCAGCCACAATTAATTAATGTGTGTCCTAGATTAAAGGAATGATGTGGCAATCCCTACCTCACAAAGGCACTTCTGGAAGAATGGTCAAACATTCCCATAGACGCACTCCTAAACCTTGTGGATGGCCTTCCCAGAAGAATTGAAGCTGTTATAGCTGCAAAGGGCAGGGCCAACTCAATATTGAACCCTACGGACTAAGACCGGGATGCCATTAAAGTTCAGGTGTGTGTGTAAAGGCAGGCGTCCCAATACTTTTGGTAATATAGGCCTGGATTCACAGACACTGGCGCATATTTAATGCCGCCGTAGCGCATCTCCTTTACTCTACGCCGACGCAGCGCAGAGAGGCAAGCACTGAATTCACAAAGCACTTCCTCCCAAATCTGTGCTGGGTTTCTCAGGCGTAAGTCGGCGTAAGTGGGCGTGAGCCATGCTAATGAGGCGTGACCCCATGCAAATGATGGGCCGAGCGCCAGACAGATGCGTATCGACAACTGCGCATGCACTGTCTAGTGGGCGCATCTCAGTGCGCATGCTCACAATAACGTCGGAACAACTGGCTAAGATACGTCGGATCACTGCCTACGGCGTGAATGTAACCTACGCCTAGTCATATTCACGTCCTACGTAAACTACGTTGGCTTGTGTTCCCTGGTGCAGCCCTTTGCATGGATGCTGCTAAGTTACACCTCCTTTATGGGGCATAACTTTACGCCGGACGTATGACTTTACGCGCACTGCGTCGGACGTACGTACGTACGTTCGTGAATCGGCGTATCTCCCTCATTTGCATATCTGAATAGAAAATCAATGGGAGCGCCAAATACGTCCAGCGTAAATATGCGCCCACTCTACGCCGGCGTAGGCAAGTTACGTCGGTCGGATGAAGCCTATTTTCAGGCGTATCTTAGTTTCTGAGTCAGGCGCATAGATACGACGGCGCATATTTGCACTTGCGCGGCGTATCTCGAGATACGTCGGCGCAAGTGCTTTGTGAATCCCAGCTATAGTGTGTATATCTAAACAAAACTCCTATTTATAATGTTCCCCCCCCCGGGGGAAGAGATTTCTAAGCACATCCTCTGCATATTAGCAGACATTAACATTTCTGCTGCAATTTTTTTGTAAGAGGTTGACTGACAGCTGGATCTTGTGTGATTCGTCGGAATTGTTACTCTCTAGGTGGCTTAAATTCATGGATTTCATTTGTTGAGTGGGAGAAAGCTTCTTGTCAAAACATTTCTTCCATGCTGCATTTACAGTGCCCTGAAATGTCACGCATCCAGTATTTATGTTCTGTTTGCTTATTTTTAATGCATATCTCTATATCAGGGGTCAGCAACCTTTTCCACATTAGGCGTCTTGTTCACAAGCATTAGACAACCAACGTGTAAGTGAAAAATGCGATTGTGCACTCATAGTTGCTCTTATAAAGGCAGTATATAATTCATGAATTTACTTGGCTTTAGCAGTACAACTATGAGCACATAGAATGTATTGAAGTAGTTCTAAAGCCTATACATTGTTTTACCTTAATGCATTTCTTGCATTAAACGGGTTGTAATCTAAAGGTTCGTGTTTTTCCACCTTAATGCATCCCAACGTAACCCCCTTGGGAGAGAGCTTCCGAGGGGGGTTACCAGAAGCGGGGAGGAGCCAAGACAGCCACCAAGGGACCCCAGAAGACGAGGATCAGGGCCACTCTGTGCAAAACGAGCTGCACAGTGGAGGTAAGTATGACATGTTTGTTATTTAAAAAAAATAAAAATGTAAGCTTAAAGTGGTTGTAAAGGTACAATTTTTTTTCCTAAATATCTTCCTTTACCTTAGTGCAGTCCTCCTTCACTTACCTCATCCTTCCATTTTGCTTTTAAATGTCCTTATTTCTTCTGAGAAATCCTCACTTCCTGTTCTTCTGTCTGTAACTCCACACAGTAATGCAAGGCTTTCTCCCTGGTGTGGAGTGTCGTGCTCGCCCCCTTTCTTGGACTACAGTTGTCCGTCGAAAATTTACTAGCCTGTCATCCAACATTTGTTGGCCGAAAGTTGGACAACTATTGTGAAAAGGAGCGTACTAACGGTAAGATTTTAGGGCAACAGTCTGTCAACAGACAATCCCCTGCCAACAATTGGATCGTGTGTACGAGGCTTTAGGATGGGTTTACACTGGAGAACGCTTCGGCTCACAGCAGCAGTCCGATGCATCTCATTCACCATTTCAGGTCTGATTTCAGCCCAAATTTTGGCCTCAGTTTGGACCTGAAATGGACTAAAAGAGGCTAAGGAGATGTGTGAACCGGCTCCATAGAGAGCCGGTCACAATCTCCTGCTATGCAAATTGGATGCGAAGAAATCCGCATCCAATTGGCATTAGGGTGAACCCAGCCTTAGTCCTTACTCGATCCAGCGATGTGCCCATCTGTAACGGCTTTCCCTGCTCTCACAGGCTCACTTGGCTATGGCAGCAGGAGCCATAGCCAAGTGGCTTCCTATGGTGGCAAACTGAGAAGAAAAGAAGCCAGGAACCCCCAGCGGCAGGGGCATATATACTACAAGGCAAGAGTCTCTTCTCCAGAGAGAATAAGTTCAACCTTTCCTCATTAATAACTTCCTCCAGACACTTTATTGCTTTGTTGTCCTTCTTTGTACTCGCTCCCTTTCCAGTACATTCTTCCTGAGGACTGGTGCCTAGAACTGGACAGCATACTCTAGGTGCGGCCGGACTAGAGTCTTGTAGAGTGGGAGAATTCTCATTTTATCTCTGGAGTTGATCCCCTTTGTAATGCATGCCAATATTCTGATTGCTTTGTTAGCAGCAGCTTGGCTTTGCATACCATTGTTGAGCCTATCGTCTACTAGGACCCACCCTCCTCCAAGTTCCCTACTCTATCAGTAGCTGCTACCGTTGGAGGGAGGAGAAGATGACCAACCCTCCTACAAGTTCTCTTCTCTATCAGTAATTTGCTACCATTGGGGGATGAAAACATGACGTACCCTCCTCCAAGTTCTATCCTCTATCAGTAGCTTGCTAACATTGGGGAGGGAGGAGAACATGACTTGTCCTCCTCTAAGTTCTCTTCTCTATTAGCAGCTTGCTACCATTGGGGGGGGGGGAGAACATGACTTGATCTCTTCTCTATCAGTAGCTTGCTACCATTGGGGGGGGGGGGACATGACTTGTCCTCCTCGTTCTCTTCTCTATCAGTAGCTTTCTACCATTGGAGGGATGAGAACATGACTTGTCCTCCTCCAAGTTCTCTTCTTTATCAGTAGCTTGCTACCAATGGGGGGGGGGGGGAGAACATGACTTGTCCTCCGCTACGTTCTCGTCTCTATCAGTAGCTTGCTACCATTGGAGGGATGAGAAAATGACCTACCCTCCAAGTTTTCTTCTCTATCAGTGGCTTGCTACCATTGGGGGGGGGGGGGGGTGACATGACTTGTCCTCCTCCAAGTTCTCTTCTCTATCAGTAGCATGCTACCATTGGGGGAAAGGAGAACATGACTTGTCCTCCTTTAAATTCTCTTCTCTATTAGCAGCTTGCTACCATTGGGGGGGGGGGGGGACATGACTTGTCCTCCAAGTTCTCTTCTCTATCAGTAGCTTGCTACCATTGGAGGGATGAGAACATGACTTGTCCTCCTCCAAGTTCTCTTCTCTATCAGTAGCATGCTACTATTGGGGGGGGGGACATGACTTGTCCTCCAAGTTCTCTTCTCTATCAGTAGCTTGCTACCACTGGAGGAAGGAGAACATAACCTAGGCCCCTCCCAGGTCTCTCTGCTTCCAAAACCCGCTGGAAGGAGGAGGGCATAACCTACCCTCCTATGAGGTCCCTCCACCTCCAGCAGCATGCTGTCATTGGAGGGGTCATAACCTGACTTTCACCTTCAGCAGAATACATATCATGCGCCGTTTTTTGCAAAGTGTGATGCTGAACTCGCTGCTATCAATTCAATATCGTTACTGACTCCAGGCTGAAATAGAGAGAGTGGCTTTTTATTACCATTAAATTGCAGAATTTATTTTGCCATTTCTGTAAATATATGTATTCTTCAACAAATGGTTTCCCTTAAGGAGAAATTTGTAAACGGCGTTTAACTGCATCACATTTCCGGTACACAATATCCCATTTCTGAATCCAGCGCTATGATAAACCATTCTGTTTTATATTAAAAGGATATAAGTAGTATATTTTCCCAAAAACCACATGGGTACAAGTAAACCTTATTTTCTCTGGAAATCAATTGGCATTCATTGGCACCAAGGGTTTTCCTAATGCAAAATGGGCAATAATATGGACCCCACTGTGAATTAATAACTAAACGATAGTACCAGAGGCTTTGGTGAAGATTGAAACACACTGGTTCATTCGTTCTTGGCTGCAGCGGGGCCTCGGGATACAGCTACGTGTTATATTAATCTTCAGCAGAGGATAGGACATGGACTCACAAAAAGTAATAATAAAACGTAATGTTTAGCTGAATGACTTAGTCCTTTCAATAATAAAGTGATCGATGGAAGGGCTCCAGACTTCGTGGCTTGATGAGGCATAAATAAGCCACAAAAAGACATCTGCCAGCAAGAAAATTCTTATTTAACCACTTCCATACCAGACACTTACGCACCTTCCCGCCCAAGCCAATTTTCAGCTTTCAGCACTGTCGCACTTTGAATGGCAATTGCGCGGTCATGCTACACTGTACCCAAACAAAATTGGCGTCCTTTTTTCCCCACAAATAGAGCTTTCTTTTGGTGTTATTTGATCACCTCTGCGAATTTTTTTTTTTTTTTTTTTTTTTTTTTTTTTTTTTTTTTTTTGCGCAAC
This sequence comes from Rana temporaria, assembly GCF_905171775.1. Taxonomy (NCBI): domain Eukaryota; kingdom Metazoa; phylum Chordata; class Amphibia; order Anura; family Ranidae; genus Rana; species Rana temporaria. Next base: position 132,368,667 of record NC_053500.1, on the reverse strand, counting down.
TAAAAAAAGACTGAAAATTTGGGGGAAAAAATAAGTTTTTATTTTTTTCTGTTTAATTTTTTTGTAAATACGTTTTTCTCTTTCAATTACAGGCACTGATATGGCGGCACTGATATGGCGGCACTGATGGGCACCGATGAGATGGCACTGATGGACATCGATGAGGTGGCACTGATTGGCCGCGCTGGTATGCGGCACTGATGGGCACACATAGGCGGCACTGATGGGCACACATAGGCGGCACTGGGCACTCATAGGCGGCACAGATGGGCACTCATGGGTGGCACTGAAGGATACTTGAGGGTGGCACAGATGGTCACTGATAGGTGGGCACTGGGCATGGATGGACACTGTGGGGTGGCACTGATGGACACTGTGGGGTGGCACTGATGGACACTGTGGGGCAGCACTGATTTTCCCAGGTTGCCAGTCAGTGCCCATTTGTGGGCACTGATTGGCATCTTTTTTTTTTATGTTTTTTTTTTTCAGGCTTTTTTTTTTTTGTTTGGCCCACCCTGGTGGTCCAGGGTGGGCTTCCCTGGTGGTCCAGTGTGGCGATCCGAGGGGGACTGCGCTGATAAACAATCAGCGCCAACCCCCCCTGTCAGGAGAGCCGCCGATCGGCTCTCCTATACTCGCGTCTGTCAGACGCGAGTGAGGAAGAGCCATCAACGGCTCTTCCTGTTTAGATCGTGATCAGCCGTGATTGGACACGGCTACTCACGTGGTAAAGAGTCTCCGCCGGAGGCTCTTTACCGAGATCGGAGATGCAGGGTGGCAGACTGACACCCCGCATCACCGATTACCGCGCTCCCGGCATGAAATCCTGCAGGACGTCCATGGACGTCCTGTCAGGATTTCACAACCACTTCCCGGACGTAAATCGGCCATAGGCCGGGTGGGAAGTGGTTAATATAGATAACCCTGCAATGTGTTGGGGTATATATATACAGTATATGTACCCTACCATGTGGGTGCCTCATAGCTGAGAGAATCTCCATTGACTCCAATATGCACTTTATACAGTATATAATACCGCAGCACCAAGTTCAATACTTGAAAAAGACGGTGGGATTGTGTTGGAAACCTGTGGATATATAAAATAAAAGATGAGGGTGTGATGCAGGGCACCCATGGTATATGGCAGCATATACATTAAGTACAGTGGAACCTCGGATTGCGGTTAACGAGCGTTTCGCAATACGAGCAATTTTTTGTTTTTAGTTCTGTCTCGGATTGCGAGTGTTGTCTCGCAAAACGAGCAGGATTCAAGCCTCTGCGGTGTGCAGTACCGCATTTTGCCAGAGGTGAGGGGGAGCCAGACCAAATCCCCAACTCCATTTGCAGAAATGTAGTCCCAAACTTCAAAACGACAAATAGGCTTGGAGAGCTGGGAGGGGAGAAACGGCAATACACTGATCTTTCCAGTGAATAGTTGTACGGGGCGGCGTTTCAGCACAGGTTCGATCATTGGAGGACAGAAAAGCTGTTCTCTTAGCACAACCAGAAAACTGACCACGCTGGGATGGATGTGCGCTCCTGACTGACATAGGAAAGCAGGGGACTGGCAGGAACTGCCAGTGCCAGCCAGCCGTCAGTGCCATCTGCCGGTGCCAGCTGTCAGCACCATCTGCCAGTGCCAGCGGTCAATGCCAGTGCCAGCCGTCAGCACCATCTGCCAGTGCCAGCCGTCAGCACCATCTGCCAGTGCCAGCCGTCAGCACCATCTGCCAGTGCCAGCCGTCAGCACCATCTGCCAGTGCCAGCCGTCAGCACCATCTGCCAGTGCCAGCCGTCAGCACCATCTGCCAGTGCCAGCCGTCAGCACCATCTGCCAGTGTCAGCCGTCAGCACCATCTGCCAGTGTCAGCCGTCAGCGCCATCTGCCAGTGTCAGCCGTCAGCGCCATCTGCCAGTGTCAGCCGTCAGCGCCATCTGCCAGTGCCAGCGCCATCTGCCAGTGCCAGCTGTCAGTGTCGTGTGCCAGCCGTCAGTGCCTTCTGCCAGTGCCAGCCGTCAATGCCTTCTGCCAGTGCCAGCCGTCAATGCCTTCTGCCAGTGCCAGACAGCCGTCAGTGCCATCTGTTAGTGCCAGTCAGCCATCTATCAGTGCTGTATATCAGTGCCACTGCCACCTAATCCTATCAGTGCTGCAGATCAGAGCCACCTAATCTGTATTGTGCTTTGAGAAACTGCCACATGACATTTCAAAAAAGTATCAGTCATCGGTATCGGCGAGTACTTGAATAAAGTATCGGTACTTGTACTCGGTCTGAAAAACGTGGTATCGGGACAACCCTAACCAGTGCCGGCCTTTGGGGTGTGTGGGGTGTGCGAGCTGTGCGGCCGCACAGGGCGCCATGGGCAACAGGGGCGCCGTGCGGCCATCACAGTTCGCAGAATGTGAGTCACAGTCAGTTACTCACATGATCATCACAGGAGTCCGACTCCTACAAGTCACAGCAGCAGGCGCTGCCAGGTCCCCCAGCCCTGGGACTGGGTGAAGAGCAACGCATCGGCTGCGTCACCTGAAAAAAAAATGGCTGCTGCCGGCCCCGACAGGCACACTGCGCATGCGCCGCCGCTGCTCGGGAAAGCCCGAAAACGCTTGGCTATTCTCGGGCAGACGGCGCATGCGCAGTGGCGTCTAAGCGCCGGGCGGCGCCATTTTTAAATGCAAAGCCGCACCGTCCACCGAAAGGTAAGTCACACCGAGCCCCTGGCCCTGCATGCATCTACTTTTTCATATAAAAATAAAAAAGAAAATATTTACTTTTTATAGCCAGCCTATATACAGAAGGGGAGGAGGATATAAGGGACCTCTTTGTGTATGTTTAGGTGACCAGGGGGCGAGGGGTGAAGATGGGGGGGGGTGCCACAGGATTAGCTCGCACAGGGCGCCTGGACACCTAAGGCCAGCCCTGACCCTAACTATAACCTATGGAACAGGATACCTTGTGGTTCCTATCCAATGTGACGCTTGTGCCTTTGCCCCCCTAAGTTCCTTGACCCTCCTGCATAGACGGTAAGATCCAACCCTCGGATTAACCCTTGAAGCCCCAATTATCCAGACGGATTCCTGCAACACACTGCAGATCTATTCCTGCATGACCACAACTAAAGAGGACCTATTACTTTTACGCCTGGAATTTACTTTTCTTCCATTATTATTCACAAGCTTAATTTAGTGTTTACTTTACAATCCCTTACCTCAAAAATATTGCGGTCAGATGCAATTAGTGGTACCACGGATGGCTTTATTCAATCAGGGCCTGGACAGAGCAATTTTCTTTTTTTTTTTTTTTTGCATCTGATACATTACAATGGGGCAGACGTAAAAACTGCTAATAGACTGTATTGTACATAAAGCCGCAGAGGCTGCGTGCGTTGAATTAAGCCACCTGGGTAATTGCCAGAATTAAACTGAAGGGAGAAGACCGGAACGCTTGCATTCACAATTCCTATTAGTGGAACATGCTGTGGAAATTCTTATTCACGGGCGTAATAGGATTTGCTGAAATGTTTATCAAGCCTCCTATGAAAATAAGTGACAGAGTCTATACATGATGGGGCTTCCGCTGTTTAATACCTTGCAGAAAGCGAATACATAATTTGAATTTAAATGTCAGGACAGCACGCGGAGGAGGGCGGAAATAAGACTTTGTTAAATGGGGGATTATCATTTGTTTTACATTTTATAGAAAGACATAGGATGGTTTTTTTTTTTTTCTTTTTGGTGAGAAGCGTCTGAAATGTGAAAGATTGACAGCCACCGCAAACTCCCCTAAGGATTTATGCTGTTAGCGTGCAGCCAGTGTTGGCAACCATTGGCATCCGCTGAAATTTTTTCAGGGGGGGCTCTTCAGCAGCGGCGATACAGTCGCATTAAACTCTTTCTTCAAATGCTAGCGGGGGTTAAAAGTGCCCCGCTAGCGGCCGAATAGCGCAGCTAAAACGATGGTAAAGCTCCATTTTTTAGCGGCGCTTTACCGATAACGCGGCCAGCTGGCAGTGTGAAATAGCTCTTGAGATAATTGAGCTTCACTCCATGCCCGTATAACTATAGCCTAGAGCAGGCGTGCCCAACCAGTGGCCACACGTGGCCCGCGGAGCCCTCTGATGTGGCCCGCGGCCTCCTGATCTGGGATGGCTGATCCCAGCCCAGATTTACGGACGCTGACCCCCCCCCCCCCATCCCAGAGCATCAGTTTTGTGAATGAAGCCAGTGGTAGAAGAAGCAAGCGGCTGCAGAGCTGCATAAGTCGATGCTTCCTTTAGCAAGGGATCCATCCCCTTCCATCTGGGAGGATCTGTGGCCCCGTAGAGTGGGCTGTGTCTGCTCTGCATATACAGAGTGGATACGGACCTGTCATCCGACCGCTCCGCTCATTGTGGCCCGCAACCTTTTACCAAGTCCCTTAAGTGGCCCTCGCTCTTCAAAAGGTTGGGCACCCCTGGCCTAGAGAATGTACGGACCCCTCCATTCAGCTCAGATGGACCCCTCCATTCAGCTCAGATGGACCCCTCCATTCAGCTCAGATGGACCCCTCCATTCAGCTCAGATGGACCCCTCCATTCAGCTCAGATGGACCCCTCCATTCAGCTCAGATGGACCCCTCCATTCAGCTCAGATGGACCCCTCCATTCAGCTCAGATGGACCCCTCCATTCAGCACAAATGGACCCCTCCATTCTGCACAGACTCCCCCATTCCACACAGACCCCCTTTAAGCACAGACCCCCCCCTTCAGCACAGATAGACCCCCCCCCTTCAGCACAGATAGACCCCCCCCTTCAGCACAGATAGACCCCCCCTTCAGCACAGATGGACCCCCCTTCAGTACAGACCCCCCCTTCAGCACAGATGGACCCCCCATTCAGCACAAACCCCCCCTTGAGCACAGACAGACCCCCCCCCATCCCATTCAGTACCTCAGATCAGCCATCAGTGCGGCACAGGCACAGCAGGTGGGGGAGGCGGCTTAACTCTGCTCGCTGTGCCTGTGTGACATCCGGCCTGGGATCCGGCCCTTCTCAATTTTCCCAGGGGGGTCAATTGCCCCCCCTTGCCCTATGGAGCGGACGCCCGTGTTGGCAACCGTCAGTATTTTTACTTGCAGCCAGTAAAAAAACAGGCAATTTTCTCATGCCATTAAAAGTAAAAGGGCTTTTGAAAAAAATGCTATATTTTTTCCTTTTTGCTGTAATAAATATCCCCCAAAAATATATAAAAAAGTTTTTCTCAGTTTAGGCTGATACGTATTTTTCTACCTATTTTTGGTAAAAAAAATCGCAATAAGCGCTTATCGGTTGGTTTGCGCAAAATTTATAGCGTTTACAAAATAGGGGATAGTTTTATTGCATTTTTATTAATAATTTTATTTTTTACTACTAATGGCGGCGATCATTTTTTTTTTTTTTTTTTTTTTTTCCGTGACCGCGACATTATGGCGGACACATGGGACAATTTTGACACATTTTTGGGACAATTGTAATTTTCACAGCAAAAAATTATATAAAAATGCATTGTTTACTGTGAAAATGACAATTGCAGTTTGGGAGTTAACCACTAGGGGGCGCTGAAGGGGTTAAGTGTGACCTCATATGTGTTTCTAACTGTAGGGGGTGGGGCTGGACGTGTAACGTTATTGATCGTGCTTCCCTATATCAGGGAACACACAATCAATGACAGCGCCACAGTGACACTCACCTCTCCCCGTTCTTCCGCTCCGGGGACCGATCGCGGGACTCCAGCGGCGATTGGGTCCGCGGGTCCCGCGGCCGCGGAGCTTCAGACTGGGTCGCGGGCGCGTGCCCGCGAGCCACGGCTGGGCACTTAAAGAGGACATACAGGTACGTGCTTGTGCCCAGCCGTGCCATTCTGCCGATGTATATGTGCAGGAGGCGGTCCTTAAGTGGTTAAAGAGGTTGTATTGCCCGCTAGGTGATTTTTACCTACCGGTAAGCCTATAAGGCATACCATTACCTGTAGGTAAAAAGAATATCTCCTAAACCTGCACCATTTAGGAGATATTGGGCCAGATTCACAGATATCTGCGGCGGCGTAACGTATCGTCTTTACGTTACACCGCCGCAAGTTTTCAGCGCAAGTGCCTGATTCACCAAGCACTTGCGTGTAAACTTACGGCGGTGTAACGTAAAGCCGTCCGGCGCAAGCCCGCCTAATTCAAATGGGGCGTGTACCATTTAAATTAGGCACGTTCCCGCGCCGAATGTTCTGCGCATGCTCCGTGTGAAAATTTCCCGACGTGCTTTGCGCGAAATTACGGCGCCCCAACGTAGTTTTTGAACGGCGACGAGCGTTGCGTCGTTTCGTATTCCCGGACGTCTTGCGCAAAAAAATATAAAAATTTAAATTCGACGCGGGAACGACGGCCATACTTTAACATGGCTGTTCTAAGTGTAAGCCATGAAAAAGCAGGCTTATGTTTGCGACGGGAAAAACTGACTAGCGACGACGTAAGAGATCGCGATGAACGCCCGTATCTTTGTGGATCGCCGGAATCAGCTAATTTGCATACCCGATGCTGGAAAATGACGCGAACTCCACCCAGCGGCCGCCGGAAAATTACACCTAAGACCCGAAGGCGTACAAAGCCGTACGCCTGTCGAATCTTAGCCAAAAGCCGTCGTATCTTTGTTTGTGAATTACAAATAAAGATACGACGCGGCAAATTTGAAAGTACACCGGAGTATCAGCAGATACTCCGGCGTACTTTTTCTGTGAATCTGGCCCATTGACCCTGCATGCAGCCACTGACGTCAGCGGTGCTTGCGCTCTGCAGGTCCAGCGTATCCTGCCGGAATTTGCTGGAACGGAGGGCTTTTGCGCGCATGCTCTGTCATCGCGGCTCCGGCCACTCACAGTGCCGGAGACAGCGATCCTGGAATAAAGGTTGAGGGAACATGTTGGCTCCATCAGAAGTGACCTAACACGCTGCGGGAGCTTCGTTCTAAGGTCTTTCAAAATGTGCTAGTAGGCGATGCCTACTAGCACATTATGCTATTGTCTTGCAGGGGTTTTTTTTTGTTTTGTTTTTTCGCAGTTTGCTACAACTTTGAGGCAGGCCATACACGGAGCAAATTTATGTCCTGCAACCATGGGTTGATGGTCCTGATCCCAGGTTGGATTTGCCCATTTCTCTGGGTCTTGATTTGTGCTACAACCTTTTTTTTAGACATGTAGCCCCTCATTCTTACTCGCATCTTTCCAAGTTACTGTCTAATAAAAGTGCAGAACAAGAATCAACGTGACTGGCACTCAGTTACCAACCAATCACACTGGGGATTCACTAGAGTTCTTAGAAAGTGTCTAGGGACTTTTTAAATATTGACGGCTGTGCCCAAAGGGGATAAATGGCATTTCAGCTGCAATAAGCATTTTACAAATTTCAATACAATCTTTCATGCAAAAGGATAAAGTTGCTGAACCACGGTACCTGCATTATTTCTCATATTCCCCCATAGGAGAGCAGCTTAATTCAAATGTATAAAAACATCCTTTAGCTCCTGTATTTATTCCTTCAGAAGTTATAATATCAATGTCATAAATTGTTTCATGAATTAAAAAAATAACAAAACAGTAAAGTTAGCCCAATTTTTTTGTAAAATGAGAAAGATTATGTTACACCGAGTAAAAAGATACCGAACATGTCATGCTTTAAAATTGCGCACACTCATGGAATGGTGCCAAACTTCGGAACTTAAATCTCCATAGGCAACGCTCTGAAATTTTTTACCGGTTACCAGTTTAGATTTACAGAGGAGATCTAGTGCTAGAATTGTTGCTGGCACGCTAACGCACGTGGCGATACCTCACATATGTGGTTTAAACGGCGTTTACATATGTCGGCGGGACTTACGTGTGCGTTCGCTTCTGCACGCGAGCTACTGTGGGCAGGTGCGTTTTAATTTTTTTTTTAATTGTTTACTTATTTATTTATGTTTTAACACTTTTTTTTAAAAAAAAAAACATTTTTATTCCTATTACAAGGAATGTAAACATCCCTTGAAATAGGAAATGTGTGTGACAGGTCCTCTTTATGGAGAGATGCAGGGTCAATAAGACCACACATCTCTCCTCCAGGCTGGAAAGCATGAGATCGGTGAAAAAAAATTCACCGATCTCATGATCAGTGTTGCTCACTAGCCGCAATCGCGGCTTTGTTTACTTACGGGTACCCGGGCGTGACGTCATCACATCGCGCCCGGGTCCTGCGACAGTCATAGAGATGACTGGTGACCAGTCAATAAGACCCTGCATCTCTCCTCCAGGCTGGAAAGCATGAGATTGGTGAATTTTTTTCACCGATCTCATGATCAGTGTTTGTCACTAGCCGCAATCGCGGCTTTGTTTACTTACCGGTACCCGGGAGTGACATCCTGCGACGGTCATAGAGATGACTGGTGACCATCTGGTCACCAGTCATCTCTATGCTTCCTGCCTGCGCCGGACGATTCCTTCTCCGGGCCCCCGATGGCACGGGAGAGCCCGGAGAAGCACCGGATGGCGGCGGGAGGGGGGGGGGGGATGTCCCCTCCCGCCGCCTATAAGAACGATCAAGCGTCGGAACCGCCGCTATGATATTTCTTATGGTGCGCAGGATCGCCGGCTGAAGACATGGATATCTGAATGATGCCTCTAGCTGCAGGCATTATTCAGATATCCCCCCGGCAAAGCCCAGGACGTCATATGACGTCCACCCAGGATGGGAGATCCCATCTGTGGACGTCATATGACGATAGGCCGGTATTGAAGTGGTTAAACATGACTAAAGTGGTGCTTGGTGATTGGGCACTCAGGCATCCAGTGCTATCACATCGGGGACAAGATCACCGCACACTCCCAGCACAGTAACCAAGCTGTCACGAGCCCTAGGCAAAAAAAAAAAAAACAATTGTTGAAGGGATATCAGGGCTGTGCAGGAAGGGGTTAAAGACTACCTCCAACAAAGGTGTAGCCACGGCACAGAGTAACATCTGGAAAATGCTATCCATCTTTTAGTTAAATGATCGTAGCTTTTAGCTCTGCATTATTCCAGGATTCCCTAATACTGTGATATTGTACCCTACCTACTGCCGTCCCCCGAGGTGCAGGCCCTCCACCATATTATAGTAACAGAACTCTTCTCATTTTAACTAGTCTTCTATTTTAACTCATTTAAAATTCAAATGACATTAAAATAGTCAGCTTGGAGACAGAGCGACATGAAAGGATTAAGGGAATTTGCAGGATGCCGACTCCAGCGGTTGTGTCATTGATTGACATTGTGCACAGAAAAATCATACCTCACTTTCCACCGACTGTGATTAAAATAGACTTTTATGGAAAGGATTTTGGAGATTGATTTACAAATTCTCTGCTTTGAGACTGAGGATCCTGCTGTGGCTTCAGATTGACAATTTTTTTTTTTTCTTATTTAAAAAATAAAAATTAAAAAAAGTTTGTCTATGAACCAATCTAGTTTAGATCACTGAATATATAAAACAAAAGGCATTCATAACATATAGAGATCTACACTGTGGGCCAGATTCAGAAAGAATTGCGTTGCGCAGCGGCGGCGTAACGTATACCATTTACGTTACACCGCCGCAGGTTTACAGCGTAAGTGCCTGATTCACAAAGCACTTACCTGTAAACTTGCGGCGGTGTAACGTAAATCCGCTTGGCGCAAGCCCGCCTAATTCAAATGGGGCGGGCACCATTTAAATTAGGCGCGTTCCGCGCATGCTCCGTCCGTCAAATTACCCGACGTGCATTGCGCTAAATGACGTCGCAAGGACGTCATTGGTTTGACGTTAACGTAAATGGCGTCCAGCGCCATTCACGGACGACTTACGCAAACGACGTGATATTTAAAATTTCGACGCGGGAACGACGGCCATACTTAACATTGTTAGACCACCTAGGAGGCAGCCTTAACTTTACGATGCGCATCGCTACGGAAACGACGTAAATTTAGATCGACGGGCATCGCGGACATTTGTGAATCGCCATAACTAGTCATTTGCATATTCTACGCCGACCGCAATGGCCTCGCCACCTAGCGGCCGGCCTAGAATTGCAGCCTAAGATCCGACGGTGTAACACAAGTTACACCTGTCGGATCTTAGGGCTATCTATGCGTAACTGATTCTATGAATCGGTCGCATAGATACGACAATCGTATCTCAGAGATACAATGGCGTATCAGGAGATACGCCGTCGTATCTCTTCTCTGAATCTGGCCCTATATTGTCAAAAGTATTGGGACACCTGCCTTTACACGCACATGACCTTTAATGGCTTCCCAGTCTTAGGCCCCGTACACACGAGGAGACATGTCCGATGAAAACGGTCCGCGTACCGTTTTCGTTGGACATGTCTGCTGGGAGCTTATGGTCTGATATGTGTACACACCATCAGACCAAAATCCCCGCGGACAGAGAACGCGGTGACGTAGAAGACACCGACGTTCTCTAACACGGAAGTTCATTGCTTCCACGCATGCGTCAAATCAATTTGACGCATGCGCGGGATTTCGGGCCGCTGGTTATACGTCATAACCAGCGGACATGTCCGATGAGTCGTACTAACCATCGGACATGTCCGACGGACATGTTTCCAGCGGACAAGTTTCTTAGCTTGCTAAGAAACTTTTGTCCGCTGGAAACATGTCCGTGGAAAACTATTCGCTAGGCCCTACACACGATCGGACATGTCCGTGGAAACTGGTCTGCGGACCAGTTTCAGCGGACATGTTCGACCGTGTGTACGCGGCCTTAGTCCGTAGGGTTCAATGTTGACTTGGCCTAACCTTTGCAGCTATAACAGCTTCAACTCTTCTGGGAAGGCTGTCCCCAAGGTTTAGGAGTGTGTCTATGGGAATGTTTGACCCTTCTTCCAGGAGCGCATTTGTGAGGTCAGGCACTGATGTTGGACGAGAAGGACTGGCTCGCAGTCTCGGCTCAAATTCATCCCAAAGGTGTTCTATTGGGTTGAGGTCAGGACTCTGTGTGGGCCAGTAAAGTTCCTCCCCCCCTTAAACTCACTCAGTGGGAGTAGAAAATGCCCAGTGTCAGTGGAAGTAATCAATGGCTCATCGTTGGTATTATTGGGAGGAATAGTATCCCTTCGTTGGCATCAGTAGTGCCCCATCATTGGTGTCAGTGGAAGGAATGGTGCCCCATCATTGGTGTCAGTGGAAGGAAGAGTGCCTTGTATCAGTGGGAAAAATAGTCGCCCCAAGGGCTAGATAAATGCAAGCGAAAGGCCGTTTCTGGCACTCGGGCCACAGTTTGAAGACAACTGGCTTAGACTGTCTGTGTCACAATCGGGCATAGGGCTTGAAGACCAGTAGCTATAGCAGTTGCAGGACTACCACCGACCAGCAGGATAGGTATACAGGCAGTCACCCTGGCAGATGACACAGGCTCACCTGAGGTGCAGATTCTAAGTAATAGTCGGTGTTAACCAGAGCTCCTGATGGTGGAGATGGATTTAGCTGCATGCTAGTACCAGGTCACGGTCCTCAGGTTAGCTCCACCATGGTTTGAGCAAGCCGGGGTCCAGTAGCGGATAAGCAGATAAGGATTAAACAGCAGCGTGGTCAGTAAACAAGCCAAAAGGTCGGTAACAAGTAGTTGCAGTTTGGGATCAGGCAGTAGAGGAAGCAAGGAACAAGCCAAGGGTTAGTCACGAGTGGTAGCAAAATACAAGTGGCAGCAGGGAAGTCAAGAGCAAGGCACTGGCTGAGAAGGCACAATAAATTGGCAAAGAGGAAGTGCTGAGACAAGGCTTTTATAGGAGGAACAAGGAGTCCAAGATTCAACAGCAATCAAGACACAAGGCAGGGTTGTTCAATGGAAAAGATAGGATTGTCCAATAGATCAGGCAGGGAGCTGTCCAGCATCCCAGTTAGCTCAGTAGCAAGAAGTCAACGTTGGACACAGAAGAGGTCCCGGGCCCAAGTCCAGGTCTCGACAGTCTGATATTCATCTTTGCATACCAAAAAACTTTTCTACAGGGTCTTTAGAAAGTCACCTAATGGTCTTCAACTGTGGGGATTTTTGACTTTTCAGCATTGGTGCACATTCAAGGAGAAGATTGTCCTCCAATTGCTGTGTTACACATTTTGGCGTATCTCAACTCCCCTCTCCTGTTACATGTTTCTACAAGCAATAACCACTTAAAAAGACAACCCCTAGACTGCTTATTGGAGCTGATGTGAATGGACTGTTTGGGTGACTGGTGACCTATGCATTGTTTGGGAAGCCAGATCAGACGTGCACAAGGAGTAATTCTTGACCATTCCTATTTACAGAATTGTTTCAGTTCAGCAATATTCTTGGGATGTCTGGTGTGAATCGCTTTCTTGAGGTCATGCCACAGCATCTCAATTGGGTTGAGGTCAGGACTTTGACTGGGCCACTCCAGAAGGCATATATTCTTCTGTTTAAGCCATGATGTTGTTGATTTACTTCTATGCTTTGGGTCGTTGTCCTGTTGCAACACCCATCTTCTGTTGAGCTTCAGCTGGTGGACAGATGGCCTTAAGTTCTCCTGCAAAATGTCTTGATAAACTTGGGAATTCATTTTCCTTCGATAATAGCAATCCATCCAGGCCCTGACGTAGCAAAGCAGCCCCAAACCATGATGCCCCCACCACCATACTTCACAGTTGGGATGTTGGTGTGCTGTGCCTCTTTCTCTCCACACATAGTGTTGTGTGTTTCTTCCAAACAACCCAACTTTGGTTTCATCTGTCCACAGAATATTTTGCCAGTACTTCTGTGGAACATCCAGGTGCTCTTGTGCAAAGTGTAAACGTGCATCAATGTTTTTTTTGGACAGCAGTGGTTTCCTCTGTGGTATCCTCCCATGAAATCCATTCTTGTTTAGTGTTTTACATATCGTAGATTCACTAACAGGGATGTTGGCATATGCCAGAGACTTTTGTAAGTCTTTAGCTGACACTATAGGATTCTTCTTCACCTCATTGAGCAGTCTGCGCAGTGCTCTTGCAGTCATCTTTACAGGACGGCCACTCATAGGGAGAGTAGAAGCAGTGCTGAACTTTCTCCATTTATAGACAATTTGTCTAACCGTAGACTGATGAACAGCAAGGCTTTTGGAGATACTTTTATAACCCTTTCCAGCGTTATACAAGTCAACAATTCTTAATCGTAGGTCTTCTGAGAGCTTTTTTGTGCGAGGCATCATTCACATCAGGCAATGCTTCTTGTCAAAAGCAAACCCAGAACTGGTGTGTGTGTGTGTGTGTGTGTGTGTGTGTGTGTGTGTGTGTGTTTTTTTTTTTATAGGGCAGGGCAGCTGTAACCAACACCTCCAATCTCATCTCATTGATTGGACTCCAGTTGGCTGACACCTCACTCCATTTAGCTCTTGAAGATGTCATTAGTCTAGGGGTTCAGATACTTCTTCCACCTGCACTGTGAATGTTTACATGGTGTGTTCAATAAAAACATGGTAACATTTAATTCTTTGTGTGTTATTAGTTTAAGAAGACTGTGATTGTCTATTGTTGTGATTTGGATAAAGATCAGATCACATTTTATGACCAATTTGTGCAGAAATCCATATCATTCCAAATGGGTTCACATACTTTTTATTGCAACTGCATACTGTATATTTATACCATCTTCATAGGTATGCAATCCCTCAAATATTTAAACTGTAAATTACAATGCAATTGTATGTAAAGTGTTATTCAACAGTATGGCCAAGATATCTCCAGATAGATGATATGATGGTAAAGATCACAAGCTAGACACGCAAGTCCGAATATAAAGCACCACTTCAGAGCACAATGATCTGTGCTTTTAGCATGCTTTTATCTGTAAATTGGACCATGCAGGTAATGTGTAATAAAAAAATATTTGAGCAACATCTCCCCAGAGACCGAATGATCAGAGACCGTATATTGTATGCTCCTGGATAGTAATTGTCTTGTGTATTGTTAGACTCCTGAATAGTAGATTGCCTCCAATGGCAAACGTCAAAGTATTTGTGGTTGATAATTTCCAATAACAAAGAATGTTTGTTGCTCATCCAGATATTCACTTCAAATGACGAAAAATAGCATGCATCATATGTATGTCAACCTGATTGTCAATGACGATCACACTGTAAATATATGCTCTTTTTTTTATCATATAGAGTGAATGAGCAACAAACACTCTTTGTTATTGAGAATAATCAGTTACAAGTACATTGACATTTGCTATTGGAGACAATCTACTATCCATGAATCTACCAATATGTGAGAGACACTATTCAGGAGCTTACAATATATGGTTTCTGAATATTCAGTATTCAGTCTCTGGATAGAGGTTTCTCAATTTCTTTTTCAAACTCATTACCTGTTCCATTTGTATTTTTTTTGTGTTGCGTTGAACAGCATTAAGTTACTATTGTTTTCATATATGCTAACATCTAGTGGTGATTTAGGGCGATTACAACTTGGTTACTTAGGGATTTGGTATTTTCCTCTACCCTCCCTCCCTGCTTTAAAGTGATACTAAACACACACTGTATAATTTACATTGTTCCTTCTATTTCTGTATATAGATGATGGCATTGGGCCATATTCTCCTACATTTGCGGCGGCCGTAGCGTAAGCCATTTGCACTACGCCGCCGCAACTTACTGGAGCAAGTGCCGTGTTCCTCAAGCACTTGCTCCGTAGTTTGCGGAGGCGTAGTGCAAAAGGCCCGGCGTATTTCAAAGGGGGCGGCTTATATTTAAATTAAGCGCGCCCCCGTTTCGATCGAACTGCGCATGCGCCGGGCTAAAAATAGCCCAGTGCGCATGCTCCAGTTCTCGGCGGAAAACGTCAATGACCCCGACGTGTGCGTCATTGACGTAAAGTCGTATTCAAGAACGACTTGGGAAAACGACGTACCCGAGGGGAAAAGACGACGCGGACCTGACGCCATACTTAACATGGATACGGCGGACTTGCGTAAACTTACTCCTCATATAGCAGGGGTAAGTTTATGCTTACGCAAACGACGGCTACGCGACGCAAATTCGTTCAGGAATCGGCGTATCAGGCTCATTTGCATAATCAAATGAGACCTGAACGTAAACGCCACCTAGCGGCGAATTACATTTAAGATCCGACAGTGTAAGTGACTTACACATGTCGGATCTTCAGCGTATCTATGCGAAAATGATTCTAGGAATCACTCGCATAGATACGCGGGTCAAAAAAATAGAGATACGACGGAGTATCCTGAGATACTCCGTCGTAACTCTTCTGAGAATACGGCCCTCTGTTATTATCTTAATAACAAAAAAATTGAAGTACATTTTTCCTAATCGATATACAGCTGTCACATGACCCAGCTCTTTCCCAGCCTGTGTGCAGGGAAGTATAAGCAGGAGGAGCTTCTAGTCCTCTGTTGCTGGTCACATGTGCAAAATGTTTTTTTTTTTTTTTTTTTAATTCAGTGCGTTATCTTCCATTTAACACAGTATAGTTAAGTGTGTTACTGCAAGTTTAACGCCGTATATTGTAGTGTTACCCTCCTGTTTAATGTAGTACAGTTAAGTGCATTACTGCAAGTTTAATGCCATATATTTCAGTGCATTATGTGCCGTTTAATGCAGTATATTTCAGTGCATTACTACACGATTAACGCAGTATAGTTCTGTGGGTTACTGCAAGTTTAATGCCATATTTTTCAGTGTGTTATCTACCATTTAACGCAGTATAGTTCAGTGCGTTGCTCCTTTTCCACACCAGTTTGACAGGTGCATATCCTTGCAATTTATGACAGCAAGGCCAATACTTGCTTTCATCAAATGTACCCCAATATGGTTATGGTGTGAAGGCGCCACCGACACCCAAAGACCAATTTTTCTGCACCTGTTTGACAGGTGCATATCATTGAAATTTTTGACAGCAAGGCCAGTTCTTGCTTTCATCAAGAGTACCTCTATAAGGTTAAAGTGTAAAGGCACCACCGACACCCAAAGACCAATTTTCCACACCTGTTACGTCTATCCAAAGTCTGTGGAAGATACGCCAGAATTTATCCCAAAAATCTCTAAACTTGTTCCCAGTGCACTACATTGTAGCCTCATCATACAGACTGGCTCCCCAAGCCATTGCTTACAAAATAAAGAAAGCTTGCAGAATGTCATTTGATTGTCTTTATAAATGCAATCATTGCTGCAGCAGCTTCTATACGCAGTACAGATGTGCCACTTTACAGGTAGACTAAGGGGACTATATTGAAAGGAATTTTTAATGCCTATGTTTCACTTTAGGCATCAATAAATCTCTGCTCATTTAAAAATGATGGCCCAGATTCAGTAAGCAATTGCGCCTGCGTAACCATAGGTTACGCAGCGCAATTGCTGACTTGCGCCGGCGTAACGAGTTCTCCTGATTCAGAGAACTCGTTACGCCGACTGCACCCTAAAATCTGCGTGGCATAAGGCTCTTATGCCACGCAGATTTTAGGCTGCATTCTTGCGTTGACCGCTAGGGGGGCGCTCCCATTGTGGTCAGCGTACAGTATGCAAATTGCATACGTACGCCGATTCACAGTGTTGCGCGGGCCCTGCGTACGCAAGGTACGGAGTTTCCGTACGGCATCTTTAGCGTAAGGCTGCCCCTTCTAATAGTAGGGACAGCCAATGCTAAAGTATAGCCGCCGTTCCCGCGACGTGAAATTTGAATTTCACTTCGTTTGTGTAAGTGATTCGTGAATGGCGCTGGACGCCATTCACGTTCACTTTGAAGCAAATGACGTCCTTGCGACGTCATTTGCCGCAATGCACGTCGGGAAAGTTTCCCGACGGAGCATGCGCTCTACGCTCGGCGCGGGAGCGCGCCTAATTTAAATGATTCCCGCCCCCGGCGGGATCATTTACATTGCGCGCGCTTACGCCGGGCAATTTTGCCGGCGCGCCCTCGCAATTTACGGAGCTACTGCCCCCCGTGAATCGAGGGCAGCGCAAAATATTTGCGTGGGCGCAGGGCAAAATCGTTGCCCTGCGCCTCCGCAAATATAGCGCAGATCTCTTTGAATCTGGGCCTATGTTTTTTAAACTTTTTTCATTGATACATGTCCTCCAGGGCAGTACCCAGACCCCCATAACCATTGTATGCCCAATTAATTGCATATGGGCCTTCAAAATGGGCACTTTTTATTCTTCGTGTTTGGGTCTCATGGACTTCAACGGGGTTCGTTATTTGGTTCCGAACTTTTGCGATGTTAGAAAGTTCTGGTGGGAACCGAACAGGGGGTCGTTCGGCCCATCCCTACAACAAATGTCAGAAATAGGCCTGGTCCTTAACTGGTTGTTCTATTTAATAAGAAAGTGCAATTTGTAATAACTATAACAATCATTAAAACTTTCCATTTTAATTAAACCGAGTACTTATTATCTTTTCAACTTCCATTCCTTATTGCAGACCGATCCTTCAGAAATGTCACCTTGGAAAGAATTGATTTGTTCTTAATAATCGGAGTCTGGAAATATCAGGCAGACTATTACACAAGAAATAACAGCTTATTGACCAATGTCACTCTATTGGTTACTGATATCTCTCCTATTATTATGAATCAATATCACACACTGTATTTCTGAGCAATGCTGTGGGTACTAAACAGATCCCAATAATGAGCATTATGCAGGTGACACGCAGTAAAACCTTCTTTTTTTTTTTTTTTTTTTTTTTTTTTTTTATAATATTACAAAATTCTTATTTTTTTTTTAATATGAAGTAGAATTAAAGGCTAGAATAAGGGCTATTTTTTTTTCTTTTTTTTTCTATCTGTGTCCCATTGGGGAGATTTCCCTTTTTTTTTCTTGTATCCCACCAGGGAGATTTCCCTTCACTTCCTGTTTCATTGCCAAATCAGGAAGTGAGAGGAAATCCCTCCAAATTGAGGGAATCTCTGGTTGTCATCAGAACTAGTGTCCCCATTGGAAGATTTCCCCTCTATTTCTGTTCTTTCACATTCTATCTCGGTGATAACGGTAAACAGGACAAATGGAGATGGTGAATATCCCTGACACCCCGGTCACACTTCCAATGCAGACAATAGGGTGCGACTTGCTATGCAACTTGAAACTGTCACACTGCTCTATAGTGAGTATTTGTTTTCAATTAGGAGCACTGTGTCATTTATGTCTGCTGCTTCATTTCTCTGCTATCAGCATAAGTCACTTCTGACAAGTTTTCCTGACAAGAGAAAAAAGGTGACAGGGAAGGGAGTTCTAGCACACAGCCTGTGATTGACAGCCTCAGCTGTGTTATCTGTGTGTTGTATAAAGGGGTGTGTGTCCCTTCCTTCCACACTCTTAAATCTTGTGGACAGCCTTCCCAGAAGAGTTGAAGCTGTTATAGCTGCAGAGGGTGGGCCAACTCAATATTGAACCCTACGGACTAAGACTGGGATGCCATTAAAAATCATTAATGCAGACGTCCCAATACTTTTGACTAGGGTTTCCCCGATACCACTTTTTTGAGACCGAGTACAAGTACCGATACTTTTTTTTAAGTACTCGCCAATACCGATACTTTCTTTTTAATGTCATGTGACAGTGTGTTTTTTTTTTTTTTTTTTTTTACTTTTTTACAGTGATTTTTTTTTTGGGGGGGGGGGGGTAGTGGATTGTCAGTGTGTGTGTGTGTTTTTTTTTTTTCTATTATTATTATTATTATTATTATTATTATTATTATTATTTTACATTTTATTTTTTAAATTATTTATTGTAAAAAAAAAAAAACTTTTTTTTAATTAGCCCTGTTGGGGGGCTTTGGTGAGATATCAGGGGTCTTAACAGACCTCTGACATCTCTCCTTTAAGACAGAGAAAGGGACTAGGGACACATGTTCCCCAGTCCCTTTCTCAGCTGCACTGGAAATGAATGGACAGGAGACAGAGGCTCCTCTCCATTCATAAACTGAAGCACCGTAAACACAGTTTACAATGCTCAGTCATATGAATGGACAGAGTCAATGATCACTGACTCTGTTCATTCAGAAAAGGTAGGAGCCGGCTCCTACCGCTGGTCTCCATCCTGACAGAGGGGGCGGAGAAGGACATGGAGGGGGGACACAGATCGCAGAGGGGGGAAGCAGCGGCACGGAGGGGGGACATAGATCACGGAGGGGGGAAGCAAAACAGAGATCGGCAGCGGCACGGAGGGGGAGAACAGAGGACGGCAGCGGCACGGAGGGGGAGAACAGAGGACGGCAGCGGCACGGAGGGGGAGAACAGAGGACGGCAGCGGCACGGAGGGGGAGAACAGAGGACGGCAGCGGCACGGAGGGGGGGGAACAGAGGACGGCAGCGGCACGGAGGGAGGGGAACAGAGGACGGCAGCGGCACGGAGGGGGGGGAACAGAGGACGGCAGCGACACGGAGGGGGGGGAACAGAGGACGGCAGCGACACGGAGGGGGGGGAACAGAGGACGGCAGCGGCACGGAGGGGGGGAACGAGGACGGCAGCGGCACGGAGGGGGGGGAACAGAGGACGGCAGCGGCACGGAGGGGGGGGGAACAGAGGACGGCAGCGGCACGGAGGGGGGGGAACAGAGGACGGCAGCGGCACGGAGGGGGGGGAACAGAGGACGGCAGCGGCACGGAGGGGGGGGAACAGAGGACGGCAGCGGCACGGAGGGGGGGGGGAACAGAGGACGGCAGCGGCACGGAGGGGGGGGGAACAGAGGACGGCAGCGGCACGGAGGGGGGGGAAAGAGGACGGCAGCGGCACGGAGGGGGGGACACAGGAGCATGGAAGGAGAGTCAGGTATCGGTAAAGTATCGGAGCATTTTCCCCGAGTACAAGTACTCAGGGAAATGCTTGGTATCGATACCGATACTAGTATCGGTATCGGGACAACCCTACTTTTGACAATATCTTGTATATACATCATTCTTCACAGGAGAGGCGCCCTATAGCAATCTGTTATGGGGTGGTCTTGAAGTGGTTAAGAATTAAGATTAGGATTTTTGTGCGTTGCCACAATGCACAAGTGCACACATAGCCTAAAGCCTAGACCGCATTACCCTCGGTCCATTCCCTATTAGCTTTTTGTGCCTTTTTACTGACTTGCTGGCAGCGGTGCGTTAATGCACAATGGTATGTGTTGATTTTCTATGTTGATTGTACAGAGAGGGATGGATAAAGTGATGAAATATCAAATGTTTTATATCTGCCGTTCTGCGCTCGTCTCTCTCCCCGGCCTGTGTTTCTGCGTAAATAGTACAGATCCAGCTCGTGGCCCCCTGTTTCCCAGCAGAATCAATAATACAGAAGGTGTTCTGCATCTGTTGACTCGTCATACATGAAAAGTGAGTCTGAATGACACATGCACACACCAGCTCTCCCTGCTGAATCGCAGCCTCGGCTTTCACTTGAAACATGAACACAAAAGGAGAAAATAAAATTCTTAGCTATGTGGATAGAGCGCGATAAGTCTACAGGGTGGTCATTACTAGACAAATGGAATTTTAGAACCTCCATACATAAAGAACATTGAAGAAGGGCTAAGAACACAAATTGTTTTGCATTGTAATATATTTGCTGGACATTTTTTATTTGCCGAGTTATTTAAAAAAAAAAAAAGAAACAAAGGGGTTCATTAAGAAAGCATTCGTTTGTCGAATGTCACAAGCATTCATTCCGGCTGCACACATGTTCCCCATGTTTCTCTAATACTGTGATGTCCTATGATCATCCTCTCCATCTAGCAAGGATGGACTGGCCATTGGGACTACAGGGAGTTTCCCGGTGGGCAGATGACTCAGTGGGCCGGCTTCAGTGACAGCGGACCGCCGCCCCCTTTCGCTCCTCTGTCTCTCCCTTCCCGCAGCACTCACCTCCTCTCCCTCCCCGCAGCTCTCACCTGGGGGGGAGCAGAGAAGCAGGGGGAGGACCAGAGGAGCAGGGGGGGCGACAGAGGAGCATGGGGGAGGGGACAGACGGCTGACTCAACAGCTATGGCCTGGGAGTTTCTCACTTCTGCCTAATCTTGTCCCATAAGGTGGGGGGACACCAAACTGATTCTTTGCCCCGGGTGAAATAATGTCTATCTTCCCCACTGGTACTGCCTATAAGAGTACCAGTACCAGCCGTTCTACTCTAATAAAGTAGAAGGGCTAGTGAAGGGGAAGAGGGGGCTTGGGTGGCCGGGAGGGGGGGCGGGAGTTGTCCGGTCGCCATGGGAGAGACCTGTCAAAGTGGGCCAGTCTGGATGAAGTCCAGGGCCAAATTTTTGTCCCAGTCCAGCCCTGCCATCTAGCACGGTGATGGTCAAAAATTTAAAACTATAGAGGGTGTCAAACCCAACACCTGACACTTCCAAAGGTTTGCACAATTGCAGCGCATTTCTGTATATTGAGGTGTATTGCTTCCCGTTAGGTATTCCATTTAAAATGAGTGAGCTATAGCGCAACACAGGGGCGGACTGACAACTCATGGGGCCCCCGGGCAATAGAAGATTATGGGGCCCCCCGGGCTTACAGATGGCCACCAAGCCAGGAGGCAGTGCAGAGGCGGGGCAGCTAAAATCTCTGGATTTTCACATCAAAAGCATGTCAGTTTCGTACATATCAGGGACAGATGTAAAAAAAACATTGATTTTTACATACTGTCCCTGGTTTTACTGAGCCTGGCTACCCTGATGGGGCCCCCTAGTGGCATGGGGCCCTCGGGCAGTGCCCAAGTGACTCAATGGTCAGTCCGCCCCTGGCGCAACACCCAGAAATGTTGGCCCTGCTGCTTTTTTCACTGTTTTGCAATGCTCACTGAAGAAGCTGGAGCACAATAATTCTAGCTTTGGTGTCAGTGGCAGTAATAATAACCTCCACCATTGGTGTCAGAGGATGCAATAATAACCCCCAACTTTGGTGTAAATGGACGCAATAATAACCCCCAACTTTGGTGTCAGTGGATGCAAAAGTAACCCTCATTAGTGTCATTGAATGCATTAATAACCCCTGGCATTGTTGTCAGTGGATGCATTTATAACCCCAAACATTGGTGTCAGTGGACACAACAAACCCCCCACCATTGGTGTCAATGGACGTAATATTAACCCTCAACATTGAAATCAGTGGGCACAATAATAAGTCCCAACATTGGAATCAGTAGATGCAGTAGGGCGGAGTGGCGCGCTGTCGTCACCCAAGAGCTCCAAACGTTCCCCCAGTGGACGGATGTCTGGTAATTTGTGTACCGGCCAGCACATCAGATTCGAGGCATTTTTTTGACTGCATGTTTGTAAGTGCAATACAACTTTTAATAAATCTTTTTTACTCATTTAATGCGCTATGCGGTGCTGTTATTGTTTTTTACATGGTGGGCATTGATGTTGGTGAAGTTTAATCACTTGTGGATGAGACCCAATGGCGATTTGGTAAAGGAGCCAATCTATAGTTCGGTGGAGGATACATCACTTTTCTTTGGACACGTTTTCAACTGATTTTGGAACTTGGCACAGAGCACGGGTGTTTTTTATTTCATGTGTTAAAAATGTATTAACTTTATTGCTACAATATTTGTTTTATGTATATGTCTACATATTTTTTTTATTTGGTTAATATTTTTTGATCTAATGATATGATCTAAAAAAAAAATGTGTTTGATGTTCATTTATCACTGTTATTGTGGGACTTGAGAGTGCTATATAGTGTCCTCTAGTGGCTATCAACCTCTCTTGTTTTTTGGTATATTAGTGATTTATATATACCATCATATATCACATAGTTTATGATTTATATCAACATATATCACATAGTTTTGTGTGTTTTTGTGATTCAAACATTTGTTTCACATGGTTTAGAGGTAGCGCGATTTATATTTTTTCCAGATGCAGTTATAACCCCCAACATTGGTGCCAGTGGACGCAGAAATAAACTCCCAACATTAGTGTCAGTGGATGCAGTATTAACCCTCTACATTGGTGTGAGTGGACACAATGGTAAACTCCCAACATTGGTGTCAATGGAGGAAATAATAACGTCCAGCATTGGTGTCATGGATGCAATAATAATAATCCAAAACATTGCTTTCAATTGACTTAATAATAACTCCCAAAGTTGGTGTCAGTGGATGCAATAATAACATCCAGCATTGTTGTCAGTGGACACAATAATACCTCCCAACATTGGTATCAGTGGATGCAATATTACCTCCCAACATGACAGGGATGACAGTCAATTTGATGCAGTGTGCGGCGTATGGTCTGAGCATCCACCCCTTCAACCTCGGCAGCAATGCTGGCAGCACTCGTACGTCTATTTACCAAAGTTTCAGGGTCTTGACAATCTTCTTATAGCCTAGGCCATCTTTATGTAGAGAAACAATTCTTTTTTTCACATCCTCAGAGAGTTCTTTGCCATGAGGTGCCGTGTTGAATTCCAGTGACCAGTATGAGAGAGTGAGAGCGATAACACCAAATTTAACACACCTGCTCCCTATTTAGACCTGAGACCTTGTAACACTAACGAGTCACATGACACCAGGGAGGGAAAATGGCTAATTGGGACATTTTCACTTAGGGGTGTACTCACTTTGTTGCCAGCGGTTTAGACATTAATGACTGTGTGAGTTATTTTGAGGGGACAGCAAATTTACACTGCTACAATGTTGTGTAGTGAGTGTGCAGCTTGTATAACAAAGTGTCATTTCTTCAGTGTTGTCACATGAAAAGATGAAATAAAATATTTACACAAATGTGAGGGGTGCACTCATGTTACCAGTGGTATATTTAGGTTTTGTGCTGCCCTAGGCCTGACTAAACTTGTGCACCCCTAATTTAATTATTGACCCACCCCTTTCTGTTTAAGACCCGCCCTGAAATTGGGGACACTATTGTATTCTCTTATTTTGCATAGATTTCCTCTCACTTCCTGTTTGGATATGGGACAGGAAGTGAAGGAAAATCTATGCAATGGGACAGGGATGGTAAAGGTAAAAAAAGAAACTAACAGGGGCTATAACCCTCCCTTACTCTATCCAAAATGGGGAAAAAAAAGTGTTGCCTATAGTTCTACTTTAGGCACAAATTTCTGATAATTTTATGGAGAGGACTAAGAAGATATAACCATGCCAATGGTGCAGCAGAAAACATATAGCACAGTGAGGAAGGTTTGTGGTCCAGGCAGATAGGACAGTCAAAATTAGAAGCAGCTTGCGTTACACAAACAGTGTAGCACAAGCCGGCTGGGACTCTTTTCGTGCTGCCCCCCTGCAAAGTGCTGCCCTAGGCCTGGGCCAGGATACAGCGCTGCATGTTACACTGTAACTATGTAACATTATTGTACGTTGAGACGTTGCATAGTATTGCATCTTTGCTATATTATAAGTAACTTCTAATGATTGCCGACAGCCTTGCACCCGCTACCTAAAAACTAAAAATGAACGATTAGGTTTTTTTTTTTTTTTTTTTTTTTTTTTATATTTCCAAAAGTGCTGTGAAAGTTGCTCCATTATTTTATCTTCTGACAGGCATGGGAAGATGGCTGATTAATGCGGGGAGAAAATGCGTGCGTGCAGAAGGTCATAAATATATATTGAGTTAAAACGGCTTCATCTCTGAATGTAACAGGGGCACTGTTTGTGGAAAGAACAAAAACACCAGATGTTCTGATTTTCTTTTGCAGATTTAGGGAATCAAAAGGAACAGTTTTTTGAAGCTCGGGGATAAACAGACTTCCGTCGCTTCGCAGTCCCCGCTTTGCGAACACGGCCGACTTCTGCTGGGTGATATTTATTTGCCTTAGCTGGAAGGCGAGTGACTTTTTGTTTGCTGAGAATCCCACTTACCTTGGATGATTCATTAGCTTTGCATTATTTCTTGTAAGTAAAGTCTAATAGCTAGATTCAGGATGGCGAGCGCATACTTGCGGCGGCGTAGCTTAAGGCATTTAGGCTACGCCGCCGTAAGTTAGCGAGGCAAGTACATGATTCACAATGTACTTGCCTGCTAAGTTACGGCGGCGTAGCCTAAAGCGGGCGGGCGTAAGGGCGCCTAATTCAAATTTGGCTGAGGGGGCGTGTTTTATGATAATTAGGCTTGACCCGACGTGATTGACGTTTTTTTGCAACTGCGCATGCGCCTACATTTCCCAGTGTGCATTGCGGCTAAGTCCGCCGCACGGGCCTATTGATTTTGACGTGGACGTAAACAACGTAAATCCTCATTCACGGACGACTTATGGAAACAACGTAAAATTTTCGAATTTCGACGCGGGAACGACGGCCATACTTAACATTACTATTCCAGCTATTTGATGGAATAACTTTAGGCCTGATAATGCGTTACGTAAACGGCGTATCTGTACTGCGTCGGCCGGGCGTACGTTCGTGAATAGGCGTATCTACTGATTTACATATTCTACGCCGACCGCAATGGAAGCGCCACCTAGCAGTCAGCCTAAAAAATTACACTTTAGGATACGAGGGTGTAAGACACTTACGCCGCTCGTATCTGAGCCTAATTTAAGCGTATCTGGTTACCAGAATACGCTTAAATTAGCGTGGGCGCACATTCAGACTTAGGCTGGCGTATCTACTGATACGCCAGCCTAAGTCTCTCTGAATCTGGCTATAAAATACCAAACAACTTCCTATTGGAATCAGACGTCGGGTAGGTCTGCAGCAAAGATAACTGTGGTCATAAGCGTGTGCCGGCTGTGCCTGGGCACACCCTAATCACCTAAAGGGCATTAGCAGTATCACTCTGTGTAGCAGCGGGGGGATGGGAAATATATTTTTCTGCCATAATGCTGCGTACACACGACCGTTATTCATGTCATGGGAAAAAAAACGTTTTTCTCGACGTGATTCCTCTCAAGCCTGCCTTGCATACACACGATTGTGATAAAGAATGCTTGAGCAAAGCGTGGTGACGTACAACACGTACGACAGCACTATAAAGGGTAAGTTCCAGGGCCGATCCTAGCCAGGGTGCACAGGGTGCATTGCACCCAGGCTCCTGCAGAGGTGGGGGCGCCGAACATCTAACAGACTCTCTAACAGAAGCCCTCTCTGTGTCCATCAAAGAGGCCCCCCTCCAGGTCCCAATAAAGTACTCTGCTTCTCTTCCTGTATTTTGTTTATTGTTAAGAGACCATGTAAGGATCCCAGGGTAATGAAGACTTTGTGGGGGGGCATCTCTGTGGTTGATTTATAGAAAGATTTGTAAAGGGGAGGAGTTAGTAAAATTACGACACCCATGTGGGGGCGCCAGAAATATTTCGCCACCCAGGCGCCTGTGACCCTAGGATCGGCCCTGGGAAGTTCCATGTGAATGGCACCACCCTTTGGGCTGATTATGCTAATTTTCCGTCTCATAACTTTGTTTCTGAGCATGCACGTTTTTTCCCCCCTCGTTAAAGCCTACACACGACCGTTTTTCACGACGAGAAAAACGACGATGTGAAAAACGACAAAAAAAGCAGGTTCTAAATTTTTAATGGTAATTTTTCTCGTCGAGAAAAAATGCTCTGGAGCCTACACATGACCGTTTTTCACGACCAATTAAAAATTGCATTTTTCTCGTCATTTTTCTCGTCATGAAAAACGGTCGTGTGTACGCGGCATAAGAGAAGTGTTTACGCACTCCTCTTTCACTGTGCCAGCATGGAGATCAATGTGCCAGGGCCATTTATAGACACACACGCATGCACAGACTCCTTTCCATCACAGACTCTCCCCATCACAGATCCCCCCCCCCATCACAGACTCCCTCCATCAGACTCTTCTCCATCACAGAGCCCCCCCATCACAGAGCCTCCATCACAGATCCCTCCCACCACAGACTCCCCCATTACAAAGCCCCCCATCACAGATCCCCCCCAATTATAAAGCCTTATCATATATCCCCCCCAATCACAGATCCCCATCACAGATTCCTCCAGGGATATTACACTGTCCCTTCCATAAGATCGCAGCACTTTCCCTCCGCAGCACTCCCCCCTCCCCTAACTTATTCACACAAGACGCAAAGCACGGCAGGTTCGGACAAAGAGCGGGACATTTCAAGTTTAAGGCAGATGATTGCTGGGACCGCCCCGCTGCCTGGTAACCAATTACCCGCCTTATAACTCTAAAAGTCCCGCCCTTTGGACCTGTCATGCATCACGTCTTGTGTGAATAATGTAGCAGAGGGGAGGGGAAGTGCTGCGATCTTATGAAAGGGGCCGTCCGTGCAGTGGGCTGGGTAGATCACCTTGGCGGGCCGCATTTAGAATGTAAGCTCTATGAGCAGGGTCCTCCTGTCCCTTCTGTATTGAACCGTATCGTCATTGTGCTGCCCCCTCTCTACATTGTAAAGCGCTGTGCAAACTGTTGGCGTTATATAAATCCTGTATTATAATAATAATAATAATAATAAAAAACAGCGTTGGGCTAGCATATCTGCTTGAGGTCGCGCCGCCTTCCCTTGTTGGTTTGGCGGCCCTTCATGTAAGTGTGACAAGCAGCATGTACATTTCATATGGATTTTTTTAGATGCATGTTTTTACCTTTTGTGAGTCACCGATAAATACTACATTATGGGTACTTCTCTTGTTGCTGGTGGTTCATTTGTGATGTGAGTGCTGATCTAAAATATACCCCTGTGGAGAGAGCAATATCTGGCAGTTTACAATTGCGGTTGACCAGAACTGAGAGATATATTCTTGGAGAGGTACTACGACGCTGATTGCTGTTCTATTTCACAATCAGCAATATTTTCTTGTGAGAGTGCATTCTTCATAAAAAGTGGAGGTCTTGTGGGCGGCTTGTTATGGCTTATTTATAACAGTTGGACTGTTGATTCACTGGATTCTTCACATTGGATAAAAATATTTGAATTATTATATATCTTTTTCTGGTATATGGACTGTAACGGTCAGGGGTTAACACCGTTTACGATATTCCATTCCACCAACCCAAGACAGCTTATCCGACACTCCA
Organism: Rana temporaria; assembly: GCF_905171775.1. Classification (NCBI taxonomy): domain Eukaryota; kingdom Metazoa; phylum Chordata; class Amphibia; order Anura; family Ranidae; genus Rana; species Rana temporaria. The sequence continues at coordinate 132,340,713 of NC_053500.1, read as the reverse complement.
CAATCCAGCAGACACGATCCATATGGATTTTTCCAGAATAACAAGACACAAGTTCTGTTCTCTGGTTCCAAACGATTGAATACTTTAATGGTAAACTCAGCTCTTCTTATACAGTTAGCAACCAAATATGGACAATGACTCAACTTCACCCACAACATGACACAAGGAACTTCAATACACATTCCTTTAGATGTAAGTCAGACTTTCTGGCACCGAATCTACATGAGTCAGTTACTATAGCTGACATGGCAGACATTATGACTTTTAGAGTGTGTTAAAGTGGAGTTCCACCCATAAATATAACATTACATCAGTAGTTTTAAAAAAATGTCATTAGTCCTTTTAAGAATTTTTTTTAGATGCCTTCAAAGTGTTGTTGCTAGGCAGAATAGTTAATCTTCCCTCTTCCTGCACCTAGGTGCTTAAGCTTCCTAACCTACACCGCACAGACTCCTGGGAATGTAGTGGGTGTAACTCCCCAGTCTCGAAGAATCATGTGACTTGGACAGTACAGGTGCTGAAACCTGATCTGAAACCTATTACACTGCTTGTGCAGCACTGAGCATGTGCGAGATCTGCAAGGCTGAAATCCAGGAAGTCATACAGTCTGGCTTCATGATGCCCACACTTAAGATGGCCCCAGTCAATTTCTATTTTATAAAGTGTCTAAATGCTGTAACAACCTAACCAAACGGACCTTAGTTTACAGACTAACTTTACTAGAATACATTAAGCTTGTGTATTACAGGGGTATTTTTATATTTAAAAAGTGAAATTGTGTCCGGAACTACGCTTTAACTCACAACACATATTCGCATCAATAGAACTTTCACACAATACAGGGTTAGTTAGCATAGCACAATGAAATATCTTAGGAGCCAGACTCAATTAACACCAACAGTATGTGTCCCCACATTGAATGAGTCATTCTATTGACCGGTTGTAATTAGTTCTTCTAGACAGAAGGAATATATTGTGGATTACTGTTCCATGCTAAAACAATCCAACATATGTCCCTTATTTCCTGCAATACATGAATTATCATTACTGTCCCATCCGTGTAATCCGAGATATCATTTCTCAGTCATCCTATGCCCCTATTGGACATAGGATGACCCTAGACCCAAGAGTCATTAGTGAAGCTTGCTCTGGGTATAACGGGCCATTCCGTTACATGGACACTATAGTATGTGCACTGGCAGGGCTGCTGATAAGGCAGTACATCAGTTGCCTAGGCCCCATCAGTTTAAAAGGGGGGCCCAGGCACCTGCTGTGCAAGAGGACCATCTGTACTATCTTATTGTATACACCAATTCTCTTCTGTCTCCCCCTGCAGCGCTGCCAGCTTCTCCTCCCTCTTGCTGCACTGCAGGGGGATTGGTTCTAGCACAAGTGTTGCTTCCATCTGTCCAGGCCCCCCTTTCCCCCACAGCACCTCCGGCTTCCTTCCTCTCCTCTCACGCCGCAGGCTTCTGCAGGCACACAGATGGATGTTTCAGGATGGAGAGCTGGGGGAAATATTACTATGTTATGAATAATAATTTCTCCCTGGCAGATTCTTAGTGGGATTATTGCCAGAGGTGCATGCAGGCGATTACAAATATTTGGGGTGACTTCTGAAAGGGAGTTCTGCCTTTCACACTTTGCCTGGAGAGGAGGTTGTGGTAGAGATCTTAACCTCCCAGACCTACTGTCGAGGCGGGGAGGTCTTTGCTTAAAGAGGGGCCTAAGCTGACCATGAGGAACAGAATTTGGCCTGTTTCTTGGTAACCTTGAGGGTTTTTGCTGTACTTATAGAATGTACATCCAAAGGAAGCAGAACAAGAAGATGGATGCCTGTATAGACAGGGGCGGACTGACCATTGAGTCACTCGGGCACTGCCCGAGGGCCCATGCCACTAGGGGGCCCCATCTTAGGAGGAGACTTCTGTTCTGAAGAGTGTCCTAGAGAGCTGAGCAGAAGCTGCTGTCGCGGACATTTCAAGCACTTCTTATTGTTCATCTACTAACGTACCTGTGATTGATTGCATAGGGAGAGAGAGGTGGAAATCCCCAATGCCGCACATCCAAGTCGGTGGCTAACAGAGGATAGAATTATAAATAGACTTAAAAAACTTGAAATAAATTAATAAGTCATCGGGGACCAGATGGCTTGCACCCGAGGGTCCTTAAGGAACTCAGTCAAGTAATTGCCAGACCATTGTTCCTAATTTTTACAAACGGTCAACTGACTGGAATGGTACTGGCAGTTTGAAGAAAAGCCAATGTAACGGTTACCACCGTTTACGATTTCCATTCCATCAACCACGACAGCTTATCCGACACTCCAACCATCCAACAGACACGATCCATTCCCCCAGAATTAAGACGAGACACAAGCTCTGTTCTTTCTGGTTCCAAAATGAATGAATGAATCTTTTAATGGTAAAACTCAGGTTTTTATACAGTTCACAACCAAAAAGCATGTTACAGGGACAATGAAACTCTCCACCCCCAAAACATCACACAATGGGGCTTCATACACATTCTTTTAGATAATGACATTCAGATGAGTTAATTATCCCCCAGACGTCCTGACTCTGACAAAAAGCGATTCACCTGCATAATACACATTCCTATGTCAGACGTTCTGTCTCCGACAATAAGCTATTCACACCTGATCATCAATAGGCTTTTCACACCATACAGTGTCATTAGCATCCACAATGAAAGGTCTTTCAGAAGCCAGACTCAATTAACACCTCAAAGTTAGACATCTGACCTTTACTGACTTAATTAGTACAATAGACACAAAACAGTATTAGCATCACACAATGGACAATGGAATATCTTGGGAGTCTATTGACCTGTTCATAAGGAACAACTTGTAATATTCTAAGATATCCTGCAAAACATAAATTATCATTTCTCAGCCATCCTATGCCCAAAAGGGGCATAGGATGACCCTAGACCCAAGAGTCATTAGTGACGCTGGCACAGGAGTACCCCACATCCGTCAAAGGTCTCTGGGTGTCACGGGCCATTCCGTTACAGCCAATGTATCTCCAATATTTAAAAAAGGGCCTCTCATGCATGCCTCTCATTCTTCTTGACTGGAACACTCACCAGCCAACCTGGCTGTCTTCCTCTCTGGAGATTTGCTTTGCAGTGTTTTTCTGCTGTCCTCCACTTGCTCCTGTGCCTCTAGTCAGGACTCCTCTGTGTGTCGGGAAGAAGGTCCCTTCCACACCCGAACCCAGGCCCAAGGTCACCAGACTAGGGGGCTACCCTCAAGCACCACTGACAGCCTAACACTACATCTCCATTTTCCACCCAAACTCCACTGCCCCAGCTGGGCTGACCCAGAGTATTTGAGGGGGCCTGCCCCGGCAAACCCATTTGTTGGGGATTGGTCAGGGCCCTCAGAATACCCCAGGCAGCTCCTCCTAACCTCCACTCCTATTCTTCAAGAATATTCTACCAGTTTTTAGAAGTAGGTGGAGGTATCCGAGATGCTGCCTGTGAGTCATCCTAAAAATCCTAGCGCTCTAGCCTAGAGGGTGCTACACTTACTAATAAGCAAGCTATTTGTCAAATAAAAGGTACAGGAAGCTGGGCACTGCTTTTGGTGATATGCACCAATGTAAACATTACAAAAAAAGTAATTAAAAAAAAGTATCTACCTTCTCTGAATTGTTGGCTCTCTCTAACACTGACAGCTGTGAGCCCATCCTCATTCCTTCAAATTACTGGCCCTCATGAGAGTGGGGAAGAATACACAGAGGCCTAGGTGAATGGAAATGGAAGTGCATTAAGAAAGTCCCACAAGGCACAATTAAGCCCGGTGAGTAGGCACAGCCAACCGGAGCCACTTACAAACAGAAGCAGAGGAAAATTATCTTGAAATTATGCTGACAGGTTTTGCAGCGAGAAGCGGGAATGCTGCCTGGCCAGTCCACACCCAAATGGGATCCTTCCTGAGAGAATATAGCGTAGTCCCTGCCCTTTCCCTCCTCCTCTGGAACCTCTCCCTGCCGCTATGCACTGTCTCGACAGATGGGGAACCTGTCCCAATACTAACCATTCACACAGTAGGTGTCAGATCAGGAAATCAGGGCATTAAATAGGCTCTACCGTCACCCAAGATGGCTTCAAAGGTCAAAAGGGGCACCAGTATCCAATCAGACAGCTGTTCCACTAGTGACTGTAGGAAGTCATCAAGTTGCTCAGGACTGACTTCCCCTTTTGCATTGCAGCTTTAGCCAAGCACCTCCTACAGTGGGGAGTACAGACTGAAGCTGCCTACACACTGCATCATAAGTTGTTCTTTTTTTTTTCTGGAGACCTGCAAAGTTTTGGGTAAGAAGTTCCCCATTTGTGAGCCCATGGTAGCAGCAATTACAAAATGTCAAACCTATCCAGCATATTTAAATAAAGTATAAAAGAAAAGAAAAAGAAATACATCCAAAGGTATCCCCCACCAAAATAGCATATTAGGATAATGACATTTCACACATTCACAATATATTGTATGTTCCCTGCACAGCCTGATAATAACACCGACATTAAATATTTGTACATCTGCTCCTGGGCAGTGGCAGTTCTTTGTCTCCACTTTGAGAAGTCTTCAGAAGTCGGAATCCCGCTGATCGACTTTATCCTGAGAAGGTTTTTACTCCTCTCCGGAGGGAGCACCAGGATCCGTCTTGACATGTGAAGTTTACAAACCGCTGTTTAATGAGATGTAACCATATGTTCCTGGGACATCTACTGCAATAATTAACTGTTTAGGCATTGGCCTCCCGGTGTTATGTTTATCCTTCCATGACACCGGGGCGCTCACAATCCCAATCGGTGATGTTAACAAAGCTGAAGAGCTGTCTCCGTCTTTTCTTCCTTGTCTTGCTCGGCGACTTGTAAACTTCTGTACTGTATTGCTTCTATTGCAAACCAAAAAAATAAAAAATGAATTGGGCTCTGTCATCACTTAGTGGTGTGTCAACCTACGTGAAAATAGCCAATATAGATAAATATTGATGCGTCCTCCATTGTGAAACTTTTCCAAAAAGCTCTATCGTGGCGGCTTTTAACTAGAAACTAGTGGATTTGGACTTTTAAAGGCAAACAGTAAATATAGTAAAAAACTAGAGATATTTTATTTGTAGAGATATCATAAAAAACAGTTATATATATATTGTAACAGAATGACCCATGACACCCAGAGACTTTTGAAGGATGAGGGGTACTCCTGTGCCAGCGTCACTAATAACTCTTGGGTCTAGGGTCATCCTGTGCCCCTTTTGGGCATAGGGTGACTGAGAAATATTAATTATAAATTACATGAGATGTGACTAATAACTGATAATTCATATTGCAGGATATCTTGAGATATTACAAGTGGTTATTCTGACCCCACCAGGTCAGTGGAGTGTTTTCATTCAATGTGAGGACACATGCTTTTGAGGTGTTAATTGGGGCTGCTCCTAGACATTCCATTGTCCATTGTGTGATGCTAACTAAGTCTGAAGGGTCAGATGTCTCCTTTCAGGGGTAGGGAATTAGCATGTCAATTATGTTTAGTAAAGGAATGTGACTTGTCAAGCTGTAGTAATTACCTCCTCTAATTGCGGAGATGGGACGTCTTGGGGATGACTAATGATTAGCTCAACTGGATGTCATTATCTAAAATAATGTGATTGAAGCCCCATTGTGTGATGTGTGGGTGGAGAGTTCTTTGTCCCTGTGATTAACTGTAAACATGCCTGTACTGTATATAAGAGAGCTAAGATACCATTAAAGTTTGTTCATACATTTTGAAACCAGTAACAGAGCTTGTCAGTCTCGTTATTCTGGGAAATGGAATGGATCGTGCCTGTCGGATTGTGGAGTGTCGGATAAGCTGACGTGGGCGATGGAATGGGAGTATCGTGAACGGTGGTGACCGTTACATATATAAAATAAAAGAAATGTAATCAATATTATAACTGGTCCACACAGGTTATCACAGTATTGGTAACATGATACACTTTGGTTATAGAAAACTCAAAAGAGTACAATAAAAAGTATAACTGTAGAATGTATATCTCTCTACATGTTACGCATTGTTGAAACGCTTCCTCAGGAGCATAGACATATGAATAGGGTTGGCCGCGTTGAAGGCTAGGGTCAGTGTCACTACTGGTAGCACGATGCGATACATGGACCCTATAAAAGTTGCACAGGCAGTCCAAATCCTCCAGGATGGCACATCAATACGTGTCATTGCCAGAAGGTTTGCCGTGTCTGCCAGCACAGTCTCAAGAGCATGGAGGAGATTCCAGGAGACAGGCAGTTACTCTAGGAGAGCTGGACAGGGTCGTAGAAGGTCCTTAACCCATCAGCAGGACCGGTATCTGCTCCTTTGTGCAAGGAGGAACAGGATGAGCACTGCCAGAGCCAGGGCCAGATTGGCCTACAGGGATATCGGGAGATTTCCCGGTAGGCTGCCTGTCCTGCAGTCGGTTTCAGCTGCGGGGCTGCGCTGCAGTGCTCCCTGTCCCCTCTCTCCTATGTATCATCACGAAGCTGGCTGCCTGGATCTGTGTATGGTGGTGACGCTGTAACACGGTCCCACCCCCCTAGACCGGCTCATGTGATAGTAGATAGAATCAGTTCAGCCTATCACACGAGCCGGTCTAGGGGGGCAGGACCGTGTTACAGCATCACCGCCAAACACAGACCCAGGCAGCCAGTCAGATACACAGGAGATCATGCCCGCCGTACAATCCGCCCTATGTGCCTGAATAGGAGGATCGGATTCGGCAGGGGGCTGCATACAGAGGAAATTAGCTGTTTATATTCCTCTATACAGTCGCTGAATGCTTGCAGGAGGGAGAGGAGAAGAATCAAGCATTCCGCGGCTGTATGGAGGAATATAGAAAGCTAATTTCCTCTATATGCAGCCACCCTGCCTCTCCTCCTAGCCAGTTCTCCTTGAAAGCCCCCTCCCCCCAGTGTTCTCCTCCCCACCACACTCTCCAGCCCCCCCCCCCACACAGTTCTCTCCACCCCTGTTTTTTCTGCCCCCCTCCCATTGCTTCCCCCAGTGCTCTCCACCCCTGTCCCCCCCCAGTGCACTCCACCCCTGTCCCCCCCAAGTGCTCTCCACCCCTGCCCCCCCCAGTGCTCTCCAACCCTGTTCCCGCCCCCCAGTGCTCTCCACCCCTGTTTTTTCTGCCCCCTCCCATTTCTCCCCCCCCTCCAGTGCTCTCCACCACTGTTCTCCCCCCAGTGCTCTCCACCCCTGCCCCCCCAGTGCTCTCCAACCCTGTTCCCGCTCCCCAGTGCTCTCCACCCCTGTTTTTTCTGCCCCCTCCCATTGCTCCCCCCCAGTGCTCTCCACCCCTGTTCTCCCCCCCAGTGCTCTCCACCCCTGTCCCCCCCCCCAGTGCTCTCCACCCCTGTTCTCTCCCCCACAGTGCTCTCCACCCCTGCCCCCCCAGTGCTCTCCACCCCTGCCCCCCCCCAGTGCTCTCCACCCCTGCCCCCCCCCAGTGCTCTCCACCCCTGCCCCCCCCCAGTGCTCTCCACCCCTGTCCCCCCCAAGTGCTCTCCACCCCTGTCCCCCCCAAGTGCTCTCCACCCCTGTCCCCCCCAAGTGCTCTCCACCCCTGTCCCCCCCAGTGCTCTCCAACCCTGTTCCCGCCCCCCAGTGCTCTCTTCCCCTGCCCCCCCCAATGCTCTCCATCCCTGTTTCCCCCCAGTGCTCTCCACCCCTGTCCCCCCCAGTGCTCCCCAACCCTGTTCCCTGCCCCCCTGTGGTCTCCACCCCTTCCCCCCCCAGTGCTCTCCACCCCTGTTCCCCCCAGTGCTCCCACCCTGTTCTTTCTGCCCCCCAGAGCTCTCAAACTCCACCCATCGCTTTCCAGCCCTCTAGTGCTCTCCACCCCTGTTCTCCCCCAACTCCCAGTGATTAAACCAAATGCACCATCATCTTATAACCTTTCTGGACAGCTAACCTTTTTTTCCCCCTTACTATACACAACATTTTACATTTAAAGGTTGAGTCCACCAAAGCAAGAACTGTACATTGGGTGCATAGCAGCGAATTGAATTCCTCCCTGGCTTCTTATACCTTACTAAAATTCAGAAAGCAAGATTTCCCGTCCCAAGCGGATTTATCGTTCAGTTACCGAACGTGGAACGAGACAGTGAAGGCTGTGACAGGGGGCGGGGCCCGATCTCCAGCGGAGGGTGTCGGCCTCCGGAGTCCGGGATACACGCCGTCGACAGTCCGTAATTGCTTCACCCTTTTCAGCCAAAGCAAGACCGGAGACTCCATTCTGTTATATTTTTCTTATTATTCCTTTTGATATATTGGAACCTGAAGTACACAGAGGGGGGGGGGGGGGAGAAAAAAATGATTCCTGTTTACAGAAGAACAGTTACAAGCAAATCTCCTTCCCTCCCTCTGGTGGGTAGGGGGAAGGGGGAATACTGCTCACTCCAATAGCCCAATAAAGTTAGTAAAACGACAAGAAAGTGCGATCATTTGTTTCCTCGCTGAACGCCGTCCTCACTTCAGTAAATTAAAATGAGCTGCATAATCTCAGAGCCCCACCAGGAAAAATGAATCGGGATTCGCCGCTTTTCATCTTCTGCGCAAGACTGACATCTGGTGGTCGGAAGGAAATCGCATGCGTCACTTTTTTCTTATCATATACAGAAGAATTTATTAACCTTCCTGAAAATTCTACAAAGGAAAATGTACGTTTGGCCAATCGGGGGAGATACGGGGTCCGAAGAATATTCCCCGTCTGGACGTGAAACCAGAAAACGCTGCAGCTGTGTGCTCTGCGTAATTCAGAGATCTCCAAAATGTGACCCATGGGGCACTTTTCCTCCACTGACACCAATGATGGGACACTATTCCTCCACTGACACCAATGATGGGACACTATTCCTCCACTGACACCAGTGACGGGGCACCATTCCTCCACTGACACCAGTGACGGGGCACCATTCCTCCACTGACACCAATGATGGGACACTTTTCCTCCACTGACACCAGTGATGGGGCACTTTTCCTCCACTGACACCAATGACGGGGCACCATTCCTCCACTGACACCAATGACGGGGCACCATTCCTCCACTGACACCAATGACGGGGCACTATTCCTTCCACTGACACCAGTGATGGGGCACTATTCCTCCACTGACACCAATGATGGGGCACTATTCCTCCCACAGATACCAGTGATGGGGCACTATTCCTCTACTGACACCAATGATGGGGCACTATTCCTTCCACTGACACCAGTGACGGGGCACCATTCCTCCACTGACACCAATGACGGGGCACTATTTCTCCACTGACACCAGTGATGGGACACTTTTCCTCCACTGACACCAGTGATGGGACACTTTTCCTCCACTGACACCAATGATGGGACACTTTTCCTCCACTGACACCAATGACGGGGCACCATTCCTCCACTGACACCAATGACGGGGCACCATTCCTTCCACTGACACCAGTGATGGGGCACTATTCCTCCACTGACACCAATGATGGGGCACTATTCCTCCCACAGATACCAGTGATGGGGCACTATTCCTCTACTGACACCAATGATGGGGCACTATTCCTCCACTGACACCAATGATGGGACACTATTCCTCCACTGACACCAATGATGGGACACTATTCCTCCACTGACACCAATGATGGGACACTATTCCTCCACTGACACCAGTGATGGGACACTATTCCTCCACTGACACCAGTGATGGGACACTATTCCTCCACTGACACCAATGATGGGACACTATTCCTCCACTGACACCAATGACGGGGAACTATTCCTCCACTGACACCAATGATGGGACACTATTCCTCCCACAGATACCAGTGACGGGGCACTATTCCTTCCACTGATACAAATGATGGGGCACTATTCCTCCCACAGATACCAGTGACGGGGCACTATTCCTCCCACTGACACCAATGATGGGGCACTATTCCTTTCACTGACACCAATGATGGTGCACTATTCCCGTCACTGACACCAACAGTCAGGCACTTTTCCTCCCAATGATGCCAAAGATGGGGCACTCTTCTCTCCACTGACACCAATGATTGGGCACTATTCTTCCACTGACACCAATGATGGGACTCCATTCTTCCCACTGACACCAATGATGGGCACTATTCCTCCTACTGACACCAATGATGGGGCACTATTCCTCCCACTGACACAAACGATGGGGCACTGTTTCTCACACTGACACCAAAGAAGGGGCACTATTGCTCTCACTAATGATGGAGCACTATTCCTCCCACTGACACCAACAATGGGGAACTATTTCCCCACTGACATCAACGACTGGGCACTATTCCTTCTAATGACACCAAGGATGGGGAACTATTCCTCTCATTGACACCAATGATGGGGCACTATTTCTCCCATTGACACCAGTAATGGGTTACTATACCTCCCATTGACACCAATGCAAAGCATTTTCTGATTGGATGAGGTGGAAAGACAGGAGGGCAATGTCACAATAAAAAAAAGAAAAAGTGCCATGTGCAGCCCCTCTCCAAGACCACGATCTGCCTGCATTACATTTGCATCCAAGTCGCCTTCCTGGCTGTACATTGTGGCAGGAGTTGGCAGAGGTTGAATATTGCAGATCCTCCGGCAAGCGAGACAATAAACATGTATGTAATTCAATTGTGTTTTCGGTGTTTGTCCGGAGTCCAGCTTTAACAGCTCGCTGATCGATTCGCTTGTTTCCTGGAATTGGTCTTTAAAAGATAATGTAATGGCTGAAAAAACAAGACAGTGAAAGATAAGGAGAAGATTTATGGCAAGCTCTGACTGGTGAAGCATAGGCTCAATTCTACGGAATAAAAGGAAAGCGGGAGATATTCAACTCTTCGGGGGGGGGGGGGGGGGGGGGTCAGTCCACACAAAAGGGATACTTTAGCTGTAACCTTGACTGTAGCTGATAACTGCATTAGAACTTCTCTGTGTGTTACTTCTGTATTATCCTTCTACACTGTGGACAGGGTTAAACGGGATATTCATTTATGCTGAAGTGCAGCAGCCATCTTTAAGGAGACCACTTTGTAATGCTCATCTATGGGGTGTCTCCAGTGCCGGGGGCAGCCATCTTGAATGGGTACGGAGTAGCCTGGAGGACGGTGTTTGGCTGATGCAAAAGAGTAAAGAAAATTCTGGGCCCGGATTCAGATACAATAGTGGGGTGGATTCAGGTAGGGGCGCGCACTACTACGAAGGCGCAGCGTACCGTTTTTACGCTACGCCTCCGTAAATTACTTGAGCTACGCTTCATTCACGAAGCATTTGCTCCGTAATTCGCGGGGGCGTTGCGTAAAAGTGGCCGGCGTAAGCGCGCGTAATTTAAATGATCCCGTAGGGGGCGTGGATCATTTAAATTAGGCGTGTTCCTGCGCCGAACGTAGTGCGCATACTCCGTCGGGAAACTTTCCCGACGTGCATTGCGGTAAATGACGTCGCAAGGACGTCATTTGCTTAGACGGGAACGTAAATGGCGTCCAGCGCCATTCACGATCCACTTACGCAAACAACGCAAATTTCAAAAAACGCGACGCGGGAACGACGTCCATACTTGGCATTGGCTGCACCTCCTAATAGCAGGAGCAGCCTTACGACGGAAGCGCCGTACGCAAACGACGTAAAACTCGAACGCCAGGCGTGCGTACGTTTTGTGAATCGGCGTGAGTATGCAATTTGCATACTCTACGCTGACCACTACGGGAACGCCACCTAGCGGCCAGCGTCAGAATGCAGCCTAAGATACGACGGCATAAGAGCCTTATGCCAGTCATATCTTAGGCTACAGTCGGCGTATCTAGCTTTCTGAATACAGAAAGTCGATACGCCGGCGCTACTTAGCAATTACGCTGCGTATCTATGGATACGCAGGCGTAATTGCTACCTGAATCTACCCCAGTGTATCTATCGGCGGGCGTAACGTATCTCAGATACGTTACGCTGCCGTAAATTAGGGCGCAAGTTCCGTATTCAGGAAGAACTTGCGCCCTAAGTTAAGGCAGCGCAACGTATGAGGTACGGCGTAAGCCCGCGGAATTCAAATGTGGATGCTGTGGGCGTGTTTTATTTAAATTAATTGTGACCCCCACGTATTTGACGTTTTTTACGCGTATGCGCCGTTCGTGAAAGAATCCCAGTGCGCATGCTCTAAATTACGCCGCAAATCGTCATCGCTTTAGACGTGAACGTAACTTACGTACAGCCCTATTCGCGAAGGACTTGCGCAAACGACGTAATCAACGTAAAATTTGACGCTGGCCCGACGTCCATACTTAACATAGGATACCCCTCATATAGCAGGGGTAACTTTACGCCGGAAAAAGCCTAACGTAAACAACATAAAAAAAATGCGGCGGACGTACGTTTCTCAATCGGCGTATCTACCTAATTTGCATATTCCTTGCGTAAATCGACGGAAGCGCCACCTAGCGGCCAGCGTAAATATGCAACTAAGATACGACGGCGTAAGAGACTTACGCCGGTCGGATCTTAGGGAAATCTATGCGTAACTGATTCTATGAATCAGTCGCATAGATACGACCCCGCAACTCAGTTACGACGGCGTATGCGGAGATACGCCGTCGTAACTGCTATCTGAATTCGGGCCCTGGTCTGCAGGTTGATGAGGATGGGGGGATGGAGGGGGGGGGGGCAGGGCAATCTTGAAACATTAAAACAAGCAGGTGTATGGGAAAGAGACTGAGCTGCTGTTGCTGCTGGATGAATGGATACCTGCCATAGCTGACCACATTCGGGTGAGAATTCAGACCTTCTCCCTGGGAGGGGGATTTAGATGCATGGTGAGAGCAGACTGTACAAGAGAGCATTCACACCATGTATAAGAAAGGAAAGAGGGACTGTCTCAGCAGGGTTGTATGGGAGAGATCATCAGAAACTTCTATCCCTGTCTGACTTAATATGGTCTTTTACTGAATCAGAGAACGTGTCCAGAGACCCAGTAAAGGGCCCCCTGGGTCTGGTCTGAGCCAAACATCATACACAGCAATCTGTTGTCTGCTGGGAACTGTTGTGCTTTCTTCAAGGGCCCCAACTTTGCCGGCCAACTTATTTTTTTTAATCATTCACTGGCCGTTGTGATGGAGGCTGTTAAAGCAAGTTTTGACTGCCTTTATATACTGTTGCTAGGTAAGTCCAGTTCAGTTTTGTTAATAAAGTTGGCCATAGGCAGTTCGAATGTCGAATCTGCTGAACCGGCCGAGATTCGAACTGTGTATGGCCAGGCTGAATGTACCAAGTTGATCGATCAACTTGGGTACAACCAGCCTGACGGATTTTACTTGTGATTATCGCTAGTGGCTGCTGTAGCTGCTAGCAATAATCACTGTCTTCTCCCGGAGCTAGCAGCTACAGCTACAGAAATTGCTAGCGCAGCTACAGCAAGCCAGCTGCTAGCGATAATCGTGAGAATACGTCTCAGCAAGAGGGATTTCCCTGTGCTGATGGGGGAATTGCAACCCGTGGTAGCAGAAAATAAATGTGCACCCTCTATGGCCGACCTTACTGTTATATCGAATGCTGCAGGTGTTTAACCATATCTCTCAGAGTCATGTTATTGTCTTATTGATTGTTTCTATAAGCACACTTGCTAATCCTCTCTTTATTTAGGCTATGCTTGGCCTTATAAATTCTTTGAAATAACTTGAGGTGTGTCAGTAAGTGCTGGGTGAACAAGATGTCTCCCAGACTTGCTGACCTGTTCCTGCTGTCCTCTCTCCTAGCTCCTGTGCCTCCAGGAAGGGCCTCCTCCATGTTTTTTGGTAGGACCCTTCCAGCACTCAAGCCCTGGCCCTAGGTGTCCCCCCCCAGACTAGGGGGGACTAGCACTCCATCTTTATCTTCCACCCGGCTGCCTACCCCCCCCCCCCCCCAACATTACTCATACCTATTTATGAGGTGGCCTGCCCTTGCCAGGCCTTTACCGGAGATTGGCTGAGGCCCTCATATATATTCCAAGCAGCTCCTCCTAACCTCCACCCACTATGTCTGGAAGATTCTCCAATGTCCCAGAAAACAGGGGGCGGTACCAGAGAAGCTGCTAGGATGAGTCACCCAGCCCTGAGTCACTAAACCCTGACCCAGATTCATAGCTCAGGCTTTGCCCCGAGTTAAACTTACATTTTCCTGCACTATCAGCTACACTAACAACCTAGCACTACTAGAGGGGGCTACACATAAAATATTACACATAACGGTCCTAACCTTCAGTGAAACTGTTTGCACATGAATGATTGAGTTCCACCTGAAAAAAAGCCCTGGAAAGGATAATATGGAAGATACAGAGGAAGGAAACGGAGGAACGGTGGAAATGAAAGGCGCTCCAGTACTGGAGGGAAAGAAGAAGGAAGAGAGGGGGAAATAGATTGAAGGAAGACAGGAAGCAAGGAGAACAAATAAGGAAACAGAAGGAAAAAAGGGAGTGGAGGGCAGGAACCGGGCACATATGGAAAGAAGGGGGGGGGGCAGGAACCAGGCACATAGAAATGGAAGGAAGGGAGTAAAGGGCAGAAATCAGACACATATTGAAGGAATGGGAGGAGTGGAGGGAAGGAACCAGACACATAGGAAAGGAAGAGAGTGAAGGAAAGGAACCGGGCACATATGGAAAGAAGGGGGGGGCAGGAACCAGGCACATAGAAATGGAAGGAAGGGAGTAAAGGGCAGAACTCAGACACATATTGAAGGAATGGGAGGAGTGGAGGGAAGGAACTAGGCACATAAGGAATGGAGGGAGTGAAGGGTAGGAAACAGGCACACAAGGAATGGAGGGAGTAAAGGGCGGGAACCAGGCACATAAGCAAAGGAAGTAGTGGAGGGAAGGAACCAGGCACACAAGGAAGGGAGGGAGTGGAGGGAAGGAACCAGGCACATGGGGAAGAAAGGGAGGGAGTGAAGGGCAGGAACCAGGCACACAAGGAAGGGAGGGAGTGAAGGGTAGGAACCAGGCAAATAGGGAAGAAAGGGAGGGAGTAAAGGGCAGGAACCAGGCACATAAGCAAAGGAGGAAGTGAAGGAAAGGAACCAGGCACAAAAGGAAGGTGGGAGTGGAAGGAAGGAACCAGGCACATAGGGAAATGAGGGAGGGAGTGGAGGGAAGGAACCAGGCACATAGGGAAGAAAGGGAGGGAGTGAAGGGCAGGAACCGGGCACACAAGGAAGGGAGGGCGTGAAGGGTAGGAACCAGCCAAATAGGGAAGGAGGGGGGGGAGTGGAGGGAAGGAACCAGGCACATAACGAAGGAGGGGAGGTATGGGAGGAAAGAACAAATGTAAGAAAGGGAGAGATGAAGCAGAGGGATGAAATGGGGGGGGGGGTGGAGGCAGAGTGGAGAGTAGAAACTTACAAAAACAAGAGAAAGGAGAGAAATAAGAGGTAGGGAGGCAAGGAAGACTAAGAGGGAAGTAAAGAAGACATGGGGGAGGGAGCTACAACTGCAGCCCATACAATACATCTTAGTCTTCTAAATCCTTTGAAATGTGTTAAAGTCCCAAAGGGTACTTAAACTCACTTTTTTATTACCTTGGTGCTTCCAATTTTTTCTTCTTTGCACAAAAATAAGTCACCCTTGCTTCTTCTGATCTTCTCTTTGATCAGGAACTACGATTACAGATTTTACCTGCACCAACTGCTGATGAGATCTAGCATTGTGGCGCATTGTATAAAGTACTTTATTTTTGTCGTGCGTTAGGGAAGATATTAGGGTGTCTTCAGATGGAACAGAAGAGTGGCTCAAGCATGACCATGTGCTGCGGTAACGTATGGTAAAACATTCATTATTACAATGCAAAGGACCTAATCCAGCTTTTAGGTTAATCAATGCTGGAAAAAATAAAATGCGTTTGTATTAGCCACGACAACCAATCAACCGCTCTGTTTAATTTGCTCACTTGCGATATAAAACCGTCAGCTGGAATCTAACTGTCCGCTATGGCCAACGCCTCTCCCTTCCTACCTCTCCTTATACTATTTTCATGACTGTCAGATATACGTGAGCAGACCGCTAATTGCAGACTGTCTCTGCCGTGTTAGTAATTTGCTTTGCTGGGCTTTCAGTGTTTTTTTTTTTTTTTTTTTTTTCCCCCATCCAATAACGCCGGTGTCCTCGCTTCCCGGTTTTGCTCATTACGCAGCTTACCCGTGCATCGAACTTCATTGATGAGAATTCACAGAGAGAAAACATGTCTCCATTTGTTTCATCGGTATACGATTTTTCACCCCCCCCCAACCCCCCCTTCTTCCAGAGTTAAGCAGAGCTGTTTCTGTTGAAGCCGACTGAATTATTTAAAACCTGGACGGACTGTTAGGCTATTCGTTTGCATTCTGTGAACCTTAAAAAAAAGAGAAAGCGGGAGAAATCTTCTGTGCTTTGTGTCGGTTTTGCGCTCCTCGAGATCGACATTTCACATTGCTAACACAAGCTCGAGACTCTCCGAGTTCCTAATGCATGTTTTGGCATGCCGTTCCGCCTTAATGAGGCCTTGTCTCCTCTTAAAATAAAACCTGCTTAATAAACCCAAATGACAGCTTGCCAAAATCAGCATTGCCGATTAGCAGTTATCTCTTAACGTAGTATAAACTGAGGATACTTATCTGTTCGGTTATTTATTTACCCAGCAGGATGTCTAACAACATACATCCAAGGCAAAAAACGAAGAAAAAAAATATTGAATTAATTTGAGGCAATAGAAGTGGACCTTCCGGTAAATTTACAAATCTGCATGAATACATTCCAAAAGTGTAATAAGATACAGCAACAATAATAATTGTAGCACCCTCCTAGGCTAAGGATGCTAGGTAAATTGGTTTTCCTTGCTCTGTAGCCAGAGGGGCTCTGATCTGCTGTTTTGGTCTGTTCTGGCTCCATAGTCTGGACATTTGATTGATCCCCCTGATCCTGTTGATAACTTTCCAGAGCTTAGGGAGGGGACATTCAAATGTCCAGGCTGGGCTCTTATCTTGCTCAAGCCAATCCCTGGGCAGGTGTGCCCAAATAGTGGGTGGGAGGCAGGGATGGACTGGCCATCAGGACTACCGAGATCCCTGGTGGGCCGATGGCTCAGTGGGCTGGTCAGGGGTCCACAGCGATCTACCCGTCAATCGCTGACAGCTGGTGCTTGATGGGTAGATCGAGATTTAGCCACTTAGCCAGCATGCAGAGTAGCGCAGACAGGAAGCGTGTGTAATAAGTTCTCTCATCATATGTCTCGCTGCGGCTGCACCCCGCCCCCCGGCGGCCCCTCTTCTCTTCTTGTCTATCCCCATTTGCTTGTGACATCATCTGGGATGGACGAGAAGAGAGGAGGGGCCACCGGGGGCGGGGAGCAGCCGCAGCAAGACATATGATGAGAGAGAACTTATTACACACGCTTCCTGCCTGCGCTACTCTGCATGCTGGCTGGTAAACAATGTGCCCTGATGTGCGCCCCGTGCCCGTGTGCTATGTGCCCTGTGCCCTGATATGCTATGTGCCCTGATGTGCTCCGTGCCCTGATGTGCTCCGTGCCCTGATGTGCTCCGTGCCCTGATGTGCCCCGTGCCCTCATGTGCTATGTGCCCCGTGCCCTGATGTGCTATGTGCCCTGTGGTGCCATGTCCCCCGTGCCCTGATGTTCTATGTCCCCCGTGCCCTGATGTTCTGTGTGCCCTGTGGTGCTATGTGCCCCGTACCCTGATGTGCTATGTTACCTGATGTGCTATGTGCCCCGTGCCCTAATGTGCTATGTGCCCTGTGGTGATATGTGCCCCGTGCCCTGATGTGCTATGTGCCCTGTGGTGCTATGTGCCCCGTGCCCTGATGTGCTATGTTACCTGATGTGCTATGTGCCCCGTGCCCTAATGTGCTATGTGCCCTGTGGTGATATGTTCCCTGATGTGCTAAAGGTTTGATAGAAATTGGCCATCATCAGAACAGTTTTATCATCATCGAGAAGAACATTGTGGCCATTTGCACAAAGACATTGACTCCCAATTGCATGAATGTGATTTAACATCTCCCCGTTCTGCCTAGTGACACTGTCACTGATCGTGTTCCCTGTCATCGGGAACACGATCAGTGACGTGTCACAGCAAGCCACGCCCCCCTTAAGTAAGAATCACTCCTTAGTGAACACTTAACCCCTACAGCACCACCTAGTGGTTAACCCCTTCACTGCCAGTGTCATTTTCACAGTAACCAGTGCATTTTTATAGCACTGATCACTGTAAAAATGTTGTTTGGAAGCCACGTCGCACGACCACGCAATTGTCAGTTAAAGCTACGCAGTGCCGAAATGGCAAATAGTGGCCTGGTCCTTTTAGCTACAAAATGGTCCAGGGCTTAAGTGGTTAAATGGGTGAAAGGTGGCTTCAGCTCCTGGCCTCCACCTGTAGAGAAGCCCTTCAGACGCGTTTCGCCTATTTCAGGGCATAATCGTCTATGATTGGTGCTGCCTGTCAAACTCTTTAAGAAAAAAAGAAAGAAGGATGGATTTTACTTCCCCAATGTTCTTGGCTCTGCATACATACTGCAGACAGAGTTTTGGCATATGAAATATTTATTTTCTTTCTTTGTTCTCTCTGAAGTCAGCATATCGGCTTAAAGGAGTTGTGAAATCTTTTGTCGGCGCTCTCTGTCCCCTCAGTGCCCCTTGAAGGATGACAGCCCCATGCACCGAGCGAGAGAATATTATAGAAACGTTCACAAATAAGCGGCAGGGGCTGCCCAGGATCGTTTTTCAGGGGAGAAAAATATGATGCTATCACAAGAGGTCGCGGCCCGATCCTACATGTTGGTGGCCCCCCTGGGAAATGAATGGAGGTATTTATTTTCACAAGGGACCACAGCATGAACTAAGGCTCACATAAGATGCCTATTCTGCGGGGATCTGAACATACTCATTACAGACACAATAAGACAGCACGTGGAAGGAGAATGTAATAGGACCTTTGGCTCTGGTGCGATTTATTGCAATGATTTAGAAGGCTGCAGTTGAGGGAATTGCATTTTGGACAGATATTATTTTATTGCGTCCAATACAAGGGTATATGATCCTGTGGAAATGACATCTGTTACCTCAATTTTATCGAGAGGACAACCTTTAAAGTGAATCCACCCCTTTTTATAAATTCTTTATGTATGTATATGTGGTCAACTTAGGCTAAATAATATCCAAGGGCCGGATTCAGAAAGGAGCTACGACGGCGTATCTCCGGATACGCCGTCGTAACTCTGAGTTGTGTTGTCGTAACTATGCGACTGATTCATAGAATCAGTTACGCATAGATTTCCCTAAGATCCGACCGGCGTAAGTGTCTTACACCATCGTATCTTAGGCTGCATATTTACGCTGGCCGCTAGGTGGCGCTTCCGTATAGTTACGCAATGAATATGCTAATTAGGTAGATACGCCGATTCAGAAACGTACGTCCGCCCGGCGCATTTTTTTACGTCGTTTACGTTAGGCTTTTTCCGGCTTAAAGTTACCCCTGCTATATGAGGGGTATCCTATGTTAAGTATGGACGTCGTTCCCGCGTCGAGTTTTGAAAATTTGGCGTCGTTTGCGTAAGTCGTTCGCAAATAGGGCTGTACGTAAGTTACGTTCACGTCTAAAGCAATGACGATTTGCGGCGTAATTTCGAGCATGCGCACTGGGATTCTTTCACGAACGGCGCATGCGCGGGGTCACCATTCATTTAAATAAAACACGCCCACATCATCCCCGTTTGAATTAGGCGAGCTTAGGGCGCAAGTTCTTTCTGCATACGGAACTTGCGCCCTATTTTCCAGCGGCGTAACGTATCTGAGCTACGTTACGCCCGCCAAAAGATACACCAATGTATCTGAATCCGGGCCCATGTGTCGTAAAATCTTGCCTTTAGTTTTCAGGATGTGTTACCTGCCAAAGGATTTGTATTTCTGAGTTCTATGGTTTTTGAAGCCCAGCTAGGGGGATGACACCGCTTGAGATCTGAAGTGGTGTCCCTCAGCCTGCTGATTGGACACTTAAAGAGGAAGTAAACCCTCTACAAAAAAAACAACCTGCAAGACAAAGGCATAATGAGCTAGTATGCTATGCATACTAGCTCATTATGAATTACTTACCTGAGATCTAAGCAGTGGTGTATTTAGGTTTTGTGCTGCCCTAGGCCTGACTAAACTTGTGCACCCTCTAATTTAAATATGACCCACCCCTTCCTGTCAATGCCACACCCCTTTCTGTTTAAGACCCACCCTGAAATTTTCGAGTGGGGACACTAGTTCTAAGGGCCTGGGGGGAGGGGGCAATGAATTCCCTTAATTTGCATAGATTTCCTATCACTTCCTGTTTGGCTATGGGGCAGGATGTGAAGGGAAATCTCTGCAATGGGTCAGGGATGGTAAAAGGAGAAGAGCACCCAAAGGAAGAGGTCCAGAAGATCCAGAGGAAGAGGATCAAGAAAAAGAAGTCCAAAGAACCCAGAGGCAGAAGACCCAGAGGAACAGGATCCAGAGGAAGAGGACCAAAGAAGAAGAGGATCAAAAGCAAGAGTCTTAGAGAAAGAGGTCCGGAGGACCAAAGGGCCAAAGAAAGTGATCCAGAATACCTTTAATGAGCTTAAAAAAATAAAAAATATGTTGCCAAGGCAAATTATCAAAATGTTATTAAACTATATTGATGATTACTCAAATAAGATTACATTTTAGTATCGGAAAATGTAATTGCAAGAGCTTCTATTGTATGCCACTTCCAAGCCACCTGGTTTTGCCTGACCCTGTCCATGTAGAGTTAGGTATGATCCACACAATTCGCCCACCTAAGAATGGACTTGAGGTCAGTTAAGTAGTAGATCTATCTGCCCTGGAGTATTCCGAGGGCCCTGACCAATCCCCAGCTCCACTATGACTTTCTGAGCTCCTCATCAAGGACTCAAACCACTGAAGCCCTAGGATCAGCAATCATGCAAACAAATTGCATTTAGAGTAGAGGTCGGCGATGGCAGCTGACCAAATTTTTTGTCACTGGTGGCACCTGTTTGTCATTAATAAAGACAGTTCAAATTGCACGATGGGTTAACCTATTGCTTGGCACTTAGTTGTCCATTCTCTGTGTAGCATCTGACTTGGGCTCCTGGCCTTCAAATAACAGCCAGCCTTTACTACAGGCGGGTGGCAATGGTTTTCCCCATATCAGAGTGCAGGCAGGTCCATGGCTTTTTCATTAGGCCAGAACTGTGCTTTATCTGCCTGCCCGAAGCTGCTGCATTTGAAGCAAGACAGACTGATTACTAATACACTTAGTCAAGTACTTGTGAACCTGTCAAATTAAGCCCATTTAGTGAATATGTTGCAGTATACAGCTGGATAACTTGTCAGGGAAGCTCGCTCGCCGACTGAATTGTGATGAATGCGAAGCTCATGAGCTTGACAATAGGCAGTGAATCACTGGAGAGGCAAGGGCACAGTTTCCACTATAGTTAAAAATGAATGGTGGCTTTGTAGCCTCACTCGCGCTTCCATCCAAGGTCTCTTTAACAATCGAAACGGTGTTATAGCGGTAGACGTGCATACTTATCAACTGACAAGGAGATTGTGAATGCATCATACTGGACAGGTAGGGAGCATTTCATTGCTTTTAAATGTTCTAAAAGCCTCTTTTATGTTGTTTGTATTTTTTATCCTATTTATTTTTTTATCGTTGGTTTGATTTTGCTCAAGGATACCAAATCAGTGACTGTCCATTAAAGGTCATTAAAAGTCCTAAAGCCCAAGGGCCCCCTTACCCTAGACCACTGCTTAACCAAATTGGATCTCCCTGACACTGAAAAATTCAGATTTAGACAGATATCACAATTCCTACACACTCTTTGGACGGAGAGGCCTCTACCTCCCAAATTCACCGATTACGAGCTCTGGTGCGGGGCAGTCCATGGGACAAAGGGGAGGGATATCTGTCATCTACTCTTCACTCACCCGCCCGACCGAGAAGTCTTCTTACATGATGGCATGGGAGGCCAACCTCCAACTTGAATGGGACCCGGAGACCTGGCAAGCAGCTTGCTCTGATTCATTTCAGGGTATCTTAAATATTTCCTTAATGGAAGCAAACTTAGATTCTCATGAGGTGGTACATGACTCCCACCAGACTTGCGGCCATCTACCCATCATCAGATACCAGTTGCTTTAGAGGATGCCAACTCCTGGGTTCGATGGTGCATGTCTGGTGGGAATGTCCTAGAATTAGACCAGTCTGGAGGAGGATTTTTAACCTCATCTATACAGTCACTGAATGCTCGGTCCCCAGGTCAGCATCTGTTGCTCTCCTAAATGCCCGGGTTCTGGGTACATCCAAGCCCAATCAGAAGCTGATCCGATGTATGCTCCTCGGGGCTAAAATTACCATCGCTAGGGCTTGGAAACAACCCAGGGTTTCCATTGAAGCGGTAAACCGCAAGATTTCGTGGATCATGACGCAGGAGAAGCTGGCCAGCATCCTATCAAATACGAAACTGAGGGCCAGATTCACGTAGATCAGCGGATCTTTAGATCCGCTCGATCTACCTGATTTAAGATCCGCTCCCGCAAGTTTGAGAGGCAAGTGGGTAATTCACAAACCACTTACCTCCAAACTTGCGGCGGCGGATCGTAAATCCCCCAGCGGAATTCAAATTCCGCGGCTAGGGGGAGTGTACTATTTAAATCAGGCGCGTTCCCGCGCCGATTTAAATGAGCATGCGCCGTCCGCAGAATTTCCCGGCGTGCATTGCTCCCACTGACGTCGCTAGGACGCTTACGTAAACGACGTCCATCCGTATTGGAGAACGACTTACGCAAACGACGTAAAAAATGTAAATTTGACGTGGGAACGATGGCTATACTTAACATTGGCTGCGCCTCATAGAAGCAGGGGTAAGTATACGCCGGGAAAGCCGCTACGGAAACGTCGTAAGAACACTGCGTCGGGTCTGCGTACGTTCGTGAATTCGCGTATCTCGCTGATTTACATATTATTCAACGTAAATCAGCGGGAACGCCCCCGGCGCCATTTTCAAATTGAAAATAAGATCCGACAGTGTAATACAGTGTAACACTGTCGGATCTTAGCCATATCTATGCGTAACTGATTCTATGAATCAGACGCATAGATAGGACCAGTTTAAGTCAGAGATACGATGGTGTATCAGGAGATACACCGTCGTATCTCTTTGTGAATCTGGCCGAAAAATTTGAAGCCGTGTGGGAACCATGGGCGTCCCACTGTGATGTATCTTTGGTGACGGGGGTACACCCTGTGCAATCTGCATCCTCCAGTTCTAGTTAGGCACATGCTCTTTTCCTTTCTTTTTTTTTCTTTCCCCCACCTCTTTCTCTTTCCTACCTTTTATTCTTTTAAGATAGTTGTAGGACTAGAGGGTAATGTTCTATATTCGGTTTTTCATAAAGACAATTTGGCAACACTATAGGCCTAATCTATTTCGTGACTACGTGCTAGAGGTGCACTGAAGTCAAATTCGAACCCACTAATTTTCTTACGAATACTTTTGTTGAAGGGTGCGGATTGGGGGGGCCTGGCCAGGGCACAGAATGATCCCATTAGGGGTGCCCGGGACAGGTAATACTCCCCCGAGCGAGAGACCACTATATTCACTTAGCTGAGTTTAGGAGCTTTTGGAATTTTTTTTAACTAAAGCTCAACAGCCTGTATGATGAGATGACTGCAGGTCAGGCCCTGCTAAGGATCATGTGTGATGACTGCGCTTTAGCTATTGAGCCCTGTAAGCAGGGTTTAATGGGTTAGATTAGGCTGGAATTTCTTTAGCTCACTGGATATAGTTAAATATGAAATGCTGTGCATTCCATATTTACCTTAATACAATAATGAAAAATATTTGGAGAGATTTTATTTTTTAAATCCCAACCATAAAAGAAAGAGATTACTTGCAAAATTAAATGAAATGTTCAACCGAATGACAGCTGAGCTCCAGGGAGATAACAATTGAATCCAAATACACATTTATTAAAATTTTCCTAAATCTGAAATGCAAAATATGTCCTTGCTAGTGTTCTGTGTTCCCCTATATAGCAGAACTTGGACCAAGAAGGTCGGGGTAGGGGGTCCTGCCTTGTTCCACGGCACTGACAGTCTATAAAAAGCTTATTTTAGGGTGGTGATAGTCTTTCTTTGTCCAGTTTTCAGGGTGGAAGTAGGCTGGTGAAGAGTTGCATCCCTTACCCAGCTAAGCTGTCTCGTAGAGATGCCTAGATCATAAGACTGGCTGAGCTGAATACCTTGATAGTTCGCCTGGGAGACACAAATGCAGCATGCAAGGTCTATGACAGGCTGTTATACTCTGTGGCTGAATGGGACTGAACACTGTATCAAGTGGTACTTGGGTTTAGGGCCCTATGGGTTCTGGGACGAATGTCCGCATTCAGGGGGCCTTCCAGACGTACTAAAACACCGGGATTGAACGCACTGGGACTAGATGTCCTAGTGTGCATGAGGCCTCGTTTCTCAGAATTCAGATTTAAAGCACAATTATTTACATTATAGAGAATCCACTAAGGAGTATGACACATATTTTCTGGTTTTGTTGTAAAACAGATTTGCGAGTTCTCATGAGGATATCTCACCACTCGAGTAGTCTCCTAGCAATATGAAAAGCCAGAATATGATTCAACTTGGCAGTAAAAATAAATATATATATATATATATATTAGGGCTGTGGAAATTAACTATTAATTCCTCGATTAATCGTTAATTTTTGTGATCGATCAAAATTATTTTGATCGGTACTCGCCTCTCCGCCGGCCCCCTGGGTCATCAGGGAGTTCCATCGGAGGTCCGGTGACGTCACGGACACCGGCGGGGCTTGCCGTGTCCATCTGAAGGTTTCCTTTGCTGTGCCTTCATATCTGCATGCCGGCGGGACCTTACTATCTGCCACACGCAAGGGCTGTTACACTTCCCTCTATCAACCTGGGATTCTACAACCATCCACTGGGAGTTGTGATAGTTCCCTTCACGGGACATCTACATGCCGATGGACTGATGTTAACCCCTCCCCATCTGGATTCAGCAGTGGTATCGTTGTACACATTTTTATACCAGTATCATACTTGGCTACATGTTTTTATGACTGCTTTTGCTACCGTTTGGTATTACTCGCACTAGGTTTACAGTTTATGTAGCTACAACGCTTTTTATCTCCAGTGCAATATTTATTTTGTTACCTACTTGAAGACTATACAAGTTTTAATGCTATTCCCATCGAGCGCTGCCTTTGTGTGGGGTTCTTTGTTTTTTTTTTGTTTTATCCTGCTATCCATTTTTCCAGTGGTTGGTAGCTGCACTGGAGATCAGCTAAAAGTAGTTGGATCTGTATGTGCGTTATAATTAATCGAAATTGGTCGATTAGCGATTAAAAACAAAATCGATTAATCGAACACGAAAATTTTAATCAGTAAAAGCCCTAATATATATATATATATATATATATATATATATATATATATATATATATATATATATATATATATATATATATATATATATATATATATATATACACATACATATATATATACATACATACACACACACACACACACACACACACACACACACACACACACACACACACACACACACACACACACACACACACACACACACACACACACACACACACACACACACACACACACACACACACACACACACGCACGCACGCAGTATATAGTTGTATGTGGCATTGGGAAGTTTATACTCATTTTTTTCCCGAATGAGTTGGCCAGTCCAAACTGTATTGTAGGGCATGGCAGACCACAGAATAGAAAGTTCACTTAACATCAATTGACGACAGAGGGATTCTTTCACATCAACATGAACAGACAATTAAAAATGCCAAGCCACTTGGCTCCCTTGTAAGCAGCAACGCTGCTCTTCGTACTAGTCCCTCTGACTGTGTTGTCCCAGCTGTTCACTTGGCTCCTAGCCTCTAGTTGCAGTGCCCTGCTGCACAGCTCACTCCTGGCCTCTTCTCCTAACACCCAGATAGGAGCCCATCTGACTCCTGAAACAAGACCTACTGTCTCCTGGCTGGGGCTCCTCTGATCCCTGGGTGAGACCTTCTGTCTCTTGACTCATGGCTGGGGCTTCTCTGACCACTAGGTGAGACCTTCTGTCTCTTGACTCATGGCTGGGGCTTCTCTGACAACTAGGTGAGACCTCCTGTCTCCGGACTCCTGGCTGGGGCTACCTCCGACCCCTAGGTAAGAACTCCTGTCCCCAAACTCCTGGCTGGGGCTCCTCTGACCCCTGGGTGAGACCTTCTGTCTCCTGACTCCTGGCTGGGGCTCCTCTGACCCCTGGGTGAGACCTTCTGTCTCCTGACTCCTGGCTGGGGCTCCTCTGACCCCTGGGTGAGACCTTCTGTCTCCTGACTCCTGGCTGGGGCTCCTCTGACCCCTGGGTGAGACCTTCTGTCTCCGGACTCCTGGCTGGGGTTCCTCTGACCCCTGGGTGAGATTTTTGTCTGGTCGTGGTTGAGTTCCTGCACCTATTTTCTGAGAAAAAAATGCTATATACAGCAGATACACATGAGCCAGAACACAAAAGGAGAATTATTGTGAATTAGTACTGAACCCAAAAGTATAAAATAAGAGCTATAAATTGAAGTACACATATAAATATATATGTGCACCAAGGGTAACAAATCATGTCACAATACAATCACATTGAGAAGGAAGAGATCATCTGTAGTATAAGAAAAATCGGCCCAGGGAATAGAGTAAGATTAATTCCACGTTTTCATGGCATGTGCAGCTTCACCAGTTCCCTTTAAAAGCATCCCTGTTGCTAAGAATTGTGATATTCTAACCAATAACTATCCCAATATTCCAGTTCCTTCCATACGGATCTGGTAAGGGTGTCAGAGATACAACCCCAATTCCCAAAAAGTTGGAATGCTGTGTAAAATCTACTTAAAAACAGAATGCAAATCTCATAAATCCATATTTTATTCATAATAGAACATACAATATGTTTTCTATGTTTAAACTGAGAAAATTGAGCATTTTAGGAAAAAAATAAAGTAATTTAGAATTTGATGACAGCAATAAATCTCAAGAAAGTTGGGACAGGACAACAAAATGGCGGAAAAGTTTTTTTTGGAAATGGGGTTTTATATAATACATTCCCTTTATCATCTAATATTTTTGTTGAACGCAGTCATGAAATTCCTGTTTGCTTTAGTTATTTCTCAGATCTCCCCCATGGACGTTACTAGTTCATGAATTTTGTCATTTCTATTTTAGAACATAGTTGGCTTTACTGGTATATTTATCAGAAGGGTCTAGCTATGAGAGCCTTTACTTTACTTTGCTTTACTTTACTTTACTTTGGCCACCAGAGCATTTTGCTCTTTTGTTCTCTTCAACACAACCTCACTTTGGGGCTGCTGGAAACTAGAACCTTATAGACCATTTTGGT
Source organism: Rana temporaria (assembly GCF_905171775.1). Lineage (NCBI taxonomy): Eukaryota > Metazoa > Chordata > Amphibia > Anura > Ranidae > Rana > Rana temporaria. The sequence continues at coordinate 132,313,184 of NC_053500.1, read as the reverse complement.
GTTTAATTGTCAAAGACTGACTAGCAAGTGGCTTAAAGAAAGTGATTGTGGTTAGTAAAGCAAGCGTATGAAGTAAGAATCTCACTTTGATAACGGAATTTTATTTTTAGGGGCATCTTACACATTTAAAGTATATCCAATCCCAAAAACAAAAATTGTATATATTGCAGTTTACCCATCCTTAGATGTGGTTATTCTGAATCGGCTGCAAAGGCTATGAATGTGGTTTTCAGTAGCACATGGAGCTCATTGCCCTGAAGAGATTATCCATACCAAATCACCTTTCCAGATAGCTTACTCAGTCACAACTCACATGAAAGAAGATCTGGCGATGTTTATTCGTCGTATGATCCGTAGAATGCAAGTTACAACAGGTAAAAGAATGATTCTTCCATGCAGGTATAGAGGATAGACACAGGTCAGATGAATTACAGCATTAAAATGACTGATACAGCAAAGAGGGGGAGGAGACTGAGCAGCATGGAAACCAAGGAATGCCACAAGAGACAAACTAGATAGACATTAAAGAGACAGTACATAATAAAAATATCATGTAACATGACAGTGGTGGCTACAGTAGTGTTTATTCCCGCTTTCTGTGCTAGGTTGGCAACACTTAATAGCCCTTCATTAGAACAATAGAAAGAAGATGATCATTTTAGCCAACTGTAAGGGGGCATTCTTCCCATTAAACGTCAGTGTAAGGAGGATTCCTACCACCAACCCATAATGTAAGAGGGAATTCTTCCCATTGACAACCACTGTAAAGGTCTTTTTTTCCACTGACCACCAATGGAAGGGGCATTCTTCATAGTGACCATCAATGAAAGAGATATTTTAACACTGACCTCCAATGTAAGAGGCATTCTTCCCACATCCTCCAAAGTAAAAAGCACTCTTCTCGATGACCACCACTGCAAGGGGCATTCTTGCCACAGACCACCAATGTAAAGGACATTTTTTTCCACTGATCACCCACTATAAAGGGCATTCTTCCAACTGAATACCCCTGTAAGGGAGCAGTCTTTCCACTGACCACCAATATAAGGAACATTCTTCCCACTGATCACCAATGTAAGGAGCATTCTTTCCACTGATCACCAATGTAAGGATCATTCTTCCCACTGATCACCAATGTAAGGATCATTCTTCCCACTGATCGTCAATGTAAGGGGCATTCTTCCCACTGATCACCAATGTAAGGGACATTCTTCCCACTGATCACCAATGTAAGTAGCATTCTTCCCACTGATCACCAATGTAAGGGACATTCTTCCCACTGATCACCAATGTAAGGAACATTCTTCCCACTGATCACCAATGTAAGAGACATTCCTCCCACTAATCGTCAATATAAGGGGCAGTCTTCCCACTGATCACCAATGTAAGGATCATTCTTCCCACTGATCACCAATGTAAGAGACATTCCTCCCACTAACCACCAGTAAGGGGCATTTTCCCAATAAAATCCAATGGACTAATTTAGTGGTTTTTTTTTTTTTAGACCTAAAACTTATTTCAACAACTCCTTTGGGGTTAAAAAAAAGTTAAGTAATGCTGGCCATACACGGGTCGAATTTCGAAAGCACTTTCTTTTGAAAATCAGAAAGATTGTGCGTTTTGTGATCCGATGGTGTCACCATTGATTTTGAAATTCAACCGACCAAGCCTTCAATTCCACCTCATGTTCCTACAGAAACAAATTTTCGTGCCTGGGAACCTTTTTTTCTTTCCGGGAACCTTCGTTTCTTTTAGAGAAATTGTATTTTCTTGCACATTTCTTTTTCGATCACATTTCTCGAACAATTCTCCCATCATTGATTAGAAAATCATTTGTTTTTTAAAAAAAATATCCAACATGTTGGATTATTAAAATTCGTTGGCCGCATGAAAATTGGCTGTTGCTGCAGCCCACTAAAGCCTCGTACACACGATAGGCTAACCAGAGGAGAGTCTGAAGGACCGTTTTCATCGGTCAAAACCGATCGTGTGTGGGCCCCATAGGTTATTTAGCCATCGGTTAAAAAAAAGCCAACTTGCTTTAAAATTAACCTATGGATTGGTAACCGATCGTTAGTAGGCACGACCATCGGTTAAAAACCCACGCATGCTCAGAATCAAGTCGACGCATGCTTGGAAGCATTGAACTTCGTTTTTTTTTCAGCACGTCGTTGTGTTTTACGTCACCGCGTTCTGACACAATTGGTTATTTAACCGATGGTGTGTAGGCGTGACGGACCATCAGTCAGCTTCATCGGTTAACCTAGGACAACTGTCCTTCAGACCGTTGTCCTCTGGTTAACCTATCATGTGTATGAGGCTTAACGGTGCGAAATACGAATAAATATTCTAAGATAAGTTTTTCGAAAGAAAGAACTTTCGAAATTCGACCCGTGTATGGCCAGCATTAGTCTGGGCTAAACCAAAAAATCAAAGAGCCCACAATTTCTGATAAACTGTCCCGTTCCTTCCCATGCTGATACACCCTTGTAATCCCCACTCATGGTTCAAAAGGGCCGCTACAAGTCTCTAGCAAAAGGTTTAATAAAACGTACGCATTGCAATCAACATGTTATACCATCTGAATTATATCTCCAGTATAAAATAGATTATTAATTAGACGCGAATGCACTTGGTCCTCTTTTAAGATGTCATCAATTCTCTACCTGCCCTGGGAGCGGTTCATACTTCTCGTTGGCCGTCCTCACTTCAGGTTTGTGTGCAGAAAGGCTGCTATTGATTTATTTTTTGAGCATTTGATCATCAGAGCTGCAGCGTTGGCAAATGACATTTCATAAATATAGAGGAAGGAGCATGGTGTCTGCTGGGAGTGCCATTAACAATTCAATGGCCCTAGGATAACCTCCTTCCCCGTTCTCATCTGTTATGTGGTAAGTAGATCCACCATGATAGAGAGACAAATAAAGCAAAAGGGAAACCATTTATCCAAAGGAGACATCCAGCGGAGGCTTTCTAATTTAACTATGGATGCTGTTGGAATACAGAACAGCGTGGGGGCCTGGAACCAAACTTGTGTCAATGTGAAACTCTATGCCGTTCTCAATACTCAAACAACTTTCATGTTTTAAAGTGGCTCTCTAGTCATTATTCTCAAGTGTTGAATAGTGGTAGTGAGTTTCTCAACGTACTTAGCAATGGGAAAAGTGACAGTCTCTTTAACCATTTCACCGTCTCTTCATTCTCCAAAACATTGAGGCAAAAAAATTGGAATCACATTGTCATGTCTACTTTAGGGGGTGTTTCTGCCATTTTTACATACATTTTTGATACATTTTATAACTGACATTATTTTTATTTATTTTTTTCATATGTAAAATTATTAAATTCAATTCCTAAAGTTAACAAATAACTCTCAGCTCCATGTCATGGATATGCAATAAAGTCCGGCAGCTTACCTGATCTCCCAAGGGTCGCGACCTGGATCCAGCTGCGGCGAAGTTCATCCTCACCACTAGAGGCTCGTGTGAACACAAAGCTGGGTCCTAGACTCCGCCCCCTGGGCGATCTTGGGTTTACGCTTCCTCTCTAATCGCAGCAGTCGGCCATAGGGTTCACTACCCTGTGGTGCATCCCTGACCCTAATGGGGTGCACTTGTCACCTGGCCACAGGTGACCTGACACTCCATCTATAAAAAAAAAAAAGTTTTTTTTTTTAAATTTTTGGTCTTTTTTCCCATTTGTATAGCAAAAGTATTCAATTCAATTACTACAGTTAACAAATACTATATATATTATTTGTTTTGTTTATTTATTTTTTTTTTTTTTTATGTATACATGGAGAGTTGCGGAATACCTTTATCTATTGATCGTTAACTAAGCCATTCCCTTTCATTTTGTGCATGGGTGGATTCCTTACTATCCCCTAGTCTTTGAGTGTGTCTCTTTCATATACCACCCTCTATGGTTACACCATATGATCCACTTTTTTGGTTTCCTCTTGACCTTTTGGCCTTATATATATAAATATTTTTATTCTCAATCAATCAATCAATCATTATACGGGTAATTGCCGCTCCTACTATAAGATGACTTTTATGCTCTCAGCCATTTTTGTGATTAAATATAAATTGTGTTTTTGTTTTATGATATGTGTATTTCTGTATCATTATGTGATTATATGTATAGGGCCAGATCCACATACCCGAGCGCATCGTTGCGTCCGGCGTAGCGTATCTCTGATACACTACGCCGCCGTAACTTACAGCATAAATTCCTGATCCTGAAAGAATTTGCGCCGTAAGTTACGGCGACGTAGTGTAACTTTGGCGGCGTAAGGGCGCGCAATTCAAATGGATGTGATGTAAATACGTCTTGACCCGACGTAAATGACGTTTTTTTTAACGGCGCATGCGCCGTCCGTGGGGGTATACTAGTGCGCATGCTTAAAATTAACCCGCAACAAGCCGTGACGTTACGACATGAACTTCATTCTACGCAAAGCCCTATTCGCGAACAACTTACACAAACGACGTAAAAAATTCAAAATTCAACGCGGGAACGACGGCCATACTTAACATTGAGTACGCCTCATATAGCAGGGGTAACTATTCGCAGAAAAAAGCCTTACGGAAACGACGTAAACAAATGCGCCGGACGTACGTTCGTGGATCACCGTATCTAGCTAATTTGCATACTCAACGCGGAATTCGACGGAAACGCCACCTAGCGGCCAGCGTAAATATGCACCTACGATCCGACGGCGTACTAAGACGTACGTCAGTCGGATCTAGCCCAGCTTCGGGCGTATCTTGTTTTGTGGATACAAAACAAAGATACGACGGGGCATTTAAAAAATTACGCGGCGTATCCATAGATACGCCGGCGTAATTCGTTTGTGGATCTGGCCCATTGTTTTTATTTTATTTTTCAGTAGATAGTGCCTGACAAATGTAAATCTCCTGAGGAAACTACTAACAGTGGTGAAACATGTTGAGAATTCTGTCATTCTGCACACTCTGAAACAGTTTTGCATATTTTGATGGATTTTATTCTGTCAATTTTTTACTTTTATAAATAAAATATTTTGTAATATCTGTTTGTGTAATTTGCACCTTTAAAATCGCATTTAGTCTCTTTCTATATTATTGTAAAAGCTCCAGGGAGGCGGAAACCCTTTCCCTTCCACTTTAAGTCGTTGGATTATTTCCTGAATAAATTCTGCACACTTTTAAAACAGAATTCTGAAGATTTATTCCTAACCTGCCTGCAGAGCCACAAGTGGAAATTACCATAACTAGCGGCAAATCCCCCTTTGCATCTAGCTACAGCGCTGCCAATAGTTGTTTGTATTGGTGAAGGCGTATACTTTACAGCCTGAAGTGCGGTTGTTAAGAGATATTTATGCATTGTTGCTTCCCATAACACACCTCATTATTCATATAGTCACATAAAATAATATTATTCAGGTGTCACGACATTTTTCTTAAGCTTTTTTTTATTTCTTGTATAATAAAATACAGTGATTCCTAGCTCCGGAAGTTTTGAAAAACTGCTGATAATATTTCTTGGCACGTGGAAGCCGTGGTGAGATGGTACAAGGGGGACCAAAAGAGCCGTTCACTAAAAGAGGAAGAAATACACCAGCTCCTTCATAAAGAGAACCTGTCATTGTATTTAAACAAAAACAGTTTTAGAATAGAAGATCTTATCGTTAGATTCCCAAAATTCAGATGACGTTAGATTCACAAAATAATAAGAGTGATGGGAGAAGAAGACCAAGTGGTCCATCTGGTCTCCTCCTTTTCTTTTACCACTTAAGGAGCTTTGTTGTTTACAAGTTAAAAACACGTTTTTTAGCTAGAAAATTACTTAGAACCCCCAAACATTATACATTTTCTAACACCCTAGAGCATGGGTCTTCAAACTACGGCCCTCCAGGTGTTCAGGAACTACAATTCCCATCATGCCTAGTCATGTCTGTAAATGTCAGAGTTTTGCAATGCCTCATGGGATTTGTAGTTCCGCAACAGCTGGAGGGCCGTAGTTTGAGGATCCCTGCCCTAGAGAATAAAATGGCGGTTGTTGCAATACTTTATGTTACACCATATTTGCGCAGCGGTCTTAAGCCCTGTACACATGGGCCAGAATCTCGTCAGGAAAAAAACGTTTTTTTTCCTGATGAGATTTTTGGCAAGAATCTCTTCCTGCCCGAGTGTACAGACACTCCATTTAAAAGAACTGCGGTTCTTTTGAATGGCAAGAATGCGGTGACGTCATCACGTACGACGAGCATTTTCCACCCACTGTTTTTTTTAAAAATAAAGACAACCAAAGGTTTTTTTTGGAGGTGCGGCTGTCCATCCTTTCAGCTTCTACATTTTGCCTCGTGCATTGCCGGCACTCTTGACCTCCTGAGCAGCTACTGATTGTCCAGCATACCCACCTGGAGCGGTAATCTTTCTTTCCTCAGATAAGTATACACACTATCGGGTTTCTCGTCAGGAAAACACTGCCGAGAATCACAACGAGAAAATAGAGCCGGTTCTTTATTTTTCTCGTCGAGATTTTAGGAAGTTTTCTTGACGAGAAACCTGAAAGCCTCGTACACACTCAGTTTACTCAGCAAGAAAGCTCTACCAGCAGTTTTCTTGCTGGTTCTTGCCGAGTAAACCGAGCGTGTGTACAAGGCTTCACAAGCGCACATTTTTGGAAAAAATACACTTTTTTGAATAAAAAAATAAGACAACAGTAAAGTTAGCCCATTTTTTTTTTTTTATATTGTGAAAGATAATAAATTGATACCCAACATGCAACGCTTCAAACTTGCGCCCGCTCGTGGAATGGCGACAAACTTTTACCCTTAAAAATCTCCATAGACAATGTTTAAAAAATTCTACAGGTTGCATGTTTTGTGGTCTAGGGCTAGAATTATTGCTCTCGCTCTAACGATCGCGGCGATACCTCACATGTGTGGTTTGAACACCGTTTTCATATGCGGGCGCTGCTCACGTATACGTTCGCTTCTGCGTGCGAGCTCGGCAAGACGGGGCGCAGTAAAAAAAAAATATTTATTTTACCTTTTTTATTTTTATGTTTTACACTGTTCTTTAAAAAAATTGTGTCACTTTTACTCCTATTACAAGGAATGTAAACATCCCTTGTAATAGAAAAAAGCATGACAGGTCCTCTTAAATATGAGATCTGGGGTCAAAAAGACATCTCATACTTACACTAAAATGCAATAATTTTTTTTATTGTAATTTTAAAAGAAAAAAAATGTCCCTTTATGGGCGGAAATTACATTTTGACATTGCTTCCACACTGCTATGGTATGGAGACGGGTGGAGGCCATCTTCCCCTCACTCGTCTCCATACCCAGCAACGAGAAGGACCCAATCGCCTCCGCTGCTACCGATGGAGGACACCGCGAGATCACCGTTATCGGCGGCGGGAGAGGGGGCCCCCTTCCCGCCGCCGATAACGGTGATCTCGCGGTGAATTTGCTGCAGAGACCACCATTATCGGAAACTGGACCGCCAGCTGAAGAGATAGCTAGCTGCTACCAATCTCAGATACATTACGCCGCCGTAACTTAGGGCGCAAGTTCCGTATTCATAAAGAACTTGCGCCCTAAGTTACGGCGGCGTAGTGTATGTGGTCTGGCGTAAGCCCGCCTAATTCAAATGTGGATGATGTGGGTGCGTTTTATTTAAATTACTTATGACCCCACGTATTTGACGTTTTTTACGAACGGCGCATGCGCCATCCGTGAAAGAATCCCAGTGCGCATGCTCGAAATTACGCCGCAAATCGTCAATGCTTTAGATGTGAACGTAATTTACATACAGCCCTATTCGCGAACGACTTGCGCAAACGACGTAATCGACGGAAAATTAGACGCTGGCCCGATGTCCATACTTAACATAGGATACGCCTCATATAGCGGGGGTAACTTTACACCAAAAAAGCCTAACGTAAACGACGTAAAAAAATGCGCCGGGCAGACGTACGTTTCTGAATCGGCGTATCTACCTAATTAGCATATTCCTTGTGTAAATCGACGCAAGCGCCACCTAGCGGCCAGCGTAAATATGCAACTGAGATACGACGGCGTAAGAGACTTACGCCAGTCGGATCTTAGCGTAATTTCGGCGTATCTTGCTTTCTGAATACAGAAAGAAGATATGCCGGCGCAGCTTTGAATTTACGCGGCGTATCAATAGATACGTCAACGTAAATTCTTTCTGAATCTAGCCCTATAACTTTTGCGCAAACCAATCAATATATGCTTATTGTGATTTTTTTTACCAAAAATTTGTAGAAGAATACATATCGGCCTAAACTGAGGAAAAATTCGCTTTTTTTTTTTTTTAAATTGTCGCTCTATTTTTGTTTATAGCGCAAAAAATAAAAACCGCAGAGGTGATCAAATACCAAAAGAAAGCTCTTTGTGGGAAAAAAAGGACGTAAATTTTGTTTGGGTGCACGACCGCGCAGTTAAAGTTAGTCAGTTAAAGCGACGCAGTGCCGAATCGCAAAAAGTGCTCTGGTCTTTGGCCCAGCCAAATGGTCCGGGGCTGAAGTGGTTAAAGCAAATTTGCCCCTACAGATTACACACAAAGGTGGTCTTGTGCATAAAGCATGAGGCCCTTGCAGACGTAAAACTTGAGCTAAGAGAACCAACATTTCCGCCAATACCAAGCAGAACGCACGCTTGTAAGAAACCAATTTTTGCAATATATGGAAGTGAGATGCCTGAGCTCAAACAGCTTGCTCATATAATCAGTCAGACATTTGTGAGCTTTCCCGGCTAAGTCTGTTTATTAAAAAGGCGGCAGCGGGCACAGCTGGTGGGGTTGTCAGGCAGAACACGTGCCAGCCGAATGGAGGTGGATTGCTAAGTTCTGGCCATACCCAGACTTGTATCACAGGCGTAGACGCCGAAGAGCGTCAGCCGGTATTGGGGATTTAGGCGGCGGTCCAAGAGGAAACTCCGCATATTGTTCCAACGAAGGCCAAACACATGTTGACACATATCTCCATCTCTCTGCCGGGAGTCTCCGAAGATAAATGAGGCCGTTACCGTCCGGTCGGGGACCTTGCTATCTGGGAAAGGAATCTGCATTGGCATTTACCGGCGCTGACTGATGCTTTGTGTGAGCAGGAATGTAAAATGACCCATATTTGTCTTTCCCTAAAGGGAAACTGTAGACATTTTCAATCTATTTTTTTTTTTTACGCAGGCAAATAAGATCAATACAAAGTGGACCTTCATACTTGCACCATCCACAATGTTTTTTAATTAAAATTATTTATTTTATTTTGTAAAGTTTTTTTTTTTTTTTTATTTAATTTTTTATTCTTGACCCCCCTTTCTTCATTCTGACCTAGGCAAGAATGACCCATATATATGTATATCCATATCCCCATCATTGGGTGCCGGCTGTCTCTTCCTGGTTAGGCAGCCTTCCCCCTAACAATATGCTGCCAGGTCCAGCTTTCTTCAGTGCTGTGTAAGCCTCCTTTACACACGCATGCACTTTAATGGCATCCCAGTCTTAGTCCATAGGGTTCAATATAGAGTTGGCCCACCCTTTGCAGCTATAACAGCTTCACCTCTCCTGGGAAGGCTGTCCACAAGGTTTAGGAGTGTGTCAATGGGAATGTTTGACCATTCTTCCAGAAGCACAGTTGTGAGGTCAGGCACTGATGTTGGACAAGAAGGCCTGGCTCGCAGACTCCTTGTCATGGATATGTAGTATGTCTGGCAGCTTACCTTTCTCTCCATGTGTTCATTAGAGGCCAGACTCTTTTATTTGTCTGCCTTTATCATCTCTCCTCCCTGTATGGCTCCACCCCAGGCCATCCCAGGAACTCTATATTAACCACTGCACTGCAGGTCTGCATTGCTGATCAACGTTGTTTGTTAGTATTGTGTTCCTGCTTGCCGTGTGCTACGTAATTTCTGTGTACCGACTTTGGCTTGTCTCCGACTACTCCTGTTTGCCTGTGACCCTTGGCCTGTCCCTTGGTTACCCTCGTCTGCTTGTTGCCCCGACCTCGGCTTACCCTTCACTATCCCTTGTGTCCTGAGTGGCTGCTTCTCCTCTCTCCCTATGGAACGTGACCTAGGGGACTCCAGGGGCCGTGACCTGGATCCAGTTGCAGCGAAGGCCATCCTCACCACTAGAGAAAGATAAAAAGTGCATTTTATATACAACTATATAGATCAGACCAAAATGAGGGACAAATGAGGAGGAATGAGGGACAGAGGGACATTGCTCCAAATCAGGGACAGTCCCTTGAAATCAGGGACAGTTAGGAGCTATGCCAGTGGCGGAATTTTCATGGTCGCAACAGTCGCAGTTGCGACTGGGCCCTGGCAGTCCGGGGGGCCCCTCACCTGTCCGTGTATGAGGAGCTGTGAATGGCCCACCTGATACTTGTCGTCACTACTGTGTGCGGTGCGCACTGCCTGGCGTGCTTTTCGTTCGGCCGTGGGACACACACAATGACATTGCAGAGGGCAGGGCAGCTGAGACAGCACTCACTGACTGACTGAGATTGGACTCCCCCGCCTCTCCACCTATCCAGAGACGCAGACATGTAAGGAGGCGGGGAGGACTCAGGCTCACCAAATGAGCAAAGGACGGGGGAGGAGCCGGTGGTACTTGAGGGGGGTGGTAGCGGTGATACTTGAGGGAGGTGGCAGAGGTGGTACTTGAGGGGGATGGCCGTGGTGGTGCCATCCTCTCCCACCACCACCTGTGCCTCTTACTGATCCCATCCCCCCCAACGGCCCCACCACTGATCTCATCCCTATCCCCCTATTACTTCTACAACAGAGGTGATGGGGGGGGGGGGTAGGGATGTGATCAGTGGTGGGGGCATGGGATCAGTAAGAGGCACAGGTGGTGGTGGGAGAGGATAGCACCATCACTGCCGCTGCAGCCAGCCCTTTTACTAGTTTGTTGTACAGTGTAGAAAAATTAAGTATTAAAATCAGGCTTTCGGGTGTGGGGGGGCCCCCTTCATGATATCTTGCACCGGGGCCCTGAAGTCTCTAGTTACGCCACTGAGCTATGCTATAGGTAAGACTATAGGCTTACCTGTAGGTACTGTAAATATCTCCTACATGGTTTAGGACAAGGGTCTCCAAACTTTATAAGCAAAGGGCCACTTTACTGTTCATCAGGCTTTAAGGGGTCCAGACTGCGGCTATCGGGAGTAAAAAAAGGTCCCAGCATCAGTTGGAGTAAACCATGCCCCATCTTCAGTGTTAGTGAGAGGAATTGTGCCCCATCACTTGTGTAATTTCTGAGGAATTATGCCCCAAACGTTGGTGTCTTTGGTAGGAATTGTGCCCCGTCATTGGGCCCCATTGTTGATGTCATTAGGAGGAATTGAGCCCCATCATTGGGCCGTATTGTTGATAACATTGGGTGGAATTGTGCCCCATCTTTGGTGTCATTGGGTACAATTGTTGGTGTCATTATGAGTAACTGTGCCCCTTTGTTGGTGTCCGTGAACAAAATAGTTCCAAGGGCCGGATAAAAGCAAGCAATGGGCCGCATCCGGCCCCCGGGCCGCAGTTTGGAGACCACTGGTTTAGGAGATACTTACCACATACGCTTGCACTGACGTCACTGGCGCATGCGCACTGGATAAACGGGCCACTCGTGCCGTTTCTTCAGCAGCCGTGCTCCCCCATGCATTCGCAGGAGTGACGTCATCATGGCTCCAGCCAATCACAGCTTCGGAGGCCACGAACCCAGAAATAACTCCGGTAGATATGTCGCCGGTCACAGAGGTGTACGGGGCCGCTGCAACAGCTTCAATCTCAGGTTAGTATTTCATAATGAGCTAGTATGCCATGCATATTAGCTCATTATGCCTTTGTCTTACAGGGTTTGTTTTTCGTTTTTTTTTTATTTTTCAAGTTTACAGCCACTTTAAATTGTAAATGAATTATTTTAAATATGTTTCAATTAATTGAGAAGAAAAAAAAATGACCCAAATACAAGAAATGTTCCCTTTAATAATTGCTCTCGTTACCTATGGATTCATGAGGTCTCTAGTACTAGAATCCGAGCGATGATATTCATCGGTGACCCGCTTTGTGCGGTGATGACTGTGCCGTGGCGCTGTTGGGGAATGGAAAAACCAGCAGCTCCTAGTCCTTATGTTTACATATACATTTATGAAAGGTTTATGTCTTTCCCTCCAGCAATTTCTCCGAAATTGCTTCTGGGTAATGGCGGTGGCTCTCGGCCCCCCTCTGCATCGCGGCGGGTGTTTGACATCTGTACTTTTTTTTTTTTTTTTTTTCTGCGGATGGGTCAGTAGCGCTGCGTTTTCCTCTATGCTACCGGCAACCTCCCCCCCCCCCCCCCCATTTAATAATGCAGAGAAGGTTAGTTTGTTCGGTCGCCGGCGAATGCGTGAACTACATCATACTCCGGAATGTTTGCAGACCCTCGACAGAATGTGACAGCCATAGAGAGCAGATGGCGGAGATGAATAAAAGAAAGAAATGTGACACTGCCGCAGAGATCGGTCGGATACTTTAACTCTGCAGGGGCTGAATGATAAGAAATCTCCGGTCTATCAGCATAAGGATGAATCGGGAGATTTAAAGGCATACTCCCAGTTCTACTACATCACATCAGATTATGAGCAGACGCATGCACTGGATGTTATAAACACTATGGCCCGGATTCAAAAAGCACTTACGCCGACGTATAACAAGTTACGCCGACGTAAGTGCAAATGTGCGCTGTCGTATCTGTGCGCCAGACCCACAAACTAAGATACGCCTAAAAATAGGCTTCACCCCGCCAACGTAACTTGCCTACGCCGGCGTAGGATTGGCGCACATTTGGGCTGGACACATGGTGGCGCTACCATTGATTAGCTATTCAAATATGCAAATTAGGGAAATACAGCGATTCACAAACGGACGTGCCCCCGGCGCAGGCTACGCGAGGTGCGCGTAAGTTGTACGTCCGGCGTAAAGTTAAGCCCCATAAAGGAGGTGCAACCCAGCAACAGACATGCAAAGGTCTGCACCAGGGAACACAAGCCGGCGTATTTTACGTTGGACGTGTGTCTGGCTGGGCGTAGGTTACGTTCACGCCGTACGCAGTGATCCGGCGCAGTTTAGGCATTTGTTCCGACGTGGTTGTGAGCATGCGCAGGGGAATGCGTCCACGTCTCGGCGCATGTGCAGTTCGTGATACGTATCTGTCTGGCGCTCGGCCCATCATTTGCATGGGGTCACGCCTCATTTGCATGGCTCACGCCCACTTCCACGTACGCCTTCGAAACCCAGCGCAGCGTTGGGAGCACTGGCTTGGTGAATTCCATGCTTGCCTCTCTGCGCTGCGTTGGCGTAGCGTACATTGTTTGCGCTCCGGCGGCGTAATGTGCGCCCGCTCTCTGTGAATCTGGGCCAATGACAACACATGGAAGCCTGTTCTTTTATGGCTGAACTCCAGGCAAACGGCTTAAAGCGGAGGTTCACCACAATTTTTTATTTTTTTTTTGGATTTCCTCTCGGCCTCATTTACACATTTTTATCTTCATCAGTCCATCTCTATACAGTAGATCATGGGTCTTCAAACTACGGCCCTCCAGTTGTTCAGGAACTACAATTCCCATCATGCCTAGTCATGTCTGTGAATATCAGAGTTTTACAATGCCTCATGGGACGTGTAGTTTGGCAACAGCTGGAGGGCCGTAGTTTGAGGATCCCTGCAGTAGATATTGCCTGATAAATGTAATTCTCCTGAGGAAACTACTAACAGTGGTGAAACATGTAGAGAATTTTGTCATTTCGTACACTCTGAAACTGTACTGTATACCTTTGGAAGGATTTTATTCTGTCAATTTTTAACTTTTATGTATAGTGGCCCAGATCCACGAAGAAGTTACGTCGGCGTAACTTCTAGGATGCTCCGGCGTATCTTTGTTTTGTATCCACAAAACAAGATACGCCTGAAGCTGGGCTAGATCCGACTGACGTATGTCTTAGTACGCCGTTGGATCTAAGGTGCATATTTACGCTGGCCGCTAGGTGGCGCTTCCGTTGATTTCTGCGTCGAGTATGCAGATTAGCTAGATACGCCAATCCACAAACGTACGTCCGCGCGGCGCATTTTTTTTACGTCGTTTATGTAAGGCTTTTTTCGGCGTAACGTTACCCCTGCTCTATGAGGCGTACGCAATGTTAAGTATGGACGTCGGGCCAGCGTCAAATTTTCCGTCGTTTGCCTAAAACGTTCGCGAATAGGGCTTTGCATAAATTACGTTCACGTCGTCTAGGCATTGAGCGGGCGGAATTTAATTTGAAAATTTGACGTGATACTGAGCATGCGCGCGCATGCGCAGTACAAAAAAAGTGTCATTTACGTGGGGTCAAGCTTATTTTACATAAAACACGCCCCCCTGTTCATCATTTGAATTCCGCGCCCTTACGTCGGGAGATTTACGCTACGCCGCCGTAACTTTAGAGGCAAGTGCTTTGTGAATACAGCACTTGCCTCTCAAAGTAGCGGCGGCGTAGCGTAACTACGATACGCTACGTCTGCCTAAAATTACGACGCGCTACGTGGATCTGGCCCAAAATCTTTTTTGATTTCTGTTTGTGTAATTTGCACCTTCAAAATCCCAAATTTACTCTGTTACAGTATGTTCTTCCCATATGTCCATGTTCAGCATTCTCCAAAATTCAATAACAATTTATAGAATAAAAGAAAAAGCAGATAGTGCCTGATAAATGTAATTCTCCTGAGGAAACTACTAACAGTGGTGAAACATGTAGAGAATTTTGTCATTTTGCACACTCTGAAATTGTACTGTATACCTTTTTGGATGGATTTTATTCTGTCAATTATTAACTTTTATGAATAAAATCTTTTTTAATATCGGTTTACGTAATTTGCACCTTCAAAATCCCAAATTTACTCTGTTACAGTATGTTCTTCCCATATGTCCATGTTCAACATTCTCCAAAATTCAATAACAATTTATAGAATAAAAGAAAAAGTAGATAGTAGTTTCCTCAGGAGAATTACATTTATCAGGCACCATCTACTTTTTCTCTTATTCTATAAATTGTTATTGAATTTTGGAGAATGTTGAACATGGACATATGGGAAGAACATACTTTAACAGAGTAAATTTGGGATTTTGAAGGTGCAAATTACACAAACCGATATCAAAAAAGATTTTATTCATAAAAGTTAATAATTGACAGAATAAAATCAATCCAAAGGTATACAGCACAGTTTCAGAGTGTGCGAAATGACAAAATTCTCTACATGTTTCACCACTGTTAGTGCCTGATAAATGTAATTCTCCTGAGGAAACTACTAACAGTGGTGAAACATGTAGAGAATTTTGTCATTTCGCACACTCTGAAACTGTGCTGTATACCTTTGGATGGATTTTATTCTGTCAATTTTTAACTTTTATGAATAGTGGCCCAGATTCACGAAGAAGTTACGTCGGCGTATCTATTGATACGCCGCGTAACTTCTAGGATGCTCCGGCGTATCTTTGTTTTGTATCCACAAAACAAGATACGCCTGAAGCTGGGCTAGCTGCGACTGACGTACGTCTTAGTACGCCGTCGGATCTAAGGTGCATATTTATGCTGGCCGCTAGGTGGCGCGTCCGTTGATTTATTCTGTCAATTATTAACTTTTATGAATAAAATCTTTTTTGATATCGGTTTGTGTAATTTGCACCTTCAAAAGTCCAAATTTACTCTGTTACAGTATGTTCTTCCCATATGTCCATGTTCAACATTCTCCAAAATTCAATAACAATTTATAGAATAAAAGAAAAAGTAGATAGTGCCTGATAAATGTAATTCTCCTGAGGAAACTACTAACGGTGGTGAAACATGTAGAGAATGTTCTCATTTCGCAAAACTGTACTGTAGACCTTTTGGATGGATTTTATTCTGTCAATTTTGAACTTTTATAAATAAAAACTTCTGTCAATTATTTAACTTTTATGAATAAAATCTTTTTTTGATATCGGTTTGTGTAATTTGCACCTTCAAAATCCCAAATTTACTCTGTTACAGTATGTTCTTCCCATATGTCCATGTTCAATATTCTCCAAAATCCAATAACAATTTGTAGAACGAAAGAAAAAAGTGAAAATGGTAATAGAAATGTTAAAAAGACAATTGAATCCCTTTAAACAAGCATTGGCGGATATGGCAGCAGGACGCAGAACTCGCTCAGCAGCTGGGAATCATGTGCCTTGGAACGCTGATTGACGTCCCAGCTTGAGAGAACTATCTGGCCTATATTTTGCAAGGTTGGATGCCGGGTGCCAAGCCAGAAACATATTACCTTGGGCGAGCGAGGCCCTGTTGTATTCTAAATTATTCATGGCAAAACGAGTACAAACCTGACGAGGGAAATACACGTTTTTTTTTTCCTTCTTCTCTTCCAAACCTGGCTGTACATCTCGGAGCATCCAAATCCTGATTTAGCTGGTGGTTGCTGAGTATCAATAATGAAAATGAAAACTCAGTTTAATTAAATTGCTGGAGGGAGCTGCAGGTTGTTGAGGTAGAGGGATGTTTGTGAGCGAGCAAAAGAAAAATATCAAATAACTCCCAGTTAAAGAAGAATTAAACAAAGCGCTGTTTGCATCCACAATTATTGCATAATGCGATTGTAATTTCATTTATTTATGGGATTTATTTAAAGCAGATATAAAATCACACATTAAAACAGCGCTGTATACATGATTACATCATTACGGCCCGGATTCCGATACCCTAGTGCAGGGGTCTCCAAACTTTTCAAACAAAGGGCCAGTTTATTGTCCTTCAGACTTTAGGAGGGCCGGATTTTGGTCAGCATGGGCAGAAAATGTCCCAGGCCCAGCGTCAGTGAGAATGAATGAGGGCCTCAAGGTTCGTGGTCAGGAGGAGGAGTAGTGCCCCTATTAGTGTGAGGAATAACATCCCATCATTGCTATCAGTGAAAGAAATAGTGCCTCCTTGTTGGTGTCAGTGGGAGACATAGTACCCCAACCAAGGGCCGGATAAAGGCTAGCAAAGGGCCGCATCTGGCCCCCGGGCCGCAGTTTGGAGACCACTGCCCTAGTGTATCTATCGGCTGGCGTAACGTATCTCAGATACATTACGCCGCCGTAAATTAGGGCGCAAGTTCCGTACTCAGAACTTGCGCCCTAAGTTAATGCGGCGTAACGTATGTGGTCCGGCGTAAGCCCGCGGAATTCAAATGTGGATGATGTGGGTGTGTTTTATTCAAATTAATTGTGACCCCACGTATTTGACGTTTTTTACGAACTGCGTGAAAGAATCCCAGTGCGCATGCTCGAAATTACGCCGCAAATCGTCATTGCTTTAGACGTGAACGTAACTTACGTACAGCCCTATTCGCGAACGACTTACGCAAACAACGTAAAATTTTAAAAATTTGACGCGGGAACAACGTCCATACTTAACATAGGATGCCCCTCATATAGCAGGGGTAACTTTACGCCAGGAAAAAGTCTGACGTAAACGACGTAAAAAATGCGCCGGGCGGACGTACGTTTCTGAATCGGCGTATCTACCTAATTCGCGTAAATCAACGGAAGCGCCACCTAGCGGCCAGCGTAAATATGCAACGAAGATACGACGGCTTAAGAGACTTACGCCGGTCGGATCTTATGCCCCGTACACACCATCACCATGTGATGAAAAAAAACTACATTTTCTGTGAAGTAAAAAATGACGTTTTTGAAACTTCAATTTTCAAAGACGAAGTTGCCTACACACCATCGTTTTTCTCACAATGTTCTAGCAAAGCGAGGTTACGTTCCACCACGTTTTTCCATTGAAGCTCGCTTCATAAGTAGCTTCTGGGCATGCGCGGATGAAAAAACGTCGTTTTAAACGACGTTTTTTGCTACACACGGTCAATTTCTGTGAAGTAAAAGTTGACGTTTTGAAAAACGACACATAAAATTGAAGCATGCTTCAATTTTTTTTTGGTCGTTTTTTAGAAGACATAAAACGGCGTTTTCCCCCACACACGGTCAATTAAAGTGACGTTTTTAAAAACTTCATTTTTTTTCATCACATAAAGTGATGGTGTGTACGGGGCATTAGGGAAATCTATGCATCACTGAGATGCCGATGCGCGTGCCTGGCGGCCGTGATGTCCGCCAGGCACCCGCGATCGGCGGTTACACAGACAAGGACGTGGATCTGTGTGTGTAAACAAACAGAGCTCCACGTCCTGTCAGGGAGAGAGGAGACCGATCTGTGTCCCTTGTACACAGATCGGTCACCTCCCCCAGTCAGTCCCCTCCCCCCCCCACAGTTAGAAACACTATGCAGGGTACACATTTAACCCCTTCCTCACCCCCTAGTGTTAACACCTTCCCTGCCAGTCACATTTATACAGTAATCAGTGCATATTTATAGCACTGATCGCAGTATAAATGTGAATGGTGCCAAAAATGTGTCAAAAGTGTCCGATGTGTCCGCCATAATGTCGCAGTCCCAATAAAAATCGCAGATCACCGCCATTACTAGTAAAAAAAATAATAATAATAATTTTGTCCATTATTTTGTAGGCGCTATTACTTTCGCGCTTATTGCGATTTTTTTATTTATTTTTTACCAAAAATATGTAGAAGAATACACACCTGCCTAGACTGAGATTTTTTTTTTGGTGTCTGTTTATCTCAAACAATTAACACAAGATTTCATCCGTGTCCTTCTTGTTATTCCCAGCATAATATGCACTTTACCAGAAACTCCTGAAGAAGCTCAAAGAGCGAAACATGTTGAGCGGTATCTTTTGTATACATGCTTGTGGTGGAACTTACAAAACTTAAAGGGGTTGTAAAGGTACAATTTTTTTTCCCTAAATAGCTTCCTTTACCTTAGTGCAGTCCTCCTTCAATTTTGCTTTTAAATGTCCTTATTTCTTTTGAGAAATCCTCACTTCCTGTTCTTCTGTCTGTAACTCCACACAGTAATGCCGTGTCGTGCTCGCCCCCTCCCTTGGACTACAGGAGAGTCAGGACGCTCACTAACACACAGCTCCTTTCTCTATCTGCAACGTAGAGAGCGTCCTGACTCTCCTGTAGTCCAAGGGAGGGGGCGAGCACGACACTCCACACCAGGGAGAAAGCCTTGCATTACTGGGTGGAGTTACAGACAGAAGAACAGGAAGTGAGGATTTCTCAGAAGAAATAAGGATATTTAAAAGCAAAATGGAAGGATGAGGTAAGTGAAGGAGGACTGTACTAAGGGAAAGGAAGCTATTTAGGGAAAAAAATTTGTACCTTTACAACCCCTTTAATGTGGATGATTTTTACCTTTTCATGTTTTCTACTTTTATAATAAAATATTGAAACTTATCGATGCTATCATTGAGCTAGATTCGCGTAGGACTTGCGTCGACGTATCTTCTTATACGCCTCGTAAGTCCACGGTTGCGCCGTCGTATCTATGCGCCGTATTCTTGAAACCAGATACGCCTGAATTTGTATCTTGGGTGCATATTTACGCTGGTCGCTAGGGGCACTTCTATTGATTTATCCGTTGAATATGTAAATGACCTAGATACGCCGATTCACGAACGTACTTGCGCCCGTCGCAGTAAGCTACGCCGTTTACGTAAGGCGTACGTCTGACGTAAAGTTATCCCACCTAAGGGCTCTTTCACACTGAGCGCCCGTACAGGTCCGTCTGTCAGTTTTTTTTTGCGGACCTGTACGGGCACTCCGTGCTCCTCTATGGAACCGCGGATGTCAGCGGTGACATCCGACCCGCTCTGATCCGCCAAAGTGTGACGGAGGAAAAACCTATTTTCCTTCCGTCTATCGGATCGGGTGAACACGGACATACGGTCCGTGTTCATCCGATCCCCCCCATAGGGGGGAGCGGAGAAAAGACAGGCCGGTCCCTGCACAGTGTGCGGGGACCGCCCTGTAATCCGCCGGCTCAGCGGGGATCAACGGAGCGATCCCCGCTGAGCAAGCGGAGGTGCACCGGGCAGATCATTACTGATCCGCCCAGTGTGAAAGAGGCCTAAAGCAGGGGTAAGTCATGTTAGGGTATGGACGTCGGAACAGCCGTCGTATTTTACGTCTTTTACGTAAGTCGTACCTGAATGGGGCTGGGCGTAGGTTACGTTCACATCGTACGCATTGAGACGTCGTATCTTAGGGAGTATATGATTCTGAGAATGCGCGAGCATGTGCGCGCATGCGCCGTTCATTTACATGGGGTCACGGTTCATTTTAATACAACACGCCCACTACCTTCCAAATTTGAATTAGGCGGGCTTACGCCGGCCCATTTACGCTACGCCACCGTAACTTAGGGAGCAAGTACTTTGTGAATACTGCTCTTGCCTCTCAGAGTTACGTCGGCGTAGCGCATATGAGATGCGCTATGCCCGCTCAACGATACGCCGAGCTACCTAAATCTAGCTCATTGTGTCTATACCATATCTATTCTGAATACCGTCAAAGTCCTGGAGGTTTGTTACCCCCCCTCCCCTTTTCTACTATAGACTATTTGGGATGTGGTGTTCTGTTTGATGTTTCTGCCTTAATCTTTATTTCAGTCCAAGCCTAAATTCAGACTGCACAGTCAGCTTATCCCTGGGGAAGAGGAGACTGAAAAAATGCTTCCTTCTACCTGCAGCAGACTGATGGCACCATCTCAGACTTGGTTGAGTCATTGATTGGCGCTCAAATGATGGCATTTTACCAACAGGTGGAGCTTTAAAATAAAAAATAAAATGCACCGTTGCTATGTATTGTGACATCATGAAAATATTCACACAGGGCCAGATTCAGAAAGAGAGTACGCCGGCGTATCTACTGATACGCCGGCGTACTTTCAAATTTGCTGTGTCGCATCTTTAGTTTGAATCCTCAAACCAAGATACGATGGCTTCTGGCTTCTATCCGACAGGCGTACGGCTTCGTACGCCTTCGGATCTAAGGTGCAATACTTCGGCGCCCGCTGTGTGGCGTTCGCGTCGTTTTCCGCGTCGGGTATGCAAATTTGCTTTTTCCGTCGATCCACCAAGGTACGCGCGGCCGTCGCATTCTCTTACGTCGTCGCTAGTTGGCTTTTTCCGGCGTATAGTTAAAGCTGGTATTTTGCGGCGTATAGATAGACTTGCCATGTTAAAGTATGGCAGTCGTTCCCGCGTCGAAATTTCCAATTGTTTTTTTTTTGGCGTAAGTCGTCCGTGAATAGGAAAGGACGTAACTCACGTCTAAGTTAAAAAAATGACATTGTTGCGACGTCATTTCGCGCAAAGCGCGGCGGGAATTTTCGAAACGGAGCATGCGCAGTTCAATCGGCGCGGGGACGCGCTTCATTTAAATGAATAACGCCCCCTACCCGCCGATTTGAATTCAGCAGCTAGAAATACACTACGCCGCCGTAACTTACGGCGCGAAATCGCTGAGGATTCGAAATTCCGCCAGGTAAGGTACGGCAGCGTAGCGTATCTCTGATACGCGGCGCAAGTGCAATTCTATGTGAATCTGGCCCACAGACTTGTAAAGTTACTGAAAGTCTGCCCAAGTTGTCAGTATGAGAATACAATACTTTTAGTCCACGTTATTGATTACAGACATGTTAACACAAACTGGCACTTAATGTTATTTATGGAAATAATAAATTGGAAAGAAAAATGTGACAGCTTCTGGTTTCATGTCACATTAGGGGGAAAAAAATGGTTCCATTAGATACATAACAGCAAGTAAATATATATCAGAGTAGAAGCCATCACAGTGGTTTTAAATGCAGGGACTGAATGCATCGATGGACAATTTATCCGCTACTTGAACAAGTACCATTGCCGAATTATGTAAAGCGGGTGCAGCTGCCGAAGCATTTGGTATCCTTGGGTTATTATTGTAACATAAAGTTAGATCAGCTGAATTATTTGTGTGCATTATCCGAAGACCACTAGCAACGGGATAAAGATTACTTGCTATGAGGGAAACTGAGGACAAAGCCATATAAAAGCTTAATTGCTATACATACAAGTGCATACAATATTACAGAATACAATATGTCCTTGTGGACGCTTAAAAGGAACAAATCTGCCATCTCTTTTGGATCCAATTTGTTTACAAAAAATATATACATACTTTTTTCCTGCCACCTTCAGGCTGGTCTAGTGACGTAACTGACCCCACCCAACGCGTTTTGTCACAGCTAGACTTCAAAATCTCTCCTGAAGGAGTCTGGATGTGACAAAATGCGTTGGAAAATAGTCAGTGACTACATTACTTTTTTTTAAAAGGTTGGTGATTTGAAAGTGCCATTGAAAACCAATAAATGTGGTATTTTTTTTAAAGGAAGAAGGGTTAAAAAGCGAAACTATGTATTTTTTTTTTTTAAACAACAAACATATACTTACCTCCACTATGCAGTTCATTTTGCACAGAGTGGCCCCAAACATCCTCTTCTGGGGTCCCACGGCGGCTGTCTCGGCTCCTCCCCACAAGAGCTAACCCCCTGTGGGAAGCTCCCTCCCTAGGGGGTTACCTTGCGGGCGCACTCCCATGTTATACACTCATCGTGCATAGATGTCATTGGATTTGATTGACCGCAGCGGGAGCCAATGGCTGCGCTGCTATCAATCTATCATATGAGGAGCCGATCAGCCATGGAGAGAATGACACGGGATCATGCCCTCGGAAATTCGGGGCTCAGGTAAGTAAAACGGGGGCTCGGGGGGGCCGGACACAGCAAGGTGTTTTTTTACTTTAATGCATAGGATGCATTAAGGTGAAAAAACACCAAGGTTTACAAACCCTTTAAAATACCATCGACTACCAATAAATGTGGCATCTTTTTTTTAATTTTTGCACACATGTTAAAATCTGCTTTTTTGGTCTAAAAAACTAAAAGCCGCCAGAACATTATTTATTTTCTGAAATTAGAGGTGCAGTGGACATACCAGTGTTGGGTGAGCCGAGATGTGTAACATGTTGAAACTGTGTAAAGGTTAGTACACCCTGAAGGGCCTGAAGTATGACTTGGGCAGGAGGCCAATATGTGTTCCTGGTGGCCCCAGGAGATAAAAAGGATTGGTAACCCAAACTTCTTGTGTTTCTTGGTTCTACGGGAGGCTTCAAGATGTAGGAACTGAGTAACTCACTGCTAAGGGGCCCTCTTACAATGTAAACCATTCAGAAAAGAAAAATTGAGCATTTCATTATTGGGTGAGCGGAGGCATGTCTAATCTGTGTAAGGGTTAGTATTGCCTGAAGTATGACTTGGGCAGGAGACCAGTATGTGTTACTGGTTGTAAAGCAGCAAAGAGTTCCCCAGCAGGTAAGAAGGATTGGTAACCCAAACTTCGTGTGTTTCGTGGTTCTACAAGAAGCTCCCAGGTGTAAGAACTGGCTGAATAACCCACAGCTAGGGGGCCCTTTTACAAACTTTTATGTAAAGCATTCAGAAAAGCCAGCTCTGATTGAGCATTTTATCACTGGGTGAGCAAAGACACGTTAAATGCCTAATTTGAGCAAGGGTTAATATTGCCTGCAGGGCCTGAAGTATGACTTGAACAGGAGACTGATATGTGTTTTTGGTGGCCATAGGGTGGTGAGGAGTTCCCCAGCTGGTAAGAAGGATCCATAATCCAAACCATCCATGCTTTATGGTTCAACAGGCGGCTCCCAGGTGCAAGAACTGACCCACTACTCGGGGCCTCTCGTACAAACTCTTAAATAAAGCATTCAGAAAATCTAGTGCCAATCAGACCTTCCATTGTTGGATGAGCATGGATGTGTAACACGTCTTCTGTGTAAGGGTAAGTATACCCTCAATGGCCTGAAGTATAACTTGGGGGGGGGGGGGTGTTCCTGGTGGCCATAAGATGTCAAAGAGTTTCCCAGTAGGCAAGAAGGATACATAACCCAAACACATTTATGAGAAAGGAAACCATAGGGTCTGTAATTCCTCTGGACATCTCGCCTGTGTACGAGACGACCAGGGCGTATTCTGCTCTCTTTGCAGATGCTGCCTGTCCAGCAGAGCATCACCTCCTCCTCATGAATGCAAACTGGGTAACCCCCCCCCCCCCGGCTCTGTTGTGAACTGTTACTACCAGTGGCGTCTGGTGCTCAACATTTTTGAGGGGGGGGGCAAACAAACTGAAAAAAAAAAACTAAATTGCAGTCACTGTGCCCATCAAGCGCAGCTACTGTGCCCATCAAACGCAGCTACTGTGCCCATCAAACGCAGCCACTGTGCCCATCAAACGCAGCCACTGTGCCATCAATTGCTGCCACTGTGACCATCAAATGCAGCCACTGTACCCATCAATTTCTGCTAGTGTGCCCATCAATTGCTGCCAGTGTGCCCATCAATTGCCGCTGCTGTGCCCATCAATTGCCACCAGTGTGCTCATCATTTGCCGCTACTGTGCTCATCAATTGCTGCCAGTGTGCCCATCAATTGCCGCTACTGTGCCCATCAAATGCTGCCAGTGTGCATCCCCCGCCTGACACTTATCTTTCTTAGTGAGGAAGCCGGTCACGGCGGTGGTATCCTCCATGCTCCTCAATGTCTTCCCCCGTCCTCTCTTCCCGTCCTCTGCTATGATAGGACGCCTGATAGGTGTCGAATCACAGCGCTTGTTGTTTCAGCCAATCAGATGACAGGTAACAGGTAATATTCATTCGCTTTTCTAACACAACGCTGAGTGAACTGTGAGCGCCCAGTATGGCGCCCGCTGTTTACCTTTTTGGACACCTATTAGAGTCTATGGATCTAATCAGGTGCTTCCAAAAAATACCCTGCCGCTGTAATTCAGGCTGCCCGCACCCGAAAAGGGGCCGGCACCTGAATAGGGGGTAGCAGGGGCGACCATAGATAGATTCATGCATGCATTGCATAGCATGAATCTATCTATGGTGATAGACAGGTGGCAGGAGAAAGGGGGCGGTGCCCGTGTGCCCTTTATGGACGCACCGCCACTGGTTACTACATTCTTCAATTCAAGTTCTTTATTGCACCCCCCATGTGGGAATTATTGTCCTCACACCCCATTTACAAGCATGTGGGACTTAAGTGGTTAAAGTTCACATGTTTTTGTAGTAATTGGTTTTAGATCGTCTTTCGGGTAAGTCCAACCTTTAAATCCTGAGCTTCCTGAGCATTTCACACGGCCTAAAAATCACGACCTTTGCCAATTAATCTTTTTTGTATGTGCCGTTCTTTTAGAACCCAGACCGGATGTCCCTCTGGACTCCGTTAGGCTATTGTGTTCAGTAAAGCGCAATGCTATTGATTGGAAGGCGCCAAGTCAAACAGGGATGTCCAAACAAGAGCACATTTTCTTTTTGGGTCAGTGAGCTAACACTATAAACTAAGCCTGTGTAGGTATTTTCTATGGTTTAGAGGTAACACATATATTTACTGCTCACATCAAGTGTGTCTGGTATTACGCTGTCATTCCGGTAATAATGGTATCAGTTCCCAGCTGAAGCGACTAGAGCAAAAATCAGATTTTTTTCCCATTCTTTTCCCGCAACTAGTGCCTTCTTTGTATATACACTATTATATATATATATATATATATATATATATATATATATATATATATATATATATATATATATATATATATATATATATATATATATATATATATATATATATATATATATATATATATATATATATATATATATATATATATATATATATATATATATATATATATTTTTATTTTTTTTTATTTTTTTCAGGTATACCTTTCAAAGTGACGAGCCTAGGCACCCCTTAAAATATGTGTTGCAATAATGCACCTTCATTAATGGAATGTGATAAAGTATATGTGAACCCCCACTATGTAAAACAACACATTGGCCCAGATTCACAGAGAGGTGGGCGCACATTACGCCGCCGTAGCGCACACACCGTACGGCACGCCAACGTAGCGTGGAGAGGCATGCATTGCATTCATCAAGCCAGTGCTCCCAAGGCTGCGCCAGCGTGGCGTGGGTTTCGAAGGCGCACGCCGGCATAGGTGGAAGTGGGCGTGACCCCATGCAAATGATGGGCTGAGCGCTTTGAACATAACGTACGCCCAGCCAGACGCACGTCCAACGCGAAGTGCGCTAGCTTGTGTTCCCTGGTGCAGACGACATGTCATACAGTGACATTGAGAAGGAGAAGCGAAAGAAGAACTTCTCCGTGCCTGATGACGCAGTAGTGCTATGACCATGGCTGCCCCTGGCATGTTGGCATACGGATGTGTTGTTCTGCAAGTGTGGTTGCTCTGCTCGTCCTTAACGGTGCTGCTGCAGCTGCTCTCCAGCTGATATCTGCATGTCTGTTGCCGGGTTGCGCCTCATGTATGGGGAATAACTTTACGCCGGACGTACAACTTACGCGCATCTCGCGTAGCATGCCCCCGGGCGCACGCACGTTTGTGAATCGCCGTATTCCCCTCATTTGCATGTTTGAATGGCTAATCAATGGGTGCAGCACCATGCGTCCAGCCCATATGTGCGCCCACCCTACGCCGGCGTGTGCA
The DNA here is from genome assembly GCF_905171775.1 of Rana temporaria. Lineage (NCBI taxonomy): Eukaryota > Metazoa > Chordata > Amphibia > Anura > Ranidae > Rana > Rana temporaria. Next base: position 132,286,647 of record NC_053500.1, on the reverse strand, counting down.
AGCTACGTCGGCGGGGTGTAGCCTGTCTTTAGGCGCATGTTGGTTCGTGGGTCTGCCGCACACATACGCCGGCGCACATTTGCACTTACGTCGGCGTAACGTGCTATACGTCGGCGTAAGTGCTTCGTGAATCCGGGCCATTCAGTTTAACACAGAAATGAAAAGCAAAACATTTCTGCATATATATAAAAACGCATTATAAATACCTTTTTTTTTTTTTTTTAAGTGATCAGGTAATCTCTGTTTTCAGCTGCATAGGGGGGCTTAGAGAGCTAGAGGTGGAGAAACAGCAGTACACTAGTCTTCCCAGTAAATAGCTGTGCAGGGTGTGTGTGTGAGCAGACACCTGACCATTGGAGGATAGGCAAGTTATGTTCTCAGCACAACCAGAAAACTGACCACACTGGGATGAATGTGCTTCTATGCTTTGTGTGGTCAGTTTAGAATAGGAAAGTGGGAGGACTGGCAGGGATTTCACACAAGGGAAGCAATACAAAGAGAACAAAATACGTTTTTGTACAAGTACATGGTACAGTAGGCATATATCAGGAATATGAAATGTTGGGGTAACATATTTTTAACATGTGAATTTCAACGAAAGCCTCCACCTCATAAGAATAGCCGCTTACCAGTTCCTTGTGACCTATTACAGGCGGTCTTTCCTGCTTGTGGCTATATACCCAGTCTGGGCCTTTAGTCATCCAATGCAATGCCTGTCAAGCCTACACCGCCTGGAAGGGCCCGATCACACATGAACCCCCAAAAAGAGTTAAGGCCTCCATAGTGTGCAATCTTAGGCATTTATTGTTAAAAAATAAGCCAGTCAATAAGCCAGGCTGTCCTTCCGGGACCTGCGCAAGCATGGTGACATCAGCACGTCGCTCCTCCCTTTGCGTCTTGTCACAGATGACGTCAGGGCTGTCTTAATAAGAGGGCACAACTGGGCACTGCCCAAGGGCCCCAGCTGCATGGGGGGGGGGGGGTGTTACATACACTGATCTACCTGACACACACTGACCTACCTGACCTACACTGACCTACCTGACACTTACTAACCTACCTGACATACACTGACCCACACTGACCTACCTGACCAGACTTCAGGTAATGTGACCTCCTCCTGCAGCTCAGCCATAGTGTGCGGCGCGCCCATCACAGTAGAGTAGACAGCAGGCACTCCAGGCAGCCGCAGCCAGACCTAGAGCCATGATAGGACAGGACACAGGACAGGAGGACTGGAGAGGAGAGGCGGACAGGACAGGACAGGACACAGGACAGGAGAGCCATGCCCGTGACAGGACAGGACACAGGACAGGTGGGCAGGAGAAGAGAGCCCCCCGCCTGAGCGGAGAACTTTTCACAGTGACGCGGCGAGGCGGCCGCATTATAATTCCCGCCTTCTGGAGCCTGCAGCGCCTCTGATGGATGTCACATCACACGTCCCACGGCCCTGGCATTCATTGGACCAGTGTGATGTCCTTTATAGGCGCCTCCTGGACATGGCAGCACCTATGATGGATGTCTCACTGGTCCAATGCCAGGATCGCAGGCGGGACCATGTGACGTCCAATAGACTTGGGAGTTAGGACTTTGTGCTCGCTGCTCGGATCGATCCCCGCTCATGCGCAGTGTGGCGCCGCACTCTCTTGGGGGACTCGGTGCTAATAATTGTTTTATAAATGGCCGAGATTCTGGGGTTTTCGGGGACCCATTCGGGACTCCGGCCCCCCCAGCTCCCCCCTCCCGACACCACTGTCAACCTCTGCTCATCTTTGACCTTGACCCTGCTCTTGATTTGGGGCCTCCTGCTCAACTGTTACCAAATTAAGTTTGAAACCTGACTCTACTGGTCTTGATGAAGACAGAGTGCCCTCATTGCTGTGCTTCTGCTTACCAGACACCAGCGCTCCCAAGTTCAAGTGTGTGGTTCCAGTTGACTCGCACCTGCACCCTTCCATTTTCCTAGAAATCCCTGTCCCAACTTTCATATGGGATTTGTGTAGGAGGCCACCATCATCATCTCGGGCTCTCCATCATACAGGTATTTGGCAGACACACAGGCCCAGATTCTCGTCCAGCGGCGTAATTTTGTGCGGGCGTAACTTATCCGCTTTACGTTACGCCTCCGCAACTTACACGGGCAAGTGCTGTATTCTCAAAGCACTTGCTCCACGTAAGTTGCGGCGGCGTAGCGTAAATCGTCCGGCGTAAGCCTGCTTTATTCAAATTTGGATCAGGGGGGCGTTTTTTATGTAAAACTACTGTCACCCGACGCGATTGACGTTTTTGCGGAACGGCGCATGCGCCGTCCGTGGAATTTCCCAGTGTGCATTGCTCCAAAGTACGCCGCAAGGACGTCATTGGTTTCGTCGTGAACGTAAATGACGTCCAGCCCCATTCACGAACGACTTACGCAAACGACGTAACTTTTTCAAATTTCGACGCGGGAACGACGGCCATACTTAACATTGGCTGCGCCTCATATAGCAGGGGCAACTATACGCCGGGAAAAGCCTAACGTAAACGTCGTAACTTTACTGCGTCGGCCGCGCGTACGTTTGGGAATTCGCGTATCTAGCTAATTTGCATACTCGACGCGGAATTAGACGGAAGCGCCACCTAGCGGTCAAAAAAAATATGCAGTTAAGATCCGACGGCGTAAGAGACTTACGCCTGTCGGATCTAATGGATATCTATGCGTAACTGATTCTAAGAATCAGACGCATAGATACGACGGGTCGGATTAGGACTTACGACGGCGTACATGGCGCTGCGCCGCCGTAAGTCCTTTCAGAATCTGGGCCACAGCCTCTAATTAAATGAATTCTTTGGATTTCAGTTCTATCTCAAGAATGAGGGTTTCTCTTATCATATCTTATGAATGGTGTATATCATCCACCAGCCCAAAACCCAACCCATTGCCAAAACCCATCGAGGACTCAATGAGCTTGATGACCAAAGCCTTGCTCAAAGGTGACTTGACCACTTTGCCGATCAGGCCCTCAATCCAGTCCTTTCTTCCATTCCTGTGGCCAAGAAGGAGTTAACCGTGGGTACGTCAAGCTGATTTATCATCACAGCGGCGCAGCGAACCCGGCGTGAAAGATGTAGCACTCAGACTGTAAAAGCCGCCAGTTCTGTCGCAATCAATGACATTTTTATTTGCAACTTATTGTAATGTATGTAATGTTTAGGCTTTGCTGTCTTGTGTTTGTGCGGAGGCCTGGAAGAATAAATCTCTTTAAAAAAACATGTGTGCCGAAGGTTGAATTTCAATCGTGCAGCATCCACGGCAAGAACGGCGTCCCATTATTTGAACCTAAGCTCTCCACGAACCTTCACCCGCCGCAGTTTATTCTGAAGAGGTTCAATGCCTGCCTTGAAACATGTTGGAGTCGATTAGTACACAGAAAAACACGTGAACATTCCAGGCCAAATTATAACATATTTTTTTTGTCCCCCTCTTAATGACGAATTGAGCTGTCCCAGTGAAATGCAAAGAAAATCCAAGGCAGCATGCACTGAGGATTGCAGTGATGGTATCACAGTGCCCCCTGGTGTCGGCTATGGTGTACTGGATGCTCATACCTAAAAGCATCAGCTTGTGTATCGACTTGGTAGAAGAACACTCATAAAATACATTGGCCCGGATTCAGAAAGGAGATACGATGGCGTATCTCCGGATACGCCGTCGTAACTCTGAGTTGCGGGGTCGTATCTATGCGACTGATTCATAGAATCAGGTTACGCATAGATTTCCCTAAGATCCGACCGGCGTAAGTGTCTTACACCGTCGTATCTTAGGCTGTATATTTACGCTGGCCGCTAGGTGGCGCTTCCATATAGTTACACTGTGAATATGCTAATTAGGTAGATACGCCGATTCAGAAACGTACGTCCGGCCGGCGCATTTTTTTAAGTCGTTTACGTTAGGCTTTTTTCGGCGTAAAGTTACCCCTGCTATATGAGGCGTTGCTAATGTTAAGTATGGACGTCGTTCCCACGTCGAGTTTTGAAAAATTTGCGTAAGTCGTTCACGAATAGGGCTGTACGTAAGTTACGTTCACGTCTAAAGCAATGACGACTTGCGGCGTAATTTCGAGCATGCGCACTGGGATTTTTTCACGAACGGCGCATGCGCCGTTCGTAAAAAACTTCAAATACGCGGGGTCACAGTTAATATACATAAAACATTTTCTTGTGAAAAAAAATATACATAAAACATGCCCACATCGTCCACATTTGAATTAGGCGGGCTTACGCCAGGCCAAATACGTTACACCGCCGTAACTAAGGGCGCAAGTTGTTTCTGCATACAGAACTTGCGCCCTAAGTTACAGCGGCGTACCGTATCTGCGATACGTTACGCCCGCCCATAGATAGACCATTCTATTTGAATCCGGGCCACTAAGTCAATGATGATTTAGAGCCCATTCACACCTAGGCGTTTTGTCGCCTGTAGCGCGACGCTCACAAACGCCAGAGGGACCAAAATACATGAAAGTCTATGGGGATGGTTCACATCTGAACGCTGATGCGCCTGACGCCCATCGCCTGTAGCCAAAAAAAGTTCCGGACCCTTTTTTGTCGCGCGTATCGGGCGGTTTGGGCGTATTTGAGCGTTTCCATTTCCCATAGAAAGTAATGGAAACGCTCGATTCAAGCGACTTGCGCGACAACGGGCGTTTGCTACGGGCGTTTCGTCGCTTTAATCAATAGAACTTGTCGCCCAGGCAGAAGATTAAAAAAATCTACCAACATAGCAACAAGTGATGAAAAGATGATAGTTTTTCCTATTGGCTAAAATAAAAAACGTCAAAGTACAAAAACGTCGGACAACGCTGTATGCAAACGCGCAAATAAGCATGAATACGCGCGACAAAACGCCGGAAAAAAACGCAGAACGACCGACGCTCAGGTGTGAATGCAGTCTTAGACAGACGAAGCGTGCAAGAAGCCTAATTTCTGAACATCAAGCCATCTGACCTCACAAAAAAGCGCTACAGAAAAAAAAATGGCCCTGTATAATAAAAGAATCATAAAGGACTTATTCACAAAGGTAAGAAAAATCCAGGTAAGTTTAGTTCTATTGGATTTGCTTGCTGCATTTGTAGAAATGTATACAAAGGGGGGGTCAGGGCCGATCCTAGGCAGGGTGCTCCGCTCCGCACCCAGGCTGTCACGGTTATTACCGTCCCAAGCAGACGGCGAGGCGTGGTCATGCCCCAAGTGGCTCTGGGTGGTATTGAACCGGGGACCTCTCTGTTGCTGCTTCGGTTCTTTACTTCTGAGCCACTCCTCAGTTTGGTATTCTGCTTGCTTTCCAGCTAAGGTGGTTCTGAATGATGTGCTGATCACCTTTCTCTGGATCTCCTTGCAATCTGCACCTGTTTCCCCTGGTCCAGCTGAGACAGGTTACCCAATCCACTAGGGTATAAAACACTGCCCCACTCTGAGGGATTTGTCAGTTCATTGTGATTGTCCTAGGTTCCTGTATTCCTGTGCTTTGTTTCAGCTACAAGACTGACTCCGGCTTCTGACCCTGGCTATGTTTATCGTGTATTCTGAATTCTGGAATCCCTGACCACGGCTTAACTTTGACCATCCTTTGGCAAATCCAGGGATCAAGCCCCCGTGCACAGACTCACAGCCTAGGTAGCTTCTTACTTTGTTACCGTGGGCTGTGTGTATTTGTAAGGGTGAGCATACAACTCTGCAATATGGACTCCAGCCAAGGTAAGCCCTTACACAGGCGCTGCAGAGGTGGGGGGGCGCTGAAGCTCCAAAGTGCTCCCCTCCCTCCTCCTTGTGTCCAGAGGCGGAGCGCATGTAACGGGTGCTGCGGTTCCCCGTCCCCCTTGCTCTCTCCGCTGGCAACTGACAAGAGCGCATACCTCCCACTGTCCCCGGAATCCGGGTTGGAAACCACAGCAGAGCCTAGTTCTGGAACACGTTCCGGCACTAGGCTCCACTAATTAATTCTGTCCGGTGTGCATGGAGCAGTCTCCTGTCTGCCCCGCCCCCTCTGCGTGTGTCGGCTCTTTTCCCATAGGCGGTGTGATGAGAGGCTTCTGGGGTTGGCCGGAGCTGCTGCCAATCATCCCGTGCACTCCCAGAAATGCTCTCCGAGTGCCACCCTCCAAGTAACCAAAGATGCCACGTATGCCCCGCCCCCCTTTGATATGCTTCTGCTCCCAGCGCACCCGAGCTACAGGGATCTATTGGACAAGTACTGATCTATGGGGACACCTGATGTGGGGGGGCTCTGATGGGGACACCTGATGTGGGGGGCTCTGATGGGGACACCTGATGTGGGGGGCTCTGATGGGGACACCTGATGTGGGGGGCTCTGATGGGGACACCTGATGTGGGGGGCTCTGATGGGGGACACCTGATGTGGGGGGCTCTGATGGGGGACACCTTCTGTGGGGGGCTCTGATGGGGGACACCTGATGTGGGGGGCTCTGATGGGGACACCTGCTGTGGGGGGGGGGGGGGCTCTGATGGGGGACACCTGATGTGGGGGGCTCTGATGGGGAACACCTGCTGTGGGGGGCTCTGATGGGGGACACTAATGAAGACTTCTTAGGGGAGCATCTCTGTGTATCAATCGTAGCCATAGAAACATTTGTAAAGGGGAGGAGTTAGTAAGATGACCACGCCTATGTGGGGGCGCCAGAAATATTTCTGAACCCAGGCATCTGTGACCCTAGGATCGGCCCTGGGGGGGGGGGGGTCATTCACGAAAGGCAAATGCACTTTGCACTACAAGTGCAAACTACAAGTGCAAAGTGCACTTGAAATTGCACTGAAAGTGCACTTGGGGGGGTCGATGTGAAATGAGGGGAAGTTCTGCTGATTTTATAATCCAATCATGTGCAAGCTAAAATGCTGTTTTTTATTTTCCTTGCATGTCCCCCTCGGATGTGTGTAACAGTCAGAACTGCTGAGATTTATATTGCAATACTTTATGAGAATAGTAATTGATCAGTGGGAAAAGCGAGGTGTTGTGTCTGGAATTGATATTTGCTGTGCTTAACATGATTGCTTACCAATATCATGGCAAATTGTTATTCCAAGTGTCTTGAATTTGATACAAAATGATTTTACTGTTGATATACATTTGATATTTTATTATACAATTGTGTGTCTCTGTGCTTTAAAGTCTGACAGTTGTTTTTTTTGTTTAAATAAAATGATAAATTATTAAAAATAGACAGAGTTGTGATCTGGCTATTGGATAGACTGCAGAAGTGGCGGCTGGTGCTTTATTTTTGGGGGGGGGGGGGGTGGCAAACAAACCTTTCTCCCCACCCGGCCGCTTCCACTCGCCCGCCGACTCACCATCTTCACACTTACCCCATCCATGTCGCGGGTGGCTTCGGCCGCATCTACTCCCGGCCAATCCGGACATTTCTCCTCCAGGCCAATCCGGTCTTGGGACCCGCTTCCTGTCCTGATTGGCCAGGAGGAGAAGCAGGAAGACAATAGCGAATCAACATTCGCTAATGTCATAAGTGGGTGGGCTCGGGGCGCAGTGCTCTGCGCCCCGTGCCCACCCTTTTTTAACCCAATTAAAGCCTCCGACTCTGATCATGTGATTCACAAAAAAACAAATAAAAAAACTTGTATAACTCTGTGCATATGGTGCCCTGTATGAAGATTTGGGGGGGGCGGCACCCCTTCGCTCTTTATAGACGGGCCACTGCTGTACTGCAAGAGAGGTAAGTATTAGTGACAGAATCAAAAAAATGTCTGAAGTTTTACTTTAACAGAAGGTTCCATATTTTAACCAAAATGTAGAAAACTGTTTTGTCTTTGCATTACACTTTAACTTTACATAACTTTAAAATGGTTCTCCTTAACCACTTGAGGACCGCCTCGCGCAGATATACGTCTGCAGAATGGCACGGCTGGGCACAAGGGCGTACATGTACATCCCCTCTAAGAGCCCAGCCGTGGGTTGCGCAGCTCCGGTCCTCAGCTCCGTGACCGCCCCCGCGGGAACCGCGGACCCGATCGCCGCCGGTGTCCCGCGATCGGGTCACAGAGAGGAAGAACGGGTAGAGGTAAGTGTAAACAAACCTCTCCCCGTGCTTCCGAGTGAGACTGTCACTGATCGTCTGTTCCCTGTCATAGAGAACGACGATCAGTGACATCACACGCCCAGCCACGCCCCCCCACAGTAAGAACACTCCCTTAGGGCACACTTAACCCCTACAGCGCCCCCTCCTGGTTAACCCCTTCACTGCCAGTGTCATTTTTACAGTAACCAGAGCATTTTTATAGCACTGTTCGCTGTAAAAATGACAATGGTCCCAAAATAGTGTCAAAAGTGTGTGAAGTGTCCGCCATAATGCCGCAGTCACGATAAAAATCACTCATCGCTGCCATTACTAGAAAAAAAAATATTAATAAAAATGCAATAAAACTATCCCCTATTTGGTAGACGCTATAAATTTTGTGTAAACCAATCAATAAACGCTTATTGCAATTTTTTTTTTTTTTTTTTTTTTTTTTACCAAAAATAGGTAGAAGAATACGTATCGGCCTAAACTGAGGGAAAAAAACGTTTTTTTATATCTTTTTTGGGGGATATTTATTATAGCAAAAAGTAAAAAATGTTGCATTTTTTTCAAAATTGTCGCTCTAGTTTTGTTTATAGCGCAAAAAATAAAAAACGCAGAGGAGATCAAATACCACCAAAATAAATCTCTATTTGTGGGGAAAAAAGGACCCCAATTTTGTTTGGTAGCCATGTCGCACAAAAAGGGGCTAGGTCCTTTACCTGCATAATTGTCCGGGTCTTAAGTGGTTAAAGCGAATGCAAAAATCCCTGAAATTAGAACGAAAATGCATTCGGACGGAAAAAACGAATGCACATGTCTAGTTGCAGGCGAGACCCATTAAAATTCAGCTTCGGAGCCCCATAAATAACTGTTACACCCTGCGTGCTACCTAAGCCATATTGGCCAGATTCAGAGACAGTTACGCCGGCGTATCGGTAGATACGCCGTCGTAACTCTGAATCTACGCCGTCGCAAGTTTAAGCGTATTCTGGAAAGCAGATACGCTTAAATTAGGCTAAGATACGAGCGGCGTAAGTCTCCTACGCAGTCGTATCTTAGGGTGCATATTTACACTGGCCGCTATGTGGCGCTTCCGTTGATTTCGGCGTAGAATATGCAAAAGAGCTAGATACGCCGATTCAGAAACGTACGTGTGCCCGGCGCATTTTTTTACGTCTTTTAAGTAAGGCTTTTTCCGGCGTAAAGTTAGTCGAACAAAAAGCTGGCCTAGCCAATGTTTAGTATGGACGTCGTTCCCGCGTCAAATTTGGAAAATTTTACGTTGTTTGCGTAAGTCGTCCGTGAATGGGGCTGGACGTCATTTACGTTCACGTCGAAACCAATACGTCCTTGCGGCGTACTTTGAAGCAATTCACACTGGGATATGTACACGGACGGCGCATGGGCCGTTCGTAAAAAACGTCAATCACGTCGGGTCACGAGTAATTTACATAAAACACGCCCCCCCTCATCCTCTTTTGAATTAGGCGCGCTTACGCCGGACCATTTACGCTACGCCGCCGTAACTTAGGAGGCAAGTGCTTTGTGAATAAAGCACTTGCCTCTCTGACTTACGGCGGCGTAGCGTATATGCGATACGCTACGCCGCCGCAAAAGTGAGCCGCCCTACCTGAATCCAGCTATATGTCTATATTCTATGTAGAAGCTGGATGGGATTATATAACGGGAACGGAATGCTGGGAATCTTTACAATCGTTACAATCTCTGTATTTCAGCCTTCCTGCTACATATGTGGAAGAAGCCACCCACAACGACTCCTTCTATGTCCCAGTACAGTATAAACATATGCAAAGACGGTGTTTGCTTTTTGTCTCATTCCCACCTCCTTTCTCTATTCAGAAGATTACAGACGTCCCTGTAGCTGCTGCCAGCACACGTGACAGTCACCGTCCACCTTGCGTGTTACCTGGAGCTGCTTCCTGACTCTTCCCAGATCCTCCTCCGCCCCTCCCAGGCCAGGTAACTCTACTCCGCACACAACCCTTCGCACACCTGGAGACTGCAAACACCGCGCTGAAATCACTGGATTCACAAGTTTCACTGTGAGCTTTAACTGATGAGGATTTCATGACCTCAAGAGCCCCACCATGGCCTTCACCAAGACTGCGAAAGATCCTTTCAGTACCCATGTGGGGCATCTCATAGGTAAGCAATACTAGGAGTTAGCTTGGCATACTGTCAACCCTAGATTAAAATGCTAAGCCTAAGTGTACCCCTTTAACCACTTAAGACCCGGACCTTTAGGCAGCTAAAGGACCCGGGCAGTTTTTGCGATTCGGCACTACGTCGCTTTAACTGACAATTGCGCGTCATTTGCATATTCTACTCCGAACTCAACGGAAGCGCCACCTAGCGGCCAGCGTAAATATGCACCCTAAGATACGACGGCGTAGGAGACTTGCGCCGCTCGTATCTTAGCCTAATTTAAGCTTATCTGGTTTCCTAGAATACGCTTAAATTTACGACGGCGTAGATTCAGAGTTACGACGGCGTATCTACTGATACGCCGGCGTAACTGTACCTGAGCGGGGGGGTGGGGCGGCCTAACTGTAGATAAGCGGGGGGGAAATGTAGTCTCGGGGTTAATGGAGAATTTGGTGGTGGGTTATTTGTCAGGTGAATGGGCCACTTGCCACCAGATGCAGTGCCGCTTGCCACCCATAGCCTGCCACCAGATGCAATGCCTCTTGCCACCCATATCCTGCCACCAGATGCAGTGCCTCTTGCCACCCATAGCCTGCCACCAGATGCAGTGCCTCTTGCCACCCATATCCTGCCACCAGGTGCAGTGCCTCTTGCCACCCATAGCCTGCCACCAGATGCAGTGCCGCTTGCCACCCATAGCCTGCCACCAGATGCAGTGCCTCTTGCCACCCATAGCCTGCCACCAGATGCAGTGCCTCTTGCCACCCATAGCCTGCCACCAGATGCAGTGCCTCTTGCCACCCATAGCCTGCCACCAGATGCAATGCCACCCATTGCCTGCCACCAGGTGCAGTGCCTCTTGCCACCCATAGCCTGCCACCAGATGCAATGCCACCCATAGCCTGCCACCAGATGCAGTGCCTCTTGCCACCCATAGCCTGCCACCAGTTGCAGTGCCTCTTGCCACCCATAGCCTGCCACCAGATGCAGTGCTGCTGTCACTCCCTCTGCATGAGCCACGTGCGTAGAAGGAAAGGAGTGGCGTCACTATCTGGAGAGTGAAGATCACACCAGTCCCTGCCGCTTGCCATTGGTTCCTGGAGGAGGTGCCGAGGTGGGTGGGGACAGCAGTGCTGCACTAGGCACAGGCCTCGCTCCTGGCCTCACTGTCTGAGAGTAAATTGTCACTGGTTGCAAGACGCCAGGCAGCGCCGGCCCTAGCAACCATTTCCGGAAATGTAGTTATTAGTTAGTAGGGGGCGGCTGTGTCCTCTATTTCACAGCCACGGGTTTGTCCGATGGAAATGCGATCGCGTGTATGAGGTTTTTATGCTATCAGATTTTCAGTTTAAATTGGTTTTGGACCGGCTATTGTTACGCTACTGATCAAAAACTTGCTTTTAAAAGTGCCAAGATTTTCTTTGTGAATCACATGGCAGATATATTGTAGATTTTCTGAGAGTAATTATGTAGCTCTCTAGAGCCTGGAAGATGTCGTGTTGATTTGATGTTCTTCCAAATACATGAAAAGTTTTGTTTTCTGCTTTTCAATGGATTTTTGCTTTGCCCTTTTCTTTGCAGATTTTTCTCTTCGTTTAATAAATTCACGTAAGCGTACATCTCTGCGTGCCGATGTGAGGTCATCTGACACATCTATTTTTTTTTTTTTTTTTTTTTTTTACTTAAAGTGGATGTAAACCCCAATTTTTTTTTTCTTTATGTCACAATGTAGAGTATAAGATTTCCTATCATCTGTGCCCAGTCTTGCCACACATGGTTAATCCAGCTCTGAGCAATCCTCTTTTATTGTTCAGTGAGATAAATCTTGACAAAAACAGAAAAACTTTGTCAAATCCGCCCCCTTGCTGTGAGTGACAGGTTATTTACATATCTCATGCACTAGCCTGGAGACAGGCATTATGGCCTAGATTCACGTACCCCGGCGTAAGTGTGGGCGGGCGTAGCGTATCGTATTTACGCTACGCCGCCGCAACTTAGAGAGGCAAGTACTGTATTCACAAAGCACTTGCGTCCTAAGTTACGGCGGCGTATCGTTAATGTGCCGGCGTAAGCGCGCCTAATTCAAATTGGAAAGAGGTGGGCGTGTTTTATGCAAATAAGGCATGACCCCACGTAAATGACGTTTTGAACGTACGGCGCATGCGCCGTCCGTGGACGTATCCCAGTGCGCATGCGTCGGATAGAATGCCTAAGATACGTCGAACACTGCCTACGACGTGAACGTAACTTACGCACAGCCCTATTCGCAAACGACTTACGCAAACAACGTAAATAGTTACGCCTGTTCCGCTGTCCATACTTTGCATGGGCTACGCCACTTAGGGAGCAGCTTTATCTTTACGCTGGCGTATGTCTTGCGTAAACGGCGTAACTAATTGCGACAGGCGTATGTACGTTCGTGAATCAGTGTATCTTGCTCATTTGCATATTCAACGCGGAAAACAACGGAAGCGCCACCTAGCGGCCAGCGTAAATATGCACCCTAAGATACGACAGCATAGGAGACTTACGCCGCTCGTATCTTAGCCAAATTTAAGCGTATCTGGTTTCCAGAATACGCTTAAATATACGACGGCGCAGATTCGGACTTAAGACGGCGTATCTACTGATACGCCAACGTAAGTCTCTGAGAATCTGGCCCTATGTTTTAATTCCCACCCCCCACTCCTTTTCTGAAGTCATGTGGTTAACCACAAACCGGCTCATAAGCTCTGGGTCAAAAAGTGGAGTTCTGTGTGACCACAGGAGGTACAACGGGACCAAAAATGTTCCCGTTTTTTCACCTTAAAGCGGATGTTCGCTGAAAAAAAAAAAAATATTAAAAGCCAGCAGCTACACTTGCCTGTCCTGGAGTCCAGCGCCGTCGGCAGCAGAGGACGAGTGATCGCTCGTCACTCTGCTGCCCCCACCGCCATCCTCGGTGAGGGAACCAGGAAGTGAAGCGCTCCGGCTTCACTGCCCAGCTCCCTACGGCGCATGCGCGAGTCTCGCTGCACTGTGCTGGTTCCCGCTGTGTTCTGGGAGCCGAGTGTTTCCCAGAACACAACAGGGGGGACGGGATCTGACGTCCTGCCCGCAGTCTACCCGCAGACTGTGGGGCCGGAAGTGGGTGCAAATACCTGTCTTTAGGGTGGAGCTCCGCTTTAGTGCATCCTATGCATTAAGGTGAAAAAACATCCGATAATTGACGCCCGCCCCCCCCCCCCCCCCCCGTTTACTTACCTGAGCCCTCGAAAGTCCCGCGTCGAAAATGCGCTTGATCTCGGCTTGGTCTTCTCGTCTGTTTATTGGATAGATTGATAGCAGCGCAGCCATTGGCTCCCGCTGCTGTCAATCAAATCCAATGATGCAGGGGCGGGGTCGAGTCCGGCATTCCTGTCTATGGACACAAATGCTGGAATCGGGAGCGGGCCCGCGAGGTACAGTAACCCCCTCTGGGAAAGGGTGAGGGTGTTATCAGAAGCGGCCCAGACAGCCGCCGAGGGACCCCAGAAGACGTGGATCGGGGCCACTCTGTGCAAAAAAAGCTGCACAGCGGAGGTAAGTATGACATGTTTGTTATTTTATTTTTATTTGAACCTTTACAATCACTTTGGCCCGGATTCACAAAGCGCTTACGCCGACGTATCTACTGATACGCCGCGTAAGTGCACGGATGCGCCGTCGTATCTATGCGCCTGATTCTTAATATAAGATACGCCTGAAATTTGGCTTCATCCGACCGACGTAAGTTTCCTACGCCGTCGGAGCCTGGGCGCATATTTACGCTGGCCGCAAGGGGCGCTTCCATTGATTTACGCGTCGAATATGCAAATGACCGAGATACGCCGATTCACGAACGTACTTGCGGCCGTCGCTGTAATATACGCCGTTTACGTAAGGTATGGACGACGGAACAGCTGTCAAATTTTACGTCGTTTACGCAGGACTACATGAATAGGGCTAGGCGTAGCTTACGTCACGTAGGCAGTGATTCGACGTATCTTAGTCTGTTTCGACGTGATTCTGAGCATGCGCACTGGGATGCATCCACGGTACGGCGTATGCGCTGTTCGTTCGGAACCATCGTTTGCATGGGGTCACGGTTCATTTAAATGAATCACGCCCACCGTCCACCTACTTTGAATTACGCGGGCTTACGCCAAAAGATTTACGTTACGCTGGCGCAACGTAGGGAGCGAGTGCTTTGCGAATACTAAGCTTGCCTCTCTGGGATACGTCGGCGTAGCGCATATGAGATGTGCTACGCCAGAACAAAGATGCGCCGATCTACGTGAATCTGGCCCTATAAGTTTAAGTTCTTGTTGTGCCTCTTCTGCCTCCTCTTCGTATTTGCTCCGGTTAGGTAACTGATAGGAATTCTGGGTATTCTCCTATCTATCATGCCAGAGCCAGTGTTTTCATGTGTACACTGTCCATTCCCTGCCTAGGAAACAAAGGATCATAAAAGAATCCTGTATCATAACCAAATAATGTGCAGGAGAGCAGAGTGTACACAAAGAGCACAAAGAAAGGCCATAAAATGCTAACGCTACGCGGAAACAGGGACCTAAGATCATCACCTGTAGTCAGGCTGTGCAGAGTTTAAAGAGACCCTGGGCCATATTCTCGGGCGGGCGGCGCGTAAGCCATTTACACTACGCCGCCCCAACCTACAGGAGCAAGTGCTGTATTCCCCAAACACTTGCTCCGTAGTTTGGGGCGGCGGAGTGTATTTGGCCCGGCGTATCCCCGCATAAATCCAAGGGGGCGGCTTGTATTTAAATTAAGCGCGCCCCCGATTCGAACGAACTGCGCATGCGCCGGGCTTAAAATAGCCCAGTGCGCATGCTCCAGTTCTCGGCGTAAAACGTCAATGACGCCGACGTGTGCGTCATTGACGTAAAGTCGTATTCAAGAACGACTTAGTAAAACGACGTACCCGACGGGAAAACACGACGCGGACCCGACGCCATACTTAACATGGCCTACGTGGGACTGGAGTAAGGTTACCCCTCATATAGCGGGGGTAACCTTACGCCTACGCAAACGACGTAAGCGACGGTTACGTGACGCGATTTCGTTCGTGAATCGACGTATCAGGCTCATTTGCATAAACAAATGAGACCTGAACGTAAACGCCACCTAGCGGCCGGCGGAGAATTACATTTAGGATCCGACAGTGTAAGTGACTTACACTAGTCGGATCCTAGCCTAAATCCGGTGTATATTGTTTTGTGAATACAAAACAATGATACGCCAGCGGGAATTTCGAATTACGCCGGTGTATCAGTAGATACACCGGCGTAAGTTGTTTAAGAATATGGCCCCCTGTCACCTAAAGTCACAGAAAACTAAGCGATTTAAATGCTCACATGCAGTGTTTTATTAACACTTTCTGCCCAGGCCTATAGCAAATTGACGGCTGGGCGAGGGTTTCATCCCCCCCCCCCCCGCTTTGGTGCCCAAGGCGGAAGCCTCTCCTGCCCCTCCATTGGACTGGTCTGGCCCCTAATGCATTCTTGATGTAACCTGTTGTATCTGGCAGTGTTGGTTTCCATAATGTCTGCTGCTGTTTGTTACTGTATATGAACATTTTGGTTTCTATTCCTGTGACTGATTTCAATCCTTCTGGTTTCTATTGCTGTGACTGTTTTCAATCCTTCTGGTTTCTATTGCTGTGACTGTTTTCAATCCTTCTGGTTTCTATTGCTGTGACTGATTTCAATCCTTCTGGTTTCTATTGCTGTGACTGATTTCAATCCTTCTGGTTTCTATTGCTGTGACTGATTTCAATCCTTCTGGTTTCTATTGCTGTGACTGATTTCAATCCTTCTGGTTTCTATTGCTGTGACTGTTTTCAATCCTTCTGGTTTCTATTGCTGTGACTGTTTTCAATCCTTCTGGTTTCTATTGCTGTGACTGATTTCAATCCTTCTGGTTTCTATTGCTGTGACTGATTTCAATCCTTCTGGTTTCTATTGCTGTGACTGATTTCAATCCTTCTGGTTTCTATTGCTGTGACTGATTTCAATCCTTCTGGTTTCTATTGCTTTGACTGATTTAAACCACTTATAAATGAATTACTAAACCATGCAATATTAGGGACACTTGTACTCTATTTTCCTTTTGAGCTTTGATCCTAGATAAGGGAACCATGGGTGTGAGAAGGACTGGCTGTAAACAGAGCTTTTGGCAGCTGTGGTTATATGTGAACCTTGTAAAGCTGGGCAGCACATTGGCTTAATAATTAGCACGTCTGCCTTGCAGCACTGGGGCCCCTGGTTCCAATCTTGGCCAAGACACTATCTGTCCTATCTCTATGGAGTAATCACTTTCCCGCTTTTTCTGCATGTTTTGTAGCATTTCCACTTGCCGCGCATAGGGCAGCCTATTCATTTGAATGGGCTGCCCTATGCATGACAAACAACCCAAAGAAGCTCCAAAAAATGTTTTTCATGGTGGGTTTTACATTAGGACATTTTAAAATGTCTTTTTTTAGATCTCTTTTTTTTTAGGTTTCTTTATGGCATTTTGTTTCTCAGCACTGATAGGGGAGTTTTGAGCCCCCAAAACACATTGGGGTTTATTTACTAAAACGGAAGAGTGAAAATTCTGATGCAGCTGTGCTTGGTAGCCAATTGGCTTCTAACTTCAGCTTGTCCAATTAAGCGTTGAGGAAAAAAAACCTGGAAGCCGATTGGTTCCTATGAAGAGCTGCACCATGTTTTGCACTCTCCAGTTATCTCCTTATCCGAGCATGCAGCCTGGCAGGTCAGGAAAAGGGGGAGATGAGCGAGCACTCCCCCTTCTCCTAAACCATACCAGACCTCATGCCCTCAACATGGGGTATGGGTGCTATGTGAATTGGTATCAGGTGGTTATGACTAAGGCCTTATAGGCTGAAACGCGTCAACTTTCCTATTTGCGTTTGTCTACTGTGGCTTGTCAATAAATACGTCAATTGTTTAAGAGCAACGACCGGAGTGCGGATCATCTTTTCCTCACATCGTACCCTTACCCATTCAACCCAAAAAGCAGTGAAATTAAAAATATAAGAGACGCTATTTGGCAAATCCTTTATTAAAAAAAGAAGCCCCATGCTGTCTTCTCCGACGAGCTTCCCTGCCGCCGGTTACCCGCTAAAAACAAAAAAAGGACACTTTTCTTCTAAGGCTGTCTACGATGTACCCTATACCCATTCACATGGGGGGGGGGGTCTGGGATCTGGGGGCCCCCTTGTTAAAGAGGGATTTCAGATTCTGATAAGCCCCCCCCCCTTGCAGACCTGACAACCACCACCCAGGGTTGTCGCGAAGGGGCACTTGTCCCCATCAACATGGGGGCAAGGTGCTTTGGTATGGTGCTGGGCTGCATGCTCGGATAAGTGTCTGGTACGGATTGTGGGGGGCACCCCACACCATTTTTTTAAATCATTTTGATGTGGGGGGGGGGTCCCCTCCGAATCCATACTAGACCCAAAGGGGTGCCGTTTTTCTCGTGACTTTTTTGCCGGCATTATTTTTTCTTCTTCTTTACATTCAGCTGTCAGCGGTGAACCCCAGTAATGACTCATCGGTTGTTGAGCTTGGTGCGGCCGGCTTCCCGCCCCCCTCCTTAGCGACCAGTGTGTTTAAAGTGAAAAAAATGTAAAATGCATGAAAACTGCATGCAAAAAAGCCTAAAAAACAAGAGTTTAAAAACACACTGCCAAACGTGCCTGAAAAATGCATCAAGCGCAGCCGCATCGATGTGAACCTACAAGGTTACTCTCAGGGCCGATCCTAGGGTCACAGGCGCCTGGGTGCAGAAATATTTCTGCCGCCCCCACATGGGCGTGGTCATTTTACTAACACCTCCCCTTTACAAATGTTTCTATGGCAATGACTCAACCACAGAGATGCTCCCCCACAAAGTCTTTATTACCCTGATCTCTTAACAATAAACAAAGTACAGGAAGAGAAGCAGAGTACTTTATTGGGACCTGGAGGGGGGCCTCTCTGATAGACACAGAGAGGGCTTCTGTTAGAGAGTCTGTTAAAAAGAGCCCCCAGACATACTACAGACATGATACAGGAGATGGTCAGAGACTGCAGACACAGTACAGGAGATGGTCAGAGACGGCAGACACAGTACAGGAGATGGTCAGAGACTACAGACACAGTACAGGAGACAGTCAGAGACTACAGACATAGTAAAGGAGATGGTTAGAGACTGCAGACACAGTACAGGAGACGGTCTGAGACTGCAGACATGGTAAAGGAGATGGTCAGAGACTGCAGACACAGTACAGGAGACGGTCAGAGACTGCAGACACAGTACAGGAGACGGTCAGACTGCAGACACAGTACAGGAGACGGTCAGACTGCAGACACAGTACAGGAGACGGTCTGAGACTGCAGACATGGTAAAGGAGACGGTCAGAGACTACAGACATAGTACAGGAGATTATCAGAGACTACAGACAAAGTACAGGAGATGGTCAGAGACGCATCAGTTCTGGACAGACACACACCTATGCTCAGAACACTAGTTCTGGACGGACACAAACAAGGAGAGGAGGAGGGAGGGGAGACGCCTGCAACTTCGGTGCCCCCACTTCTGCAGGCGCCTGGGTGCAAAGCACCCCATACACCCTGCCTAGGATCGGCCCTGGTTACTCTGGTTGACAGAGAGCTGTCTCTAATATTTGGATTCCAAGTCCTATCTACATTTGGGTCTAGCACTCTACCAACTTGCCTATTGTCAAAGGGGGGGTCACTGAAATAGATAAAACCAACAGAAATTTTAACTCTTCTCCACATTGTACAAAACTAGAAAACATTGCCTATAATAAAGGCTTTAAAACATTTTCCAACAAAAGAAAACACAAGTTTTACAGCCGTGACAAATTGATGTCATTCAGGAATGAGTGGTCCCTGGCCTGTCACAGTAAATGAAGGCTTTGCTATGACACAGCAGAAAGAGGTAATAATTAACCTCTGACATGATGTTACGAGACAGGAGAGGCCGTGTCATCTACCGCCAACTCCATTGACCGGATCATTATCAATAGTTCAAAATGTTCCATTGCATGAAAAGGACATGAAATCACATATTGACTTCCTTTTGAATAGAACCTTTTAAAGAGATTGTGCTATACCTACTCATGTACCTACTCATGAAGAGGGAGGGCTGCACTACTGCGATGATAGAATCAAAGGTTGTGTACAGTTGTAAAGTAAATCTGGTCATAAATGGATTTTTTTTTTTGACCAGCCATTCAAGATGTGTTATTGTATTCAGACTGCGGAACTCCTACACTGTCAGAATATACTGATCAGTGCTATAGCCGATTGATTGCAATCATTGATCGCTCCTCTCCAATCAGAAGAGCCGTAGAAAGAGTGAAATTTGGCTGGTCCCTGCTGAATCAGCCAAGTTTCTATCTATAAGCCTCGTACACACGCTCGGTTTACTCGGCAAGAACCAGCAAGAAAACTGCTGGCAGAGGTTCAGGTTTCTCGACAAGAAAACTGCCCAGAATCTCGACGAGAAAAATAGAGAACATGTTCATAGTAATTACTATGTGGGTTATACGCCACCTATAGGTGAATGGACACTGGTACAATCAAGACAGGAAGTCCCCCCTATATAACCCCTCCCATACAGGGAGTACCTCAGTTTTTTCGCCAGTGTCTAAGGAGTTGGTCACGGGTTAATGATGTGCTAAGAGTAAGCTCCGCAAAAAGATACTTGACAGGATCAAGGGGCTATGCTATCGGATCCGTTCAAAGTGACGAAAAGGGCCAAAGTGAATGGTACCCAAGCCTCGAGGAAGAAGAACAAGGTTGCTGCCTGTAATGCTCCTCTTTTGAGAGCCGGACCCTGGGACAGGGGCGGACTGACCATTGAGGCACTCGGGCACTGCCACTAGGGGGCCCCATCAGGGTTGCCAGGCTCAGTAAAACCAGGGACAGTATGTAAAAATCTGTGTTTTACATCTGTCCCTAATATGTCCAAAACCGACATGCTTTTGATGTGAAAATCCAGAGATTTTAGCTGCCCCGCCTCTGTACTGCTTCCTGGCTTGGTGGCCATCTGTATGCCCGGGGGCCCCATGAGTTGTCAGTCCGCCCCTGCCCTGGGATCCAGCTCCTTGGTCACATATACTATACCAAAGGTTGCTCTGGCAGCGTGCTATACAGGTCCAATGGAGAGGACCCCATATACAAAGGGGACCCAGTCCTTGAAGGTCCGTCATGACAAAGTTCGCAGTGATCGGTGGATGTAAAATGGCAAGAGGATGCCGCCTTTGGGCGCAGTGTGCTGCAGGCAGCAGTATAGGTCCTCGCGCCTGATGGCGGCCTGCCTTTATTTGTGTCGCCCTCCCCTCAGAGGCATTGCTTTGGGACATCCCACATAGAAATTACTATGGCTGCTCTGTGTCCAGTGATGTATGATAAAGAAAACAGGATTTTTATAACAGCTTACCTGTAAAATAATTTTCTTGGAGTACATCACGGGACACAGAGGTGCCTCCCCTTTTATTGGGAGATATATATGTGTGTGTGTGTGTGTGTGTGTATATATATATATATATATATATATATATATATATATATATATATATATATATATATATATATATATATATATATATATATATATATATATATATATATATATATATATTGTGAGGGGTTAGCTCGGTAGCGGGGTGTGTGATCCCTTGCTTGGGTTCTCCACACACTGATTTTATACAGACTGGCAGTTGAAGACAGTTGAAAAATAAAGGTTTTTGTTTATTTTTCCATCTTGCTGGAAAATAATTGCAAGCATCCAAACAGCATAAACAAAATCAAACATAAAATAAATCCTACCCACTTTGGGCGTCTACCTTCCACACAGGAACCTATCTAAGGAGTCTGGCTCAGCCTAGCGCTGGGCAGACAATGCTGGTCATACAGCACAAACAGTAGTCTTTTGATATTTATAACACAGGAAAAAGTCAATGGTCTCCTCACCTCATCAGGAGACTTTCTGGCACTGCTCTCCTACTCACACAGCCTTAGGAGTGATGCAGCAACAAAGTGGCAATCCTCTGGCTACTTATAAAGGCCTTGATTGCTTCATTCTAAACAGCTGAAGCTTTTCAATGGCCTTTAGCCTTCCTCTAGCTACGTTTGTAGCCGACGCCTGATAACAATCTGTGTATTGTCTAAACAAGGCAGAAATGTATGTCCCGTCGGTGACAACACCCACAGATTTACCTGACTTCCTGTCACTAATATATATATATATATATATATATATATATATAATGTGTGGTATACTGTATGTGTGTGTGTGTGTGTGTGTGTGTGTGTGTATATGTATGTGTGTGTATATATATATATATATATATATATATATATATATATATATATATATATATATATATATATATATATATATATATATATATATATATATATATATATATATATAGTGTGTATAGTGTGTATATTGCTTTGCTACAAAAACTGAGGTACTCCCTGCATGGGAGGAGTTATATAGGGGGGACATCCTGTCTTTTGATTATACCAGTGTACATTCACCTATAGGTGGCGTATAAACCCACATAGTAATTACTATGGCTGCTCTGTGTCCCGTGATATACTCCAAGAAAAGGATTTTACAAGTAAGCCGTTATAAAAATCCAATTTTTTAGATAATTTTCACCTTGCTTTATTATTTATAGTTTTTGAGTGCCGCTGTGTGATATAATATTGAGGATATTATCTGAGAAACCGAGCACAGTTTATGCATTTTGGAAGAAAAAAGGGGGAGCAAAAGAACATATAAAATGATTCCGTCACGTAGAGAGAAAAAAAACCATGAACATTTTATTTTATGGTTTTGAAATAGAACCCCAACGGAACACCCCAATTTTTATTTCATTGTTTTACATGTACCGTGGGTGCAAATGGAGGATCTCCATCAGAGACCTCCAAGGAGAACAATTAGATTGTAACAATGACATCAAGGAGAACAATTATATTAGAGAAAACTGCCTTTGTCACTGAACAGTTACTCATAGGTGGAGTTACCCTCTAATACACCAAAGAGGAGATCTATTTATCTTCTCAAGGTTATTGTGTCTCAGACTGGGCCCATTATTCATTCCCTGAATGACATCGGGAAATGTCATAAAAACTCTGACGTTTAGCTGGAAAGGAAAACTAGAGCAGCCGTTATGGATGACATTAAACATATTTATTGGTCTGTATTTATTTGAGAGGAGTGCAAATCACCAGCAAAAAATCCATCTTATGTTACAGAGCCGGATAGAGTATTGGCTGAGTCAGTCATCTGTAATTTAAGGGGTCATTTCATTTATATCTATATTCCTGTTACAGGTCGTCGGGTGAATCGCATGTGCTAAGAGTGGCAGTTAGTGGAAGTGTTATAGGCGCATATTTATTTCTTTAAAGCGGGTTTTTTTTTAATCCGCAGCTACAAACACTGGGGTAGATTCAGGTAGGGGCGCGCACTGATACGGCGGCGCAGCGTATCGTATTTACGCTACGCCGCCGTAACTTACAGGAGCAAGTGCTGTATTCACGAAGCACTTGCTCCGTAAGTTGTGGCGGCGTAGCGTAAATGGGGCCGGCGTAAGCCCGCGTAATTCAAATGTGGAAGGGGGGCGTGTTCTATGTAAATAATGGATGACCCGACGTGATTGACGTTTTGTACGGACGGCGCATGCGCCATCCGTGTACATATCCCAGTGTGCATTGCTTCCAAGTACGGCGCAACAACGTATTGGTTTCGACGTGAACTCAAATTACATCCAGCCCTATTCGCGAACGACTTACGCAAACAACGTAAAAAAAATCTAATTTCGACGCAGGAACGTTGTCCATACTTAACATTGCGTGCGCCTCCTAATAGCAGGAACAACCTTACGCCGAAAAAGCCTAACGTAAACGACGTAAATAAATTGCACCGGGCATACGTACGTTTGTGAATTGGCGTATCTAGTTAATTTGCATAATCTACGCCGACAACAACGGAAGCGCCCCTAGCGGCCAACGTCAGAATGCACCCTAAGATACGACGGCGTAAGAGACTTATGCCAGTCGTATCTTGGGCTAATGTCGGCGTATCTAGCTTTCTGAATACAGAAAGTAGATACGCCGGCGCAGCTTTGGAATTACGCGGCGTATCTATGGATACGCCGGCGTAATTCTTTCCTGAATCTAGCCCACTGTTGCTGCTGACTTAAAAAAAAAAAAAAATCGCGGGTGGAACGACCTGTAACACGAATATAGATATAAATGAAATGACCCCTTTAACAAGGACACTTACCTGTCCTAGGCACCCACGATGTCGGCCCCCAAAGTCGATCCCTCGATCGTTGCAGCCAGTGCAATCCTAAGAGCCCCCGGGCAATACAGTGCACTGGGGTCCTGTCTACACAATCACACACGAGAAGGGGGGGGGGCGAGCGCCACCGGATTACACAGAGCACCTCCTGGATGGGCTCCTATGATAGACTGCACACAGTGGCCATGCCGTGTAAGCGGGAGATATTTGTAATTCGGGGGTGCTGGGGACTTTTGGTCACCCTAGGCTAGTGGCCAGCAGGACCCTCCGCCATGACTAAGCACTGACGCCAGTGCGAAACGTTGGCCATACTGATTTTTGTGGGCTTGCAGTGACTGTATGCACAGTTGAAAATAAAGACATCTCTTTTAAAGAAAATTTTGGAGTGCGGCTGTCCAGCTTTTGTTCTTTTGTTTTTTGCCAGGACCCACAGGTCAGTGGCCAGCGCTCAAGCTGTGGACCTGTGGGTCCTGCTGGCCACTGACCCGTGGGTGCTGCTGGGAGCTGGCTGCGTACCTGTGGGTCCTGCTGGCCACTGACCTGTGGGTCCTGCTGGGAGCGGCGGTCGTGCAACGTCACCTGAGCTAGCCCCGCTTACTGGCTTAGAGACTGACATAGTGAGCCATTCAAGCGGGCGGACACTCGGACAGCCGGCGGCCATTATTCAGTTACAGTCATGCTTGGCTGGGGTCGCTGGGCAGGTGGGGCCCCCCAGGCGAGTGGGGCCCCTGGGCCACTTCCCAGCGTGCCCATGCGAAAAGACAGCCCTGGTTGCAGCTCCCGGTGCCGCCATGCTCACTAAGGGAATCAGGCAGTGGAGCCTTGCGGCTTCACTGCCCGTTTCATACTGCGCATGCGCGAGTCTCGCGGCGCTGTATGAATGGGCGGCTGCTCTCTGGGATACACACAGTTCCTAGAAGGCAGCGCGCACCATTCCCCAGAAGACAACGCGAGGATGAAGACGTGGACTAGGAACCGCAATTTCTGGTAAGTAAAAAAAAAAAATGTTATTTACATTTTTTTTTTTTCTTTCAGGGCAACCATAAAAGCTCATGCTCCTTACTGATGGGAGAACTCTGGTTCTACCTCGGAAGGGGGTTGGACCTCTGCACAGAGACCACTTTTCTACAACATACTGGCAGGGGACAGGCTTTTCTACTGAATCTGCTGCTGTTTCCAAAGAAAATTAACTAGGACTATGCAACCTAAGTTCACGCTTGATCCTGCGTGGATTGAGTCCTGGTTTGGTCCTGTAGAAACTGGCAAAGGTGCCAAAGGTTCAACTTTTCATTCATCACTCTTGAATAGCTAACGTA
This sequence comes from Rana temporaria, assembly GCF_905171775.1. NCBI lineage: Eukaryota > Metazoa > Chordata > Amphibia > Anura > Ranidae > Rana > Rana temporaria. The sequence goes on along the minus strand of NC_053500.1, from coordinate 132,261,746 downwards.
GAACATGTTTCTGGCACAAATAGAAGTAATTTTACAGCTGACTCATCCCTTCAATCTATTCAAGGTTGCGGCATACATGCTAAATGGTTTTCTTGCTTTTCCATATCAATACATGCGATTGTGTGCGGTCCCTTTGATCTCAAAGTTTTACTATAGTGAATGATTAGAGATATTTATGGCGCTGCTTACCAAAAGATATGTTGAAGGAGGAGTGTCTGAACCCCCGAAACACTATGGATTTTCAATTATTGAATTAAAAACTTGACTGACTCTTTGATCCTTGGTGTGCCACCTTTACTACTTTCTACAAAGTGGGGCGGCAACGATGGTGTCTGCCCCTTAAATACCCCTCCCCAGCATGCACAGCGAGGCGATCAACCCTCCTGATTGGCTGCCGAGGAGAAGCATCCACACGACCCTGAATCTACTGCTGCCCCCTACTGTCCGGGGGCGACTGAAGTCCCCAGACAGGAGGATAGGCACACAGCACAGCCAGGGCTGGAAATAGGGTGACCACGTGTCCCGGATTGCCTGGGACAGTCCCGCATTTTGCAGGTCTGTTCCGGGCACATTCATTCCAGGACAATACAGTGTCCCAGAATGAAACTGACACAGACACCCCTCCCCCCGGGCCAAACTGATGCCCCCAAAAAAGGCCACCACATCACCGCTTTACTGACTGACAGTACTTGTCCTGGCCGGGAATGCCTGGAGGAGCACAATCCCGACCCCTGCTTGTGATTGGAGAAATCATAAATCCTGCCTCTTGTGTCCAATCACTGTGCTGTCATTCGTGACAGCACAAGCTGATTTTTAGGAAGGGGGGTGTCCCTAGGGTGCCCACGTGTCCCGGATTGCCCGGGACTGTCCCGCAATTGGCATGTCTGTCCCTGGTCCCGGGCACCTTCATTCCGGTACAATACAATGTCCCAGAATGAAATAGAGGACACAGCCGCCCCCCTACTAACTAATAACGACATTTCCGGAACTGGTTGCTAGGGACAGCGCTGCCTGGCGTCTTGCAACCAGTGACAATTTACTCTCAGACAGTGAGACCGGGAGCGAGGCCTGCGCCTAGTGCAGCACTGCTGTCCCCACCCACCTCGGCACCTCCTCCTTTTCTGGCACCCAGTGGCAAGCGGCAGGGACTGGTGTGATCTTCACTCTCCAGATAGTGATGCCACTTTCCTTCTACGCACGTGGCTCATGCAGAGGGAGTGACAGCAGCACTGCATCTGGTGGCAGGCTATGGGCGGCAAGAGGCACTGCATCTGGTGGCAAGTGGCACATTCACCTGACAAATAACCCACCACCAAATTCCCCATTAACCCCGAGACTACATTTCCCCCCGTCCCCCCGCTCATCTTTTTTTGGGGAACGTGAGAGAGAGAGTGTGTCCCTGAATGGCAGTTTGGAAATGTGGTCACCCTAGCTGGAACAGAGGCCTTACATTTAGCCAAATTAACATGGTCAGAGACAATTAACTCTCTGACCCCCCCCTTCTAAATTTACAATAGCACCTGCTATAAAAGTAGCCAGGCGCTACAAATAAATATAAAAAAATATGTACTGGTAAAAATTGCATAGAATGAAAATTACTGGCAAGAACTTTGAATGTTAAATATAAAGGTTTGCTTAGCTTGGTTTCACTATATGGCAGCCAGGTATGCTGTGTACATATGGATTAGGCATTAGGATGTTGATAAAACTGCATTGCAGCTTCTTGTTTTCTACTTTTTGTATATTTAAACCTCTATACAATCCAAGGCCCTGCTGCGTGTCGCTGTGCGTTACAGCACATTGGAACACACTGCGCAGAAAAAACAACATGTCCTGTTTTTTTCTTTGTTTTTGTTTTTTAGCACACACAAACACAGTGGATTGGTGTGAACTGAAGCCATAGGACATAAGGCAAATTGTCTCATTCATTCTTGCATTGGGACTGTGTTGGGCAGAGCTGCTGGTGTAAACAAGCCTTTTTTTTTTTTAAAAAAGACTTAATTTATGCGTCTGCAAAGACATCCAGAGACCCAGCACCTTCCATTATAAGACTTTATATTTATATAGGTGGATTCAGGTACAGTTACGCCGGCGTATCAGTAGATACGCCGTCGTAACTCTGAATCTACGCCGTCGTAAATTTAAGCGTATTCTGGAAACCAGATACGCTTAAAGCGGTAGTTCACCCCCCCCCGACACATTTTACCATCGAGACAGGCATTGTAGCGCGAGCTACAGTATGCCTGTCCCGATTTTTTTAACCCCGGACTCACCTTGTAATCGGAGATCGTATTTTTCGGCTCCCGCGGGGAATGGGCGTGCCTATGGAGAGGGAGGATGATTGACGGCCGGCCCTGGCACGTCACTCTCCCCGAAGACAGCCGGAGTAGGTCTCGGCTCTTCACGGCGCCTGCGCACAGGCTATGCGCACGCGTCGTGAAGACCAAGCCTATTTCGGCTATTTCCGGAGAAGCGTGACGCGCCAGAGCCGGCCGTCAATCATCCTCCGTCTCCATAGGCACGCCCATTCCCCGGTATCTTCAATCTACGAGAACAAGGTGAGTACGGGGGTAAAAAATTCGGGACAGGCATACTGTAGCTCGCGCTACAATGCCTGATTTTATGGTAAAATAAATTTTATTTTTTTTTTTTCGTCGATAGGGTGAACCCCCGCTTTAAATTAGGCTAAGATACAAGCGGCGTAAGTCTCCTACGCCGTCGTATCTCGGGGTGCATATTTACGCTGGCCGCTAGGTGGCGCTTCCGTTGAGTTCGGCATAGAATATGCAAATGACTAGATACGCCGATTCACGAACGTACGTGCGCTCGTCGCAATTAGTTACGCCGTTTACGTTAGAGATACGCCGGCGTAAAGATAAAGCTGGTCTCTAGGTGGAGCATCCCATGCAAAGTATGGACGTTGGAACAAGCGTATCTTTTTACGTCGTTTGCGTAAGTCGTAGGCGAATAGGGCTGTGCGTAAATTACGTAAATTACGTTCACATCACAGGCATTGAGCCGACGTATCTTTGGGTGTAAATACAACGTGATACTGAGCATGCGCCGTTCGTTCGGCCATGCATCTACATGGTGTCAAGACTCATTTAAATACAACACGCCCCCTACAGCCTACTTTGAATTATGCGCGCTTACGCCGGCCCATTTACGCTACGCCGCCGTAACTTAGGAGGCAAGTGCTTTGTGAACACAGCACTTGCCTCTCTAAGTCGCGGTGGCGTAGCGTAAATACGGTATGCTACGCCCGTGCAACGTAGATCGGCCGTACGTGAATCTAGGCCATAAAATCTACATTTATAAAAGTGTTCCTTTACCATAAGCAGGACAAAGCCTAAAATGTTTCTAAAAAAGTATTGCAGTACCTGTATTAATCTTGAAATTAATCCCGTTGACCAGTGGCGGCTGGTGCTCAATATTTTGAGGGGTCGGCAAACTAAGGGGTGCTCTGCGCCCCGAGCCCACCCTTTTTTTAAGCCAATTAGTGCCTCACGCTCTAATCATGTGCTTAAAAAAAAAACATAGAAATCCATGTGTCCAGTGCCCTGCATGTAGATTAGGGGCTGGACGCATGGATTAGGGAGGCGGTGCCCCTGCGCCCTGCATGGACGGGCCATTGACCCTTTGTGGAAGCGCCTTGGAGTCCAGGTGCAGGATGTAATTGACCTAAAGTTATGACCTCTCTGCTCCTCTGCCTCCTAGAACTAAGCCCCACCACCTACTATCGACTATCAAGTGCCAGATCCTCTACCACTGCTACCTGTTGAAGTTCTGGCTTCTAAAAGGCAAGGATGGGGCTTTAGTACAGGGAGTGTTTGGGTTTTATCTAAATTTGGGTATAAGTGAATGCCCCATGAGACCTCCCCCCTCCTAGAGCTAAGCCCTACCACCTACCATCAACTATCAAGTGCCAGACCCTCGGCTACCTGTTGAAGTTCTGGCCTCTAATAGGCAGGGGTGGGGCTTTAGCACAAGGAGTGTTTGGGTTGAATCTAAATTTGGGTGTAAGTGAATGCCCCATGAGACCTTCCCCCTCCTAAGCCCTACCACATTCTTTCAGCTGTAAAGTGCCAGATCATCTACTACTGCTACCTGTTGATGTTTTGGTTCCTAAAAAGCAGGGGTGGGGCATTAGCACATGGAAGGGTTGGGTTTAATTTCGACTTGGTCAAAAGTCAAAGCCAAGCCCCTTGAGCCCTACGACCTACTGTTGAAGTTCTGAAGGCAGGGGTGGGGTATTAGCACAAGGGGTGGGACTTAATCTCATCTTGGGCATAAGTCAAAGCCCCATGAATTCAGCCTCATAGAGCTAAGCCCCACCACCTACTCTCAACTGTCAAGTGCCAGACCCTCTGTTACGTGTTGAAATACTGGCCCTTAAAAGGCAGGGGTGTGGTATTAGCACAAGGGTGGGGCTTAATATCCACTTGGGCATAAGTCGAAGCCCTAAGTACCACCTGGGCCTGCACAGGACACAGGAATCCTTTGACAAAATAACATAAAATCCCTGCAATAGAACACTGTTCTCAATAGTTTGTTTTACACCGATAAAGTTTTTTTTTAAGTTTCTTTAAGCAAACCTGACCTCAGTTTGTGCATTTGCTATATTTAGCAGAATGTCTGTGTCATTGTGTTAGGCAAAACAGATGAGGTCACTGACAATGGCATGTGTAGAACTTCAAAGTGTTACTCAACACAAGGAACCACATGCTATGTAAATGATCTGTGGAAATACCTTCAGTAGGTGAAAAGTGTGTTGGGTTTTCTATTGGATAGCAAGGGTAAGGGTTTGAGCTCGTTCATGTAAGAAAGCACTTATGTATTTTCCTCAAAGCGCACAATGGGCTAGATTCAGGTAGAATTAGGCGGGCGTAGCGTATCTCAGGGCGTAGCGTATACCCATTCATTTTGTATTGATGCAAATCTCACCGCGAATTATTGTTTTTTCGGTATCGGGAGCATTTGGCCAAGTACCGATACTCGGTCTAATGCTTGGTATCGGTATCGGTGCATCCCTACATATAATCTTATTGGAAGATAGGGGTTGAAATGACTGGCCAGGGTCTCTTTAACCACTTGAGACCCGCGCTATAGACAAAAGACGTCCACAGTGCGGCTCTCAAGTGCCGAGTGGACGTCTTTAGACGTCCTTTTATGTGCTTTACCCGCGCGCGCCACTGGGGGGCGAGCAGCGGGTAAACACTGTCCCGGCGCATCGCCGAAGAGCCGCTGCGTGTACCTGGCGGCCGCGATGTCCGCCGGGTACACGCGATCGTCGGTAACACAGCAGGGACGTGGAGCTCTGTGTGTAAACACAGAGCTCCACGTGCTGTCAGAGGAGAGGAGACCGATCTGTGTCTCTTGTACATAGGGACACAGCATCGGTCACCTCCCCCAGTCAGTCCCCTCCCCCCACACCGTAAGAACACACCCAGGATACACATTTAACCCCTTCCTCACCCCCTAGTGTTAACCCCTTCCCTGCCAGTCACATTTATACAGTAATTAGTGCATTTTTATAGCACTGATCGCTGTATAAATGTGTGTGGTCCCAAATTTGTGTCAAAAGTGTCCGATACGTTTTTCAAAATTGTCGCTCTTTTTTTGTTTATAGCGCAAAAAATAAAAGCCGCAGAGGTGATCAAATACCACCAAAATAAAGCTCTATTTGTGGGGAAAAAAGGACGTCGATTTTGTTTGGGAGCCACGTCGCATGACCGCGCAAATGTCAGTTAAAGCGACGCAGTGCCGAAAGCTGAAATTTCGCCTGGGCACGAAGGAGGTTTATGTGCCCAGTAAGCAAGTGGTTAACGATGGGTCTGCTGTAAAACCTCCTCATTTTGATCTACTCATTTCACCATTATTGCCAGGAAAGTTCTAAACGTCTAAACCATCTACTGGCATTTCACCTTCTCCTTTTCCAGCCTGTGCAGCTTTCAGTTTGAGTAAGTCTCTTTTATTATTCTCCAGTCAATAGATGTTAAGTCATATCTCTGGAGATCTAGCTGTAGCCCCGAGCAGCATGTAAATGTATACTCCTCTGTGCACGGGGGACTGCCTCATCTTGGGTCACTGTCAAAACAGATTGCAGAGTACAGCGCTGAAACACAGATGGACTCCCAGCTCGCATCCTGCTGAACTCGCTCTTACATCGACGGTGAACATCAAATATTACCGCACACGACCAAATATACACAATTACCCCTCCCCCCCTGCACCAACCGAGATCTGGTAATATTAAATCACTGTGGTCGATCACACAGCTGGATTAGAAGCACTTTGCCTCTCAAAAAAATGAAAACATTGTAGACCTTTTACTTTCTCTGATGCCTTTAGACATATGCACAGGTGTGCGCACAGGGTGTGCCAGGTGTACAAAGCTAACACACCAGGATAGTGGCACGAACTGAGGTCTCCCCAGATCTCCCAGAAAGGAGGTGTGTAGAAAAAGGGTGATTTAGGCATGGCAAGAACTAAAGAGACAACACATACAGTCATATATAACAGAGGTAGTAAAATCAACAATATTTATTATTCATCATTAAAATAGAGGTATCTAAAAACATGAAGAGTTTGCTACCAGATATATTGTACAGCCAGCATAATACTTGTTCAAAGGATGGTAGAATTGATGTGTTTCACCCAAGATGGGCTTCTTCAGGATCCACTTTGTGTTTACAGTTTTAACACACAATGGTGATACAAAACAAAGTGCTGATAAACGGAATGTCACGACTCGAGGGCCACGTACCTGAGGTCGTGGGGAGGCCTCCCTTGCACCTCAGGTCCTTGAAGCCTCTGGAGATGGAGACAGAGACTTGGTGGACACCGAGTGGCACGGCTGGCAAGGGTGCGAAGCACCGTGCAAGCCTTAGTCCGAGACCCGAGCCAAGGTCAAGTCCCCTCTGGCAACGAAGTGCAGAAGGGTTAATCAGTAGAAGAATGAGCGAGATCCAAGTCAGGGTCGGTTCCAATCTGGCAAATCTGGTTCCAAAAGGGGCAAACAAGTAGAATTGTCAAGGTACAAATCCGAGGTCAATGGCAAGCAGCAATTAAGAGTAGTCAAATAGGTTTCGAGGTCACAACAAGTTCAGACAGATCACACACTAGCACAGGAACAAGGGGGGACTGAAGATAATCCAGCAATTTCACAGTGTCTGGGCTGGGCTTATACAGGGGGTCCCTGGGTTACAAACAAGATAGGGTCTGTAGGTTTGTTCTCAAGTTGAATCTGTTTGTAACAGGTACAGGTACAAGTACAGGAACAGGTAAATTTTTTAAGTGTAGCTCCGACACAAAAAAATTTTTTTAAGCTTTTTGGGTAGCATAGGGGAGGGTTAACACCCCTGTAACATTTGTTTTGCTGTCTGTGCCCCTGTTCAGAAGATTTCACCTCACTTTCTGTCCCAATGAAAAATGGATTTTGACAATTTTGGGTTGTTGTGGAAACAAGCCTTGGTGATAAAGCATCAGTAGAGACACCCTTTTCCCAAAATAACTCTAAGGCCTAATACACACGAGAGGATCGATCCGCGGAAACGGTCCGGAGGACCGTTTTCGCGGATAAATCCTCTGGCGGATTTTGATCTCATGGTTGTAGTAACCATGAGATCAAAATCCACGCGGAATTCCCTCCGCGGTGACGTGTCGCGCCGTCGCCACGATGATGACGCGGCGACGTGCGCGACGCTGTCATATAAGGACTTCCACGCATGCGTCGAATCATTACGACGCATGCGAGGGATGGAATCGGACGGATTGATCCGCTGAGTCTGTACAGACCAGCGGATCAATCCGCTGGACTGGATTCCAGCGGATAGATTTCTTAGCATGCTAAGAAATCTTGATCCGCTGGAAATCCATCCCCGGGGAAAAAAATCTGCGGAAAAATATCCGCTGGATCGTACACACCAGGGGATCTATCCGCTGAAACCGGTCCGCGGATCAATTCCAGAGGATCGATCCCCTCATGTGTACGGGGCCTTACAGGAGACCATTTCCCATCCTAGGGGAAGATTTCCTCTCACTTCCTGTTGTCTCCCTCCGTTTGTAAGTAGGAGTCGTTTGTAAGTCGGATGTTTGTAACTAGGGGACCCCTGTATAGGGAAGTTTGAGGTCACTTCCTGTGTGCCTTCTGGGCATTTTCCCGCCTTTTTTCCATCAGGTTGAGGTCACTTCCGGTGTATTGTTCTGCCTTCTTTCTATCAGGTTGAGGTCACTTCCTGTGTGCCTCCTGGGCATTTTCCTGCCTTTTTCTATCAGGTCTTCTGCACAGGTGCGAGTTGGCGCACTGAGGCGTCTTTGGCGGGTGCTTAGTTTGCACGGATTTCCTCTTGGTGCATGCATAGTAAGTCCTGGATTCTTACACAGAAACATCTGGCAATAAATGATCCTTATGGTGATAATATTTCTTGCAAAGGAAGTTAGTCTTAAGTCCACCAGGGTAGATGATATGCTCCGAGGTAACGGAAAATAGCAACCATCAAGCAGAAATCACCCACAACAGAAGGGGGCTCTGTCTTCACTCACAAGTTCCCCATTCAACTCTATTCACAAAGCTAACACATCAGGATAAGTATACTTATTTCAAAAAGTGACAGTGATTTTCGGCTAAGTCCAATGAGATTTGAAAATGACAGTCATAAAGCTAAATCAGGGAGCCTTATCCTTGTGTTAAAGCTTTGTGAATTGAGTCTATTGCATTTACGTAACATCCTCAGTGTTATGTTTTGGGACTTTGTCATTCGCACATAATAAACCAGAAGGCAAGGAATAACACACATTTTATTGGTCTTGTGTCTCTCAGTAAATCAAATATCCAAAGACCAGTTTTATATTGTTGTTTTTTTGGGACATCGATATGAAATTTCCTTTCTTTCATTTTGTCTGTCGTGTTTGACCAGAATTAGAATTTCCAGCGCTGAGGGGTGAATTGAGACTTTGGTTTCTTGCTCCGAATAAGCAATAATGAACTCTCTTCTGGGATTAAGCCTGAAGTTTCTTGAACGCATTTTGTTGTGGCTGCGGCTGAGGTTTAGGAAGTTGCTGAGAAAAAGGAAATTCCACCTTAAAGGGCACACAGTGAACTAATATTAGGGAACAGAGTGTTCCCGGAGGAAGATGGCAGGTCTGATTGATGCAGCTAGAAGGAGCCATGCAGGGGAGGACTACCCACCAAATCCAACACAGTCATTTAACCCCTTGCTTACTGGGCACATATACCCCCCTCCTGCCCAGGTGAAATTTCAGCTTCCGGCACTGCGTCGATTTAACTGACAATTGCGCGGTCGTACGACGTGGCTTCCAAACAAAATTGACGTCCTTTTCTCCCCACAAGTAGAGCTTTCTTTTGGAGGTATTTGATCACCTCTGCGGTTTTTATTTTTTGCGCTATAAACAAAAAAAGAGCAACAATTTAAAAAAAAAAAACTATTTTTTACTTTTTGCTATAATAAAAAAAAATCGCAATAAGCGACTGGTTTGCGCAAAAGTTATAGCGCCTACAAAATAGGGGACAGAATTATTTTTTTATTTTATTTTTTTACTAGTAATGGCGGCGATTTGCGATTTTTTTTTTTTTTTTATTGGGACTGCGACCTTATGGCGGACACTTTTGACACATTTTTGGGACCATTCACATTTATACAGCGATTAGTGCTATAAATATGCACTGATTACTGCATACCTCCCAACATTTAGAAAATCCAATGCGGGACATCTTGTTGAGCGGGGGGGGGTGCCTGGGATCAAAGTTGTTGAGCGGGGGGGGTTCTCTTACCTGTGCGTATTCCTCTGTCCAGACACCCCGCCTGCACCAATCGACTGTAGCCTGCTCCGTATTTCCTCTGTCCCGGCACCCCGCCTGCGCCATTCGACTGTAGCGCGCTCCCTATTTCCTGTCGCACTGTAATTGGGCGTATAGTGGTCATGTGCGGAGGCGGGACTTCTAGACGATCAATGACAGGCCAGCCCCACGCCGCACAGGACCCCCATATGCAAAATCACAGGGAACCAGACACCAAACATGGCGGTGGAACGCAAACATGAAGGTGGAACGCAAACATGGAGGCACGGAATGTCGCGCCCGGGCCCTGTTTTCCGGGATCCTAGTCTAGTCCGCGGGACCCCAACGGGACAGTTGGGAGGTATGGATTACTGTATAAATGTGACTGGCAGGGAAGGGGTTAACACTAGAGGGTGATGAAGGGGTTAATTGTGTACCCTGCATGGTGTTTCTAACGGTGGGGGGGTTGACTGACTGGGGGAGGTGACCGATCTGTGTCTCTATGTACAAGGGACACAGCATCAGTCTCCTCTCCCTGACAGGACGTGGATCTGCGTGTTTACACACACAGATCCACGCCCTTGTCTGTTTAACCGCCGATCGCGGGTGCCTGGCGGACATCGCGGCCACCAGGCACGCGCAACGGCATCTCAGTGATGTGTCTGGGGTGCGCACGGCCCCCAGTGGCCGGAGGAGCCGAGGACGTCTAAAGACGTCCTCCCAGGAATTGAGAGCCACCTTAAGGCCGTCTTTTTACAATAGGCGGGATCTCAAGTGGTTAAAAATATAAAATAAATGCAATTTAGAAAAATGACAGTGACGGAAAAAAGTTTAATGAAGGCAAAATAAATTAAAATTAAAAATGTAAAAAGTGATTACTGTATATACTCAAGTATAATCCGAGTTTTTCAGCACATTTTTTGTGTGCTGAAAATGCCCCACTCGGCTTATACTCGAGTCACCTTTTTTTTTGCGCCTGATCTCCCCGGACTTTGGGGACCAGGTAAAAACTTGCCACACATGTAGCCCCATCAATTCGACGCATGCGCAGTAGCATAGTACGTAATTAAGCCGGCTCGTTGTAGTCTTTGACGTCACCGCGTTCTTGCCATTCAAAAGAATGGCGGGTCTTTTGTGTGGCCGTGTGTATACACGACTTTTCAAGGCAAGCTGATGATTTTCAAACAGACGGGATTCCTAGCCGTGTGTACAGGGCTTATATCTCCTTGATTCCCCAGTCCCCATAGTCATGTTTGCCCAGAAGTGTTACTGATTGTACCAAGCAGTTGTTTCTGGTTGTTATGTTTCAACAATCACCAAGTCCAAAAATGTGGGTTGGGTGGTCGGTAATGATCAAAGGACCATCCATTGACTTCTGTTGGGAAGCCATTTTTGCTTTGATGACCTGATGTTTTCTCATGTACTGCTTACCATGAACTTTGTGGTTTCCTTTTCAGAGACACACACAACCGGAAGAACCAAAGAAGAAGACTGGGGCCAGTTTATGAACATCTGTGATGGGATTAACGTTACGGTTGATGGGTGAGTGCGCAGTAATGTGGACAGGAGGAAAAGAGAAGGTGTGTGTGCTTGCCACAACTATCAATCACATTTTGGCTGTCATTTTTGAATGTGATTGGCTGTTTTGTCAATATAGGGTGGTTGGTGGGCCGGGTTGGAAAAAATGACAATGTTGCTTTTACAAGAAAGAAGCAATAGGGTTAGCCCAGATATCCTATCCCATCTATTTATTTATCCGTAAAAGTGATCACTGACTACTACAGTCATTATAGACCTGTAGTCTCCAAACTGCGGCCTAGGGGCCCTGTGCTTTCTTTTATCCGGTCCTTGGGGCATTAATCCCTCCACCATTAGCAACAATGGGCATAGATCCTGCCACTGACAATGGAGCACTAGTTCTTTCACTGACACCAAGGATGAAACACTATTCCTCCCACTGATACCAATGATAGGGCACTATTCCTCCCCACTGACACCAATTATGGGGCGCTAGTCTTCTCATTAATACTAAGTGTAGCACTCTCAACCTTAAGTAGGTAGGTGCTAGTGTAGGTTTTTGTGTGTAAGCTGCCAGAGCAGGTAAATTTAGGCAGGCCTATGCTGTGAGCTAGGCCTGTTTGTTTTGATCTGGGGCAGGGGAGTGGTTTTAGTGTGACAGCAGGTGACTGATACGTGTTTCAGCTCTTGGGCGCCTCCTCTGTTTCCAGGGAGAAGGTTCTGGAAAAGGGGCAGGGCAGATAGCTGGAGAGACATAGGGTGCATGTGGGAGCCCTGACTAATCCCCAACTGGGATTGGCAGGCCTCCTACATATACCCATGGTCAGCCTGCTGTGGCAGAAGTTTTTGGGTGGATGAACTGAATGATTGAGTGTTAGACTGTCGTGGTCTGAGGGAACCCCTTTTCTGGGGAAGGGGGGGGTGTACCTCAGGCCGGGAGCTCAGGAGCTTGGGAGCTGGGATGGAGCCTCTCAATACACGGTCATAGAGAGGTGTCCTGGAACATGAAAGCGGACAGTTGGGAAGCACGTCTAGAGTAAGTAATTTCAGGAGGGATCCATGCCGGGGTCGGTGAGTGAAATGCACAGTGGAAAGCTCTGGAAGAGACATGCCAGGAGTTGGATGTGGAGCCAGAGGGAGAGACTGTGGGGTTGTTGTGAAGTCAAGTTGCTGCAGCCAGGAGGGCTGGCAGGGTTTGCATCGGACATGCTGGGATCGGTAGTCCGTCAAGTATAAAATAGCGCATTTATTCTACTCTACTAAAATGGTCGTTACCTCAGAGGGGACTGCAGACCCCTGCCTGTAATGGGCTTTCAGGAAAATACCAGGACTTATTCAGAGAGAGGCCTAGCCATGTGCTAATGTTACAGAAATCTAGATTTGGACAGTGAAGTGAAGCAAGTGATCTCAAGTATTGTGCTGTAGCAGATGTGCAGAGGAAGAGACTGTCAGATCTAGACGCAACTACTTTTATTCTACTAAGACGTGTTTGTTATCTGGGCATCCCATGTTGCGAGGCACGGGGGAGGAGTTCGGCGCCAAATTCAAAAAAGTAAAAACACACAATACAAACCGTATACTGTAATCTTTCAGTGTTTTTGATTTGATTACATTAGTGATACATTTTTATTATTATTATTATTTGTTATAATTATTTATAGTTATTTATTATATTATAATTTATGATTTTGTGTTTCAAACTTTATCATACCCGGGATGTCTGCTAGACTCTTGTTTGGACAGATTTAAGTGAGTTATTCCTAAGGCCCCATACACACGATAGAATCCATCCGCAGATAAATCCCAGCAAATGGGTTTCTGCGGATAGATTCTATGGTGTGTACACGCCAGCGGATCTCTTTCCGCGGAGAAATCTCCTCTGGAATGGATTCCAGCAGATCGAATATTTGTTGTGCTGCACAACGAATCCATCTGCTGGAATCCATTCCAACGGATGGATCCGCTCGTCTGTACAGACTTACCGGATCCATCCGTCCAAAGGGATTCCCCGCACGCGTCGTAATGATTTGACGCATGCGTGGAATTCCTTATATGACAGCGTCGCGCCCGTCGCCGCGTCATAATCGCGGCGACGGCGCGACACGTCATCGCCAGAGGATTTCCGCGCGGATTTCAATGGGATGGTGTGTACACTCCATCCCATCGAAATCAGCGGATATCTTTGAGAGGATTTATCCGTGGAAACGGTCCGCTGGACCGTATTCGCGGATAAATTCTCCCGTGTGTATGGGGCCTAAGAATTACAGGCGTACAATATAAAACGCCAAATTTCCATGCAAAATAATGGTACCGCTTTCAGCACCTAAAATCTGACATAATCATACCGCCAGGGAGATTAAGGGTAATATAAAAACTATGAGTTGATTAAAAGTACAATACATTTATACAAGTCGAAAAATATCAGATCTACAATAAAAATTGTGCAGGAAAGGGGGACAGAGGGATATGGGCCCAATGGAAGACCTTTTCAAAGCTTGTGAGCCTTCTAAATGTCAATCACTCTGAGAAGGATCGGGGCTCAGATCGCCATCTGGAATACATAAAGGCACGGCTATACATGGGAGAATATGGCTGTTATTTCTTTTATAAATATTTTACTACTCCGTTGCACTCCATCCGATGAGACATTGCAGAAAAACAAGTTCATCTCTAACTGCCTCCTAAAACGATAATACCGGTGGAATAGTCCTGCGTAAATACCGAAATTTCGATACATGAAAAATAAAATGGGAATCTAGGGGGAAATCACAGACCAAAACGTCCAGGAGCTGTTCTTCTCTTTCAAACTGTAGACTTTTAAAAGCTGAACTCTAGCCTTTCCTTCAGTCTTGCACAGTTGTACAGGCTCCTCTCTTGTATTGAACTGGCTTAATCCTCCTGGCGGTATCCCCGAGCGTGACTCGGGGTGGATTTTTTAGGCTGAAATCGGTATCCCCGAGTCACGCTCGGGGTAGCTATGCAGAGCCTGCAGCACGCGCTGGCTTACCTTGTTCCTGGATCCAGCGATGCCACCGCGCTGTGTGAGCGAGCGGGACCTCGCTCGATTCACACAGTGTCCTCCTGTGCCGCCAATCTCCGTTCCCTACGACGCACGCGGGCGGAGAACGGCGTCAAATTCAAAAAAGTTAACAAACACATTACATACAGTATACTGTTATCTTATAGATTATAGTACTGTATGTAAAAAATACACACCCCTTTGTCCCTAGTGGTCTGCCCAGTGTCCTGCATGTACTTTTATATAATAAAAACTGTTCTTTCTGCCTGGAAACTGTAGATTGTCCATAGCAACCAAAAGTGTCCCTTTATGTCAAAAATGGTTTTAGAGCAGCTAGAAAACAGCGATAATAAATTATAATCACTTGCAGAATTGTGCGATAGCGATTTGTGGGGAAATTCGTCATAAAAAAAAAAAATGACAGCAACAATTCTGCAACTGAGCAAATTTCAGTGATTTTGAGTTGATTACATTATTGAATATTTTTTATTAGAATTATATTATTATTTGTTATAATTATTTATAATTATTTATTATATTATAATTTTTTTTTTTTTTTAATTCATACCCGGGATGCCTACTAGACTCTTGTTTGGTCAGATTTAAGTGAGTTGTTCCTAAGAATTGCAGGCCTACAGTATAAAACGCCAAATTTCCTTGCAAAATAATTGTACCGCTTTTGGTACGTAATTCCAGACAGAATCATACCGCCAGGGAGGTTAAAGTGAAGAGAATCCAACATTTTGGCTTGTCACTAGTACAGGAATAGAAGGGGAAATCTTCCAATGGGGACACTAGGTCTGATGACCCTTGTAACATCCATTGATCCCCTTTACTTTGGATGGATTTCTTCTCACTTTTGTTTTGGTTTTGGGACAAGAAGTGAAGGCCATGGTTTAGCACCCGCTCCCCGGCCACCCACCCAAATCCTAACATTATAGCCTGACAGGTCTGTACACATACCATGCTTTGCCGTGACATACACTTTATTAAAACATAATGTCTCTCTTTCCAGGCCAAAAGATGCAGTTAAAGCTTTCAAGAAAAGAATTGCCAAGAACTACAACCAGAAGGAAGTAAAGCTATGTCTTTCTGTAAGTAGATAAGATCTGCCCAACAGAATTCACAGTTTTCACCAAACTTCTGCTGCCGCTGCAAAATCAAATGATGGCATCACAACCGAACCCCCATGCTCTTCATGTAGTATAAGACTAATGCCGCGTACACACATCATTTTCCGGCATTTAAAATGATGGTGTGTGGGCTTCACATAATTTTTCAGCTTCTGAAAAACAACAATTTTTTTTCGGGCATGCTGCATTTTTTAACGACGTTTTAATCAATGTCGTTTTTCGGGGGTTGTAAAAAATGATCGTGTTTGGGCTAAAACGACGTTAAAAACCTGCGCATGCTCAGAAGCAAGTTATGAGACGGGAGCGCTCGTTCTGGTAAAACTACCATTCATAATGGAGTAAGCACATTTATCACGCTGTAACAGACAGAAAAGCACGAATCGTCTTTTACTAACACGGAATCAGCTAAAGCAGCCCCGAGGGTGGCGTCATCCGCATGGAACTTCAGTCGTATGTGTTGTACGTCACCGCGCTTTGCTAGAGCATTTTTTTAAAACGTTTTTGTGTAGGCAACGTCGTTTTAATGATGAAGTTGGAAAAACGTCATTTTTTTCTAGAGGCTGAAAAACTTTGTTTTTTACAAGCCGAAAAATTATCGTGTGTACGCGGCATTAGATTTGGTGGGGTTGATGTCTACATCAGAAGAACAAAAACAATTTAAAGTCTACCCAACAGAATTTTACGGAACGGTTGGGAAAATCAAGGTTTCTAATGGAGATTAGAATAGATGCACCAGATAAAAAAAAAAACATCCCACAACCAAAGTTTAGCAAAGATCAAAGTATTTGTCTGCAGGATAATTTTTGGGATGGTAGTAACAGTTACTGTAAAGAAGATCCAAGGCACTCAGTGGAAGACCCAGAGCATGTGTCTTGGGTGCCAGGTTATAGCAAAGACCCTGTTGTGTGCCCCATGGAGATCACATATCATAGCAACATTTATAAAAATGAAGTTAGATCTTGTGAAATGCATTTGCCATGTATTAACACTGATCCCAAAAAAATCCCACAACCTAAGTTGAGCAAAGATTAAAGTATTTGTCTGTAGAACTATTCTTGGGATGGTAGTAACAATTACTGTAAAGAAGATCCAAGGCACTCAGTGGAAGACCCAGGGTATGTGTCTTGGGTGCCAGGTTATAGCAACAACCCTGTTGTCTATTCCCCATGGGGATCACATATCATAGCAGGATTTATAGAAATTAAGTTAGATCTTGTTGTGAATTGTATTTGCCATGTATTAACACTGAGGCCTCGTACACACACGACCGAGAATCTCGTCGTAAAAGAAACGTTGTTTTCCTCGACAAGGTTCTTGTCAGGCTTGACGAGAATCTTGTGAAGCTTTTCTTGCATACACATTGTCAAGACAAAATCTCGTTGTTCTCAAACGCAGTGACGTACAACACGTACGACGGCACTATAAAGGGGAAGTTCGATTTCACTGGCGCCACCCTTGGGGCTGCTTTTGCTAATCTCGTGTTACCGCGTGTTAGTAAAAGTTAGGTGAGGGACAATTCACGCTTTTCAGTCTGTTACAGCGTGACGAATGTGCTATCTCCATTACGAACGCTACTTTTATCGAAGGTGCGCTCCCGTCTCATACTTTATTCTGAGCATGCGCAGGTTTCTAAGCATACACACAAACGTGTTTCTCGTCGTAAACCAGCCCGACGAGAAACACAACGAGGAAATTGAGACTCCCGACGAGAAAAAAGAGAGCATGTTCTCTTTTTTTCTCGTCGAGATCCACGACAGTGTTCTCGACAAAAAACATACACACGACTGTTTTTCTTGGCAAAAATGCTCTGCCAGCAATTTTCTTGATGGATTTTGCAGAGGAAAACGGTCTTGTGTACGAGGCCTTGCGTGTAAGGAGGAGTATCATAAAGAAGAATCTAATCTCGGCCCTCAGAACACCTTTGGACACTAGTCCGAAAGTAGTTTCCCCTGTCTTTATTAAAGGGGTTGTAAAGCTTTGTGTATTTTCACCTTAATGCATCCTATGCATTAAGGTGAAAAAACACCTTGCACTCTCCAGGCCCCCCCGAGCCCCCGTTTTACTTACTTGAGCCCCGAATCTCCGTGGGCTCGATCCTGCAATGCTTTCCCCCAGCTCCCGTCGGCTCTTCATTGGATGGTTGATAGCAGCGCAGCCATTGGCTCCCGCTGCTGTCAATCAAATCAATAAAGTGGCGCGCCAGGGGGCCATAGCCGCCAACTGTATCACCCGGGAAGCGCGCCTGCAAGCTAACCCTCTTGGGAGATCGCTTCCCAGAGGGGGGTTAACTCTTGCGCGGAGGAGCCGAGACAGCCGCCAAAGGACCCCAGAAGACGAGGATCGGGGGCACATTGTGCAAAACTAATTGCACAGTGGAGGTAAGTATGGTATGTTTGTTATTTTAAAAAAAAAATTAACCTTTACAACCCCTTTAAGGCTCTTCAAAAGTAGATATGTTATCTTTACAATTGTTTATTTGAGCCTGCTTTATGTAATACTGCTCTGTAATAGTTTTACAAGTGGCAATACCCTGAATTTAAGTTGGCAGTAAGGAAATACCAACTTTAAATGAGGTCATTCATTCCAAACCAGCATGTCGAAACACATATATCCTCCACAGTATCAGGCTGGATGTGTCACAAGTCTTTATGGGGAACAGGAAGAGTAAAGTATTTGAAAAACCACAACTGGGCCTAAAGGATGACTTTACATGTAAGAGGCCCCGTACACATGTCCGAGGAACTCGACGGGCAAAACTCATCGTTTTGCTCGTCGAGTTCTGTGTGAAGCCGCCTAGGATCTCGGCGAGCCAACTTTCCTCATTGAACAACGAGAAAATAGAGAACATGTTCTCTATTTGGCTCGACGAGAAACTCGTCGGCTTCCTCGGCCGAAAGTGTACACACGCCGGGTTTCTCTGCAGAATTCAGCTCCGATCGAGTTTCTGGCTGAATTCTGCCGAGAAACTCGGTCGTGTGTACGGGGCCTAAGAAACTCCTCCAATTAACCCTGGACTCCAAGCCTCCTGAACTTACCTGCACTGACCACCCCTGCAAGTGGGTGATCCAGTTTTCATCTATATAAGTTTTAGGTTGGCTTACTCTTTAAACGCTTCAAAGTTTTCATTAAGCTGTTTTCAAAAATAATATCTAGATATGCTATTTTTATTGTTTTTTTTCAAATTCTAATGTCATCTTTATTTATTTGCCCTCCAGCTGCTGGAGATGTGTATGCAGAACTGTAACCCGAATTTCCAGAATTTGGTGCTTCGAAAAGACTTCCTTAAGGATGTGTTGGTCAAACTGTTGAATCCAAAGTACAACTTGCCCATCCAAATGCAAAACAGAATTCTCCGCTTCATCATGGTAAGCTGTCTGCAATTAGTTTATTATTGGCTTTATGTCTGAACATTGACCTTTCACGAATGGTTGTCTCCAAAAAATGTGGAACCTAAATGCCATAATTATTTTGTATGTTGATGGTGTCAGGTAATGTATTATTCAAACCTTTAATCCTTGGGGAAAACTATGATTAGCCCCTGGTTTCTGTTCCATGAGAACTGGGCATATTGCCTAATAGCATCCTCTTCCAAAAAAAAGGCCTCTGTGCTGTGGTCCTCTTCAAAATGGCAGCTGGAGTTCACTTTTTTTTAAGTCCTCACTGGTGGGACATAATATTATTTGAACAAACAAATGAGAAAGTACAATTACAGGGGTCTCTGGAAGCCCAAATACTCAGACATTCGGGTCACATAACAAGCAGTCACTAAAAACTGTTGTTAAACTGGCATTGCGATTTGTCTAGATTTACAGGATTCGCCAAACTTTCTAAGCATAGGTCCAGTTTACTGTCCTTCAAGCTTTAGGGGGGCTGGGGTGTGGCTGGTGGGAGTAGAATATGCCATGCCGTCAATGGGATTGATCAATACCCCATTATTAGTTTTAATGGGGGGGGTCGGTGCCCCATTATTGGTGTCATTGTGCCCCATCATTGGCATCAGTGGGAGAAATAGTACACCAAGGGCCAAAAAAAGGCAAGCAAAGGGCCGAATTCGGGGCCACAAACTAGAGACCACTGACCTAGAAATTTGGGTTTCTACTTATTTTTGTCCCTTGTAAGGTCTAGGCAAGTAAACTTGTGGGCCCGGCTGCATTTTTAATAGGTTCTAGGTCCAAAGTACAGGCTGAGATCCATGTGTAAAAAGAGAAAGATCTGGGGAATTCGAGGAGTTTGAAGAGGCTGCAGGCTAATGTCTGCTCTTATCTTGATGTTGTCTTCCGATTGTCCCAGGATCCCCAAAACCTAATCAATTTGTTGCGCAGATATAGACCACAACTTATATAATCCAGCTCTGGTTACCTGCCCCAGAGATCCTTACCTCCAGTGAAGCTATCTATAGCACTTGGAGGCCAATTGAAAAGTATAGAGGAAGGAGGGGGTGGGTCAGAGTCCATCCATGAAAGGTGAAGTCCCTGTGGGGGATCATAAGGGTGGATTCCAACACTTAACTTGAGATTTCTGTTATTTGGACCTGGTGGCACTTTAGTAGGCAAATTAACAAAATAAAAAAGGGTAAGAAATGCTGGGTTAGAGTAATACCAAGCACCATTGGTGCCACCAAGTTCATGGGGCACTCCACTGTCCAGCGGGCACTGAGCACCGTTGGGTTGTACATGCATGAATGTCCACCCTGGATTGTTTTTGACCTGATAATTCTGTATTTTCTTTGGCATTTTGAAGTTGTCTGGAAATTGCCTTGTTTGATTTCATAGCTTAATAAACAACAAATTGTGCAATTCTTTCCCTCACTAGACATGGTCCACTGGCTCACGCGCAAACGTAGATCAGACTGAAGTCAAAGAATTATACTTAGAATTGATTAAGAAAGGGATTCAGTTTCCTTCTTCCCTTGAGCCTACTGAAGATGAAATTAGACAGTCACAAAAGGTAAGAAGAGATGAAGAATTCCACTAGTTACATCTATAGTGAAGTATATACAGGTATATAGTGTTTCCTTTGACGGGAGAGACATTTAAAGCTACCATACAGTCATAGCCCAATTGGTGCTCATGCTAAAAATAAAAATTACCATTTAAAATTAAATACATCTTTTTTATTGTTAAAGAATTTGTAAATCCAACCTTTGTGATATCTCTGATGTTCCTGCCAGTCCCTCTGCTTTCCTATTAAAAACTGACCACACGAGGCATTAGAACACAGCGTGGTCAGTTCTCTAGCTGTATAGTAAATATACAGCTATGTAATGCCAAGTACACACAACCATTTTTAATGTCCTAGAAACCTCTGCCTTCAATCTCCCCCAGGCCCCCTGCCTCCAATCACCCCCTGCCTCTCTCGTCCCCTGCCTCCATCCCCTTCTGCGGTGCCACCAACAACCCCCGTCTCCATCCCCCACCCTCTGAGGTGCCACCAACACCCCCTGCCTCAAATCACCCCCTGCCACTAACACCCCCTGCCTCCATCTCCCTCTGCGGTGCCACCGCAGCCACCATCACCCCCTGCCTCCATTCTCCATGCACAGTTCCAAGCCAAACTGGTCTCGGCTATTTTTACTGGCACATTTCCGCAACCATGGACATTTACGAATGGGGGAAAAATGTGCCCATTTTTCCGAACTGTCCCTAAAAATACAGTTGACTGTTGGCAACACTGACTGTGAAGGGTTGGGAGGGGGGTAGCATAGGACTCTTGATGTGAAAGGAGGGGCAGGCAGATAACCAAGTGGCATGGTTGTTGGTGCCAAACAGGCTGGTCTGAGTATTTCAAAAACTGTCAGGAGTACAGTACAGAAGCTACAATTGGCACAGGATCACCAAAATTGGACAATAGAAGACTGGAAAAACGTTACCTGGTCTGATGAGTCTCGATTTCAGCTGCAACATTCAGATGGTCAGGTCAGACCTTGGTGTAAACAACATGGAATCATGGATCCATCCTGCCTAGTGTCACCGGATCAGGCTGGTGGTGGTGTAATGGTGTGGGGGATATTTTCTTGGCACACGTTGGGCCCCTTAGTATCAACGGAGCATCGTTTAAATACCACGTGCTACCTGAGTATTGTTGGTGACCATGTCCATCCCTTTATGACTACAGTGTCCCCATCTTCTGATGGCTCCTCCCAGCAGGATAATGTCACCATGTCACCATGTCACAAAGATCCAATCATCTCACCACTGGACAATAGGGTGACCACATTTCCAAACTGCCATTCAGGGACACCCCCCTCCTTTGCCAATTTTAAAAATTTTCAGGAGCAGTGATTCTAATTATGCTTAAAGTGCAACAATAAAAATGAACAATTCCTCTAAATATAGTGCCTGGGGGGTCCCCTTAGTTTGCCTGTAAAGTGGGGCATGTGTACCATGTATAGAACATGCTGCAGCAAAAATCACATTTCTAAAAAAAAAAAAAAGAATCAAATCACATTTAAATTGACTCACGGTTGCAATTGCTGGCCCCGGGCTATTGAAAAAAATAAAAAGCCAAAAAAAACTAGTGACCCCCCCCCACGGGATCTACCCCCCCACCCCAAAGCATCACGTCCCCATCTTACCCTGGCTGGTGGTTGTGGTGGCATGCGGGCAGGGGGGTTATCAGAATCTGAAAACCCCCAAAGGACCTGGAATGGACTAGGGGAGGGGGACCCCACGCCGTGTTTTTTTTTTTTTATTACTGGCAGCTTTATTTTTATTTAGCTGTCAGCAGGAAAGCCCATTGACAGCTGAAGACTCATCAGTTGTTAGGGACGCCGGCTTCCCAGTCCCGCTCTCTCATCGGGTGGCTGTGTCAGTTTCATTCCGGGACACTGTATTGTCCTGGAATGAAGGTGCCCGGGACAGAACTGCAAAATGTGGGACTGTCCCGGGCAATCCGGGACACGTGGTCACCCTACTGGACAATGAGGTCTCCGTACTCCAATGGCCTCCACACTCACCAGATCTCATCCAATAGAGGACCTTTGGGATGTGATGGAAGACTGACATCATGGGTGTGCAGCTGACAAATCTGCAGCAACTGTGTGATGTTATGTCACTATGGACCAAAATCTCTGAGGAATGTTTCCAACACCTTGTTGAATCTATGCCATGAAGAATAAAGGCAAACGGGGGTCCAACCCGAGACTCGCAGGGTGAACCTAGCAAGTGGCCGGTGAGTGTATATTTTGCATCTGTGTACTACTGTGCCTGGAGTTTGGCTTTAAGCTACTGAGGACCTTTTATTAATGGATTGTGCAAACACAACGATCCACCAAGTCTGCGGGCACCTTAAACGGAGTATTTTCTGGATGCTGAACTCTGTTTTTCCCATGAAGTACATTTTATTCTCAGCATTCTTCTCACTTCAGGGGTTATCGAAAAGTTTCTTTGAATTCAGGCTCATTGAAGCACTTAATTATAGCTATGTACTCGGATGTAATTAGATCCTGTTTATCTTGTTTGCCCAGCTGCTTTGTTTATGTTATGTAATTCATCAGCATGTAAAGACATTGCAGTGCGCGCTCGCTCTCTTACTTCTCCTTTCTGCCATTCATAAATGTGAATTATATTTTAGGCATCTAGTCAGTGTTAAAGGTATAGTCCACCCTTGGAACCATTTTTCATGTTCCGCCCATATCAGGGCCGATCCTAGGCAGGGTGCACAGGGTGCTTTGCACCCAGGCGCCTGCAGAGGTGGGGGCGCCAAAGTGCCAGAGTTCTCCCCTCCTTCCTTCTCTCCTTGTTTGTGTCCGTCCAGAACTGAAAGTGTGAAAGCACTCGGGCTCTCACACTGGAAATGCAGATGAGGCTTTTTTCAGGCACTATTTTTAACACTAAAGCGCCTGAAAAATGCCTCCATGTTAAAGGGGTCTAATGAACCATCTCCTGTACTGTGTCTGCAGTCTCTGACCATCTCCTGTACCAAGTCTGCAGTCTCTGACCATCTCCTGAATTATGTCTGCAGTCTCTGACCATCTCCTGTACCAAGTTTGCAGTCTCTGACCATCTCCTGTATTATGTCTGCAGTCTCTGACCGTCTCCTGTACGAAGTCTGAAGTCTCTGACCGTCTCCTGTATTATGTCGGCAGGCTCTGACCATCTCCTGTACTATGTCTGCAGTCTCTGATCATCTTCTGTACCATGTCTGCAGTCTCTGACCATCTCCTGTACCAAGTCTGCAGTCTCTGACCATCTCCTGTACTATGTCTGCAGTCTCTGACCATCTCCTGTACTATGTCTGCAGTCTCTGACCATCTACTGTATCATGTCTGCAGTCTCTGACCATCTACTGTATCATGTCTGTAGTATGTCAGGGAGCTCTTTCTAACAGACTCTCTAACAGAAGCCCTCTCTGTGTCCATCAGAGAGGCCCCCCTCCAGGTCCCAATAAAGTACTCTGCTTCTCTTCCTGTATTTTTTTTATTGTTAAGAGACCATGTAAGGATCCCAGGGTAATGAAAACTTTGTGGGGGAGCATCTCTGTGGTTGAGTCATTGCCACATTTGCCACAAGGGGAGGAGTTGATCAAATGACCACGCCCCACGGAGCTGCGGTGGCTCAACGCGATTGGCACTGCGCTGACAAGCCATTCACCTCTGCAGCTAGAGGTTCGGATCCCGGTCTCGGCTTCATGTGAATTGAGTTTGGTGGTCTCAGCCCGGCTCCCGGTGGGTGTGCTATGCAAGGTAAGCTTGCGCTTAGTACGCCCACCCCCCTCCCACAAAAACCACCACACACGCACTCTAAATTGGGTTAACACACGCACTTTGACCACGCGGTCTCTAAAAAAGAGAGGCAAAGGACTAACGGCGCTGGTTGAGTGGGCTAGATCCTCTCACTCCCTTATAGGGAGTCCCTCTGCCCCGTTGGGCTTCAAAGCGGAGCAGGTAGGGCGGGCTGTGTGGGAGGACCCCCTCACACACCCGCCATTGCCACCCGGGGCATGGAGAAAGGTGGCACATTGCCTCTGGGGGAGGCCTGCCTACTCCCAACTCCTGCAGTCCGGCTCCTCTCTCGAGTACACGCACAAAATACACTAAAAAAAAAAAAAAATGACCACGCCCATGCGGGGGCCCCAGAAATATTTCTGCACCCAGGCGCCTGTGACACTAGGATCGGTCCTGGCCCATATACATGGTCACATCCCCCCAACCCCCATCCTCAAATCACCCCCAACTTGCCTAAATCATGGGGTGCTTATCCTTGCAATAAATGGAGTTGAGTTATTTTGAGGGGACATCAAATTTACACTGTTATACAAGCTGTACACTCACTACACAACATTGTAGCAAAGTGTCATTTCTTCAGTGTTGTCACATGAAAAGATAGAATAAAATATTAAAAAATTGTGAGGGGTGTACTGACTTTTGTGAGATACTGTATTTGTATTTTAGCTGAGTATTTAGGTGTCTGCCCAGGGTTTCGATTTTAGCTTTCAGTCCGCCTGTAAATAATTGTTTCTCATTTCCTAATACTATCGCAAAGGAAATGTAATGGCGTTGCTTCTAGCAAGTGCTCAAATGTTTTCTCTTATTTTTACACTAAAAACACAATGGAATGTGATCGCTATGGGCGCGATTTTATAGCAAGTCTCAGTGAAGTGATCTATGAAGCTTATTTCTATTTTGCTGATATTAACCATTGTAGGCATCTGTAATGCTGCGTACACACGATCGGAAATTCCGACAAGAAAACCGGAATGTTGGCTCAAACTTGTGTTGCATACACACGTCACACAAAATTCCCACCGCCAAAAACGCAGTAATGTACAACACTACGACGACCCGAGAAAAATGAAGTTCAATGCTCCCGAGGGCCCCATGCCACTAGGGGGCCCCATCAGGGTTGCCAGGCTCAATAAAACCAGGGACAGTATGTAAAAATTTGTTGTTTTTTTTTACATCTGTCCCGGATATGTCTGAAACCGACATGCTTTTGATGTGAAAATCCTGAGATTTTAGCTGCCCCGCCTCTGCACTGCCTCCTGGCGTGGTGGCCATCTGTAAGCCCGGGGGCCCCATAATCTTCTATTGCCCGGGGGGCCCCATGAGTTGTCAGTCCACCCCTGCACTGGTCCACTATTGTCACCTAATGTTGCACACGGGTTCCTGCCTCTTATAAGAACGTGTTTAATATTGCATATCGGTTGCCCGGAATGAACATCCCTTTAAGGCCATCAAATGCGAATTTCCCACAAAACTGTATATCACAGTGAGTGGGCGGCGGGTAAAGAGATCCCTCGTTGTGTATTGTATAGTGGAGCTCATTGCAGCTACTGGCCCTCGGCACCAAAGTAATAAAATCCCAGCTGTTGGCACATTGACTGTCCTCATAACACGGTCTGGGAGGACCCAATCTTCACACAGCAATCATTCCTGGATTAAATCCTTCACCTTTCTAGACCTATATTTATGGTAGAAGCCTTCTGCAGAAAATTAGATCAGTAAGTAATTTATCGTAGTTGAGACTTAACATTCTCCTCTGTGTGTCTGCCAATATCTATACGGCAAAGCAGACTTGGGGAAAAAATTACACAGTGTGTGTGAGTGTGTATGTATATGTATATGTGTATAATATATATATATATATATTATATGTGGCCCAGATACAGCGGCGTATCTTTGTGCGGGCGTAACGTATCCTATTTACGTTACGCCTCCGCAACTTTTACAGGCAAGTGCCGTATTCTCAAAACGAAAGTTGCGGCGGCGTAGCGTAAAAAGGCCAGCGTAAGCCCGCCTAATTCAAATGTGGTAGATGTGGGCGTGTTATGTTAATTTTATGTGACCCCGCGTAAATGACGCTTTTTACGCCGTCCGTGAAAGTATCCCAGTGCGCATGCTCTGAATTAACCCGCAAGAAGCCAATGCTTTCGACGTGAACGTAAATGACGCCCAGCCCTATTCGCGAGCGACTTACGCAAACGACGTAAAATTTTCAAAATTTGACGCGGGAACGACGTCCATACTTAACATTGGTACGCCGCATGTACGCCTCATATAGCAGGGGTAACTTTACACCGGGAAAAGCCTAACGTAAACGGCGTATCTGTACTGCGTCGGCCCGGCGTACGTTCGTGAATTTGCGTATCTAGCTGATTTACATATTTCTAGGCGTAAATCAGCGTACACGCCCCTAGCGGCCAGCGTAAATATGCAGTTAAGATCCGACGGTGTAAGAGACTTACGTCGGTCGGATCTAATACAAATCTATGCGTAACTGATTCTAAGAATCGGGCGCATAGATACGACGGCTCAGACTCAGAGATACGCCGTCGTATCTCCTTTGAGAATCTGGGCCATGTGTGTATATATATATATATATATATATATATATATATATATATATATATATATATATATATATATATATATATATATATATATATATAATATATGTGTGTGTGTGTGTGTGTGTGTATATGTCTGTGTGTGTGTGTGTGTATGTATATATATATATATATATATATATATATATATATATATATATGATTATATATATATATATATATGTGTGTATTTATATATACCATCAGTTCTTCTAGATACACTTCCACACGGTTTTTGAAGGAACTCGGCAGGTAGGTTGTTCCAAACATCTTTAAGAACTAAGGGGGTAATCCACAAAAGGGATACGCCGGCGTATCTACTGATACGCCGTCGTATCCCTGTTTCTATCTATGGAACTGATCCACAGAATCAGTTTACCATAGATCGGCAGAAGATCCGACATGTGTAATTGAATTACACTGTCGGATCTTAAGGATGCAATTCTAGGCCGGCCGCTAGGTGGCGAGGCCATTGCGGCCGACCTAGAATATGCAAATGAACACTTACGGCGATCCACGAACGTTCCGACGGGCCCGCCGCGCTAAATCTACGTCGTTTACGTCGAGTTACGCAGCGTAAAAATAGGGCTGAGTCCTATTTGACTAAGCCCTATTAAGTATGGCCGTCGTTCCCGCGTCGACATTTTCAACTCTACGTCGTTTGCGTAAGACGTTCGTGAATGGCGCTGGACGCCATTTACGTTAACGTCTAAGAAAATGACGTTGGAGCGACGTCAGTTAGCGCAATGCACGTCGGGTAAGTTACCCGACGGAGCATGCGCAGTACGTCCGGCGCGGGAGCGCGCCTAGTTTAAATGGGAATCGCCCATTTGTATTAGGAACGCCTTGCGCCAGACGGAGTTAAGTTACACCGCCGCAAATTTCCAGGTAAGTGCTTTGTGGATCGGCACCTAACTTGCGGCAGTGTAACTTAACTCTGAAAAGTTAAGTTGCGCTCGGCGGCTGTGGATCTGGCCCTAACTACGGATCTTCTGTGAATGTCGGCTGCCTCAAATCCCTCTGTCCCTCTGTCATCCCAGACAGACCCGATGTTGAGATCAGGGCCCTTTAAAATCTTCTTAACTTTAGTTTTTACCATTGTGGTTTTTTTTCTTAATTTCTTCTGCCTTTGATTGTGATGCTATTTGTACAGTAATTGCAACTCATGTGTAGTTTGCCCTAATTTTATTTATTGCACGTTTGTATTACTTTTTACTCATATAAATCGTTTTTTTTGCCTTGTGCGGTTTTAGTACGAGTCCCAGAGTACCTCTGCGCATGCAGTTCCTGATTTACAGCCAAATAAAATGTTTTAAAGCACTTTCCTTCCTGGGTGCTCTGCGATTTGAAGAAGTAAATTCTTTAAAGTGGATACTTTAGCAGAATGAAAAGATTTTTCTCTTGTGTCACTTTATGAAGTTACGGGGAATAGAATAAAAAATAAAAAAATAAAAAAAAAACGAAACGCTTCTGAACAAATAACTTTTTTTTTTTTTTTTTTTTTTTTAAATATTTATGTAAAACTTTCCCCATAAACATTTCTCTGGTGAAAGTGCTTCATTTTCAGACCTGGTATAAACATGGATCACGGCAGTATTTAAAGGGGTTTGTTTCTTCTTTTCTATATAGGTTCCTTTTAAGCTAGTGCATTGTTGGTTCACTTACCTTTTCCTTCCATTTCCCTTCTAAATGTTTTTTTTTCTTTGTCACTTCCTGTTCCTCCTCAGTAAGCTTGCCCCCCATCATCCAAGCCGTTCTGGCTGGGGGTTAGTCAGCGTGCCAAGTGTTTGAAAGTGGCTTGCTCACTGAAAAATAATGCAGAGATCAGTGCTGACATCACTCTATGAAGCGCCATCTTGTGCATCATTGAGGATTGAGGGCTGCCCACCACTGGAGAAGAACAGAAGAGGAAGTGGACTCTGCTCTGTGGCTATTGACTCTCCAAGTTCAGAGGACACACACTGGAAAAGTGTCTCCATGACCACAGAACAAGGACCTTTGTTGGGCAACAGTACCGGGGGTTAAAAGGGGGCCATAACTAGCCATCCTTTGCATCATTGAGGGCTGCCCTCCACTGGAGAAGAACAGAAGAGGAAGTGGACTCTGCTCTGTGGCTATTGACTCTCCCAGGTCAGAGGACACACACTGGAAAAGTGTCTCCATGGCCACAGAACAAGGACCTTGATGGGCAAGAGTACAGGGGGTAAAGGGGGCCCAAACTGGCCATTCTTTGCATCATAGAGGGCTGCCCTCCACTAGAGAAGAACAGGAGAGGAAGTGGACTCTGCTCTGTGGCTATTGACTCTCCCAGGTCAGAGGACACACATTGGAAAAGTGTCTCCATGACCACAGAACAAGGACCTTTGTTGGGCAACAGTACCGGGGGCCAAAGAGGGACTCAAACTGGCTTCCCACAGAGTGGCCCCTGCATGTTTTGTCCCCCACTGCATGGAACGTAGAGTACTAAAACCGGTATAAGAACATTTTTTATGAGCTCTCGATATTTGATAGCATCATATTTTTATTACTACAGGAATTAATCCAAGGAACTGAAACAGTAGCTCAGACGCATTACATTTACGAGTGTTTATTTTACAACGACATGAACAGACAAGCTTGATCATATTATTTCTCTTGCACACGGTTGTACATATGCTGATTAAATACACTACAAACTAAGTAAAGTTTATCTAAAGCCAAAACTTTTTTGTTATTTGCTGTCTGTTACCCCACTGGCTAGATTCCCTACCTGTATTTGTCCCATTGGCCACTGTGACCTGGGTAGAAAGTTACAGCTGTCAATGGAACAGGAAGTGAGAAAAAGTCTTCTAATGATAAAGCTTGCTCTGGTGCATGGGCGTAGCATAAGGGGTTGCAGGGGTCACAATTGCAACCCCACCCCTAGCACCAGGGGGCCCTCGCAGCCTCCTTGTCATATTATCATATCCTCCACAAAGTCCAGCTCCTATCTGCCCAAGGGCCCCACAGCCACGCTCCAGTACTGGGCTTCCGCTTTGCCTTCCACGGTCCACACCCAGGGATGGACTGGCCATTGGGACTACAGGGAATTTCCCGGTGGGCCGATGGCTCAGTGGGCCGGCTTCAGTGACAGAGGACCGCCACCCCCCTCCGCTCCTTTGTCTCTCCCTTCCCGCAGCGCTCACCTCCTCTCCCTCCCTGCAGCGCTCACCTGGGGGGGACCAGAGGAGCAGGGGGAGGACCAGAGGAGCAGGGGGAGCGACAGAGGAGCAGGGGGGCAACAGATGAGCATGGGGGAGGGGACAGCTGACTCAACAGCTATGGCCTGGGAGTATCTCACTTCTGCCTAATCTTGTCCCATAAGGGGGGGCACCGAACTGATTCTTTGCCCCGGGTGAAATAATGTCTAGCTTCCCCACTGGTACTGCCTATAAGAGTACCAGTACCAGCCGTTCTACTCTAATAAAGTAGAACAGCTAGTGGCTAGTGAAAGGGGGAGAGGGGGCTTGGGTGGCCGGGGAGGGTGCGGGAGTTGTCCGGCCACCATGGGAGAGACCTGTCAAAGTGGGCCTGTCTGGATGAAGTCCAGGACCAAATTTTTGTCCCAGTCCAGCCCTGTCCACACCCCTCCATTCTCATTGGCTGGGGACAAACTGTGAGCCATTTCCTGAATGGAGAGGAGCACAGGGTGAGAACAGCCCAGGGGCCAGGTCAACTTTTGCATCGGGGGCCCACAAGCTTCAAGCTACGCTTCTGCTCTGGTGTCTAAAGCCAGCCATAGATGGCTCAAAATTTTACAGTAGAAATGCGTTGAATATTAGGTTTACTACGTGTATGGGGAATTCAACATTCCGGCATGGGACTCCAATCTTCTGATCCAGCTATTACATTTCCTGTTGCGTCTCTGGAACAGAATATGAAAAAAAATATCCCCAATGGGGAAACAGGCAGCAAAAATAAACTGACAGGGGGTTTTGACCCTTTTGCATTCTATCCAAAACCCATAAAAGTGTTGGATGTACATTCACTTTAATGAATTGGTCTTTGGGTTTGGGTGGGGGTTTGCTTGCCCAGTTTTCAGTTAACAACTAATACAAGTCCATTATCTCTGATCGCCCCTCCATGTTTTGGCTAGATCAGGGGTCTCCAAACTGCGGCCCGAGGGCCAGATGTGGCCCTTTGCCAGCCTTAATCCGGCCCTTGGGGCACAATTCCTTCCACTGATATGAAGCACTATTCCTCCCACTGACACCAACAATGGGGCACTATATCTTCCACGGATACCAATGATGGGATACTATTCCTTCTACTATTAGGGGGAATACTCCTCCTCCATTTGACCACCAACCCTGAGGCCCTATTTATTCTCACCGATGCTGGGTTTGTGAAATTTTCTGCCCCTTTTGGCCACAATCCGGCCCTCCTAAAGTCTGAAGGACAAAAAAAGTGGCCCTTTGTAAGAAAAGTTTGGAGACCCCTGGGCTAGATTGTGAAGCTGTAGGGGCAGATCCACATACCTACACTGCGCCCGGCGCAGATGTGAGATCTGCTACGCCGCTGTAACTTACTTTGCTATCCTTTGAATCCTGAAAGAATTTGCGCCGTAAGTTACGGCGGCGTAGCGTATCTCTTGCGGCGTAAGGGCGTGGAATTCAAATGCGGCGAGTAGGGGGCGTGTTTCATTTAAATGAAGCACGTCCCCGAGCCGAACGAACTGCGCATGCCCCGTCCTTCAAAACTCCCATGGTGCATTGCTCCAAATGACGTCGCAAGGACGTCATTGTTTTCGATGTGAACGTAAATGGCGTCCAGCCCCATTTACGGACGACTTACGCAAACGACGTAAAATTTTCAAAATTATACGCGGGAACGACGGCCATACTTAACATTG
Organism: Rana temporaria; assembly: GCF_905171775.1. Classification (NCBI taxonomy): domain Eukaryota; kingdom Metazoa; phylum Chordata; class Amphibia; order Anura; family Ranidae; genus Rana; species Rana temporaria. The sequence goes on along the minus strand of NC_053500.1, from coordinate 132,230,082 downwards.
AGTACGCCACCAGATAGCAGCTTTAACTATACGCCGGAAAAAGCCGAACGGAAACGACGTAAAAAAATGCGACGGCCGCGTGTACGTTCGTGGATCGTCTGAAATAGCTAATTTGCATACTCGACGCGGAAACGCCACCTAGCGGCCGCCGGAAAATTGCATTTAAGATCCGACGGTGTACTAAGGCGTACGCCTGTCGGATCTAACACAGATGCCGTCGTATCTTGTTTTGTGGATAACAAAACAAAGATACGACACGCAAAATTTGAAATTACGCCGGCGTATCAAGAGATACGCCGGCGTAATTTCTTTGAGGATCTGCCCCGTAATGTTTTACTATGTGTGTGTTTTGTATTTTTGTAGACTAATACAAGTCGGGCATCTGATACCCCCACCAGCAAAACTTGTCCAGATGTATCAACACAACAACTAACACCAGAGCAGGTACAGTACAATAAGGGGTATAAAACAAAGTCAAGACTGAACACACACAAAAACATTTTTCTCATCAGCGAAGATCTTTATTGAAGCAGATATAGCAGACAACAAGATGTGGCAGATGAATGAAAATATGGTATTTTTAGGTCAAAACATAATACAGTAGTACCTTGGATTCCGAGTATAATTTGTTCTAGAAGAATGCTTGTAATCCAAAGCACTCGTTTATCAAAGCGAGTTTCTCTATAGCAATCAATGGAAACTCAGATAATTTGTTCCAGTGTCACTGCTAGTTTATGCGATACCGCATGTGGCCAGAGGTGGGGGGGGCGCCGGAGACACTTGGAAATGCTCAGACACTCTGAGACACTTATAAACGCTCAGAGACACTCGGTAATGGAGTGTTTTTGAGTGTCTCCGAGCATCACTGGCGCCCCCTGCACTTCTGGCCAAATGCGGTACTGCACACCCCAGAGGCTTGAATCCGGCTTATCTTGTGAGACAACGTTCGCAAATCGAGTCATTTAAAAAAACAGCTCGAATTGCGAAACGTTCATAAACAGCGTTTTACTGTAATGCAGGCATATGCAATTAGCGGACCTCCAGCTGTTGCAGAACTACAAGTCCCATGAGGCATAGCAAGACTCTGACAGCCACAAGCATGACACCCAGAGGCAGAGGCATGATGGGACTTGCATATCCCTGCTGTAATGTGTTCCCAAATGCGAGCAGATTAGCATGTGTCCTTGAGACAAGTGGCCATCTTTATCCCCCACAAGACAGTGTAAAGGAACAGGAAATACATCACAAGAATGGGAGGCGACACAGATAATAAGACAGAAAAATAACCACAAGATGGCAGTATATTAGCTAATTATACAGAAGCAAAATAATCAATGGCTAGGAAATAAAAGCGGAACTTCAGTAATTTTTTCATCTTTCCATCTATTAAATCTTCTGCCCTTGTTGTTGTTTTAACTTAGGATAGTAAAACATTTTTTTCTGCCAGTAAATACCTTATACAGTCCACTTCCTGTTTCTTGTCTGGTCATTAGCCTAGGCTTATGACATCATGCACAGCTCTCTCTCTCTCTCTCTCTCTCTCTCTCTCTCTCTCTCTCTCTCTCTCGTGAGAGTTGGCCAGGGAGGAGGGTGAGTTATAAGAGGGCCAATGAGAACTGCAGATCTGGAGGTGTGTCTCTGTGTGTCTGTGTAAATCCAGGAAGTGAACAGGCAGCAGCTTCAGCTGCCCACAGTTAAAATGGCTGCAGCCAGACTCAGTGGAGGGAGATTTCTGCAGCATATTTGGCAAGTACAGAATCACAGTATATATAAAATAATATAACAAGTGGTTGGAGGGAAGCTTCAGAATGGCAAAGATGTTTTTATTACAAATTATGTGAGCAGACTGCAGTTCCTCCTTAACTACATACATTCCCACAACAAGTGTAACACCACAAAGGCTCTCTCCAGAAGAGCATGTGATCTAAGATCCTGTAAGCACAGGTGTTTTTGACGTCCTGTGTGCATGAGGCCTTAGTTGTTACAAAAACCAATCATTGATTAAGCCCCAAAAAGGACGAAACGCGTCCGAGGAGGATGGGAGCTGAAGCTATCTTTTACTCATTTCGTTCACATTGATGCAACTGGAAGTCGGTGTCTGTGTACAGCCACTATTTTGTTGGAAAAATGTTTCTTTCCCCAAAACGAACATAAACAGAAAAGACGTAAACAGATGGCATTCGTTTCCATCCGTTCATATCTGTATGATTGGAAAAGGAGGTAGCCTTGTCCCATTTAGGGTCAGTCAACACCCAAATCTTACAGGAACCCTATTCACCTTCCTGTGTGATTCAGGGTGGTGGGATTTTCAGCCCATCCATTACAATGGTGACAGTGGTCCCCAGAAATGGTGGTGGTGACAGTGATCCCCAGAAATGGTGGTGGTGACATTGGTCCCCAGAAATGGTGGTGGTGACAGTGGTCCCCAGAAATGGTGGTGGTGACATTGGTCACCAGAAATAGTGGTGGTGACAGTGGTCCCCAAGAAATGGTGGTGGTGACAGTGGTCCCCAGAAATGGTGGTGGTGACAGTGATCCCCAGAAATGGTGGTGGTGACAGTGGTCCCCAGAAATGGTGGTGGTGACAGTGGTCCCCAGAAATGGTGGTGGTGACATTGGTCACCAGAAATAGTGGTGGTGACAGTGGTCCCCAAGAAATGGTGGTGGTGACAGTGGTCACCAGAAATGGTGGTGGTGACAGTGGTCCCCAGAAATGGTGGTGGTGACAGTGGTCCCCAGAAATGGTGGTGGTGACAGTGGTCCCCAGAAATGGTGGTGGTGACAGTGGTCCCCAGAAATGGTGGTGGTGACAGTGGTCCCCAGAAATGGTGGTGGTGACAGTGGTCCCCAGAAATGGTGGTGGTGACAGTGGTCACCAAGAAATGGTGGTGGTGACAGTGGTCACCAAGAAATGGTGGTGGTGACAGTGGTCACCAGAAATGGTGGTGGTGACAGTGGTCACCAGAAATGGTGGTGGTGACAGTGGTCACCAGAAATGGTGGTGGTGACAGTGGTCACCAGAAATGGTGGTGGTGACAGTGGTCACCAGAAATGGTGGTGGTGACAGTGGTCACCAGAAATGGTGGTGGTCACCAAGAAATAAAACTAGTGACAGTGGTCACCAGAAATGGTGGTGGTGACAGTGGTCCCCAGAAATGGTGGTGGTGACAGTGGTCACCAGAAATGGTGGTGGTGACAGTGGTCACCAAGAAATGGTGGTGGTGACAGTGGTCACCAAGAAATGGTGGTGGTGACAGTGGTCACCAAGAAATGGTGGTGGTGACAGTGGTCACCAGAAATGGTGGTGGTGACAGTGGTCACCAGAAATGGTGGTGGTGACAGTGGTCACCAGAAATGGTGGTGGTGACAGTGGTCACCAGAAATGGTGGTGGTGATAGTGGTCACCAGAAATGGTGGTGGTGACAGTGGTCCCTAGAAATGGTGGTGGTGACAGTGGTCCCCAGAAATGGTGGTGGTGACAGTGGTCCCCAGAATTGGTGGTGGTGACGGTGGTCACCAAGAAATAAAATGAATCTCCCCAGCGAGGACACAGATGACAATAAATCCATTCCATTTAACCCTACCCCTCCTCTTTGTCTTATCTCCTTACATATAACTGTACATGATGTTATGATATGTTTACCAGATTGGAAAGCTCTACAGTGAGCTGGACGTGGTGAGGATGAATATGAAGGTCATGTCCGCCATATTGTTGGAGAACAGCCCAGGAACTGAAGTACAAGAAGACATGGAGCTCTTACAGGTTAGTACTGTTATATACAGTATTGGGGAATCTCATACTATGGTGATATAATTAATCGATTAAAGCTAAACTCAAGAAAAAAAACTTTCATCCAACCACTTGCTGCCCAGGCAACATATATATGCGGCAGCAATGAGAGTGGGCTTTAAAGCACACATGTTGCACATACACTATATTGTCAAAGGTATTGGGACGCCTGCCTTTATACGCACATGAACTTTAATGGCATCCCAGTCTTAGTCCATAGGGTTCGAAAAAATTGAGTTGGCCCACCCTTTGCAGCATTAACCACTTCAATACGGGGCTTTTATACACCCTTCCTTACCAGACCAATTGTTAGCTTTCAGCGCTCTTACACCTTGAATGACAATTACTCAGTCATGCTACACTGTACCCAAACCAAATTTTTATAATTTTTTTCTCACAAACAGGGCTTTCTTTTGGTGGTATTCACCGCTGGGTTTTCAATTTTTTTTTCAGTTTCTATTGTAAAATTTTGCAAATAAGTCAACCAATAACCAAAATAAGTATATATTATTTGGTCTCTGTGGATGTTATAGTGTCTACAAGCTATGGTGCAAATCATTGAAAAATTATCACATATGATCACACCTGATGTACTGAAGGCCTATCTCATTTCTTGAGACCCTAACAAGCCAGGAAAGCACAAATACCCCCCAAAGTACCCCTTTTTGGAAAGCAGACATTCCAAGGTATTTAGTAAGAGGCATGGTGAGTTTTTTGAAGTTGTAATTTTTTTTTTTTTTTGCACAAAATTGTCATAATAACAAGTGATTTCTCTCACACAGCACATGCATACTTGCAATGACACCCCAAAATACATTCTGCTACTCCTCCTGAGTATAGTGATACCACATGTGTACCACATGGGTTCTCTGGTGAGGTGGCGGGTACTCTGGTGAGGTGGCAGGTACTCTGGTGGCAAGTACTCCTGATAGACAGGTACTCCTAATGGTCTGGTGGCGGGTACTCTGGTGGCGGGTACTCTTATGAGGTGGCAGGTACTCTGGTGGCGGGTACTCTGGTGGCGGGTACTCTGGTGAGGTGGCAGGTACTCTGGTGGCGGGTACTCTCGTGAGGTGGCGGGTACTCTCGTGAGGTGGCGGGTACTCTGGTGGCACGTACTCTGGTGGCACGTACTCTGGTGGCGTATACTCTGGTGAGGTGGCGTATACTCTGGTGAGGTGGCGTATACTCTGGTGAGGTGGCGTATACTCTGGTGAGGTGGTGGGTACTCTGGTGAGGTGGCGGGTACTCTGGGTGGCAGGTACTCCTGATGGACAGGTACTCCTGATGGACTGGTGGCGGGTACTCTGGTGGCAGGTACTCCTGATGGACAGGTACTCTGGTGAGGTGGCGTGTACTCTGGTGAGGTGGCGGGTACTCTGGTGGCGGGTACTCTGGTGGCGGGTACTCTGGTGGCAGGTACTCTGGTGGCAGGTACTCCTGATGGACAGGTACTCCTAATGGACTGGTGGTGGGTACTCTGGTGGCGGGTACTCTGGTGAGGTGGCAGGTACTCTGGTGGTGGGTACTCTGGTGGCAGATACTCCTGATGGACAGGTACTGCCGCTGGACTGGTGGCGGGTACTCTGGTGAAGGGTACTCTGGTGGCAGGTAAACTGGTGGTGGGTACTCTGGTGGCAGGTGGCGGGTACTCTGGTGAGGTGGCAGGTACTCTGGTGAGGTGGGGGGTACTCTGGTGGCAGGTACTCTGGTGGCAGGTACTCATGATGACAGGTACTAGATGACAGGTACTCTTTAGGGGGTGCAATCTGGGCACAGTAGACCATATGTAGTGTTGTTCTATTTTTTTTTTTTGTTCTACTTTCTCTTTTTTTTTGTTCTATTTTCCGCTTTTTATATGTTCTATTTTTATATATTTTTTTATGTTCTAGTTTCCTCTTTCTTTTGTTTTATTTTCCTCTTTTTTTTGTTCTATTTTCCTCTTTTTTTTGTTCTACTTTCCTCTTTTTTTCTGTCCCTCTCTCCTTCTCAGTCTGTCTCTTTCCCTCATTCCTCTCTGTTTTCTTTATCCTTCGGTGACACGCTTTGCTTATCTCCAGCGACTTCCCTGTAACAATACCGAATTCATTCTGTCTTATTAAAACAGAACCCTCCACTAACTCCTGCCTGCTCAGGGAGGCCTTTTAAATCAATGCTCATTTTACTGCTTTCTCAGCTCTTACGCCGTTTCCTCGCTGTACCCGGAGGCCCTACAGATGACAATGCCGCACAGAATTCATACCCTGAGATCCTATTTACACTACCTGCCTTGTCAGCAGAGACTCCGGCCCACACCATTGTCAATTCACATCAACACTGTAACCGGCGACATTCTCCAACAAAGGCACCCCCAGTGCGTATCGTGTCGCTCATTAAAAGGCTGATTGTTATTGTGACTTTTTTTGATAGGAGCTGCAGAAAGCGTGCCAAGAAATGCAAGCCCGGATCCTAAAGCTTGTGGAAACCGTACAAAACGATGATGTCATCATTGAGCTGGTGCAAGTCAACGACGACCTGAACAATCTATTCCTGAGATACAACAGGTAATTCGCAAATGTGAAAAGTTCTGAAATTATGTTTTTTATGGAAATTTTAAGTTTAAGGCCCCGTACACACGACCGAACATGTCCGCTGAAACCGGTTGACCAGTTTCAGCGGACATGTTCGGTCGTGTGTACGGCCGACCGGACAATTGTCCGGCGGACCGGACAGGTTTCCAGCGGACAAATGTTTCTTGGCATGCTAAGAAACATGTCCGCTGGAAGCCTGCGATACGGTAGTAACTTTGGGCGCAAGTTTCCGTATGCAGAAAGAACTTGCGCCCTTAGTTATGGCGGCGTAACGTATGTGTGGCGGCGTAAGCCCGCCTAATTTAAATGGGGATGTTGTGGGCGTGTTATATTTAAATTTCACTTGACCCCGCGTATTTTAAGTTTTTTCTGAACGGCGCATGCGCCATCCGTGAAATATCCCAGTGTGCATTGCTCCAAAGTACGCCACAAGGACGTATTGGATTCGACGTGAACGTAAATGATGTCCAGCCCTATTCGCGAACGACTTGCGCAAACGACATAACATTTTCAAAACTCGGCGCGGGAACGACGTCCATACCTTACATTACCTACACCTCATATAGCAGGGGTAACTATACGCCGAAAAAAGCCTAACGTAAACGACGTAAAAAAATGCCCCGGGCAGACGTACGTTTCTGAATCGGCGTAAATACCTAATTAGCATATTCCTCGCGTAACTATACGGAAGCGCCACCTAGCGGGCCAGCGTAAATATGCAGTCTAAGATACGAGGGTGTAAGACACTTACGCCAGTCGGATCTTAGGGAAATCTATGCGTAACTGATTCTCTGAATCAGGCGCATAGATACGACGGGCGGACTCAGAGATACGCCGTCGTATCTTGTATCTGAATCCGGGCCATTGTTTTTTGTTTTTTTGGGGGGTATTTTTCCTTTTTTAGCAACAGTGGCGATTTAAATACCACCAAAAGAAAGCTTTATTTGTGTGAAAAAAAAATTATAAAAATGTAATTGCATGACCACGCAATTGTCAAAGTATGACAGTGCTGAAAGCTGAAAAATTGGCCTAGGCAGGAAGGGGGTAAAGGGCCAGATTCACAGAAGAGATACGACGGCGTTTCTCTGAAACGCCGTCGTATCTCTCAGAATATCTTTGCGGCTGATTCATAGAACCAGTTACGCATAGATAACCCTTAGATCCGACAGGTGTAATTGTCTTACACCGTCGGATCTTAGGATGCAGTACCACGGCCGCCGCTGGGTGTAGTTCGCGTCGTATTCCAGCGTCGGGTATGCAAATGAGGTTTTACGGCGATCCACAATGGTTTTTCGCGTTCGTTACGTCGTTGCTAGTCTAGTTTCCCGTCGCAAAGTTAGTCGTCGTTTTACCTGCCCTAACTTTACACAGCCCATGTTAAAGTATGGCCGTCGTTCCCGCGTCGAATTTCAAAAAAATTTCTTGCGTAAGACGTCCGGCAATACGAACGTACGCTATGCACGTTGCCGTTCGAAAAAATGACGTCACTTCGCGCAAAGCACGGCGGGAATTTCAAAACGGAGCATGCGCAGTAGGTCTGGCGCGGGAGCGCGCCTAATTTAAATGGCACACGCCCCTTTGAATTACGTGGGCTTGCGCCGGAGGCCGCCGGCGTAAGTTTTCACGCAAGTGCTTGGTGAATCAGGCACTTGCGATGAAAACTTGCGGCGGTGTAACGTATATACGATACGTTACGCCGCCGCAATTCTACGTGAATCTGGCCCAAAGTGCCCAGTATTTAAGTGGTTGAAGAACTGCTTCTAGGTATTATGGTCTTATGGCTTTTTTTAACATGATGCCCTTTCTAATTATATATACCCTGGCAACACTCTGTTATGATAAATCCATCACGTTCTAGCTTGGCGTAGGAGTCGTATTCCTTCAGTAATATTCACTTTGATGGTGTTCTCTTCTCAGATTTTCTCGCACTAGAACCAGCCAGTCAAGAAATGACATAAAACAGGACGGTACGGCGACGGTAAGATGACGCATAACAAAGATCCATTCAGGACAAGACAATACGGGCGTTTGGCTCAGAACTAATGACAGATTTCTTAATTCTCACAATTATTTAGAGAAAAACATTCAATCAAAAAAAAAAGAGAAAACTATAAATATATAGGGCTAGATTCAGTAAGAGTTACTCTGACGTATCAGTCGATACGCCGTCGTAACTCTGAATTTACGCCGTCGTAAATTTAAGCATATTCTGGACCAGATACGCTCAAATTAGGCTAAGATACGAGTGGCGTAAGTCTCTTACGCCGTCGTATCTTAGGGTGTACATTTAAGCTGGCCGCTAGGTGGCGCTTCCGTCGTTTTCTGCGTAGAATATGCGAATGACCTAGATACGCCGATTCACAAATGTACGTGCGCCTGGCGGTATTTTTTTACGTCGTTTGCGTAAGGCTTTTTCGGCGTAACGTTGCTCCTGCTTCTATGAGGCGCATGCAATGTTAAGTATGGACGTCGTTCCCGCTTTGATTTTTGAATTTTTTACGTCGTTTGCGTAAGTCGTTCGCGAATAGGGCTGGACGTAATTTACGTTCACGTCGAAAACCAATACGTCGTTGCGGCGTACTTGGGAGCAATGCACACTGGGATATGTGCCGTTCGTAAAAAACGTCAATCACGTCAGGTCATCATACATTAATATAAAACACGCCCCCCATTCACAGAGAGGTGGGCGCACATTACGCCGCCGTAGCGCAAACACCGTACGCCACACCAGCGTAGCGAGGAGAGGCAAGCATTGCATTCAGCAAGCCAGTGCTCCCAACGCTACGCCAGCGTGGCGTGGGTTTCTAAGGCGCAGGCCGGCGTAGGTGGAAGTGGGCGTGACTCCATGCAAATGATGGGCCGAGCGCCAGACAGGTATGTATCACGAACTGCGCATGCGCCGTGATGTGGACGCATGCACCGCACACTACCCTACGCCTGCTTACAACCACGCCGGCACAAACTGCCCAAGCTACGCCGGATCACCGCGTACGCTGTGAACATAACGTACGCCCAGCCAGACACGCGTCCAACGCACACTACGCCGGCTTGTGTTCCCTGGTGCAGACCTGAGCATGTCTGTTGCCGGGTTACACCTCCTTTATGGGGAATAACTTTATGCCGGACGTACAACTTACGCGCATCTCGCATAGCATGCGCCGGGCACATGCACGTTCGTGAATCGCCGTATTTCCCTCATTTGCATGTTTGAATGGCTAATCAATGGGAGCGGCACCATGCGCCCAGCCTAAATGTGCGCCCACCCTACGCCGGCATGTGCAAGCTACGTCGGTGGGGTGTAGCCTGTTTTTAGGCGCATGTCTGGCGCACACATATGACGGCGCACATTTGCACTTACGTCGGCGTAACTTGTTATACGTCAGCGTAAGTGCTTTGTGAATCTGGGCCATATCTCTTTCTTGTAGCCATGGCAACACTATGTTAACCACTTAAGGACCGAGTCTCTTTCTGAGGTTTGGTGTTAACAAGTTACATTTTTTTTTTTTTGCTAGAAAATTATATTAAATTATATTATATATTAAATTCTAAATTATATTAAAAATGAAATCACTTAGAACCCCAAACATTATATATATTTTTTTCTAACACCCTAGAGAATAAAATAGCATTTGTTGCAATACTTTCTGCCACACTGTATTTGCGCAGCGGTCTTACAAGCGCACTTTTTTTTGGAAAAAATTCACGTTTTTTAATTAAAAAGGCAACAGTAAAGTCAGCCCAATTTTTTTTATAATGTGAAAGATAATGTTGCGCCGAGTAAATTGATACCCAACATGTCACACTTCAAAGTTGCGTCCGCTCGTGGAATGGCGACAAACTTTTACCTTTATAAATCTCCATAGGCGACGTTTAAAAAATTCTACAGGTTGCATGTTTTTGAGTTACAGAGAAGGTCTAGGGCTATTTTTTTTGCTATTACATCCATTGTAATAGAACAAAGCATGACCGATCCTCTTAAATATGAGATCTGGGGTCAAAAAGACAATGGGCTAGATTCAAGTAGCCCGCCGTAAGTTTGTGCGGGCGTAGCGTATGTTATTTACGCAACTTACACGGGCAAGTGCAGTATTCACAAAGCATTTGCTCTGTAAGTTCCGGCAGGGTAGCGTAAATGGGGCCGGCGTAAGCGCACCTAATTCAAATGAGTATGAGGGGGGCGTGTTTTATGGAAATAGGTGGTGACCCGACGTGATTGACGTTTTTCCCGAACGGCGCATGCGCCGTCCGTGGAATTTCCCAGTGTGCATTGCTCCAAAGTACGCCGCAAGGACGTCATTGGTTTCGACGTGAACGTAAATTACATCCAGCCCTATTCGCGAACGACTTACGCAAACGACGTAAAAAATTCAAAATTCGGCGCGGGAACGACGTCCATACTTAACATTGCGTACGCCCCATAATAGCAGGAGCAACCTTACGCCGAAAAAGCCGAACGTAAACGACGTAAAAAAATAGCGCCGGGCGTACGTAAATTAGTGAATCGGCGTATCTAGGTCATTTGCATATTCTACGTCGAAAACGGCGGAAGCGCCACCTAGCGGCCAGCGTAAATATGCACCCTAATATACGACGGCGTAAGAGACTTATGCCAGTCAGATCTTAGGCTAATGTCGGCGTATCTTGCTTTCTGAATACAGAAAGAAGATACGCCAGCGCAGCTTTGAATTTTTGTGGCGTATCTTTAGATACGCCGGCGTAAATCAATGCTGAATCTAGCCCAATGATTATTTTTATTTTTTATTTTTATTTCCCTCCACCTGAAAGATTTCAGTTTGTTGCTCAACTGAGTTGTAGAGTTTAGAGGTCACATTAAAAAGGTGGAAAAGGTACATCACGGAAACCTGACATTTTAACAGGGGTGTGTAAACTTTTTATATCCACTGTATACTGTTTTTTATTTTATGTTTTTTCAAAATACAATGTTGAATTGTACTAAGTGAAATGGGGAAACCTAGACATTTCTCAAAGGTTATTTTACCAAAACTTTTTTTCCATTTCAGTTCGACAGCAATCAGCCGTCAGCTCCTTCAAGTGAGTTGGTTGAACTGAACCTTGACCCCTTGCCCAGTGCCCACAACTCTATGAATGGATATCCACCACCTACTGCCACTGCCAGTGCTCCTGTGCCAGCCATCGCTCCACAACCTGTTCACAATTTAGGTAAATAATGGTTTATTTATTATTATTTTATGGTTGAATTAGATCAGGGTGCCCAACCTTTTGAAGGCTGAGGGTCACTTAAAGTTGCAGTCAGTCATTCCGTCAGAGGAGGAGAGCCGAGTAGCCTAAAGGGGAGGAGAGCCGAGGAGCCTGGAGGGTAGGAGAGCCAAGGAGCCTGGAGGGTATGAGAGCCGAGGAGCCTGGAGGGTATGAGAGCCGAGGAGCTGCTCTGGAGCCTGGAGGAGAGCCGCACGTCCGAGCGTCGAGCCGGGATGTGGCATTGGACCAGTGGGACGTCCATCATAGGCGTTGTGCTGCCTCTAGAAGGCGGGACCTAATATGGCACTCGGCGAGTCAGCAGGACTCGGCCTCACTCTGCCTCCCTCGGCCTAACTCGGCCACATTCAGCAGCACTCGGGATCAGATCGGTCCCGGCGCTCGTCGCTCACTAGGGGCTAACAATGGAGCCCTGCTATTATGAGACTCTGGGCTTTTCGGGGGCACATTCGGGGCTTTAGCCACCCCCTCCCGACGTCCCTGACTCCTACATCTACTGAACAGTTCTGCCTTAGTAGATAGATGGTGTACAGTAACAGGCAGGTTTATTCAATTACCCTTAGACATATAGGTAGGTTCAGAAAGAGTTAGGCCGGCTTATCTACAGATAAGCCGACCTAACTCTGAATCTGCACCGACCTATGTTTAAGTGTATTCTCTAACAGAGATACACGTAAACATATCTAAGATACGACGGCTTGCGCCGTCCTATCTTAGATTGCAATGTTGCTGATGGCCGCTAAATGGCGCTTCCATTGCGGCCGGCGTAGATTATGTAAATGAGGGGATACGCCGATTCACGAACGAACGCCAGGCCGACGCAGTACTTTTACGCCGTTTACGAAAGAGATAGGCCGCCTAAAGTTAGAGCTATGCTCTAGTGGAATAGTAATGTTAAGTATGGCCGCCGTTCCCGCCGCGAAATTCGAAATTTTTACGTCGTTTGCGTAAGTCGTCTGCGAATCGGGATTTACGTTGTTTACGTCCATGTCGAAATCAATAGGCCCGTACGGCGTACTTAGCCGCAATGCGCACTGGGAAATGTAGTCGCCTGGCGCATGCGCAGTGACAAAAAACGTGAAGTCAAGCCTCATTACCATGATACACGCCCCCCTCCAAGTCATTTGAATTAGGCGCCCTTACGCCCGCTCGTTTGAGGCTACGCCGCCATAGATTAGCAGGTAAATAGATTGAAAATCACTACTAGCCTAGCTAATTTACGGCGGTGTAGCCTAAACAGGCTAGTCTACGCCGCCCTAAAGATATTCCAATCTACCTGAATCTACCTAATAGACTATAATCTAAGCAAGAGCCAGCTGCCAATCAAAGAACGTGAATCGGAAGACTTGTGTTCCTAAATTTGTACATCATGGCCTAATGTGCATACGAAATTTGATGCTATTGCCTTTTTTTGTATTCTAGCTAAAATTCTAATCCCATGGCGATTTTGAACCTTTTTACCTATACAGTAGATATATCCAATCTGCTCTAAACTTTTTTTATAGCTGAAGATTTCACTCCCTGCAGGATACAGCTGTATGTTGGTGAGCAGGCAGTAAGGACCCTTTGTTTAAAGTTTTTGGGCAGAAACCTTGCAATTTTATCTTTCACAAATGTGCAATATATCAGTACTGTCGGCGCTATGGTGACTTTTACATCATTCGTAAAGCTTATGGTGAGGGGTAGAAGTGGATGACTTCAAGGCAGAAGGGAACAATGACAAACGGGTCCTTGGTGTGTAATTCATCTAGTCTCTGTCAACGGCTTCATATGCTTAACAGCTTACGCAATGCAAAACGCCACTTTCATCACCTTGGTATTGTTTAGCATCAAGCTGATATAAGCTAGTATTCCACTTTAATGAAAAATGCATCAGGACCGTTGAAATTCTTCATGATGTCCTGTGTGTGTATTCCCTTAGCCGCGCGCACCGCTATCGATCTATCTGAATGAGCGCCGAAGCAGAATGACCTTAATGTAAATGCACACATCTATCTTTCACTGTGCAACGTGCTGACTGGCTCTCCATCTTCTCCTGTGCGTGTATCTACTTGATAAACAAAGTCCAGGGGTAAAACTTTGGAAAGAAAAATCAATACTGACATTTATTTCAGTTTCACCCACTTCTTAGGAGCGTGCAGATCCTCGGCAGTGAGCTGGAAGGATTTTGAACTTGGGCTTGGGGATTAAAAAAGCAGGCCCGGTGTTGTCATTGTCATGGGACTGTAAGTCATATCTGTTCATGGATCCAGTAATTAGGCTCTGTTTTAAGTCATTGGTCACTTCTGCGAGTTTCTGTTGAATGTGTATGGCAAAAGCAAGACTAAGGAGGGTCAAAAAGTAAATTAGATAAGAGGACAAGGTTTAGACTTTTGCAAACAAGACATTTCAGAGGTTTAAAGGCATATGGAAGACGAGATTTCTTGCCTGTAAACCAAAAAAATCACAGAACATGAAGAAAGTGCACAAGGATATACAGTAGTAAATGGTCCATCCTCTGAAGAGGAAGGGTCTCAATCCATAAATCCCCAGGGCGCAAAGCTCCGGACAGGGGCAAGGAACTCTATGGTCAAAAAAGGGGGGGATAGGGTTGGGACTTTAGATGAGGCATACGATAGGAACTACCACAGGCCTCCATCCCTGTAAATGGATAAAAGGGGGGGAGGTTTTGGGACTTTAAATGAGATGCGTTTTTGGCAGTATGCGATTAAATATATATATATATATATATATATATATATATATATATATATATATATATATATATATATATATATATGGAATCTGGCCCGGATTTACTCCCTTTGCCACCCCAAGGCCGGGTCCTTCAATGCCGCCCCAGCAGTACAGGGAGGACATTATCTGCCGGGGGACTTTTTTGGCAGGACACTGAGAAGCGTGGGGGGGGTGCTGACATTGAGAGGGGGGGGGTGCTGCTGCTAAAAATTGCATTGAGAAGCGGGGGGGGGGGGTGCTCACCTCCTCTTCCCCAAGTTTTCTCCCCTCTCACCATCCGTGACATGACAGGGGAGAGCTCCCGAAATTAAAGTGAAAGTGTCCTCTCCTCTCAGCCACAGTGCCGCCCCTGCACCCACTGCCGCCCCGAGGCCTGGCCTTGTTGGCCTTGTCTGGAATCCCGCCCTGTATGGAATTTAATTTTTTTTCCATAATAGCCAGGCTCAAAGTTACCAACCAAAAAAGCACTAAACCAAATTAATCTGTCTAGCTGTATGCATTAAAAACAGAGGTTTAGTTGCATGCATTTGCAAATACCTGTAGTAAGCTGCAGGCCAACGTCAAGGCACTCTGTGTGCTGCAGTCCTAACTATGAATTTTAAAGTCTCCTAAAAAGGAGCACAGGCATGCTAATCAATAGATAGGAGGCAGGTGATCTCCTAATCCCGCCCCTACCTATAGTTGGTCTGGCAAAAAAAAGCACTAGAAAAACAAAAGAAATGCAGGAGTGGAACCAAACATGCCTACCAAACCAAAATACCACCAAACTAAAGGCTGACCACATCAAACTGGGTCAGCTAGTCAAAAAATGAAAATGCATAATTAACTGTCGGTGGTAGATCTGTGGAGGCACTTTATTCCACTCCTGAAATGCATCTCCATCCCTGGATAGTGTAAAAAAGGGGGGGTAGGGTTGGGACTTTGGATGAGGCATATGGAGATCACCTGCCCCCTATCTATTGATTAGCACACATGTGCTCCTTTTTAGGAGACTTTAAAATTCATAGTTAGGACTGCAGCACACAGCGTGCCTTGACGTTGGCCTGCAGCTTACTACAGGTATTTGCAAATACATGCAACTAAACCTCTGTTTTTAATGCATACAGCTAGACAGATTAATTTGGTTTAGTGCTTTTTTGGTTGGTAACATTGAGCCTTGTAGCCACAGTATGGGAAAGGCCCTTCATTGTTCCAGCATTGTACAAAGCCAACTCCCATTAAGACATTTTTGAATAGAGCAAGTTAATGGGACCCCAGAGGCCCAAAAAGACCAAGAACAAATAAGGGGCAAAGGGACTATATCGGTACTAGATGAGAAAAATTAGAAAGGAATTGTAGTAAGGGTAAAATATATAAATCAGTTTATTTTTAACATAATATCAAAAAAACAGGAGACACATAAATATAAAATACCTTAAAAACAGCGGTATAAAATGGTAGACAATGGTAGACTGTATAAATGTGACTGGCAGGGAAGGGGTTAACCACTAGGGGGCGGGGAAGGGGTTAAATGTGTAGCCTATTGTGTGTTCTAACTGTAGGGGGAGGTGACCGATGCTGTGTCCCTATGTACAAGGGACACAGATCGGTCTCCTCTCTCCCTAACAGGACGTTGAGCTCTGTGTTTACACACAGAGCTCCACATCCCTGCTCAGTTACTGGGCAATCGCCGGTGCCCGGTGGCCATCGCGGCCGCCGGGCACGCGCACTGTGTTCCCAGTGACGCGACGGGTGCGTGCTCGCGCGCCCTAGAGGCTTTAAATGACAGGACGTCGTATGGCGTCCTGTCAGAACAATAGAGCATTTGACGGCGGGCGGGTGTTAAGTGGTTAAAGAAAGGTGACCAGATTTTTTAAATGAAATCCGGGGACATATTTTTTTTTACTAGCAATGGCGGCAATCAGCGACTCTCTGCCCGTCGCCGCTTTACAGCCTGTCAAGTCTTATGCCGCGTACACATGACCGTTTTTCATGTCATGGAAAAAAAAACGTTTTTCTCGACGAGATTCTTCTCAAGCCTGCCTTGCCTACACACTATCGTGAAAAAAAAATGCTCGAGCAAAGCGCGGTGACGTACAACACGTTAGCTTGCGGGTGTGCTCCCTTGATACAGTCGGCGGCTATAGCCACCAAGTGTATCACTCAGCTCCGCCCCCCCCCCCCCGGTGCGCCGCGTCATTGATTAGATTGACAGCAGCGGGAGCCAATGGCTGCGCTGCTATCAATCTCCAACGAAGAGCCAAGAACAGCTGAGAAGACAGGGGCGAGTAGCCAGCGCGTTCACGACGCAGGACTTTTGAGGGCTCAGGTAAGTATTAAGGTGGAAAAACACGAAGCTTTACAACCCTTTAAGTAGTGGATGTGTATGGATTATTTTTGGAGAATACAGATATCATTTAGTGTCACTTCATTGTCACGTCCCAAAGATAGAAGGATTTCTTTGTAGCTCCTGGTATACATCAAGGGGTTAAACCCCCCTACATATTATGGAATATATTCGGCCATTACACACAGAGACTGAATAGACCTTTTATTACTGTACACAGGTAGGCCCAAATTGACAAGGTGGATTAATAGCCGTTGGTATGGCAACCACGATGAGCTGTTTAATTATTACCAAGCTACTTCACGATTTAGTCCATGTCAGCGCCGGGTTTTTCCGTGCCTGACCCTGGAATTGGTTACCGGGGCAACACGTGGAATCAAATTGTTTTCTTTTTATACAAGTCCATTTGTTCATTAAATTACACATTGTACACATATATGTGATCCGAATGCATGTCCTTATTGTCATGTTCTCATATCATTTCATTGTGGGGAATGACCATGAAAGAAAGTCCGCGATAAGATGAGCATCATTCTCCATACATCCCACCCACCACACTATGACATTATTCCTCGTCCCCGCCCCCCGGACTCTCATACTTTTTTTTTTTTTTTCGTGTACAGGGAGCAGGTATCTTTTTTTGATAGGTACCGCTCTCACTTTCTCAATTCTCAGGAAAGAATGGCAACTATATGGTGGTCAGTGGGAAGAATGTCCCTTACATTGGTGATCAGTGGGAAGAATGTCCCTTACATTGGTGATCAGTGGGAAGAATGTTCCTTACATTGGTGATCAGTGAGAAGAATGTTCCTTACATTGGTGATCAGTGGGAAGAATGTCCCTTACATTGGTGATCAGTGGGAAGAATGTTCCTTACATTGGTGATCAGTGAGAAGAATGTTCCTTACATTGGTGATCAGTGAGAAGAATGTCCCTTACATTGGTGATCAGTGGGAAGAATGTCCCTTACATTGGTGATCAGTGGGAAGAATGTCCCTTACATTGGTGGTCAGTGGGAAGAATGTTCCTTACATTGGTGATCAGTGGGAAGAATGTCCCTTACATTGGTGATCAGTGGGAAGAATGTCCCTTACATTGGTGATCAGTGGGAAGAATGTCCCTTACATTGGTGATCAGTGGGAAGAATGTCCCTTACATTGGTGATCAGTGGGAAGAATGTTCCTTACATTGGTGATCAGTGGGAAGAATGTCCCTTACATTGGTGATCAGTGGGAAGAATGTCCCTTACATTGGTGATCAGTGGGAAGAATGTCCCTTACATTGGTGATCAGTGGGAAGAATGTTCCTTACATTGGTGATCAGTGAGAAGAATGTCCCTTACATTGGTGGTCAGTGGGAAGAATGCCCCTTACATTGGTGATCAGAGGGAAGAATGTCCCTTACATTGGTGGTCAGTGGGAAGAATGTCCCTTACATTGGTGATCAGTGAGAAGAATGTTCCTTACATTGGTGATCAGTGGGAAGAATGTCCCTTACATTGGTGATCAGTGAGAAGAATGTTCCTTACATTGGTGATCAGTGAGAAGAATGTTCCTTACATTGGTGGTCAGTGGGAAGAATGTTCCTTACATTGGTGATCAGTGGGAAGAATGTTCCTTACATTGGTGATCAGTGGGAAGAATGTCCCTTACATTGGTGATCAGTGAGGAGAATGTCCCTTACATTGGTGATCAGTGGGAAGAATGTTCCTTACATTGGTGATCAGTGGGAAGAATGTTCCTTACATTGGTGATCAGTGGGAAGAATGTCCCTTACATTGGTGATCAGTGGGAAGAATGTCCCTTACATTGGTGATCAGTGGGAAGAATGTTCCTTACATTGGTGATCAGTGGGAAGAATGCCCCTTACATTGGTGATCAGTGGGAAGAATGTCCCTTACATTGGTGGTCAGTGGGAAGAATGATCCTTACATTGGTGATCAGTGAGAAGAATGTTCCTTACATTGGTGATCAGTGAGAAGAATGTCCCTTACATTGGTGGTCAGTGGGAAGAATGATCCTTACATTGGTGATCAGTGGGAAGAATGTCCCTTACATTGGTGATCAGTGGGAAGAATGTCCCTTACATTGGTGATCAGTGGGAAGAATGTCCCTTACATTGGTGGTCAGTGGGAAGAATGCTCCTTACATTAGTGGTCATGGGATGTTGCTATTATCCTTCAATGGCTCCCCAAACGTGATGTGAAGCAGCCGCGATTGTTGCACGGCAATCGTGACGCACTGCGCTATTAAAAATCTTGTGAAGCTTGTCACCCAAAAAAGGAGCAGAAGCTTATTTTTCGGGGCAACAAACGCGCATAGGGCAGCCCATTCAAGTGAATGATCTGCCCTATGTGGCATGAAGAATCTCATGAGAATCACACTTTGAAAATTGCGTAGCGGGAACACTCATTTCTGCTATGCAATATGTGAACAGGGCTTAACTTGTGTACATCACTGATCATACATTAACAATTGCTGTCAATAAAATATGTAACTCCTTCAGTAAAAAAAAATATATATATATATATATATATAAATAAAATAAAAAAATTAAACAAACAGGGAAATGTAATTTCTCTAATGTTTACTATCAATAACATTTGCAACTCCTTCTTCAGTAAAAAAAAAAAAAAAAAAATTAATTAAATAAAAAAATAATTAAACCAGCAGGGAAATGTAATTTCTCTAATGTTTACGGTCAATGAAATGTGTAACTCCTTCCTAAGCAAAATAAAAAATAATAATAATAATAATAATAATTAAACAGGGAAATTTAATTTTTCCATTTCTGTTATGCAATATGTGAACATCACTGATCATAAATTAATGATTGCGGTCAATAGGCAGACTCCTTCTTCAGTAAAAGAATAATAATAATAATAATAATAATAACACAAACAGGGAAATATAATTTCCCTAATGTTTGCTGTCAAATAAATTTGTAACTCCTTCTTAAGTAAAATAAAAATAAATAATAATAATAATTAGACAGGGAAATATAATTTCCCCATTTCCTCTATGCAATATGTGAACAGGGCTTATTAACTTGTGTACATTACTGATCATAGATTAATGATTGCTGTCAATAGACAGACTCCTTTGTTAAAAATAAATAAATAAAAATAAAATAATAATAAAATGAACAAGGAAATGTAAGTTTAAAGGGGCATAAATGTAATAAAAACAATTAAATAAAAAAAATAAGTAAAACACTATTTAAAAAAACAAACAAAAAAAATGATTAATATAATCATAATTAAAATAAAATAAGCAAATGAACGAACAAAAAAAGTCCCATATGGATTTTAACTGTTTTTAAGTTCATTTATCCATGAAGTGCAGAGTATCTTAGGGCCAGATTCACGTAGAATCACCCTACGCTGCGGCGGCGTAACGTATTACATTTATGTTACACCGCCGCAAGTTTTCAGCGTAAGTGCTTGATTCACAAAGCACTTGCCTGTAAACTTGCGGCGGCGTAGCGTAAATCCGCCCGGCGCAAGCCCGCCTAATTCAAATGGGGCGGGGACCATTTAAATTAGGCGCGTTCCCGCGCCGAACGTACTGCGCATGCTCCGTCCCTAAAATTTCCCGACGTGCATTGCGCTTAATGACGTCGCAAGGACGTCATTGGTTTCGACGTTAACGTAAATGGCGTCCAGCGCCATTCACGGACGACTTACGCAAACGACGTGAAATTTCAAATTTCGACGCGGGAACAACGGCCATACTTAACATTGGCTAGACCACCTAGAGGGCAGCTTTAGTTTTACGCGGCGTATCTCTACGGAAACAACGTAAATTTACAGCGACGGGCAAAGCGGACGTTCGTGAATCGGCGTAACTAGTCATTTGCATATTCTACGCCGACCGCAATGGAATCGCCACCTAGCGGCCGGCCTAGAATTGCAGCCTAAGATCCGACAGTGTAAGTCACTTACACCTGTCGGATCTTAGGGCTATCTATGCGTAACCTGATTCTATGAATCAGGCGTATAGATACGACAATCGTATCTCAGAGATACGACGGCGTATCAGGAGATACGCCGTCGTATCTCTTTTGTGAATCGGGCCCTTAGTGACCAATAAGAACAGATCTAAAATGTTCCCAAAATGTGCATTGTGGCCCGGATTCTCAAACGAGTTACGCCGGCGTATCTCCAGATACGCCGTCGTAACTCTGAGTCCGAGCCGTCTGAGTCCAAGAATCAGTTACGCATAGATTTGTATTAGATCCGACCGGCGTAAGTCTCTTACGCCGTCGTATCTTAACTGCATATTTACGCTGGCCGCTAGGGGCGTGTACGCTGATTTACGCCTAGAAATATGTAAATCAGCTAGATACGCAAATTCACGAACGTACGCCCAGCCGATGCAGTACAGATACGCCGTTTACATTAGGCTTTTCCCGGCGTAAAGTTACCCCTGCTATATGAGGTGTACCAATGTTAAGTATGGACGTTGTTCCCGCGTCAAATTTTAAAAATTTTACGTCGTTTGCGTAAGTTGTTCGCGAATAGGGCTGGGCGTCATTTACGTTCGCGTCGAAAAGCATTGGCTTCTTGCGGGTTAATTTGGAGCATGCGCACTGGGATACTTTCACGGACGGCGCATGCGCCGTTCGTAAAAAGCGTCATTTACGCAGGGTCACATAAAATTTACATAACACACGCCCACATCTACCACATTTGAATTAGGCGGACTTACGCCGGCCTATTTACGCCGCCACAACTTTCGTTTGAGAATACGGCACTTGCCTGTAAAAGTTGCGGAGGCGTAACGTAAATAGGATACGTTACGCCCGCACAAAGATACGCCATTCTACGTGAATCCGGGCCTGTGTGTATTGGGCATGGCACATAAGTCTACACTGGTCTTCATAATGACAGGTTCTCTTATATTGGAACATAGGCCTTATGTATTGTATTTATTGCTGGTTCATTTTCACTTTTCAGATTCGCGGAGCGCGCAGCAACCTCAGCAGCAGAACCAGAATATTTTCCTCTATCCACAGGGGGACCTGTTGGAGCTGAGGGAGGCTGTAAATACTCCGTAAGTGAACTGTATAGAGCAATACCCCCATCTACTGGTCACTTTGACATATGACTCATGCTGCATCACAGATTATTATTATTACAGGGATTTATATAGCGCCAACAATTTAAAGCAAAATTTAACCCAAAATGAAAAATATGTTATATTGCAACTCACCAATCATTGGATGTGAAAGAGAGGAGGGGTGATCACCATGTCATTGAACCCATTAGACGTGGGGGCTGCATTAGTTTTTTTTTTTTTTTTAGGCTTTTCATCTTTGTTTTCACCTGATGCATGGGTAACGCGTTTTTGGCACATTTGCAGTGCCTTTTTTGGTGCTGTGTTTTTTAGGCCTCATTTATGATATATATATATTTCGTCCCGTCAGTGCCACCTCATTGGCGCCCCCTCATCGGAGCCGCCTTATCAGTGCCCGTCAGTGCTGCCTTATCCGTGCCCATCATCGGTGGCGTATCCAGGGTATGGCACATATGGCAAGTGCCATGGGCGCCATATGAAGGGGGTGGTCGTGAATGGCTGGGCAGCAAGGCACTGACTTACCAGGGTCTCTTCTTCCCAGGGCCGGATTAACGTAGGGGCTATTGGAGCTCCAGGCCCCTACCATAATATCGGCCCAATACAGAGATTTTACACACAATTATCAGCTCATCAGCGCCACCTGTCAGCAGGGCTGGACTGGGACAAAAAGTTGGCCCTGGACTTCATCCAGACTGGCCCACTTTGACAGGTCTCTCCCATGGCTGCCGGACAACTCCAGCACCCCCCCTGGCCACCCAAGCCCCCTCTCCCCCTTCACTAGTCATTCTACTTTATTAGAGTAGAACGGCTGGTACTGGTACTCTTATAGGCAGTACCAGTGGGGAAGATAGACATTATTTCACCCGGGGCAAAGAATCAGTTCGGTGCCCCCCCCCCCCCCTTATGGGACAAGATTAGAAAGAAGTGAGAAACTCCCAGGCCAAAGCTGTTGAGTCAGCTGTCTGTCCCCTCCCCCTGTGCTCCTCTGGTCCTTCCCCTGCTTCTCTGTTCCCCCCAGGTGAGCGCTGCGGGGAGGGAGAGACGGTGAGCGCTGCGGGAAGGGAGAGACGGTGAGCGCTGCGGGAAGGGAGAGACGGTGAGCGCTGCGGGAAGGGAGAGACGGTGAGCGCTGCGGGAAGGGAGAGACAAAGGAGCGGAGGGGGGGCAGCGGTCCGCTGTCACTGAAGCCGGCCCACTGAGCCAGAGGCCCACCGGGAAACTCCCTGTAGTCCCAATGGCCAGTCCATCCCTGCCTGTCAGTGCCAGTGTCACCTATTAGGGCCCATCAGTGCAGCTTATTAGTGCCGCCTATCAGTGTTAGTGTTGCCTCATCAGTGCTGCCTTATCAGTGCCCATAAGTGCCTTAAAACAGTGCCCATCAGTGCTGCTCATCAGTGCTGCCTCATCAGTGCCCATAAATTCCACAAATCGGTGCCCATCAGTGCTGCATATCAGTGCCCATTAGTGCAGCTCATCAGTGCCAATCCATAATTTGTTAATTGAAAGAATAAAGAGCTTGACTTGTAGTTTTGTTAAGGTTATCTGAAAGATGGGTTTCAAATGTTTTGACAGGGGCGCAATTTCAGTGCTTGCCATAGGCGCTATTTTCATTAGAGAAAACTTACTTATTTACAACATTTTATAACAGAAAAAAATAAAAACTTTTATTTTTGTACAGATTTTCAGTCTTTTTTTATTTGTATAGCAAAAAATAAAAACTGCAGAGGTGATCAAATACCACCAAAAGAAAGCTCTGTTTGGGTGCAGTGTAGAATGACCGCGCAATTGTCATTTAAACAGCGACAGCGCAGAAAGCTGACAATTGGCTTGGGCAGGAAGGGGGTGTAAGTGCCTGGTATTGAAGTGGTTAAAAGGCCGTGTGACTGTATACAGCCTGATGTTAGATATAGAGATCTGTGGCAAAATATATTATTAATGCCCTTTTGTCTATTTTATTCAACAGGTTTTCATTTGGCGCACAGAATCAGTTGCCAGCGCTTCCTCCCAGGCCTCTATATGACAATGTAAGTTAGTATGATAACCAGGGCTTTTTTTTCAGCAGGAACGCGGGGGAACGCAGTTCCGGCACCTCCAGGACTAAATGTGTGCAAGGGGTGCTGGGGTGTGCTGAAGGGTCTGCTGATGCTGGCTGCTGGGGGATCTTCGGGGGGGGTCTTTTTTAGCATTGGGAGGGTCTATTGTTGCTGAGGAAGTCTGTTGTTACTGGTAGGAGATCTATTGTTGGTGGGGGTGGGTCTTATGTTGCTGGGGGGGGTAGTTGTTACTGGGAGAGATCTACTGTTGAGGGAGGGGTCTATAGTTGCTGGCTGATGGGGGGTCTCTTAAAGCTGGCTGTGGGGATATCTGTTGTTACTGCCGGGGGTCAATTGTTGCTGGGGAGTCTATTGTTACTGGAGGTCTATTTTTGCTGGGGGATTTGCTATTTTTGCAACGCCATGTACGCCGTCGTAAATCCTAATCTGGGCTTTCGTATCTATGCGACTGATTCTTAGAATCAGTTACGCATAGATATCCATTAGATCCGACAGGCGTAAGGCTCTTACGCTGTCGGATCTTAAATGCAATGTTTTTTTTTTTTGCCGCTAGGTGTCGCCTCCGTCGTTTTCCCCGTCGAGTATGCAAATTAGCAAAATACGCGAATTCCCGAACGTACGCGCGGTCGACGCAGTGAAGTTAAGACGTTTACATTAGGTTTGCGACGTGTAAAGTTGCCCCTGCTATATGAGGGGCAACCAATGTTAAGTATGGCCGTCGTTCCCGCGTCGAAATTTAAAAATTTACGTCGTTTGCGTAAGTCGTCCGTGAATGGGACTGGACGCCATTTACGTTCACGTCGAAACCAATGACGTCCTTGCGACGTCATTTAGCGCAATGCACGTCGAGAAATTTTAGGGATGGCGCAGGCGCATTACGTTCGGCGCGGGAACGCGCTTAATTTAAATGCTATACGCCCCCTACCCGGCTCATTTGAATTAGGCGGGCTTGCGCCGGGTGATTTACGCTACGCCGCCGCAACTTTACAGGCAAGTGCTTTGTGAATAAAGCACTTGCCTGTAAAACTTGCGGCGGCGTAACATAAATGAAATACGTTATGCCGCCGCAGTTTTACGCCCATCTACGAGAATCTGGGCCATATTGTTGTAGGGAGATCTATTGTTGTTGAAGGTTCTATTGGTGTTGCTGGCTGCAAGGGATCTATTTTACTGCTTTTCTTGTTATTATTAACATATTTTTATACAAATTACTTGGCACCAAAAAATGATGCTTGGTTCTGTATTCTCTATAAAGGGCAGTACAGAAAGATGGGCAGGGGTGGAGCCAAGGAATGGTCCTCGGAGGTGGGTAGGGGGAGGAGAAATGGGGTGACTCAGAAAGGGGGAGTTCCTGCACTGATGGTAACCCACAGCTAACACTTAGGGGTGTAGTAACACACCTCTCAACTTTTTGAGATGGGAATGAGGGACACCTATCAGCAAAAGTATGCAGGCATAGGACACACCCCTTGCCACGCCCCCTTAAAGGAGCATTGTCCAAAAAAAAAAACTAGATTGGTTAAACCCACAAGTGTTTTTCTTTTACCACTATTCCTTTATATTGGCTTTTGGAATTTCCTTTGCTGTTATTATAATTATGTTTATTTTTCCAAAGAAACAGATTTATTTATTTTTAATTCAATTTTTTTTTCAATTTTTTTTTTTTTTATTTCAGTTTCTGCCACCTACAGTTCCTTTCCCAGCAGCCCAAAATACAACTCCATTTCTCCCCCCATACCCGCCTCCAACATATTTCCTTCCACCGGCACAGTTCTCAACACCTTTCCTGCCGACAGTTCCCATGCAAACCCCCATCCTACCGACACAACAGCACCCCCTGATCCCGTCTGTCCCAACGCTGAGCCCCACCGTTCTTCCTCTACCGAAGGAGTCCTCAAACAAGACGACATCCACACCAGGTAGGTTTATAGGGGTTGTAAAGGTACAATTTTTTTCCCTAAATAGCTTCCTTTACCTTAGTGCAGTCCTCCTTCACTTACCTCATTTATTCCATTTTTGCTTTTAAATGTCCTTATTTCTTCTGAGAAATCCTCACTTCCTGTTCCTCTGTCTGTAACTCCACACAGTAATGCAAGGCTTTCTCCCAGGTGTGGAGTGTCGTGCTCGCCCCCCTCCCTTGGACTACAGGAGAGTCAGGATCAGGGGCGTCGGGAAGGTGTGTCTAGGGGGGCTGGAGCCCCGAATGGGTCCCTAAAAAACGCCCAGTGTGTCAGGAATGCAGCATCAAATTGTCAGCCGCGAGCGCCGCCGTCCGCCACCGAACGGGGACCGCTATGATTACGGACGGCGCCGAGTGATATTGCAAGTCCCGCCTTTCCTGAGCCTGCAGCGCCTATGATGGACGTGCCACAGGTCCAATGCCGGGACCACGGGACATGTGACGTCCATCATAGGCGCCGCAGGCTCCAGAAGGTGGCAATTGCAATGCCACCGCGCCGAGCCACATCACTGTAAGATCCCGGGTCGGGCGGGCGGCTCTCCTCTCCTCCTTTCTGGCTGCCTGCCTGCGGTGTAATGCCTTGACACATGATGGGTGCGCTGCCAGGATGAGAGGCACACGATGGCGCCGGCGAGCAGTACACTTGCACATGTATGTCAGGTAGGTGAGGTCAGTGTATGTATGTCAGGTAGGTCTATGTATGTCAGGTAGGTGAGGTCAGTGTATGTATGTCAGGAAGGTCCATGTATGTCAGGTAGGTGAGGTCAGTGTATGTCAGGTAGGTCTATGTATGTCAGGTAGGTGAGGTCAGTGTATGTCAGGTAGGTCTATGTATGCCAGGTAGGTGAGGTCAGTGTATGTCAGGTAGGTCTATGTATGTCAGGTAGGTGAGGTCAGTGTATGTATGTCAGGAAGGTCCATGTATGTCAGGTAGGTGAGGTCAGTGTATGTCAGGTAGGTCTATGTATGTCAGGTAGGTGAGGTCAGTGTATGTATGTCAGGAAGGTCCATGTATGTCAGGTAGGTGAGGTCAGTGTATGTCAGGTAGGTCTATGTATGTCAGGTAGGTGAGGTCAGTGTATGTCAGGTAGGTCTGTGTATGTCAGGTAGGTCTATGTATGTCAGGTAGGTGAGGTCAGTGTATGTCAGGTAGGTCTATGTATGTCAGGTAGGTGAGGTCAGTGTATGTATGTCAGGAAGGTCCATGTATGTCAGGTAGGTGAGGTCAGTGTATGTCAGGTAGGTCTATGTATGCCAGGTAGGTGAGGTCAGTGTATGTCAGGTAGGTCTATGTATGTCAGGTAGGTGAGGTCAGTGTATGTATGTCAGGTAGGTCTATGTATGTCAGGTAGGTGAGGTCAGTGTATGTATGTCAGGAAGGTCCATGTATGTCAGGTAGGTGAGGTCAGTGTATGTCAGGTAGGTCTGTGTATGTCAGGTAGGTCTATGTATGTCAGGTAGGTGAGGTCAGTGTATGTCAGGTAGGTCTATGTATGTCAGGTAGGTGAGGTCAGTGTATGTATGTCAGGAAGGTCCATGTATGTCAGGTAGGTGAGTGTATGTATATCAGGAAGGTGAGGTCAGTGTATGTCAGGTAGGTCTATGTATGTGAGGTAGGTGAAGTCAGTGTATGTCAGGTAGGTGAGGTCAGGTAGGTCAGTGTGTCAGGTAGGTACATTTAGTGGTCATTGATGGGCAGCAAGTGAGCTTACCACCACCACACAACCCCACCGCCCAGCCCAAAAAACATGCCATGACATGCCACCCCGGAACGCATACACCCCCCCCCCCCCCCCCCCCCCCCCGGTGCAGACTTCAGGGGGAAAAAATATTGTACCTTTACAACCCCTTTAACTAATCATCTCACGACTCAAAATATTGGGGAAGAGTTTTATTATAATGATTATTCATTTGTAATATCTTTATTTTTAGATGATTCCAATAACAATCTGCCAAATTACTATGAGCTCCTGGAGTTTGATCCTCTTGCTGAGAGCAACGCCAACGGCACTGAGTAAGTAGGAGACCCAGCAGTGTGAATGTTCTGTACTTTGTGAGAATACTGATATTAATATAAACCTTGGCAGGGATTGGGATCCCTTATAGAGCGCATCCGGAAAGTATTCACAGCGCTTCACTTTTTCCACAATTTGTTATGTTACAGCCTTATTCCAAAATGGATTAAATTCATTATTTTCCTCAAAATTCTACATACAATACCTCATAATGACAATGTGAAAGAAGTTTGTTTGAAATGTTTACAAATTTATTAACAACTTTAAACGACACTTTTTATGGATATCTTTAAGAAATGGCTTTCTTCTTGCCACTCTTCCATAAAGGCCAGATTTGTGCAGTATACAGGGACTGATTGTTGTCCTATGGACAGAGTCTCCCACCTCAGCTGTAGATCTCTGCAGTTCATCCAGAGTGATCATGGGCCACTTGGCTGCATCTCTGATCAGTCTTCTCCTTGTATGAGATGAAAGGTTAGAGGGACGGCCAGGTCTTCGTAGATTTGCAGTGGTCTGATACTCCTTCCATTTCAATATTATCGCTTGCACAGAGCTCCTTGGGATGTTTAAAGCTTGGGAAATCTTTTTGTATCCAAATCTGGCTTTAAACTTCTCCACAACAGTATCTCGGACCTGCCTGGTGTGTTCCTTGTTCTTCATGATGCTCACAGGATCACTGCCAGTGGTGGTGGAAGGGGATGGGATCACTGCCAGCATTGATGGTGGTGGGAGGGGATCACTGCCAGCATTGATGGTGGTGGGAGGGGATCACTGCCAGCATTGATGGTGGTGGGAGGGGATCACTGCCAGCATTGATGGTGGTGGGAGGGGATCACTGCCAGCATTGATGGTGGTGGGAGGGGATCACTGCCAGCATTGATGGTGGTGGGAGGGGATCACTGCCAGCATTGATGGTGATGGGAGGGGATCACTGCCAGCATTGATGGTGGGGGGATGGGATCACTGCCAGCGGTGATGGTGGTGGTAGGGGATGGGATCACTGCCAGTATTGAAGGTGGTGGGAGGGGATCACTGCCAGTGGTGATGGTGGTGGAAGGGGATGGGATCACTGCCAGTGGTGATGGAGGGGATGGGATCACTGCCAGCATTGATGGTGGTGGGAGGGGATGGGATCAGTTGCAGTGGTGATGGTGGTGGGAGGGGATTACTGCCAGCATTGATGGTGGTGGGAGGGGATCACTGCCAGCATTGATGGTGGTGAGAGGGGATCACTTCCAGCATTGATGGTGGTGGGAGGGGATCACTGCCAGCATTGATGGTGATGGGAGGGGATCACTTCCAGCATTGATGGTGATGGGATGGGATCACTGCCAGCGGTGATGGTGGTGGGATGGGATCACTGCCAGCGGTGATGGTGGTGGGATGGGATCACTGCCAGTAGTGATGGTGGTGGGATGGGATCACTGCCAGTGGTGATGGTGGTGGGATGGGATCACTGCCAGTGGTGATGGTGGTGGGATGGGATCACTGCCAGCGGTGATGGTGGTGGTAGGGGATGGGATCACTGCCAGTATTGAAGGTGGTGGGAGGGGATCACTGCCAGTGGTGATGGTGGTGGAAGGGGATGGGATCACTGCCAGCATTGATGGTGGTGGGAGGGGATGGGATCAGTTGCAGTGGTGATGGTGGTGGGAGGGGATCACTGCCAGCATTGATGGTGGTGGGAGGGGATCACTGCCAACATTGATGGTGGTGGGAGGGGATCACTGCCAGCATTGATGGTGGTGGGAGGGGATCACTGCCAGCATTGATGGTGGTGGGAGGGGATCACTGCCAGCATTGATGGTGGTGGGAGGGGATCACTGCCAGCCTTGATGGTGATGGGAGGGGATCACTGCCAGCATTGATGGTGATGGGAGGGGATCACTGCCAGCATTGATGGTGGTGGGAGGGGATCACTGCCAGCATTGATGGTGGTGGGAGGGGATCACTGCCAGCATTGATGGTGATGGGAGGGGATCACTGCCAGCATTGATGGTGATGGGATCACTGCCAGCATTGATGGTGGTGGGAGGGGATGGGATCAATGGTAGTGGAGCGCCAGGCAACAACTCGTTGGTTGGGGCCTTCCACCTGGCCCCCTACATGTGTATGAGCTGTCTGCCCGGCCCCCTACATGTGTATGAGCTGTCTGCCCGGCCCCCTACATGTGTATGAGCTGTCCCTCCTGATGGTAGCCCTGGGGCCAATCCTTTTCCTTTGCTAGCCTTTATTTAAATCCCAACTATTGGAAATGTTAAATGATCCCTTGCTGTTGGCTGCACCTGCATTGCAAGGCTTAATTGCTCCTTTAGTCTAGGATAGGAGTTTTTGCACTTTAACTTATACGATTCTCCACTTCCTCCCAAGCTTCCGTGCTGGACAGTCCCTCAATTCTGTTTACATGTCATGCCAGCGGGGAAGCCCGCTGACAGCTGAGTCACCAGTTGGTAAAGACATGGCGGCCGGCTTCCCAGCCCGCTCCTTAACAACCAGCTATTATTCACACACAACTCGAATTGTTTCGAAAATTTGGAATTTGTTAGAAAACGAATAAAGGAAACTAAATGAATTCCGAATTAAATCCATGAAACTAAATTAGTAACATAATGAATCTATCCGAAACAAAAGACATTTTTCTGTTCTGCACATGTCTAAGCTACTAGCATCTCCATACACGAAGATACTGGGTATGTCACTACTTCCAGTAGCTAAAAAGCTTTCCTTTCTATTCCAGGGTCGTATATGAAGAAATCGACACGACATTATGGAAGGCTAAACACGCCTCTAGCTGCTAGAAATTCTACTAACAATATTGGGGGACCCAATCTTCGTTTTCTGGGAGAGATCTCTGAAGGAGCCCCTGAATATAGATGTCTGATCAGCATTCCCAGTCTGATAGTTTGATGCACAGACTTGCATTAGACAGCCAGTTGTGTCTTTCTATAGGGTAATCTCAGCCTTATCTCAGGAGGCATCAGTCAACACGGATAATTTATAACCAGTTACGCTCTTACACCTGTTTACCCCGCATATGGCGCCAGAGCAGTCCTACATTTCGGTTATGGGGTGACCGATTCAGCATTATTTATGAGAGGAGGCGACACCTTTCTATTTGTGGAATTGTCTTCCAGTACAGTGGAACCTCGGTTTAAGAGAAACTTGGTTTGAGAGCGTTTTGATTTGCAAGCAACTTTTAAAAAAAAATTCTGACTCGGTTTGCGAGTTTTGACTCGCAGGATTCAAGCTAAATAGGCCTGCAGTACCTAATTTGGCCTGGGGTATGGGGGCGCAGAAGCCGCACAAAGCTGAAAATAGGCCTGCAGTACCTAATTTGGCCTGGGGTACGGGGGCACAGAAGCTGAGCAAAGCTGAAAATAGGCCTGCAGTACCGCATTTGGCCTGAGGTACGGGAGCAGGAGCCGAGAAAAGCCGAACATTGGCCTTCAGTACCGCATTTGGCCTGAGGTACGGGGGCGCAGGAAACAAGCAAAGTGTCCTTGGGCCTTTTCGGCACTCTCTGGCACCCCCCCCACCTCTGGCCACATTTGGTATTGCATCCCATTGAAGTCAATGCGGAACTAATTATTTTCATTTCCATTGACTTCAATGGGAAAACTCGCTTTGATATGCGAGTACTTTGGATTACGAGCATACTCCTGGAACGGATTATGCTCGTAATCCGAGGTTCAACTGTAATTATTATGTTGTATGGTATATCTAGCCAAAACTTTTTTTTTTTTTGCTTATTTTAGAAGAAGCTGAAATGGTTAGACTTCCTGAAGGCCTGTCCAGACTTGTGTACCGTGGTAATGCATGGTAAAATACAATAGACCAGGGATATGCAATTAGTGGACCTCCAGCTGTTGCAAAACTACAAGTCCCATCATGCCTCTGCCTCTGGGTGTCATGCTCGTGGCTGTCAGAGTCTTGCTATGCCTGATGGGACTTATAGTTCTGCAACAGCTGGAGGTCCGCTAATTGCATATCCCTGCAATAGACACTTAACCATGGCGGGTAATGAGAGTAGTGGCCAATACACCTAAGCTGTAATGCAAAATGACCTACAAGCCATGCGTTTCAGGGCCATGTAAGTTTTTAGGTCCATTTCTGTGTATTGGCAGCCAATGCAATGGACCACAGCTTCAGGGGGTCTGGCCCCTAAATTAGATTTTTCCCAATTTCCTGTCCCAGCTGTCAGCAGTAGAGGAAGTGAGGGTAAATCTTTGCCTTCAATAAAACATTTTTTATTTTTTTTTTGCAATGTTGAACATTCATCGAATTTAATAGGGTAATTATGGCCATAGCAGCCCACACAGCTGTTGTAGGGCCTGGAATGGAATAGGGCCTCACTGGC
The DNA here is from genome assembly GCF_905171775.1 of Rana temporaria. NCBI lineage: Eukaryota > Metazoa > Chordata > Amphibia > Anura > Ranidae > Rana > Rana temporaria. Next base: position 132,197,958 of record NC_053500.1, on the reverse strand, counting down.
GAGGTTGTTGAGGGAATGTAAAGTAGCACTAAAGTCTGTGGCCTGGATTCAAGAAGCAATTGCGCCTGTGTAACCATAGTTACACAGCGCAATTGCTTACTTGCTCCGGCGTAACGAATGCTCCTGATTCAGGAACCTCGTTACGCCAACTGCAGCCTAAAATATGCGCGGCCTAAGGCTCTTAAGCCCGCATATCTTAGGCTGCACTCTTCCGATGGCCGCTAGGTGGCGTTCCCGTTGTGCTCAGCGTATAGTATGCAAATTGCATACGAACGCCGATTCACACCGTTACGCGAGCCCTGCGTACGCAGTTTACGTCGTTTCCATACGGCGATTTTCGCGTAGGGCTGCCCCTGCAGGGGCAGCCAATGTTACTTATACCCGTCGTTCCCGTGTCGCGAAATTTCAAATTTACGTAGTTTGCGTAAGTGATTCGTGAATGGCGCTGGACGCCATTCACGTTCACTTTGAAGCAAATGACGTCCTTGCGACGTCATTTGCCGCAATGCACGTCGGGAAAGTTTCCCGACGGAGCATGCGCTCTACGATCGGCTAATTTAAATGATTCCCGCCCCTTACGGGATCATTTAAATTGCGCGCGCTTACGCCGGCCATTTTGCCAGCGCGCCCACGCAATTTACGGAGCTACTGCTCCGTGAATCAAGGGCAGCGCAGTAAATTTGCAGGGGCGCAGTGCAAAAACGTTGCCCTGCGCCTCCGTAAAAAAAAAGCGCAATTGTACTTGAATCTAGCCCTATGTTTTTTTACGTTAATGCATTCTCTGCATTAACATAACAAATGCCCCACTACCTGCCCTACTTCCCTCTGTCCCTAAACACTTACTTGGCAAGCTCTCCACCACGGTCTCCAGCACCGTTCCATTCCTGCTTTTACAGGAGAAACTGAAGGCAACAGAGCCATTGGAGTTGCTTACCACTGCTGTGTACGTCTAGGTACGCACAAGCTCGGCTCAGCACATGAAGAGGCAGAGCCTAAGATCCTGGAGGTAATTAGAAGAAGAAGAAGAGGAGGAAAGCAAAGTTTTTGTGGAATATCATTGCATAGAGCAGAATATGACATCCTATCCTGACGAAACGCGTAGGCAGGAGCCAGACACGCTGACATCACGACGACGCACACTGCCGATTGGGATTAGGACTGTTTCAGCTAAATTTCTACTTTACAAACACGAGCAACTTAAACTTTTTTTTTTCAAAATGGTCTTAGGTGGACTAGGGTTGTCAGTTGGACTCTCAACCATGGGACAACCTTTCCCTGTGACTGTATGGGTTTCCTTCCACACTCCAAAGACAAGCTTGCAGGGTAATTTGCTCCAGCTAAATTGCATGTATGAATGTGAGTTAGGGACTTTAGACTGTAAGCTCCTTGAGGGCAGGGACTGATGTGAATTCACAATATATATGTAAAGCGCTGCGTAAATTGTTGGCACTATATAAATACCTGTAATAAATAAATTCAACATTTTCTCTGTGTACACTTACAAGTTGGATATTTCTGAAAAGCAGTGGAGCCTTCGATAGGTGTTGTCTTCACTTGGGGGGGGGGGGGGGGTCATTGTTCTCTAGTAAGCCCCCACGTGTGACACGTGGTGGTGTGGAATTATGTTATGGCTATGATCCTCCATGTAATAAATAAAGACATTTTATTGCCACTTTCAAATTTTTGCATCTTATGCCGCGTACACACGATCGTTTTTCGGCATGGAAAAGACTGACGTTTTTCCGCATGTAGAAAATACGTTTTTCCAACATCATTAAAACGACCTTGCCTACACACCATAGTTTTTTTTAAAATGCTCTAGCAAAGCGCGGTGACGTACGACGGCACTATAAAGGGGAAGTTCCATGCGGATGGCGCCACCCTTTGGGCTGCTTTAGCCGATTCCGTGTTAGTAAAAGACGATTTGCGCTTTTCTGTCTGTTACAGCGTGATGAATGTGCTAACTCCATTATGAACGGTAGTCCCATAACTTGCTTCTGAGCATGCGCGGGTTTTTAACGTCGTTTTAGCCCACACACGATCATTTTTTACAACCCGAAAAACGACATCGTTTAAAACGTTGTTAAAAAATGCAGCATGTTCGGAAAAAAAAATTGACGTTTTTCAGAAGCCGAAAAATGATGTGAAGCCCACACACCATCATTTTAAATGACATTTTTTTAAAACAGCGTTTTTTTTTCATGCCGAAAAATGATCGTGTGTACGCGGCATTAGGCTGGAGACCCAATAAGTGTCCTCAGCATCCGACACTTCCAGGGATTTCGGATGCCTGGTCCTATACAGGGTTCTGTGGTTCCATCAGGCAGCACCTACGTTAACACTGTGTCCAGCAATGATGTAGGGGGCTGGCCAATGTTACCACTACTCAATTTTCACTTTTTGGATTCAGTTTCATTTTAATTGGTTGACTTTCTAAGGTCCCTTTTCCCACGGCCGATCAGATCAGGTCCACCTGGCAGTTTTTCCAGGCAAACCTGATCGGAAAATCCATGCATTCCTATGGACAGGTGGGTCTCAAACTGGTTGGCCCTCCAGCTGTTGCGAAACTACAAGTCCCATGAGGCATTGCAAGGCTGACAGTTACAAGCATGACTCCCCAGAGGCATGATGGGACTTGTAGCTTTGCAACAGCTGGAGGGCCACCAGTTTGAGGCCCCTGGCACTTTAACCACTTAAGGACCCCTTCACGCCGATATACATTGGTAGAATGGCACGGCTGGGCATGTACGCGACCCGGTCTGAAGCTCCATGGCTGCGGGACCCGCGGACCCGATCGCCGCTGGAGTCCATCGATCGGTCCCCGGAGCTGAAGAACGGAGAGAGTTGTGTGTAAACACGGCTTCCCCGTTCTTCACTGTGGCGCCGTCATTGATCGTGTCATCCCTTTTATAGGAAAACACAATCAATGACGTCACACCTACAGCCACACCCCCCTACATTTAGAAACAGAGATGAGGTCACACTTAACCCCTTCAGCGCCCCCTTGTGGTTAACGCCCAAACTGCAATTGTCATTTTCACAGTAAACAATGCATTTTAAATGCATTTTTTGCTGTGAAAATGACAATGGTCCCAAAAATGTGTCAGAAGTGTCCGCCATAATGTCGGTCATGAAAAAAAATCGCTGATCGCCGCCATTAGTAGTTAAAAAAATATATATATATAAAAATGCAACAAAACTATCCCCTATTTTGTAAATGCTATAAATTTTGCGCAAACCAATCGATAAACGCTTATTGCGATTTTTTTTTTAACAAATAGAAGAATACGAATCGGCCTAAACTGAGTAAAAAACTTTTTTTTATATATTTTTGGGGGATATTTATTATAGCAAAAAGTAAAAAATATTGCATTTTTTTCAAAACTGTCGCTCTATTTTTGTTTATAGCGCAGAAAATAAAAACCGCAGAGGTGATCAAATACCACCAAAAGAAAGCTCTATTTGTGGGGAAAAAAAAGGACGCCAATTTTGTTTGGGAGCCACGTCGCACGACCGCGCAATTGTCAGTTAAAGCGACGCAGTGCCGAATCGCAAAAACTGGCCAGGTTCTTTAGCTGCCTAAAGGTCCGGGTCTTAAGTGGTTAAATTGTTGTACACATTCCGGCCTTTGGGTCCAATCCAGTCCACTAATAAAAAAAAAATGAAAGAGGATCCATTCTCTTCTGTCTAGGCGGATCGACTCTGAAGGGTAGTCGGGTGTAAATGGACAGAGTAGGGCTCTCTCTGCATAAACGGAACAGACACAGACGGGTCATCCACCAGCTTTGCTCCGATCACCAGGAGGAGGGGGGGGGGGGGGGGTTTGCTGTGAGCAGATCGCCTGCTGATCGGAAAAGAATTCGCCCCGTGCTGAACGCAGAATTGTGCAGAGAACGTCTACAAAAAACAACAACAGGGGACCAAACTTCTGAAATTCTCTTTTTATTCAATAAAAGAACATCCGCTCTCTCTGTAATAGAATTAAACATTTATAATAAACTGTTCACTTCGTTTTTTGTTCTCAGTAGGAAGCCGAGACGTGAAAAAGACGTATTATACAAGCAATGAACCATGAATATTTTCACATTGCAGATCATGGATGGGTGATATGAAAATGTGTGTGAAGTGATCATTCCAAAAGCAGCAAAGTCTGTACTGAAGAGTCAAACCCTCTTCTACTTATTTATTAGTAGTAGAAATTCTTAAAAGTCTATATATAAAGCCTAAACTTTTATGTTTTGTACATAGTGGGGCACAGTCGAGACCCATCAAGGTCGTCTTTTTTTTTTGTGTCATGTCAGGAAGATTACCCTTCACTTCCTGTGCCAGAGACACAACAGGAAGTGAGAGAAAATCTCTACCAAGTGAAATCCAATGGATGCTCACTCCTAACATTACAAGAGTGAAAAATCAACAAAAAAAAGGCAGGATGTGGGAGTTACTTGGCCAGGCTTCTGGAGGAAAAACTCAAAATGGCCTACAAAAAAGGTATGAAATAAAATAAATGCTTTAAAAAGCGGCACCATTATATTATATATAGTATTTATTGGCGTATACTGCGCACTTTTTCCCCCTTAAAATCAGGGGAAAATCGTGGGTGCGTGATATACGCCGATCCCTGCTGTCTCTGAGCCGCTTGCCTAGAGCCGAGTGTACTGCGCACTCGGCTAGGCTACGCTCAGGTCCGCCTAGCGTACTGCGCACTCGGCTAGGCTCGGCCACGCTTGGCTCCGCCCGCAGCCATGCAAGAGGAGCCGAGACAAGCCGAACACACAGGAAATCCGGCTCCTCACGGCTCGCGCCAAATCCAAAAACGAACAGCGGACACGCTGGACGGAGACGGACACCTCCAAACCCGCAGACGGACACGCTGGACGGAGACGGACACCTGGATGGAGGCCGCAGATGGACACCTCCGAGGCCGCAGACGGACCCCGCGCAAGGAAGCCGGAGACGGACACCCACAAGGCTGGACGGACCCTGCACAAGGCCACAGACGGACGCCGGACAAGGCTGCCGATGGACGCAGGGCAAAAATGTAAGTTTTCTTTATTTTTACCTTTCTAAGCTTGGGGTGCGCGTTATACGCCGGCGAGCGGTATACCCCGATAAATACGGTATATAAAATCTATTGGAGCCCCGTGACTGCATAGGCTATTACGTTTTCTTTTAAGTTGATCATTTAGGCCGCCTATTATATTAACAAACCATACAGGGGACTTAGAAGGGGGGACCATGCTTGACTTTTTACAGGAAAAGTTGAAAGCCACTTAAAACTTCAGCTGCCAGACAGGGCCACAAGCCTGGGAATCTACGAAAAACGACCCCAGGACAAGGCGCGCTTTCACAACACTCACCCATGCTAATCAAACTTCTGTACAATTAAAAAATATATATATATATATATATAATTTACATACATCGTGTGTTACAGCTGTTTATCTTACATTTGCTTTTTTTATGAGGACTAAGACACCTTTCACACTGAGCCACACATAGCGTCGGCGGTGAAACGCTGCTATTTTTACCGCCGACGCTATGGGCGGATTTGCGTTGCATTTCGGACGGTAGCAGGGCTCTTTTAACCCAAGAAAGGGTTAAAACCTGAGGCAGCGCATTGTGAGCGGTATAACCGCGCTGTCCCATTGATTACCTCCAGCAGCGCTGGAGGAGCGGTAAACTTACTGCTCCAAAGATGCGGCCTAGCAGGACTTTTTTTTTACCGTCCCGCTAGCACAACGCTCCAGTGTGAAACCCCTCGGCCTTTCACACTGGAGCAGCCGTTTGAGGGCAGATTTCCGGCGCCATTTTTAACGCTATAGCGCCTGCAGTGTGAAAGGGTTCTTAATTGTAACTCCACCCAAACTTTTTTCATTGTTTTTGGCCAAGTAAGATCGGATTGGATCCCCTGCTAGGTCCTCCAGTGCTGGCATTTTTCGGGCGCCTGTAAAACGCCTCCCCTGCAGCCCCAGTGTGAGAGCCTGAGTGCACTTGCAGGATGTTAGAAAAAAAGTCCTGCAAGCAGCATCTCTGGGGCAGTGGCGGTGTATACACATTGAAATTAATGGGCAGCGCTGCCGAAGCGACTACGAAGCTCTTTGGCAGCGGCGCTTTTCGGGCGCTATTAACCCTTTTTCCGGCTGCTAGCGGGGGTTAGAAGCACCCAGCTAGCGGCCAAACATCGCCTCTAAAACGACGGCAAAGCGCCGCCAAAACTAGCGGTGCTTTACCGCTGACAGTGTGAAGGGGGTCTATTAGAATGAGATTTTGGAGTCAGGTCCCTTTACGTAGAATCCTTCTAGTGGTTCAATAACCTGCATACTGAAATGGTGGGAAGGACCATAACAAGGCACCAAATGCCCGCAAGAACATAGTATCGGCACAAAGTATGCCAATGTAAAATTTATAAAAAAAAAAAAAAAATTTGCTTAACCAACAAGCCTTTAAGTGACATTAAAGTTTTTTTTGTTTAAAAATAACAAGTTAATACTTACCTGCTCTGTGTAGTGGTTTTGCACAGAGCAGATCCGATTTTCCTCTTCTCCGGTCCCTCGACAGCGCTCCGGGTCTCTCTCTCTCTCTCCTGTCAAGTGCCCCCACAGCAGGAAGCTTGCTATGGGGGTCACCCAAGCCGAGCTGCTGCTCTGTGTGTCCATTCAGACCCGGAGCCCCAGCTCTACCCCACTCCCTCTCTCTCTCTCTCCTCATTTGGTGACTGACTTCGATTGACAGCAGCGGAGGCATCACCCACAACACTGCAAAGAGATTTTTTCAATATTAAAAGGAGAAGTCCAGCCGGAGTTCATTAGGCGGCGCTTCTCCTATGTATGGGTCACAGGAGTGCAATTCGTTTGGCGCTCCTGCGATCCATTTTCAGCAGAGAGCGGTCTGAAGTCCACTCTCTACTGACGTCACACAGATCAGTCCAGGCACCGCGTCATCACAACAATAAAGTCTGGATCCACCAGATGCTAGAGCTGCACGATTCTGGTCAAAATGAGAATCACGATTCTTTTGCTTAGACTAAAGATCACGATTCTCTCACGATTCTCAAAAACTGAAATGCCAGAAACTCCCCCCCCCAAATAAATAAATCTGATTTATCTGAAAATATGAATATTAAAAAAAAAAAAAAAAGAGACCAGTGATATGTCTATAATGCTAAAGACCATATAACTCCTATGAAAAAAGCAGAATCGGCTAGATGTTTTAAAATATGATCAGTACTTACCCGTTTACGAGATGCATCTTCTCCGTCGCTTCCGGGTATGGGCTGCGGGACTGGGCGTTCCTATTTGATTGACAGGCTTCCGACGGTCGCATCCATCGCGTCACGATTTTCCGAAAGAAGCCAAACGTCGGTGCGCAGGCGCAGTATAGAGCCGCACCGACGTTCGGCTTCTTTCGGCTACGAGTGACGCGATGGATGCGACCGTCGGAAGACTGTCAATCAAGAAGGAACGCCCAGTCCCGCAGCCCATACCCGGAAGCGACGGAAGAAGATGCATCTCGAAAACGGTAAGTACGGCTCATATTTTAAAACAAATAGCCGATTCCCCTAGACAAAACGAGCAGGAAGCTAAGGGGATTGTTTAAAAAAATATATTAATGGGTGAACTCCCGCTTTAACATTATAGACATATCACTGGTCTCTATTTTTTTTATACATCAGAAGCAGTACCGCCAGCAACCATTGGGTGGCGCATGGATACACACAGTTGTACAGAACTGTGAGAAAGATTAATACATCAGAAGCAGTACCGCCGGCAACCACTGGGTGGCGCATGGATACACACTACAGTTGTAAAGAACTGTGAGAGAAGCCCAGGCATCTATCCAGCGGCGCAGGCTGCCGACGTCGCTTCCGATACCGGCGCCATTTGCGTTCCACGCTGGTTACGTGGAACCGGCGGTGACACAAAAGAATCGCGGGTCATCCCGCGGGCAGGGAGAATCGGGATCGCGATTAATCGTGCAGCTCTACCAGATGCCTGGACTGATGCCCGTCTCGGCTGCTCCCCGCTCCTCCACAACTCAGCACTGCAGCGAGCGTGGAGGAGCAGAGAGGAGAGATGCTGATTGACAGTCAGCAACTCTCTGCTCGGAGGCATTGGCGACGTTCGATCGTTTGGTTCTCAGTGCAGAGGCGCCAGGGGAGCTAGGCAAGTATGAATTGGGAAAAATATATATATATACACACACTTCTCCTTTAAAGACCACCTACCTGCAAGTGGAACTACAATAGAGAAAGAGTAAGTCCCCTCCCAGTCAGGACTGTACTGTGTGGCAGAGTTGTGCACATTTTTAGGACTGAATGGACAGAAATACAAATCCTTTGGCAGGTAAAGCAGATTTTATGTATACATTTCATCTGAGTTTTTAGAAATTTGTCCGAAATTCTGCTTTTATTCGCAAGCTTTATTTAACAACGCCAGCTGGTATTCCAAGTTGGACTCATTGGCTCTTAAATTGAAAAAAAAATAAATAAAAAAAAAAATAATAATTGTGTCCCCAAACAAACAAAAAAAAAAAAAAAAAAAATTATGTATTAAACCCATTCCAGGTCTCAAACTGATTTTTAGGAGGACAGGAACGAATGTAGCATAACCTCCCCTGTGGATATTATTGAAACCCGGGCCCAATGAGAGCAACCTAATGCAAATCATTAATTGAATCAACTTTTTAACCAGCCATTGAACAGACAACATCAATCAATGAGATGTAAGCCTTAAACAGTTTAAGCATACCATTAAAAAAATAAAAAAAATTAAAAGAACATTTTTGATGGGTTGTTGGGTCATCACACGCCGTTTTTTTTTTTTTTTTTTTGTCTTATCAAAAAGATTTAACTGGATGTATTTAAAATAGGGGGAGCAATCTGTTAAAGTAAAAGGATAAAACAATAACCCACATTTTAAACGTTGATCCACCATTGGCTTCGTTATTCAATTCATAATTTTCTAATAAATCTTAAAGGTGATGTCGCTCCAATGAGTCGGTCTCTGCACGGCGACAATATCACCGAAACCATGACATCATCTCTCCGCCATCCAAAGCGCTGAAGCCCAAGTCTGGGGAGATTTCACACCAGCCAGCCGCTCCCGCCTCCTCCACAGTCCAGGGTTTCAGTGATCACTAAAGCGGATGTCACAGAGCTGGTCCAGACTCTGGAGAGATCCTAAAATTAATGTTGGGATCCACCCAGATGCCTGGAAGGGCAGCTGGCTCAGCCTCTCAGCGTGCCACCGAGAGGCTCAGCCAGCCACTACAGCCTCCTCCATTGCCCAGCTCCAGTGAGCGCTGGAGGAGCAGAGCAGAGAGCCGGTGACTGATAGTCACAGGCTCTATGCTCACTGAAGGTGGAGAACTGAGTGATCAGCAGTCTTTGATCGCTCAGTTCTCAGTCTTTGAAGCAGCGGGGAACAGATGTAGCATCGGACCAAGGCAAAGATGTTTTTATTACAGATTATGTGAGCAGACTGCAGTCCCTCTTTAAATATCAGAGCAATGGGGAGGCAACTTTTAAAAAGCTTGTTCTCGTTTAGCCTTTCCTTCCACTTTAAAGGATGGAACCCATTAGAACCAAACCACCAGAATTCATGTATTGCTCTTCTGACTGCTCCAAAAGGGAAATCTGGAGTGACTCTCAGCAACCAGTCAATCCTTACATCATCAGCATAGGTGACACTGTCCAGATACGTCCACTTACCCCGACAGCTAGAGATTAACCTGAGGACCTCAATGATCGAGGAAATAGACAATCAAACCACAATTCGTTAAAAATGCAGACAGAGCTAGGACCACATCACAGAGCTCCCGACACGTCTAGGTTTTATTACAACTCCGACTGGCCGAAAAATACAAAAAAAAAATTGTGTCCATTATACGCGGCCTTTCAAGTTGTGCTCAGAACCTGGATGGAAATCTGGAGAAGTTTCCTTGTGGGGTAACCGACCAGAAGTTGCGCCGGTTCTGGAAGTACTGGAAACTGTTTTTAGTTCTGAACTTGTCCTGTTTGAACTTGATTTTCTTCACCTACAAAACAGAACAAGATAATAAAAAAAAAAAAAAAAAAAAACACAACACACATTATTTCAAATGCATCTTTAACCACTTAAGACCCGGACCAAAATGCAGCTAAAGGACCAGGCCCCTTTTTGCAAACCGGGACTGCGTCGCTTTAACCGACAATTGCGCGGTCGTGCGACGCGGCTCCCAAACAAAATTGGCGTCCTTTTTTCCCCACAAATAGAGCTTTCTTTTGGTGGTATTTGATCACCTCTACGGTTTTTATTTTTTGCGCTATAAAAAAAAAATAGAGCGACAATTTTGAAAAAAATGCAATATTTTTTACTTTTTGCTATAATAAATATCCCCCAAAAATATATAAAAAACATTTTTTTCCTCAGTTTAGGCCGATACGTATTCTTCTACCTATTTTTGGTAAAAAAAAAAAAAAATCGCAATAACAGTTTATTGGTTGGTTTGCGCAAAATTTATAGCGTTTACAAAATAGGGGATAATTTTATTGCATTTTTTATCAATTATTTATTTTTTACTACTAATGGCGGCGATCCGCGATTTTTTTCGTGACTGCGACATTATGGCGGACACTTCGTACAATTTTGACACATTTTTGGGACTATTGTTATTTTCACAGCAAAAAATGCATTTAAAATGCATTGTTTATTGTGAAAATGACAATTGCAGTTTGGGAGTTAACCACAGGGGGCGCTGAAGGGGTTATGTGTCACCTAATGTGTGTTTACAACTGTAGGGGGGTGTGGCTGTAGGTGTGACGTCATTGATTGTGGATTCCTATAAAAGGGAACACACGATCGATGACAGCGCCACAGTGAAGAACGGGGAAGCTGTGTTTACATACGGCTCTCCCCGTTCTTCAGCTCCGGGGACCGATCGCGGGACTCCATCGGCGATCGGGTCCGCGGGTGCCGGAGCTGCGGACCGGGTCGCGGGAGCGCGCCCGGGCTTAAAGATTAACGTACATATACGTTTATGTGCCCAGTCGAGGCATTCTGCCGACGTATATGTGCAGGAGGCGGTCCTTAAGTGGTTAACCACTTCCAGTCCAGGCCTATTCTGGTACTTTGTCTACATGTAACAATACGTATTTTTTGATAGAAAATTAGTTAGAACCCACAAACGTTATATATACACACTTTTTTTTTAAAGTGGATGTAAACCCTAAAAAAAAAAAAAAAAAAAAAAAAGTGCCGTTTTCTGCCTAGTCAATCTCCTAAAAGGAAGGATAATACCCTAAGGTCAATTGCTGCTGTGTCCGTCCATGAACGGAAGAGAAATTACGTTTTGACGTTGCTTCCGCCCTGCACTGGTATGGAGCTGGGTGGGGGCCATCTTCCCCTCACTCAGCTCCATACCCAACACAGAGAAGGATCCGACCGCCGGTAAGCGGCCGCAGGCACTGGAGCGTGGCGGGAGGCCCTCGGGAGACCGATAAAAATAGGATTTTTGTACTCACCGTAAAATCTATTTCTCTGAGTTCATGGACGCACACAGCAGCAATTGACCTTAGGGGGATATAATACCCCCAAGGTCAATTGCTGCTGTGTCCGTCCATGAACGAAAGAGAAAGTGATTTTGCGGCGAATCCGAAGCAGAGACCACTTTTATCTGAAAACAGACCTCCCGTTAGGACATCAGCCGCTGGGATTGCTTTTACAAGAGAGCTGACCGCTAGCTCTAAAAAACATAGGCAACCTCCCGGTATAACCATCCAAAGTCCAGTGACGTACCGGTACATCGCTGGTCCGGAAGTGGATAAAGGCGCACGGACTTCTGCTGATAGTGTACTTACTTATACAAGTTATCTTCCCGCTGCAGGAGTAAGCATTGGTGTTGGGTCTTACCCCAGAGGATGGATGTACACTCAACTTCTATTGCACTCATAACCCAAATTTACCTTTCCACTATCAAAGTCTTCGTCCCATTCATCGATAACCACGTCATGTTTGGCGTCCTCCGCATCGCGCTCAGCATCTTGACTTACAGTGGACTTTTCTCCATCCCAACTGAACACTGTGGGGCAAAGCACAAGAAAGGACAATTGAATGGAGTGTACTGGTTTCTCTTCCATTCATGGACCCCCGGGGGTACACTCCCCGGGGTTTTTTATTTTTTGCTAAACGAATAAAAAAAGGCCGAACATTTAAAAAAAAAAAAAAAAAGTTTTTATTTTGTTTTGGTTATAAAATGTTGTAAATAAGTATGTTTTCTCCTTCACTGATGGGCACCGATAAGGCGACACCGATGAGGTAGCACTGATGGGCATCGATAGGCAGCACTGATATGCAGCACTGATGGGTACTTATGGGTGGCACTGATAGGCACTCATGGGTACTTATGAGTGGCACTCATGGGCAATGACGATGGGCATCGATAGGCGGCACTGATATGCAGCACTGATGGGTACCACTGATAGGCAGCACTGATGGGCACTCATGGGTACTTATGGGTGGCACTGATGGGCATCGATAGGCGGCACCGATATGCAGCACTGATAGGTACTTATGGGTGGCACTGATGGGCACTCATGGGTACTTATGGGTGGCACTGATAGGCAGCACTGCTGGGCACTGATAGAAAGCACCTCGGCGGCCGTCTCTGCTTCCCTAGGCAAGCACTCCACACCTTAATGTGAGCTTGCATGTTGTGGAGTCCTTGCGGGCGGCTATAGCTGCTCGCTGTATCACTCGCCCCCCGGCGCTGCGTCATCGGATGTGAGTGTCAGCAGCGAAAGCCTGTGGCTGCGCCGCTTTCAATCCATCCACTCTACCCAATCAACGGTGAGGGTGAGTGACGAGGAAAATTACGTGGACAAGCACGGGACTTTCGAGGGCTCAGGTAAGTATAACGGGGGGTGGTATTGTCAGAAGTTTTTTCACCTGGTGAAAGAACATTTACCTTTACAACCCCTTTAAGGTGAAAAAAACACCAAGATTTACAACCCCTTTAACTCCTCCCCACTCTAACCAAAACGAAGAAAAATGTCTGGAGTTTTTTTTTATCCCTTGTGCCCCAAGCATCTCACCTTGTGTCCCGTAGGCTTTATTGGTGGCGTTCTTCAGTAGCTGTTCCACGACACCAGATTTCGCCGTGCCGTCCCACGCCAGCTGGGCTTTCTTGTTTGCACAGGGAATGGATGGAAGTCGCTTGTATCCATCTTTGATGTGGCTGTCCCATACAAATATAGAGTCTGCACAGAAGAAAAAAACTGAATCAGAAAATTAAAAACAAAAACAGGGCGACCAGAAACCAAGCGACTTTCTCTATGGGGAGGGAACGTTGGGTGTGCGACATCAAACAGCGGAGCAGCGTGTGACCAATGACAAGCAATTCAGAGAGTAGTATGAGGATTGCCTAATCTACCCGACTTTCCCCCCCCCCGTCATTTATTTATCTGTCCCGACATTTCCCCAAAAATGATAACCAGGAGGAATCTGTCCATCCAAATAATTTTTATTTTTTTTTAGGATTTTAGTGGTTACATTTTTTATTTATGTTTTCCAACATAGGGTATAAAGTGGTAAAAAAAAAAAAAAAAAAGGAAGAAAAGACAAAGACAAAAACAAAACAAAAACAAACAAACCAATAAAAAATAAATAAAAAAAAAGGAAGAAAAGACAAAAACAAAAACAAACAAACCAATAAAAAATAAATAAAAAAAAGGAAGAAAAGACAAAAACAAAACAAAAACAAACAAACCAATAAAAAATAAATAAAAAAAAAAGGAAGAAAAGACAAAAACAAAACAAAAACAAACAAACCAATAAAAATAAAAAAAGGAAGAAAAGACAAAAACAAAACAAACACAAACAAACCAATAAAACAAAACAAAAAAAACACACACGTTATATAAAAGTTTTAACCCCTTCACACCCACCCCAGGTTCCCTTTAACCCCTTTGCGCCGACTGCCTCCCAGCCCTATAAGAGTTCTAAAAGGCGGAGGCAGGCATGTGACCGCTGTGGTGGGGCTGTCACGTGACCAGAAAGCTTCCCATCGCAAGTATGAATTGGGAGCTTGCCGATCCCCGACAGCTACCGCGCTGAAAGCGCACTCTCAGCACGGCAAGTATATGTGGCCACTCTGCGTTTAGGCCCACCCGCTGAGAGGCCGCATATATGTGAATGGCCGGCGCAAAGGGGGTTAATTGGGATATATTACGGCTGGGGGCGGGAAGGTCTGCCAGATCACGTGACCACAGTGATTGGCTGTCACAATGGTCCCATGATCAGGAGCTGTGCAGCATGTGGATATTAAAGCCCACCCCTTTTGCTGCCGCACATACGAGTTATGTGGGTAGCAAGAGGTTAATAGGGTAGCCTTTTTAATTGTGAACTGCCTAACCAGAGCCAGCGAGCTCTCTGAAATATCATAATCTTTCATTGCTTTACATCAGTGGTATCCCGACTGCAGCCCGCAGACCAGGTGAAGGCCTTTACTCGCCCTTGGGGCACTGTTCTACCCACTGATATGAGACCCCAATCCTTCCACTGACACCAACAATGGGGCAGTATTCCTCCCACCGACACCAACGATGGGGCAGTATTCCTCCCACCAACACCCATGACTTGGCACTATTCCTCCCACCAACACCCATGATGGGGCACTATTCCACCCACTGACACCCATGACGGGCACTATTCCTCCCACCAACACCCATGACGGGCACTATTCCTCCCACCAACACCCATGACAGGGCACTATTCCTCCCACCAACACCCATGATGGGTCACTATTCCTTCCACCAACACCCATGATGGGTCACTAATCCTCCCACCAACACCCATGATGGGTCACTAATCCTCCCACCAACACCCATGATGGGTCACTATTCCTCCCACCAACACCCATGATGGGTCACTATTCCTCCCACCAACACCCATGATGGGTCACTATTCCTCCCACCAACACCCATGATGGGTCACTATTCCTCCCACCGACACCCATGATGGGTCACTATTCCTCCCACCGACACCCATGACGGGTCACTATTCCTCCCACCGACACCCATGACGGGTCACTATTCCTCCCACCAACACCCATGATGGGTCACTATTCCTCCCACCAACACCCATGATGGGTCACTATTCCTCCCACCAACACCCATGATGGGTCACTATTCCTCCCACCAACACCCATGATGGGTCACTATTCCTCCCACCAACACCCATGATGGGTTACTATTCCTCCCACCAACACCCATGATGGGTCACTATTCCTCCCACCAACACCCATGACTTGGCACTATTCCTCCCACCAACACCCATGATGGGGCACTATTCCACCCACTGACACCCATGACGGGCACTATTCCTCCCACCAACACCCATGACGGGCACTATTCCTCCCACCAACACCCATGACAGGGCACTATTCCTCCCACCAACACCCATGATGGGTCACTATTCCTCCCACCAACACCCATGATGGGTCACTAATCCTCCCACCAACACCCATGATGGGTCACTAATCCTCCCACCAACACCCATGATGGGTCACTATTCCTCCCACCAACACCCATGATGGGTCACTATTCCTCCCACCAACACCCATGATGGGTCACTATTCCTCCCACCAACACCCATGATGGGTCACTATTCCTCCCACCGACACCCATGATGGGTCACTATTCCTCCCACCGACACCCATGACGGGTCACTATTCCTCCCACCGACACCCATGACGGGTCACTATTCCTCCCACCGACACCCATGATGGGTCACTATTCCTCCCACCAACACCCATGATGGGTCACTATTCCTCCCACCAACACCCATGATGGGTCACTATTCCTCCCACCAACACCCATGACTTGGCACTATTCCTCCCACCAACACCCATGACGGGGCACTATTCCTCCCACCAACACCCATGATGGGGCTCTATTCCACCCACCAACACCCATGACGGGCACTATTCCTCCCACCAACACCCATGACGGGCACTATTCCTCCCACCAACACCCATGATGAGGCACTATTCCACCCACTGACACCAATGATGCGACACTATTCCTCCCACCGAGCCTGAGACACTACTCTCTCTCTGACGCTGGGGCATTTTCTACCCCTACTGGCCACGGTCCTCTGGTTATTTCTTACCACAGTTTATTTCCTGAGCTTTATGTTTATCTCCATTGGCAGATTCGCTCTCTTCACTCTCTTGGCTATCGTGCTTGTGCAATTTATGCTTTTTCTTCTTCTTTATTTTCATGATTTCATGATCCCCTTGCGAATCCTGGCTAGACACTATGTGTGTACTAGGGGGGAAAACATTGCACATTTAAATCAGAACATGTCGAGTGTGTAATCAGTATTACAATTTTATATTAATGCTGCCATTGTTCTGGACAACACATGGTAAAGAGAACCTGTATATATAAAAAACAGCTGAAGATCGAGCCAGCAAACCATATCAGAAAAGGGCAGTTGCCCCCCAGATTCAGGGCCCCACCACCACCAGACCCCTGAAGAGTCCCAGATTTGAGGGTCATTATTGCCATCCTATGCATAAGTCACTGTATTCAACACTGCAGGTCTTTTCCTCTCAAACTCCATCTATGTCACGGGTGCCGAACCTTTTGTCCTCCAGCTGTTGAGGAACTACAAGTCCCATCATGCCTTTGGGAGTCCTGCTTTTAAGCCTTGCAATGTCTCATGGGACTTGTAGTTCCCCAACAGCTGGAGGGCCACAGGTTGAGCACACATGATCCTAGGTGGTGAGGTTATCGGAGTTTGATAGCTGTAATCAACTCTGCAGCATCCGTCCTGTGAAGAAGATCCATCTTCACAATGGAGTTTAAAGGGGTTGTAAAGGTACAATTTTTTTTCCTAAATAGCTTCCTTTACCTTAGTGCAGTCCTCCTTCACTTACCTCATCCTTCAATTTTGCTTTTAAATGTCCTTATTTCTTCTGAGAAATCCTCACTTCCTGTTCTTCTGTCTGTAACTCCACACAGTAATGCGAGGATCTCTCCCTGGTGTGGAGTGTCGTGATCGCCCCCTCCCTTGAACTACAGGAGAGTCAGGATGCCCACTAACACACAGCTCCTTTCTCTATCTGTAACGTAGAGAGCGTCCTGACTCTCCTGTAGTCCAAGGGAGAAAGCCTCGCATTACTGTGTGGAGTTGCAGACAGAAGAACAGGAAGTGAGGATTTCTCAGAAGAAATAAGGACATTTAAAAGCAAAATGGAAGGATGAGGTAAGTGAAGGAGGACTGCACTAAGGTAAAGGAAGCCATTTAGGGGGAAAAATTACCTTTACAACCCCTTTAAAAGAATCCTGCTATGCCAATGACAGTAGCAATTATGCAGGGCATAGCAGCCTTTGCTCTCAAAATCAGACACAGCGGGAGGGGGTCTAGTGTTTTAAGGGGTAAAGTAGGAAAGGGCATGGTGGGGAAGGGTACGGTAACGTGGGGTGGGGTGGTATAGGGTAGGGTATGGTACAGTAGGCTAGCATAGTGTAGGGTGCAGTAGGCATGGTGGGGAAGGGTACGGTAACGTGGGGTGGGGTGGTATAGGGAAGGGTATGGTAGAGTAGGCTAGCATAGTGTAGGGTGCAGTAGGCGTAGGGAGTCGGGCCTAAACCACAACCTTATTAATTTCCTTAAAACGCCCCTTGTTTTTCCCTTTGCCTCTATGAGCAAATATGGATATGCCACAATTTCACTCCACGGTTTGTCAAGTCACGGCCCAGCAGTAAGACCAGTCCCTCCCAGCATGTTGTTCGGAAGGGCTGAGAGATCACATCCCAATCTTCTCCAATTCAAATTGTGTACGGTGGACATGAAGGAACCTCCAAATGGGGGAAACCGGCAACAGAAGATCATCGATTTTTTAAGGTTTACTTCTTGCACAGTGGACATGTTTTAAAGAGAAGTTAAATTGGTTGTAAAGGTAAAAAGGTTTTTTTTACCTCAATGCATTCTCTGCAAAGTGGACGTAAACTTCCATTCTCGACATTCACCTATAGGTAAGCGGCCCAGGGTTTGACAAATATGCTTGGAATCTAGGAGCCAGCTAAAAAAGTAAGGCGCCAGAAACGCGCCCCGTCCCGCGCGCAGAAGCGAACGCATACGTGGATAGCGCCGGCATATGAAAACGGTGTTCAAACCGCACGTGAGGTACCTCCCCGATTGGTAGAGTGAGAGCAATAATTCTAGCCCTACACCTCCTCTGTAACTCAAAACGTGCAACTTGTAGATTTTTTTTAAACGTCGCCTAAGGGGGTTTCAAAGGGTAAAAGTTTGTTGCCATTCCACGAGCGGACGCAATTTTTAAGCGTGACATGTTGGGTATTAATTTACTCGGCGTGACATTATCTTTCACAATATAAAAAAAAAATTGGGCTAAATTTTTTAAAAAAGTGTATTTTTTCCCAAAAAAGTGCGCTTGTAAGACCGCTGCGCAAATACGGTGTGACAGAAAGTATTGAAACGACCGCCATTTTATTCTGTAGGGTGTTAGAATAAAAAATATATATAATGTTTGGTGGTCCTAATTGGAGGGAAGGAGATGGCAGTGAAAACCCAGGAGAAGCTCCATTAGCATTGCTGGTTGTCTTGTCTGTCGTACCAGCGGCCACCACAAGATGGCGCCAGATCACAAAAGGAAGCATAGGCCTGCAGAAGGCCGCAAAGCCGCGGCCTCAATTACCGGCCGGCGCGATCGCGCGCCGGGGGAGGTGGGGGCGTATGGAGACACAGGATGGGGTATCCTGTGTCTCCGTGCGCCCCCACCTCCCGATCGCATCGGGCCGCGCCGGCCGGTAATTAAGGCCGCGGCTTTTTGCAGGTCTATGCTTCCTTCTGTGATCTGGCGCCATCTTGTGGTGGCGCAATTGCGACCTGGTGCCCGGATTTCGTCGAACCCTGGCTTACCTATAGGTAGTGTAAATATCCCCTAAACGTACGCCGTTCAGGAGATATTTACTGTACATGCAACCAGTGAAATCACCGGCGCATTCCACCTGCAGCAACTCGTCTCTCAGGCTTGGCTAAGAGCAGTGAGAGTCATTGGCTCCTACTGCTGTCAATCAAAACCTGTGAGTGGGGGCGGGGCCAAGGCATGCTTAGTGTGTGTCATGGGCACACAGAGCGGGTCTCAAGAGCGAGCGAGCATGCACGAGTGCCCCCATAGCAGGCAGCTTGCCATTACTACATTCCAGGAAAGCCACTTACCTTTTCACTGATGCTTCCGGCTCACTTTCTGTATAATCAACTGGTCTCTCATCCTTTCTCCTCTTTTTCTTTTTCCTCGTGGTCTCCTGAGAAGTCTCAGCATTGTCCGTTGGCTCCGGTACAGGTATTGGAGAGGTGTGGCCCTGCAAAGTTTTGGCTTTCTTTGATTTGATTTTAGTTTTCTCTAGTTTAAGTTTTTGTCTTTCAGGGTCCAAGTGGGAATCCACTTTTTCTGTCCTTTCCAGAATTTCCGAGGGTTCGGAGGCTTTTCTCTTTTTCTTCTTGTGTTTCTTCCTTATGCTGCTTTCTTCTCTGACCCGGCCGTCCCCATTGCAGCTGATGATATGCAGCGGACTCTTTTGCTCCGAGATGCCGTCCTGTGCTGTACTGGTGCAGCTGTCTCCAGCTGGTTCCTGGGGCAAAAGAGTCCGTTTGGGGGTATTGCAAAGGCTGGATGGGGGCCCTGATGGAGCGAAATGTTGAGGAGATACTTCACTTTTGTGTTTCTCATGAGGTTTAAATGTTTTGTGTTTAAAAGTGTTACCACAAGTCCCAGGGAAGCTGTCTGAGGCTGGAAGAGAGTCTCTGCAAAATAAAAAATAAAAATAATCAGAGAACATCCACTTTAAGACCATTTCTGACTTTTTTGGTTTACGTTTAAAAAAAATCAGTATTGTTGGCTAGAAAATTACAAAGAACAACCAAACATATTATATATTTTTAAGCAGAGGCCCTAGAGAATAAATCATTGGTTTTGCAATTTCTTTCTTAAATGCCATATTTGCGCAGCAGCTTTTCAAACACAATTTTTGGGGGGGAAAAAACACCCCCCAGGTCCTTTAACAGTGACAGAGGGACGGACGTCACCACAGTGACAGGGTAGGGAGGGATGTCACCACAGTGACAGGGTAGGGAGGGATGTCACCACAGTGACAGGGTAGGGACGTCACCACAGTGACAGCGTAGGGAGGGACGTCACCACAGTGACAGGGTAGGGAGGGACGTCACCACAGTGACAGGGTAGGGAGGGACGTCACCACAGTGACAGGGTAGGGAGGGATGTCACCACAGTGACAGGGTAGGAAGGGATGTCACCACAGTGACAGGGTAGGAAGGGATGTCACCACAGTGACAGGGTAGGGAGGGATGTCACCACAGTGACCGTGTAGGGAGGGATGTCACCACAGTGACAGGGTAGGGACGTCACCACAGTGACAGCGTAGGGAGGGACGTCACCACAGTGACAGGGTAGGGAGGGACGTCACCACAGTGACAGGGTAGGGAGGGACGTCACCACAGTGACAGGGTAGGGAGGGATGTCACCACAGTGACAGGGTAGGAAGGGATGTCACCACAGTGACAGGGTAGGAAGGGATGTCACCACAGTGACAGGGTAGGGAGGGATGTCACCACAGTGACCGTGTAGGGAGGGATGTCACCACAGTGACAGGGTAGGGACGTCACCACAGTGACAGCGTAGGGAGGGACGTCACCACAGTGACAGGGTAGGGAGGGACGTCACCACAGTGACAGGGTAGGGAGGGACGTCACCACAGTGACAGGGTAGGGAGGGACGTCACCACAGTGACAGGGTAGGGAGGGACGTCACCACAGTGACAGGGTAGGGAGGGACGTCACCACAGTGACAGGGTAGGGAGGGACGTCACCACAGTGACAGGGTAGGGAGGGACGTCACCACAGTGACAGGGTAGGGAGGGACGTCACCACAGTGACAGGGTAGGGAGGGACGTCACCACAGTGACAGGGTAGGGAGGGACGTCACCACAGTGACAGGGTAGGGAGGGACGTCACCACAGTGACAGGGTAGGGAGGGACGTCACCACAGTGACAGGGTAGGGAGGGACGTCACCACAGTGACAGGGTAGGGAGGGACGTCACCACAGTGACAGGGTAGGGAGGGACGTCACCACAGTGACAGGGTAGGGAGGGATGTCACCACAGTGACAGGGTAGGGAGGGATGTCACCACAGTGACAGGGTAGGGAGGGATGTCACCACAGTGACAGGGTAGGGAGGGATGTCACCACAGTGACAGGGTAGGGAGGGATGTCACCACAGTGACAGGGTAGGGAGGGATGTCACCACAGTGACAGGGTAGGGAGGGATGTCACCACAGTGACAGGGTAGGAGTGATGTCCAACCAGCTGACATTGTGGATTTTAGTGCCACCCGTGACAAAGGAAGTAGTGGCGGAGGGAGTGCTGGCAAGGTGAGTATCAATGGGATGGTGGGGCCCCCTTTGCAAAGACACTGTTGACTTATCCCTGAACAAGCAAGGTGACAGTGACTCTTTAACCAGTAGCCTACCGCCCGCCATCTTAGGACGACGGGACGATGAGGCACTCGTTCTGGCCGGACGTCATATGACATCTTCGCCTTTCCGAGCCACTAGGGGGGGCGTTCGCGCCGCTGTGTCACTGGGGACCCGATGCGTGGGGAGACAACAATCGGATCACCTTGTCCAGTCAGTCCCCCCCCCACAGTTAGAATCACACCCTAGGGAACACATTTAAACCCTTGATCGCCCCCTAGTGTTAACCCCTTCCCTGCCAGTCATATTTACACAGTAATCAGTGCATTTTTATAGCATGGATCACTGCATAAATGTGAATGGTCCCAAAAATGTGTCAAAAGTGTGCGATGTGTCCGTCACAATATCGCAGTGAAGATATAAATCGCAGATCGCCGGCAGGCGCGATGATCACCGGGCACCCACGATCGCTCGTGACACAGCAAGAACCGGGATCTGTGTGTGTCGCCCTGCCCGCAGTCTGCCCGAGACTGTGTGGCCGGAAGTGGGTGCAAATACCTGTCTTTAGACAGGTATCTGCATCCCCCTCCCCCCTGAAAGGTGTCAAATGTGACACCGGAGGGGGGGGAGGGTTCCGATCAGCGGGAGTTCCACTTTAGGGTGGAGCTCCGCTTTAAAGTTAGGGTGCGTGTTATACGCTGATAAATACGGTATTTTCACGTTAAAGCTTACATAAGATATTTTGCAATTGAATTTAACGGAACAAACATTTAGGCTCCACAAAGAACGGTAACACAGAAAGCTGGCGGGTGAAAGACACTGAGTAGGGTGGGGGGTGAAGGCGCAGCTTGACTTACCCATGCTTATGGAGCGGCTGGGGTGTGGTGGGACCAGGGGAGACGGAGGTGGGATGAGCAGAGCCGGTGGTGGTGGTGATGGAGTGGGACGGAGGGCAGTAAACGTCATTTCTGCTTCCCTTCTGCAGCATGCTGCCCTGTAGTTATTGACATAAATAAAATCTTGGTGGTGTAAAGAAAAAAAGGGAGGTTTGTGACAAATCAAAATGAATGAAGGAAGAAAAGGAGGGTGGGGGGGGATTTGATATAGTTTAGACCAGTTGCACACACATCGATATATATGTATAAGGAGAAAAGGGTATACATATATATAGAAAGATGTCCAGGACACAGAAGAGATGGCAAGGCAGTATGACAAATGAAATGGTTTAACCAAGCCACAAAAAACGACAACGGAACAGTGATGGGGTGAGAAAAATACTTGTTAGAAAACATAAAAAAAAATAAAAGGAAATAAAAATAAATAAAAGCAAAATCAGTCAAGACAAATCTGATATTTGATTCTCAGGGATTCCAGATTGAAGTACCCGACAACCAAGTTCCCAGCTCCACCCATCCCCCCCGTCTTGGCCCTGAGCTTCTGGATTCACAGCAAAAACATTTGTTGTACTCACCATTTCTCGGAGTTCATGGACGGACACAGCACCCACCCCTCCTTTGTTTGTACTGCTTGTTTACGAACTGGGGCTGCGTCATGCAGAGAGTGGGATGTACCCGGGGGACCCGCCCCCTGGGAGGTGCTGTACTGAAAGTTCAACACTTTAAGGCTGCATTCACACCTGAACGCGGCGTATGTTACCGCAATTTGCAGCGACAAATTGCAGTGTTTTTTAAGCCTAACATACGCCGGAGGGGTGATCAACATTGTCGGCTATGCCGAAAGCCGCCTGAAAAAAAGGTCCGGGACTTGTTTTGAGCTTCAGGCGTACAGCGTTTCGGCGTTGAGATGTGAACCATCTCCATAGCCGACAATGTTAAATCACCCCTCCAGCGTATTGCAGGCTGCAATAGCGTCGCGCTACAGGCGACAATACGCCTAGGTGTGAATGGAGCCTAAGTGCTGTTTTTTCTGCCCAAGTCTCTCCTGAAAGGAAAGGTATATAACCCTAAGGTCAATGCTGCTGTGTCCGTCCATGAACGGAAGAGAAAGATCAAGACTTCCTTTTGCTGCAGGAAGAGGAAAGAGCAAAGGAAGTCCAGCTGGGAACTCTTTTGTGAATCCCGAGTGATGCAAGAAGCTAAAAGACTCAACTACTGTCCAATACCTACCCAAATATCAGCTTTGTATGGACCGACCAAAAGTTCAATACAGGTCAGAGACACAATACACGGAGAAAAACAGTTCTACAAGGATTGTACCTCAGATTTTTCCAATTTCGTCATGGCTTGGCCAGCATACTAAGGACATTTACTGTATGCAGGTCTTTTTTTCCTCCGTACATACCGTTATATTGTCATTTTGTCCAGGGCTTCCGGGTTCTGATGACTGCGGGACTGGGCGTTCCTATCCCTGCCTCAGGGTTCTGATGACTGCGGGACTGGGCGTTCCTATCCCTGCCTCAGGGTTCTGATGACTGCGGGACTGGGCGTTCCTATCCCTGCCTCAGGGTTCTGATGACTGCGGGACTGGGCGTTCCTATCCCTGCCTCAGGGTTCTGATGACTGCGGGACTGGGCGTTCCTATCCCTGCCTCAGGGTTCTGATGACTGCGGGACTGGGCGTTCCTATCCCTGCCTCAGGGTTCTGATGACTGCGGGACTGGGCGTTCCTATCCCTGCCTCAGGGTTCTGATGACTGCGGGACTGGGCGTTCCTATCCCTGCCTCAGGGCTCTGATGACTGCGGGACTGGGCGTTCCTATCCCTGCCTCAGGGCTCTGATGACTGCGGGACTGGGCGTTCCTATCCCTGCCTCAGGGTTCTGATGACTGCGGGACTGGGCGTTCCTATCCCTGCCTCAGGGTTCTGATGACTGCGGGACTGGGCGTTCCTATCCCTGCCTCAGGGTTCTGATGACTGCGGGACTGGGCGTTCCTATCCCTGCCTCAGGGTTCTGATGACTGCGGGACTGTGCGTTCCTATCCCCGCCTCAGGGTTCTGATCACTGCGGGACTGGGCGTTCCTATCCCCGCCTCAGGATTCTGATGACTGCGGGACTGGGCGTTCCTATCCCTGCCTCAGGGTTCTGATGACTGCGGGACTGGGCGTTCCTATCCTTGGATTAGATGATTGACAGCTTGGGAAACAGTTCCCCTGTCGCACAACGCGCGTCACCAGATTTCCGGAAATAGCCGAGCTGCGAGTCGGCACGATACGGCGTCCGCCGCGTAGAGCTGACTGCGAAGGCGCCGTAGAGTGCCGACTCGCAGCTCGGCTATTTCCGGAAATCTGGTGACGCGCCTTGTGCGACAGGGGAACGGTTTCACAAGCCGTTAATCATGTAATCCAAGGATAGGAACGCCCAGTCCCGCAGTCATCAGAACCCTGAGGCAGGGATAGGAACGCCCAGTCCCGCAGTCATCAGAGCCCTGAGGCAGGGATAGGAACGCCCAGTCCCGCAGTCATCAGAACCCTGAGGCAGGGATAGGAACGCCCAGTCCCGCAGTCATCAGAACCCTGAGGCAGGGATAGGAACGCCCAGTCCCGCAGTCATCAGAACCCTGAGGCAGGGATAGGAACGCCCAGTCCCGCAGTCATCAGAGCCCTGAGGCAGGGATAGGAACGCCCAGTCCCGCAGTCATCAGAACCCTGAGGCAGGGATAGGAACGCCCAGTCCCGCAGTCATCAGAGCCCTGAGGCAGGGATAGGAACGCCCAGTCCCGCAGTCATCAGAGCCCTGAGGCAGGGATAGGAACGCCCAGTCCCGCAGTCATCAGAGCCCTGAGGCAGGGATAGGAACGCCCAGTCCCGCAGTCATCAGAGCCCTGAGGCAGGGATAGGAACGCCCAGTCCCGCAGTCATCAGAGCCCTGAGGCAGGGATAGGAACGCCCAGTCCCGCAGTCATCAGAGCCCTGAGGCAGGGATAGGAACGCCCAGTCCCGCAGTCATCAGAGCCCTGAGGCAGGGATAGGAACGCCCAGTCCCGCAGTCATCAGAGCCCTGAGGCAGGGATAGGAACGCCCAGTCCCGCAGTCATCAGAGCCCTGAGGCAGGGATAGGAACGCCCAGTCCCGCAGTCATCAGAGCCCTGAGGCAGGGATAGGAACGCCCAGTCCCGCAGTCATCAGAGCCCTGAGGCAGGGATAGGAACGCCCAGTCCCGCAGTCATCAGAGCCCTGAGGCAGGGATAGGAACGCCCAGTCCCGCAGTCATCAGAGCCCTGAGGCAGGGATAGGAACGCCCAGTCCCGCAGTCATCAGAACCCTGAGGCAGGGATAGGAACGCCCAGTCCCGCAGTCATCAGAGCCCTGAGGCAGGGATAGGAACGCCCAGTCCCGCAGTCATCAGAACCCTGAGGCAGGGATAGGAACGCCCAGTCCCGCAGTCATCAGAACCCTGAGGCAGGGATAGGAACGCCCAGTCCCGCAGTCATCAGAGCCCTGAGGCAGGGATAGGAACGCCCAGTCCCGCAGTCATCAGAGCCCTGAGGCAGGGATAGGAATGCCCAGTCCCGCAGTCATCAGAACCCTGAGGCAGGGATAGGAACGCCCAGTCCCGAAGTCATCAGAGCCCTGAGGCAGGGATAGGAACGCCCAGTCCCGCAGTCATCAGAACCCTGAGGCAGGGATAGGAACGCCCAGTCCCGCAGTCATCCGAACCCGGAAGCCCTGGACAAAATGACAATATAACGGTATGTACGGAGAAAAAAATAAAAAAATTAAAAAAAGACCCGCATACAGTAAATATCCTTAGTATGCTGGCTCTAATGTTAGACAATAGTTTTTAGGGCGAACCCCCGCTTTAACTTTAATGGCATCCCAGTCTTAGTCCGTAAGGTTGAACATTGAGTTGGCCCCGCCCTTTGCAGCTATAACACCTTCAACCCTTCTGGGAAGGCTGTCCACAAGGTTTAGGAGAGTGTCTATGGGAATGTTAAAAAATAATGCCCATGAGATATGTAAATAACCTGTCACTCACAGCAGGAAGAACGGACAAAAGGTTTCTCCTGTTTGTCCGTTTATCTCACTGAAAAAAGAAAAAAAAAAAAAAAAGAGGATTGCTCAGAGCTGGATTAACTCTTTGTGGCAAGACTGGGCACAGATGATATTTTCAGAATTATACTCTACATTGTGACAGCAAAAGAAAAATAAAAAAATTCGGGTTTACATCCATTTTAATGCAAATCGCACTGCAAAGTATCAGTTTCGGTATCGGGAGGATTTACCAATACTCGTAGAAATGCTTGGCATCAGTGCATTCTTGATATACAACAAAGACAGTATGCAATACATATTATACCAAAATTACATGAATGCAAACTCCAACTTATTCACCAAGAATACATAGGTATTTCCCCATAGGTATAGGGCAGAGATGTCACGCTCTCCCATTTTACCCCATTAGAGAACACTTTGCATTTATGAAAAAGTGCAGAGCAAATGGCGCCTGTGCTGAGCGGTTGGCCTTCTGTGTTTATAGCGCAGCCACTCGGCACGGGACTCGGAAGCTAGTAGAGATCCCTGGGAGTAGTGGTGTCTACTTCAGTCATTTCCAGCTTCCAGGGGCTTCATAGTTGATCAAGAGTAAGGATGAGCTCCGGCGTGTTCACACCCCAGAGAGTCGGCACTGTGCTGCGCTAATCACAGGCAGCGAGACATTTCCCGATCTCTGCAGCTGCGCATCGGGACAATGTCTCACTGCCTACGATTAGCGCAGCACAGTGCCAACTTCCTGGCGGCTCTGCACTTGGGGTGTGTAAACACGCCGGAGCTTATCCTTAAAAGGGGTTGTAAAGGTACATTTTTTTTTTTCCCTAAAAAGCTTCCTTTACCTTAGTGCAGTCCTCCTTCACTTACCTCATCCTTCCATTTTGCTTTTAAATGTCCTTATTTCTTCTGAGAAATCCTCACTTCCTGTTCTTCTGTCTGTAACTACACACAGTAATGCAAGGCTTTCTCCCTGGTGTGGAGTGTCGTGCTCGCCCCCTCCCTTGGACTACAGGAGAATCAGGACGCTCACTAACACACAGCTCCTTTCTCTATCTGCAACGTAGAGAGCGTCCTGACTCTCCTGTAGTCCAAGGAAGGGGGCGAGCATGACACTCCACACAGTAATGCAAGGCTTTCTCCCCTGGTGTAGAGTGTCGTGCCCGCCCCCTTCCTTGGACTACAGGAGAGTCAGAATGCTCTCTACATTGCAGAGAAAGGAGCTGTGTGTTAGTGGGCATCCTGACTCTTCTGTAGTCCAAGGGAGGGGGCGAGCACGACACTCCACACCAGGGAGAAAACCTCACATTACTGTGTGTAGTTACAGACAGAAGAACAGGAAGTGAGGATTTCTCAGAAGAAATAAGGACATTTAAAAAAAAAAAAAAAATCCCTAAATAGCTTCCTTTACCTTAGTGCAGTCCTCCTTCACTTACCTCATCCTTCCATTTTGCTTTTAAATGTCCTTATTTCTTCTAAGAAATCCTCACTTCCTGTTCTTCTGTCTGTAACTACACACCGTAATGCAAGGCTTTCTCCCTGGTGTGGAGAAAGCCTCTTGAGGGGGCGAGCAGGCAAGTCAGGACACTCTCTACTTTGCAGCTAGAGAAAGGAGCTGTGCGTTAGTGGGAGTCCTGACTCTCCAGCTCGCCCCCTCAAGAGGCTTTCTCCACACCAGGGAGAAAGCCTCGCATTACGGTGTGGAGTTACAGACAGAAGAACAGGAAGTGAGGATTTCTCAGAAGAAATAAGGACATTTAAAAGCAAAATGGAAGGATGAGGTAAGTGAAGGAGGACTGCACTAAGGTAAAGGAAGCCATTTAGGGGGGGGGGGGGAATTGTACCTTTACAACCCCTTTAATCAAGAGCTTTCAGAAGAATAAAAAAAAACATTATATATATACATACATACACATATGTGTGTGTATATATATGTATGTATGTATGTATGTATATGTATATGTATGTATGTATGTATGTATGTATGTATGTATGTATGTATATATATATATATATATATATATATATATATATATGTGTGTGTGTGTGTGTGTGTGTGTGTGTGTGTGTGTGTGTGTGTGTGTGTGTGTGTGTGTGTGTGTGTGTGTGTGTGTGTGTGTGTATGTGTGTATGTATATATATATATATATATATATATATATATATATATATATATATATTTTGGTTGGACATACACACATCTATAGGAAGAGGACACCTATACACAGTGGCTGAAGGCTTTGGCCACAAAAGCCAGAATCTTCCTTCCACTTCCTCAAGCTAAGCAGACACCAATTTTCCTCTGTTTTTTGTAGAACTTGGTAAAACCATCTCAACGGTTCAGCAAAACAAAAAATAAAAAAAAACGATCAAGTCTTCACAGGAACTAACCTTTTTGGCTGACAGAGCCAGCTTTTTGGCGGGTGGGGGCGACATGGTCGTCAAAGCTTCACACACACTGGCCAAGGTGGGGGACTTGGACTTTAAAGTGCAGTTTGGCCCCGTCCGAACGGCTTCCATAGGAGGGCTGCAGCATGGCGATGGAACATTCCTGATGGCGGAGGTGCCCAGGGGCACAGCCTGTTCATTTAAGAGTGGTTCTTGCGGCTTTACATTTTTCACCTCTTCCAGTTTTTGGTTGGCGTCTTCCTGGGAGTCAAGGTTTTCGTTGGAGGTTTTGGAGGTGGATATCGAGCTCAGGCTGGTGGTATCCCAACTAGACTTGGGGTCCTCTTGCATTTTCGCTTCGTTCGATTCGTGAGATGCCTTGAACTTGGCAGCTTTCTTCACACGACTCATGTGATCATC
Source organism: Rana temporaria (assembly GCF_905171775.1). Taxonomy (NCBI): domain Eukaryota; kingdom Metazoa; phylum Chordata; class Amphibia; order Anura; family Ranidae; genus Rana; species Rana temporaria. Next base: position 132,168,712 of record NC_053500.1, on the reverse strand, counting down.
CAAAAGACAAGGAGAGTAGGAGGTTTTCGAGCTGAGCTTTGGAGAAGGGCTGGCACTTAGGGGCCTAGGGCGGGGAACTCCGTTGTGTTCTTTGCTGCTGACCAAAGGATATGTACGGCACACTGGAACCCCAATGTCATCCATCGGTGACTTCTTCTCGTGTACTCCGTCTGGTCTCTGGAAGTAGGATGGTAGAAGAAAGAACGTGACAGGAGAAAAGAACACCCAATGCCAATAGACACAGGTGGGTTAAATAACCTGCTGTTTTCTAAGGTTTCTCGAAGATTGCAAACTTGAGATCTCTTAAAAGTTTGTGTTTCAGGGTAGGAGTCACTCACCTTCCCAATCAGCGGGGATGACAGACTACCATTAGAGAACGTCTTCTTGATAGTTGGAGGAACAGAGCTTGGGCGAGAAATTTGAGCATTTGGCACTTTACACGCCGAACCATCAAAACTCTTTCTGGATTCTGGAAGCCTGGGGAAGAAAGATTTCTGACCACATAGAACAAGCAGAAATTACCAAGTATACTATTTCACGGGTTCAACCTAAAGAAAACCTGTGGTGTGTCCATGCAGGGCACACCACCCCCCTTTCTGTCCCCTGCCAATCTATTCACCTGCAAGAAGAAAATCTGCCCATGTGATCCCTGGGTCACTTAAATAAGAGTCTCTACAGAGCCATAGCCCACCCTATATGACTGCGCTGGTGAATACCCCAGAGCTGTCACACAGGGTGAGTTGCATGCTCCTCCATACTGAGAAGAACAAGGCATTTTTTTTCATTCCTGACAGCCGATCAGAGCAACAAGGGAATGAAGGAAAGGTATGTGCTGCTGGAGAACAGGGGATTAAAGTCACTTTGCCAATTTAGTATAAAGGGACCAAAGCTTTTTAAAGTGCATCCGCGTCCAAGACCATGCACGTTAAAGTGTTTACATTATGTGAGCAACGCGGCTGGGCGGAGCACTGTGACTGAGCAATGCGGCCGGGCGGAGCAGAGCACTGTGACTGAGCAACACAGCCGGCAGAGCACTGCGATTGAGAGACCCGGCCGGATTGGCAGAGCACTGTGATTGAGAGACCCGGCCGGGCGGCCAGAGCACTGCGACTGAGCAACACAGCTGGGCAGAGCACTGCGATTGAGAGACCCGGCCGGATTGGCAGAGCACTGTGATTGAGAGACCCGGCCAGAGTACTGCGACTGAGCAACACAACCGGGCAGAGCACTGCGATTGAGAGACCCGGCCGGGCGGCCAGAGCACTGCGACTGAGCAACACAACCGGGCAGAGCACTGTGATTGAGATACCCGGCCGGGCGGCCAGAGCACTGCGACTGAGCAACACAACCGGGCAGAGCACTGTGATTGAGATACCCGGCCGGGCGGCCAGAGCACTGCGACTGAGCAACACAGCCGAGCAGAGCACTGCGATTGAGAGACCCAGCCGTATAAAAAAAAAACTGGCAATGGCGGCGATAGGCGACATATTACGATGGACATTCAGTCACTAACTGACACTTTTTGAGGACCAGTGACACCAATACAGTGATCAGTGCTGAAAAAAAAAAAAAAAAAAAAAAAATGCGTCACTGTACTAATGACACTGGCTGGTAAGTGGTTAACATCAGGGGCACTCAAAGGGTTAAAGGTGTGCCCAGCCAGTGTTTTTCTACAGTGGGTGAGGTGCTTTTACTATAGGAAGACCATGCCTTCCTTACTGACAGAACGGCAATCTGCCTTGTTTACATAGGCAGACCGCTGATCTGCCTCTCTGCTGGATCATCGGTAGGTGCCGGCGGACATTTAGTCCGCCCTACCTGCCGATCGGCTCCCGCTGTGTGTGATTGGAGAAAGCCGCTGGCCGTGTGCATGCGCACCCTACACGGAAGAGCCTGATCACATAAATATATAGATAATCTGGCGCACAGGTGCTGCCCTGTAGCAGTAAACCCGCTATAGGGCGGTCATTAAGTGGTTAATGGACCTCATTATCCTCATACTGCAATTACAACACAAAACAGCAGTTCCTGCTGTTTTAGAGAATGCTGTGAATTCATAGTTCTGCTATAACAATACCTCAGATAGAAGAGTACATAAGCCTGCTGATTCAGAACGACCTTGATGTTACTGGCATGAACAAGCGAATCATTCATCTGATACCACTGCCCGTTACTGGCCTAAAGAAGAGGGAAAAAAAAAAAAAAATCCACGTCAAATACATTTCACAACAGTTCCCGTCTCCTAGCGCTTTCAACAGGCATCAACTAAAGCTGAATAAATCTAGGCCACCAGGTTCCCATGGCAACTAAGGAAGGTAACCTGACGACCAGGAAGCCGCTGCGGCATTACTGCGGAGGACAGAACGCTATTCATGGTCTACGAAGCCCAATCAAGATTGTACAGACAGACAGGAGAGCTGGCTGTGATCAGAGGTGTAATATTAACCACTTGCCCTCCGGAAGATTTATCCCCTTCGTGACCAGGTCATTTTTTAGCGTTACGGCACTGCATTACATATATACACACATTATATATATATATATATATATATATATATATAACAAAGCTTTAGTATGACTTTAATAGGAAATTCTGCGTCCTCAGGAACACAGCACAACACAAAGCAGGTCAAAAATAGCCTCGGAACCGCCATGTGTGGCACCCAGTGAAAGTCAATGGGATGTCACTGACCTGCATTTAAAAGTGGTTGCATACCCTTTTTTTGCATTTTTAACTATAGGTAAGACATACGGCTTACCTGTAGGTAAAATGAATATCTCCTAAACCTGCATGGTTTAGGAGATATTCACTTTGCATGCAGCTGCTGAGGTCAGCGGCGCACACGCGCTGTGAAGGTCCAGCAGACGCTGCTGGAAAGAAGTCTCCCACGCACAGAAGTGACGACATCACGGCCCTGGCCAATCACAGCGCCGGAGCCGCGAACAAGGAAGACACGCCAAGGGGAAATATCCGCTTTCTCGGCAGTGACCGGGATCAGCTGCCGACGCCTCGTTCTAAGGAAAGTATTTCATAATGAGCTAGTATGTGGTGCATACTAGCTCAATACGCCTTTTGCCTTACAGGTTTTTAAAAAAAAAAAAAAAAGTGTGTGTGTGGGTATACAACCGCTTTAACATTAAAAACGTACATCAAATCTAAAAAAAAAAAAAAAACAGTGCCTATTGACATGGGCCCTAAGACTACATAAAAGATATGCAATACTACTCACTTTGACATAGCAATAGTAGTGTCCAGCATGGCAGCTGTACCCAGAGTGCACAAGGACTGCATAGAGAGAATACATAACCGGGTCTCCATTGCACTGAGACATATACGGACGGATGTTCAAAAATTCTGGGTAACCGACATCCTACAGAAGACAGGAAGCAAAGTGCAGATGTCATTTACACTTTAGAATGCCCTTTTTGTGCATATGTATTGCGTGTGTGTGTGTGTGTGTGTGTGTGTGTGTGTGTGTGTGTGTGTGTGTGTGTGTGTGTGTGTGTATATATATATATATATATATATATATATATATATATATTTTACACACACATTTTTTTATATATATATATATATATATATATATATATATATATATATATATATATATATATAAAATATATATACATATAAAATATGAACATTTATTTTACCGACCTTTGTTATTTTGCCGCCACTGAAGTTAGCAAATCGTTTTAGCGACAGTGTGAGGACATTGGAAGCCCGATGAATGCTGAACCTTTTAGTGGCCGGAACCTTCTTCTTACACCTTACAGAGAAGAAATCGACTGTAAGATATTTTATATCTGTACAAGTTTGACACAAAGCTGAGTATTTATAAAGCAGTAAATACGACAATCTCTTCCATGTGATTTAAATGACACCGATTGATTCACCACCATTGAATTCATGATCATCAAAAGGCGACCCCCGCCAGCCACAAAATGTGCGAGTTTGAGCCCAAAAAGTATTTATAAAAGCCAGCATTTAATACGGCAATAGCTAAAACATAAAATATGGGCTACAGCAATAATCAGAGGATAAGTTCAACCTTTGGAACATGTAACATGTCCCAGGGTCTTAAGCTCAGATATATAGCAGTGACCAGGCGTGAGCAAGGAGCACCTCTTAAAGTGGGTACCGCGGTGCCACACTGCTCAGCACCCTGCACTCACTGTGTGCACATCATGTTATTTACCCAGAACTCTGTTAACTGCATAGATGAAGAGTAACAGAACGGCTCTTACTTGCCACACATGTAGGCGTTCTCTCCGCTCAGCACATCAGACTTGATGAAAAGTTCTAAAGCACGCACTATGTTGGCCGATTGCTGCAACAAGAAACAAAAAGATCCTTACAATCTGAAGGAAGGAAGAAGAAAGAAAAAAAAAAAAAAAGAAAAAGAAAGAATTCCCATCCATTTACATATACTGCAAGTACATAAAAGAAAATCTGTTAATCTCCCAGAAATCTCTCCACATGCATTTTCTTTTGCAGAAAAACAATCCCACTGCCTAATGCTCCATAAGAAATTCAGAAATGTAGCAATGATGGGGAACCTTGGCACCCCAGGATTTTTGGAACTACATTTCCCATGATGCTCCACTACACAGCAGGATGCATAAGCATCATGGGAAATGTAGTTCCAAAAATCCTGGGGTGCCAAGGTTCACCATCACTGCCCTAGGGGGGGAGGGATGTACCAACATCCATAGAAACCAAGCAAAGGTACCCCTGCTGAGCCCTCCTTCCAGCAGCTTCTTCAATGAGAATTGTACAAGTCCAGGGATGGCATCACAAGGAGTAATGAAAGCTTTTTTGTCACTACAGGCACAAGAGAACAGTGACTGCTGGGACATGATCTACAGCAGTGATGATGAACCTTGGCACCCCAGATGCAGTGTTGCCAACCGTCCGTATTTTTACGGACAGTTCGTAAAAACGGGCACTTTTTTCCCCCGTTCGTAAATGTCTGTGGTTGCAGAAATGTGCCAGTAAAAATAGCCGAGATCGGCTCGGCTTGGAACTGCGCATGGAGATTGGAGGCAGGGGAAGATGGTGGCTGCAGTGGCACCTCAGAGGGGGCAATAGAGGCAGGGGGAGATTGGAGGCAGGGGGTGTTGGTGGCACCGCAGAGGGTGGGGGATGGAGACAGGGCTTGTTGGTGGCACCACAGAGGGGGGTGGAGGCAGGGGATGATGGAGGCAGGGGGTGATTGGAGGCAGGGGGTCTGGGGGAGATTGAAGGCAGGGGGTGTTAGTGGCAGGGGGTGTTGGTGGCACCGCAGAGGGGGATGGTGGCATCGCAGAGGGTGGGGATGGAGACAGGGGTTGTTTGTGGCACCGCAGGGGGAGATTGGAGGCAGGGGGAGATTGGAGGCACTGCAGAGGGGGGTGAAGGCAGGGGGTGTAGGTTGCAGAGGGGGTGGAGGCAGGGGGTGATGTGACTAAATAATTTGCCCTTATTATATCGAATAACAAAAATATGTTTTTTTACCTTATCTACCTTAAATCACATTGCTATTTGCCTAGCGTACTTGTTTAAAGCCTAAATACTGAAATTTGCACCTAGAAATGTAGTTTTGTAACTTTTGTGAAATGCCAGTAAAAATGTGGCTGCGCCAGTAAATTTCGGGTGTCGTGCCAGTAAATTTTAATCTGGTAGGTTGGCAACACTGCCCAGATGTTTTGCAACTACATTTTCCATGATGCTCAACTACACTGCAGAGTGCATGAACACCAAAGAAAATGTAGTTCCAAAACATCTGGGGTGCCAAGGTTCGCCATCACTGCTCTGGAGGGATGAAGGAGGTGAGGGGGTAAATTTGGGTCAGGCCTGTCCTTGAAGATCGATTACTAGCAATGAATTTCAAATGCTACCAAAAAATAAAAATCTCTTTCTTAGAACTATAACAATACTCTTCTGTGGCCTCTGTTCTGTAGGAGAGAGAGCCGAGCCCGTGTTGTCACCCAAGAGTCTCGCTGAGTGCGGTAGTGAGCCGGCTACTGCCATTTTATGTGAAGTGCTTTTTAATGTGATTCTCCCAAATGTAATTTGTAGCGGGGATTGAGAATACACTTGAAAAAATCTCCATAGGCGACATTTTAAAATGTTGTACCGGTTACATGTTTTGAGTTACAGAGAAGGTCTAGGGATAGAATTATTTCTCTAGCAACCAACGTTCGTGGCGATACCTCACATGTGTGGCTCAAACACAGTTTATGTGGGTGCGACATATGTATGCGTTTGCTTCTGCGTAGGGGCGCCATATTTTATTTATTTATTATCGTTAATTTAATTTTGTATCACTTTTATTCCTATTACATGTAAACATCCCTTGTAATAGGAATAGTGTGCGACAGGTCCTCTTTACAGTGAGATATGGGGTCAATAAGTCCCCAGATCGCACCTCTAGGCTGGGAAGCCTGAAATAAAAAAAATAAAAAATAGATTTTAGCTTCCCAGCTGAGGCGGCACCATTTTTTGCAATGCAGGAGCCGGCGTGATGTCATAACATCACGGCCGGCCTCCGAACGATCATAGACTCCAGGGACCATCTGGTCCACTGGAAATCTCTATGATCAGCATCCGGCACCAGTCAGTTCCTTCTTTAACTCACCGATCGCAGGGGCGAGTCAGTAGAAGCACCAGAGAGCGGTGGGAGGGGGTACTTCCCCTCCTGCCACCTGTAAGGCCGGGTACTAACGAGCAAACATGTACGGTGAAACCGGTCCGTCGGACCGTTTTCACCGTACATGCCTGCCAGAGGGCTTCTGTACGATGGCTGTACTAACCATCGTACAGAAGTCCGCGCGTAAACATTACGCGGGGCGTGTCCGCGTCGTCGCCGCGATGATGACGCGGCGACGTGGGCGGGCCTGCCATTTAAAGGCTTCCACGCATGCGTCGAAGTCATTCGACGCATGCGAGGGACGGCGGGCGCTCGGACATGTACGGTAGGTCTGTACTGACGACCGTACATGTCCGAGCGGGCAGGATTCCAGCGGACGGTTTTAAAACACGTCCAGGAATATTTGTCTGCTGGGAAAAGGCCCGGCGGGCAAATGTTTGCTGGAATTCGGCCCGCTCGCGCCTACACACGACCGAACATGTATGCTGAAACTGGCCCGCGGACCAGTTTCAGCATACATGTTTGGTCGTGTGTACGGGGCCTTAGAACGAGCAAGCGTCTGAACAGCCGTTAGGATCGTTCTTATGGTGAAGGGAGTCACAGGCGCTAAACACGGCACGCGGCTCTCCTCTCTCTTACCCTCTGCGATCACTGGGAGAAGGACCCTGCCTGCCGGCGGTGCTCGCCTCACCCCCGCCCCCCTCTCTCCCAGACAGCCCACCCTCACTGGCCATCAAATTCCACTGGCGAGTGGAATTTGAGGGCTGTACTCATTTTTTTTATATAGTCACAACTCTACATTGATCTTTGAAATTATTCATTTGTCAATAATAAAAACCTTACCCGTATCTCCAGTGCGACGTCCAGATATGGATCAAAGGTGTCAGACACGCTCTTACAGACGGAGCATTTCACTAGAAGACAGCAGATACATTTAACAATTGGAAATAAATCGACAATTAGATTTCAACTTACTATGATGACTACGAACTTTGAGGGTTAAAGCGATTGTAAAGTATTATTTTTTATAGGGGGAAAAAAAAATGAAAAACGCTTTACATTACCTCCTCTGTGTAGTGGATTTGCACAGAGCAGCCCAGATCCTCCTCTTCTTGGGTCCCTTTTTGCTGCTCCTGGCCCCTCCCTCCTGTTGAGTGCCCCCACAGCAAGCAGCTAGCTATAGGGGCACCCAAGCTGAGTCGCAGCTCCCTGTGTCCATTTAGACATGGAGCCCGACTCCGCTCTGCCCCCTCACTCTCCTGATTGGCTAGTTGACTTTGACTGACAGCAGCGAGAGCCAATGGCACCTGCTGTGTCTCAGCCAATCAGGAAAGAGGATCTCAGACGGTTGAGACACTCGTGGACAGCGCTGGACAGAGATGGCCCTCAGGGAAGTAAGAGGGGTGGCTGCTGCACACAGAAGGCTTTTTATCTTAAAGCGGAGGTTCACCCTAAAACTGAACTTCCTAGCTATGCTATCTGCAGCCTTAATAAAGGCTTGTAGCGTTGTCTTTTTTTTTTTTAATCTGTACACTTACCTGTCTTCAGCCTCACTTCCGGGTCTTCTTCCTTGCGGGGAGTGGGCGTGTCGCTCCTTTTCCCCGATGGGGAGCTCTGCGCAATGTCTCCTGGGAGTGAGTGTTGATCCTCCCAGGAGGCGCGTCATGCCTTCCGAAAATAGACGACGTGAGACTCGGCTGTTTACGGTGCCTGCGCCTGCCGTGTAGAGCTGACTGCGCAGGCGCCGTAAAAAGCCAAGTCCCACTTTGTGTATTTTCGGAAGGCGTGAGGCGCTTTACCAGCACGTCAATCATCTTCGCCTTGTCTTAGGAACGCCTACTCCCCGGGGCAGAGAGAACCCGGAAAACTACGATAACACGGTAAGTACAGCGGGGGGGGGGGGGGGGGGGGGGGGGCCAGCATACTGCAGATGTCAGCAGTATGCTGGATCTAATGGTATATAGATTTTTTAGGGTGAACCCCCGCTTTAATGCACATAGAATGCATTAAGATAAAAAAAAAAATGTCTGCCTTTACAACTCCTTTAAAGTGTTACTAAACCCAGGAGCTTGCACTCACTAGATCTGGTCTCCCACAGTACACAGACATGCAATAGTTTTAGTAATTATAAACTACTAAATACCTTTTTTCAACAGCAGTATATAGCAGTCTTGTGACTTCTATCAGTGTCTGCTTAAGCTTGTAGGAGAAGTTTTTATTCTACCCTGACGCTCTGTCTGGACAGTGCTGATTGGCCCTGTGCTAATCACATGCACTCTCCCAAGGGAAAAAAAAAAAAACAACTCTCTAACAATACACACCAAACTGAGCATGTGCAGCCTGACTCCTAATGCTCTGTTCTGTCAGGAGATGGATTGTAGTCAGTTAAAGACGAGGAGGATCAGAGCAGACAGGATCAAACAGCCTTTATACACAATGCAGGGGATCAACCCCTTAGGTTCCATGGTGAGTATAACAAGCATGCTTTACTGCATATACACACTGATTTTACTGTTGTGGGTTTAGTAACACTTTAATGCCGATTCCTCAGTGTAGTTTCAATTTTTGAGTATTGTCATCAATATTCCATGAATATTGCCAGAAGCTGGTAAATTTAGAGCATTGGCCACCTTCTTACCATGTATAATCCTAAATGTAGGATAAGCACTTTCACAGGTGTACCTGTCAGGGCACCATAAAGACAACCTGATACAGCCAATGCTTCAGTTTTGAATGAATAGTGAGTGATCGGTACCGATCACACATTGTGTTCATTCAGGAAAGGAAGGGGCTGGTAAATGACATTTACCAGACCCTTCCCCCTTACTCAATTTTGAAGGATCCTTTGTGTGTTTGCAGCTGCCAGCAGGAAGGAGAGGAGGGAAGTCGGTAGGACTGCAGGGGTAGGAGGAGGCACACGGGGGGGGGGGGGGGGGGGGGGCGGGGCAGCAGGGGAAAAATGTATGGTGCACAGGGAGGGTGATCAGTGTGGTGGGGGAGTGGGACAGTTACAGAAACCGATCCTTTGTATGGCTCTCTCTGCAGCAGTTGAAAGCCAACGGGAGGGGGAGGAGAAGAAGCCAGCTTTCAGCTGCTACAGAGAGCTAAACAGGGGATTGGTTCCAGTAATTTATTAGATGAGGAAGTGGAAAACAACAAGAAGGCAAAGAGCTTCTTGTGGGATGAAGAGCAGAACGAAAGTGATGTCATCTGGATGCTTGGGGGGCGTAGCTACGCGTTTCAAGGCCGCCAAAGCCTCTTTCTCAAGCTCATTCTAAGCTGACATCCAGCCTGACATCCGGACTTTCCAGGCTGCAAGTTGTGGAATTAAGCTCCCCATCCCAGATGCATGAGCCGACCGCTCACAGGTTACAAACAGTGCCATCTCTTCTTTCCATGCGAGTTACCAATGTACAAGTATTTTCTCAGTACTTAAAGCGTTGTTTCACCCTAAAAACAAATTTCTAGCATGCCATCAAGCATACTAGCGCGATCTACAGTACACCTTTCTTTTATTTTTTGGCGCCGTACTTACAGTTTACTGCCGTAGCGAAGTTTCAGACTCCCCGCGGGGAATGGGCGTTCCTATGCAGAGGGAAGAGGATTGACGGCCGGCTATGGCGCGTCACGCTCCCCGAAGATAGCCGAAATAGGACTTGCCTCTTCACGGCGCCTGCGCACAGACATCGGAGCTGACTGCGCAGGCGCCGTGAAGAGGCAAGTCCTATTCCGGCTATCTTCGGGGAGCGTGACGCACCATAGCCGGCCGTCAATCATCTTCCCTCTGCATAGGAACGCCCATTCCCCGCGGGGAGTCTGAAACTTCGCTACGGCAGTAAACTAAGTACGGCGCCAAAAAATAAAAGAAAGGTGTACTGTAGATCGCGCTAGTATGCTTGATGGCATGCTAGAAAAAAAAAAAAAAGTTTTTTTAGGGTGAACCCCCGCTTTAATGCTGCACTTAGTTTGGTGCCCCCCGGAGTGTTCTCTTGGTTCTGCAGGTTTATCAATCCACCCAGTACTCCTATTGGTCTGAGGTTCCCTCTTGTTGCGAGACTGAGCATCATCATAATAAATCTGTTAAAATACTACACTCAGATTGCACACTGCTGTTGTACTTACCTGCTTAACTTACATAGAGAATGCAACAAAAGGAATAGCGGCACCCCTGCTATGACAGCAGACAACAAGGGCAGGACAGAGAGAGGACATAAGGCAGGGAGATCCTATTGTAAGGGTCGTTGAGGGATATAAGGAGCTAATAGTTGACTTGTAGTGGTAGCCCACAGTGAAATATCACTTTTATACGGACCTAAGGCTTCATTTCCATGGACGTTTTTACAGCCACTTTTCTGAGTGTTTTTTGCAGCTTAAAAACGTCTCTCCATGTTAGTCTATGGCCTCATGCCCACCATGACGTTTTTGACGTTAAAAAACGCTCAAAAACGCGCAAAAACGCTACTGCAGCGTTTTTGAGCTCCAGCTCAAAAATAAACAAACAAACATGGACAGGCGTTTTTAAGCTGTAAAAAAGGCTAAAAAAAGTGGCTGTAAAAACGTCCATGGAAATTAAGCCTTAAAATGACTATTAAGCATCACATCATTAAACGCCTTCATTAGTCTCTTACCTCGAGAGCGCAAGTAACCCCCAAATATCTGATGCACCAAAGTCGTAGCTTGACTTTGTCGATCCAACCTAAAGAGAGGAGGTAAATATTTTACAATCATTTCTCATAAAACAAACTTAATTTAAAAATACTATCAGCTGAAACATCAATTCTTTACCCGGGTTCCCGACCGGCTCACTTAGATTTACTGCGGCAGAATGGCCCCCCCCCCCCCTTGGAAAAATCCCGTATGGGTACGTCCTTCCCTTTTTTTCGGCCAACAGTATAACTTTGTAAACATAGTAACACTGCAGCAGCCTCTGTTTCTTTTTGGCTATGCACAACTAGCTAGATTCAGTAAGAGTTAGGTCGGCGTATCAGTAGATACGCCGACCTAAATCTGAATCTGCGCCGACATAAGTTTAAGTGTATTCTCAAACAGAGATACACTTAAACCGATCTAAGATACGACGGCTTGCGCCATCCTATTTTAGGGTGCAATATTTAGGCTGGCCGCTAGGTGGCGCTTCCATTGCAGTCGGCGTAGAATATGTAAATCACTAGATACACCTATTCACGAACGTACGCCCGGCCGACGCAGTACAGATACGCCGTTTCCGTAAGAGATAGGCCGCCTAAAGTTATTCCGTTAAATAGATGGAATAGTAATGTTAAGTATGGCCGCCGTTCCCGCGTCGAAATTCGAAAATTTTACGTCGTTTGCGCAAGTCGTCCGTGAATAGGGATTTACGTCGTTTACGTCCACGGCGAAATCAATAGGCCCATGCGGCGGACTTAGCCGCAATGCACACTGGGAAATGTAGGCGCCCGGCGCATGCGCAGTTAATAAAAAAAAACCTCAATCACGTCGGGTCAAGCCTCATTATCATAAAACACACCCCCTCAGACAAATTTTAATTAGGCGCCCTTACGCCCGCCCGCTTTAGGCTACGCCGCCGTAACTTAGCAGACAAGTACTTTGAGAATCAAGTACTTGGCTCGCTAACTTAAGGCGACGTAGCCTAAACACGCTAAGCTACGCTGCCGCAAAGTTAGGACACCGTACATGAATCTAGCTAAACCTTTTTTGGCGATACTTTTATGGATCACAGGAATGCAGTTCGTTCTGCACTCCTGTGACCTGTTTTTATCCAACAGAGGGCTAAAGGCCCGCTGTCAGCTGATGTCACAGAGCCAGCTAAGGCTCTGAAAAGATCCCAAGCATTTGGTCAGGATCCACCCAGAAGCCTGAACCGTCACCTGGCTCAGCCTCTCAGCGAACCGCTGAGAGCCGGCCCCTCCCACCCCTCCACAGCCCGCCCAGCACTCCAGTGAGCACTGGAGGGGAGAGCAGAAAAAAGCCCCTGACTGACAGTCACAGCTTTGTGCTCAGAGTGAAGGGGGCAGAACTGATTGATCAGCATTGCTTAATCACTCCGTTCTCACTGCAGAGGGGGACAGATGCATCGTATCAATGCTGCATTCACCTAGGTTTGTAGAATTGCTTTATTTTTATTTTTTTAAAGGCTATTCTTTTAAAATGACACAAAAAAAAAAAAAAAGTCGATTTCAGTATGTATTCTTAACCCAAAAAGTTCCTTCTATTGCTCTCAGCCTCCTCCAAACTCCTCGTTTTTTGTTTTTGTTACGGTGATCAGACTTCTGCGGCTACTTTCGTTCTCCATGGTCCCACTGTATGTAGGACTGTTACCACTCTCCCTTCTGCTCACTCCTGAGATGGACTATGGGATTTGTAGTGTGTATAGAGCAGTGCAATGATGCACTGCTTGTTCCATACAAACAGAACTGAGAGGTTTGGGAACTCACATAGAACAGTACAAAGAAGCAGAAATACAGAGCAAGAAACAATTTCTTAGAAAATGGATTACAGGGACATCAATTAGTGGATTGCATGGATTATTTTTGGAGAATAAAGGATATATATAGTTTAGTGTCCCTTTAAATTATTATACACAATAAAAAATAAATAAAAAAACACTTTAAAATAAAAAAACAAACATCCACATAGGTGGATGCAGCATTGATTCTGATCTGCTGCATTTGTCCCGCCGCCTGCTCTGTAGTGAGAACCAAGCAAATACCGTATTTATCGGGGTATTGCGCGCTCCGGCGTATAGCGTGCACCCCTATAGTGGACCCAACATTCCTGTAAAAAAAAAAAGATTTTAGTACTTACAGTTTTGGTGTCTTGCGCGGCGTCCATCGGCGGCGTCTTCGGGTGTCCTCTTCGTCGGGTCCGGCATCCTTCTGCGGCGTCCTCCCCGCGCCGAGTTAAAATACTGCGCCGGCATATACCGAGCGCAGTACACTTGTGTATAGTCGGGCAGGCTCGGCTACTCTCGCGCTCACGTCCTGTATGTCCAGGACGTGAGCGCGAGAGGAGCAGAGCCTTCCAGACTACACACGAGTGTACTGCGCTCGGTATATGCCGGCGCAGTATTCAAACTCGGCGCGGGTATCGGCGTATATCGCACACCCACGTTTTTGCCCTGATTTTCAGGGCAAAAAGGTGCGCGGTATACGCCGATAAATACGGTAATAACCACTGATTGCTCAGTTCTCACCCTTCCCTCTGAGCACAGAACCATGACGGTCAGTAACTGTCTCTCTGCTGTCCCCTCCAGTGCTCACTGCAGCACTGAGCTGTGGAGGGAGCGTCAGGGGTAGGCTCAGGCAAACAGTGATGTGCTGGGAGGCTGAACCAGGTGACGGTCCAGGGTTCTGGGTGAATCCCGACCATATGGTTGGGATCTTTTCAGAGCCTGGATCAGCTCTGTGATGTTAGGCAGCCCGCTGTCGGCTGAAAAGAGGTCACAGGAGTGCAGAATGAACTGCGCTCCTATGATCCATAGGAGAATTACAGCCAAAACGTTTTGGCTATACTTCTCCTTCAAGCTCTGTACAATGCTGTCAAACTAACACAAGTAACATGCTTACAAAAGAAGTGCTGGTCTCTTACTTGGCATATCCATTCAGACAGGCCTTCTGCATGGCATCAATAGTATAACGAAGGAACTCATGAGCATCTTCTTGGCTCCCAAATCGAAAGTGACGAGCAATTCCTACATTACAAAAGTAAAACAAACACCTATGTTAACCTACATTTAAAATTCATAAACGTAATGCATATGTCTGGGCATCCTATGTCCAATAGGGGCATAGGATGACTGAGAAATGATATCTCGGATTACATGAAATGGGACAGTAACAATAATTCATGTATTGCAGGATATCTTGAAATTTTACAGGTGATTAATTCTGACCCCAACAGGTCAATAGGAGAGTGACTCATTCATGTGGAGACACATACTGTTGAGGTGTTTATTGAGTCTGGCTCCTAAGATATTTAATTGTGTGAAAGTCTATTGATGATAGATGTGTTGGGGGTTGGCAGTCTGAAAGGTCAGATGACTGACTTTTCAGCTGTAGTGGATTAGCATGTCAATTACGTCTACAAAAGGAATGTATATTGTGTAGCAGGTGAGAATAGCTTATTGCAGAGTCAGAACGTCTGGGTAATGATTAGTAATTCGTTTTTTTTTTTTTTTTTAAAGGTTTTAATTAGCCATATACACGTTCACAGGAAATGACATTGCATATAAAGTACAAGGATAGTAAAAAAATATTCTTATGATTAGTAATTCGTTTATGTAGATTATCTGAATGTCATTATCTAAAGGAATGTGTATTGAAGTTCCTTGTGTCATGTTGTGGGTGGAGTTGAGTCATTGTCCATATTTGGTTGCCAACTGTATAAGAAGAGCTGAGTTTACCATTAAAGTATTCATTCGTTTGGAACCAGAGAACAGAACTTGTGTCTCGTTATTCTGGGAAAATCCATATGGATCGTGTCTGCTGGATTGTGGAGTGTCGGATAAGCCGCCTTGGGTTGGTGGAATGGAATATCGTAAACGGTGTAAACCAGGGTTTGACAAATTTGCTTGGAATCTAGGAGCCAGCTAAAAAACTTAGGAGCCAGAAAACGCACCCCGTCCCGACGAGCTTGCGCGCAGAAGCGAACACATACGTGAGCAGAGCCAGCATATGTAAACGGTGTTCAAACCACACATGTGAGGTATCGCCGTGATTGGTAGAGCGAGAGCAATAATTCTAGCCCTAGTCCTCCTCTGTAACTCAAAACATGCAACCTGTAGAATTTTTTTAAACGTCGCCTATGGAGATTTTAAAGGGTAAAAGTTTGTCGCCATTCCACGAGCGGACGTAATTTTGAAGCGTGACATGTTAGGTATCAATTTACTCGGCGTAACATTATCTTTCATAATATAAAAAAAAATTGGGATAACTTTACTGTTGTCTTATTTTTTAATTAAAAAAAAGTGTAATTTTTTCCCAAAAAAGTGCGCTTTTAAGACCGCTGCGCAAATACGGCGTGACAGAAAGTATTGCAACGATTGCCATTTTATTCTGTAGGGTGTTAGGATAAAAAATATATATAATGTTTGGGGGTTCTAATTAGAGGGAAGAAGATGGCAGTGAAAATAGTGAAATGTTACATTAGAATTGCTGTTTAACTTGTAATACCAACGGCCACCACCAGATGGCGCCAGCTCACAAAAATTCTTTTTTTTTTTTTGCCCCCCTTCCAAGCCAAGTCGCCAGGACCCTATTTCTAGTCGCCATGGCGACCTGGCGATTTGTCGAGCCCTGGTGTAAACCCCTGACCGTTACACTGATCTCCCAGTAGCTGGGACATACTTGGTGGGGTGGTTTGAGAGTAAATGTCGGTCATGTCTATACAAATCCCTTAAAAGTGAAGTGCTGGATTACAAAATTAAAAAAAACATAATAACCTATTAGGATGCAGCATCAGTTTCATGCTGCAGCTGTCCCAACGCTGGCTCCAAGACCAAGAGCTGAGCAATCACATGACTGCTGATCGCTCAGTTCTCGGTTGCGATGACCGAGTCACCTTCTCTATGCTCTCCCCCTCCAGTGCTCACTGGAGCACCAGGCTATGGGGGGGGGGGGGGGGGCTGGCTCAAGCTCTAAGCGATTTGCTGAGAGGCCAAGCCAGCTGCCGGATAGGCAACCGAGTGAATCCTGACATTATTGTCGGGATCGCTGAAGAGCTTAGGCTTGCTCCGTGACATCAGCCATCACCTGTTCTTTACACTACAACCAATAGACTCTTGCAGTAGCGTGCTTACTCTTTAGTTCTCGGATGAAGGCGATGGGCTTGATGGCATTTCCACTATTTGCAAAGGCTTGGATGAGATGGTTTTGCATGATGCACAGCATACAGAATCCGCCCTGCTGACCTGTATAGGACATAGAGGGGTTAGAAGAGATATCCTGCTGTCAGAAATTAAAGTGGAGTTCCACCCATAAATATAACATTACATCAGTAGTTTTAAAAAAGCTGAGTTAGGCTTACCGGTAACTCCTTTTCTGAGAGTCTTCCAGGACAGCCCATGAGACCTAGGGCTCCTCCTACCAGGACAGGAAACACGTTAACCCCCACCAGATAAAAGGGCGGTCCTCCAGGCCCCATGCCAGTCTTCTCGAGAACCGTAGGACTACCCTGAAAAACATATGCATTAATAACACATAACTTCCATACAACAAAACCGGGTGGGAATCCGGCTGTCCTGGAAGACTCTCAGAAAAGGAGTTACCGGTAAGCCTAACTCAGCTTTTCTCTCAAGCGTCTTCCAGGACAGCCCATGAGACGATGAGCCAGAACTTACCAGTCTAGGGTGGGACAACTGCCTGAAGGACCTTTCGACCAAACGCCTGTTCTTGAGCGGATAGCAGATCCAGGCGATAATGTTTAATAAAGGTCGAATAACTGGACCATGTGGCAGCTTTACAGATTTGTTCTGGTGAAGCACCAGCCCTCTCAGCCCAAGATGCAGCCAAAGCTCTTGTTGAATGTGCTGTAACAAAAGGTGTAGGAACTTCTCTGATTTTATAGGATTCTGAGATGGCCTGCTTAATCCATCTAGCCAATGTGGCTTTAGATGCACCTTTACCTTTGTGTGTACCTGAAAAAAGGACAAATAAAGCGTCTGTCTTCCTGAAGACCTTGGTGACCTCCAAATATGCAAGAAGGGTTCTTCTTACATCTAAAAAACTAAATTTCTTTTCCTGATCACCCTGTGGTGAACTACAAAAGGATGGCAGTACAATGTCTTGTGATCTGTGAAATGTACTAGCTACCTTAGGCAAAAAACCTGGATCAGTTTTCAATACAACTCGATCCTCAAAAATCGTGAGGAAAGGCTCCCTTACTGATAAGGCCTGTAACTCGCTTACTCTACGAGCTGAGGTAATAGCTACTAAAAAAATAGTTTTTAAGGTAAGTAATTTAACAGAAATATCCTCCAAAGGCTCAAAGGGAAACTCTACCAGAGTTTGAAGTACCAGGGACAGGTCCCAAGTTGGACAACTTCTTACCACTACTGGCCTGGCCCTTGAAATGGATTTAAAGAATCTAGCTACCATGGGATTTTCCAAAAGAGAAAACTGGAGGAAAACGCTGATAGCTGCCGCCTGTACCTTTAAGGTACTAACTGAAAGACCCTTGTCGACACCCTCTTGAAAAAATTCCAAAATAGAAGGAACATCATGCGTTGATCTTTGGTTTTCAGACAACCATGAATTAAACTTTTTCCAAACCTTGGAATAGATGGCTCTAGTGACTGGTTTTCTGCAATTTACCAAGGTTCTAATCACCTTGTCAGAAAACCCCTGAGCCTTCAGTATCTTCTCTTCAGATACCAAGCTGTCAAGCTTAATGAAACCACCTGTGGGTGTGACACTGGACCCTGCGACAGCAAGTCCTCTCTGTTCTGAAGTCTCAGTGGAGGCTCCGAGACCAGAGACTGTAGCAGGGAAAACCATGGCCTCTTGGGCCAGAAGGGGGCGATCAGAATAAGATCTGTTTCTTCTAGGAGAAACTTCCGGAGCACTTCCGGAATGAGTCTGATTGGCGGAAATGCGTAGCAGAGGTTGAAGGGCCACGGATTCGCCAGGGCATCTATCCCCAGTGATCGATCCTCTGGGTTTAGAGAAAAGAACTCCTCTGTTTTGCGGTTGTCCTGATTTGCGAACAGATCCGCTTCGGGACAACCCCATTTGTTGGTGATCTCCAAAAAGACTTCTGGATGAAGTGACCAATTGTCTCGCTCCACCCTGTGGCGACTGAGGTAGTCTGCCAAACTGTTTTGCGTCCCCTTCAGGTGCACTGCTGAAATTGAGCCTAGATTTACTTCTGCCCAAGACAAAATGTTTTGTGCGATTCCTTGAAGAATTCGACTCCTCGTGCCTCCTTGTTTGTTGAGGTACGCCACTGTCGCAATGTTGTCTGACAGGATCTGGAGATTGTGACCCCTGACCTCCGATTGAAAAGCTTGCAGGGCTCTTTGCACCGCTAGCAGCTCCCTCTGGTTCGATGAGGCTCTTGCTTCCTTCAAGGACCATTTCCCCTGTGCGACCTGGTCTTTGAGGTGGGCTCCCCACCCCCAGGCACTTGCGTCCGTCGTGATCCTCTTGGATATCGAGATGGACCAAGGCAGGCCTTTTGTTAGGTGCAGATTTTTCCTCCACCACCACAAACTTCTCTTTACCTTGGTCGGTAACCAAACTTTTGACTCTAGGGACCTGGCGTCCCCGTCCCAATTTTCCAGAAGGAATCTCTGCAATGGTCTCTGATGGAACCTTGCCCATGGTACCGCAGGGA
Source organism: Rana temporaria (assembly GCF_905171775.1). Classification (NCBI taxonomy): domain Eukaryota; kingdom Metazoa; phylum Chordata; class Amphibia; order Anura; family Ranidae; genus Rana; species Rana temporaria. Next base: position 132,149,747 of record NC_053500.1, on the reverse strand, counting down.
AACACGAGGTCATGAGACCTACCGTCCTTGAAATTTCCCTCAGTGAAACCAACTGATTGGTCTGTAAGGCTGACACTGCTTGCACCATCTTGGAGACCTTCTCTTCTGGGAGAAAAACTTTTTGGACTACTGAGCAAAAGTCGTAACCCAGGTACTTCACCTTCTGGGCTGGATCTAGGGAAGACTTTTCCCTGTTTATCAACCAGCCCAGGGATTGAAGGAAGTCGAGTACAGTCTGAAGATCTGCTAGTAATTTCTGGCGGGACTCTGCCACTATTAATAGATCGTCCAGGTAAGGGATGATAGTTATCGCCTTTAATCTTAGTGGCGCCAGCGCTTCCCCCAATACCTTTGTGAAGATACGAGGGGAAGAGGACAGACCGAAGGGGAGGGCCTGAAACTGGAAGTGCCTGATTTCCGATCCCATCTTTACTGCTATTCTCAGGAATCTCTGGAAAGCCGGATGGATCGGGACATGTAGGTAAGCATCCCTGAGGTCCAACGTGGCCATAAAACAGTTTGGGTAAAGCAGATTCTTGATAGAGAAGACTGTCTCCATCCTGAAGTGTTTGTATCGGATCGATTGATATAGAGACCGAAGATTCAGAATAAGCCGATACTTTCCTGACGGCTTTCTGATGACAAAAATGTGGGAATAAAACCCTTTGTTCTGATCTGACCGAGGAACCGGAATCAGGACCTTCTGGTCTAACAACTCTCCTACTTGGAGACCCAGAGCTCTTGCTTTCTCCCGATCTTTGGGAGGAGATGTGATCAAGAGTCGTTCTGGTGGCCGACAGGAAAACTCTAGCCTGTATCCATTTGCCACCAGATCCAGAATGAAGGGACTTGAGGTGACGGTTGCCCATTGTGGGAGAAAGGCCCTCAGTCTTCCCCCCACTGGCAGATGTTGGTCATTGTGGCTTGGCGGGCTGCTGAGGTGTGTTAAACAACACACCTCCTCTCCCTTTGCCTTTGTACCCGGACCAATGTTTTTTGGGCCTATTGTCCTTTTCTTTAGGACCTTGTTGCCATGGCAAGCCTTTATTTTGGCCACGAAAAAACTTTCTTCCCGTCTGCTTTTTCTTTTCTGGAAAGGCCTTTTTCCTATCGGCCGTACGTTCCAGTGCCTCCTGCAAACCTGGGCCAAAAAGATGATCCCCGTTTAGGGGAAGCCCACATAATCGTAATTTAGATGCTGCATCCCCAGACCATGTTTTAAGCCAAATGCTTCTTCTGGCTGAGTTCACTAAAGCTGAAGTTCTGGCTGTCATTCTTACTGATTCCGCAGATGAATCTGCCAGAAAACCCACAGCACTAAAAAGGAGAGGAAAGGATTTTAAAATCTCTTCCCTAGAAGTACCCGCTAAAAGATGGGTTTGGATTTGTGTAAGCCATTCCTCCAGATTTCTGGCTACACAAGTAGAGGCCAGAGCTGGTTTGAGATTCCCCATAGCTGAATCCCAAGCTCTATGAAGAAGGACATCACATTTTTTGTCCATAGGATCCTTTAGCGTACCCATGTCATCAAACGCCAGGTCCGAATTTTTTGAAACTTTTGAAAGAGGAGCATCTAACTTTGGGTTCTTATTCCACGGTAGCGCTGCATCCTCATCAAATGGAAACCTTCTTTTTAGGTTACCGGAAAAGAAAGGTTTTCTCTCTGGACTCTCCCACTCCAGTTTGATCGTATTAAGGAGGGAATCGTGCACTGGAAAGTTTTTACTTTTCTTTTTGTGCAAACCTTTGTACATAAGGTCATGCTTAGACATTTGTACCTCCTCCTCCTCCATTTCAAGGGTGGTATAGATGGCTTTTAACAAATTATCCACATCTTCCAGAGACAATTTGAACCTTGAGCCTTTAGAGGATACTCTATCCTTGGGCTCTGTATCTGACCCTGAGTCTTCCTGAGAAGAATGGGTAGATTTGGCTTCAGCCTCAGAGTCTTCACTCTCTACGCTCACCTGCGGGGTGCTAACCACTGAAGCCTTTCTTTTTGAAGATGTACCCTGTTGGGGAACCTGCATTTTGTCAATCAACTCCCTAAATGAGCCAAAGGTAGAAGCAAGCTCATCCCTGACCGAAGTCAACATTTTTTGACATGAGGTCACTGGGTCATCCTTCACTAAACCATCTATACAAGTGCGGCAAACTGGTTTTCCCCAAGTGGAACTCAGTTTGTTACCGCACACCGCACATTTTCTCTTATGTGGCTGTGATTGGGCTTTGTCCTGAGTCTTGGCCTGAAAGACACAAATTAAATGACCCCATAAGTAACCCAAGCCACAAAGAAATACTCCATCACCACGTGCAGGAGAAGAAAATGTGTCCCCTAACACCTAATCCTATGATTGGGAGGGGGGGGGTAAAAACCTTCACCAGGATAGCAAGAAAAAGTGACCATAAAAAACACTTGCAGCTTACCTGAGAGGTGCTGGTGTTGGGGACTGCATCCGTTGCCTGAGCGATTATCGCAGGATTGTCCATGCCGTCCGTCTGGTAGTCCTACAGCCTGTGCTGTCTTTACCAGAAATCACCAGCAGCCATTAGCCCCCGTTTCGCGCCGTTTTATGGAGACAGGAACCATGTCTCCGGCGCCCGAGGATGACGTCATGCGACCCGGAAGTGACCCTCGCCGGATCTTCCTGTAGCCAGCTTGAAGCGCAGAGGCTCCGCCCCTACCAGCGCTAGTGAGCTCCACGTTTCCCAGCACGAATCAGCCATGCTGTGTGCGGGAAACACTCTCACCAACATACAGCCTGTGCTGCGAACAGCGCAAGGGACCCGACGCCATCCCGGTCCTGGCCCTCTCCAGGCACAAAGAAGCAAGGGCAGCAGCAAAAACTTCCCCATGGAAAAAACTGCTAATGGCAAGGAGGTTAGTCAAAATATATACATACCCCTTTGAACGGTCATTAGAGCCCCTGCCCATGAGACCTAGGGGACCAGGTTCCTGAAACATGTTACCCCCCATCCGGAGGAAACACTAATACTGGCATGGGGCCTGGAGGACCGCCCTTTTATCTGGTGGGGGTTAACGTGTTTCCTGTCCTGGTAGGAGGAGCCCTAGGTCTCATGGGCTGTCCTGGAAGACGCTTGAGAGAAAAATGTCATTAGTCCTTTACGAATTTTTTTGTTTTTTTTTAGATGCCTTCAAAGTGTTGTTGCTAGGCAGAATAGTTAATCTTCCCACTTCCTGCACCTAGGTGCTTAATGCTTCCTAACCTACACCGCACAGACTCCTGGGAATGTAGTGGGTGTAACTTTCCAGGAGTCTGTGCACTCCCCAGTCTCAAAGAATCATGTGACTTGGACAGCACAGGTGCTGAAACCTGATCTGACACTGCTTGTGCAGCACTGAGCATGTGCAAGATTTGCAAGGCTGAAATCCAGGAAGTCATACAGTCTGGCTTCATGATGCCCACACTTAAGATGGCCCCAGTCAATTTCTATTTTATAAAGTGTCTAAATGCTGTAACAACCTAACAAAACGGACCTTAGTTTACAGACTAACTTTACTAGAATACATTAAGCTTGTGTATTACAGGGGTATTTATATTTAAAAAGTGAAATTGTGGCCGGAACTCCGCTTTAACTGTTCACATCATTCTCCAACTGTGCTACTCCCTGCCTAGGCACAGGCATTTGGCTGGAGCTCTATGGACAGCATTTATTAAAGGATTGGATACGACTAAAACAATTGCAGAAGACTAAAATTGGACTAAAACTAAAATGTCATTTTAGCATAATTTTTATTGGGTTTTTATCATAAAATATATAAAAAAAATAAAAAAAAATAAAAAATGTACAAGTTTTCTTACAAATTACTCAAAGCATAATAAACTTATCAATAGCATAAGTAATTTCAGTAATAATTAGGGTGTAATATGTTATTAAATTACCTGCCGCCACCCCAACCCGACCCCCACTGCAACAGCAGACAGGGGATCCTTTTCCTGCACCCACTGTCACAATTAGAGCAGCACAGGCTGAGCAGGGCTCCCGCAGAAGGTAAGGGTGTGAAGGAGGACCAGAAAAGGGTTGGAGCTCTCCAGCAGCTGCAGGAGAGGTGCGAGGGCCACATAAAAATGGCCTGGAGGGCCGGTTTGTGTTTGACACCTGGTGATTTAAAGAGCTCCTTTAATATGTGCCAGCACATATTAAAAGAAAGCTGTCACTTTACCCATTCAGGGCGATCTTTCATAACACCTCCCGCTCCACTCCATTCGTCAGTTAGATCCCTCATTGCTTTTGAACAGTGGTGTCCAAACTGCGGCCCGAGGGCCAGATGTGGCCCTTTGCTTGCCTTTGTCTGGCCCTGGAGGCACTATTTCTCCTACCACTGACACCAAGGATCGGGCCACTATTCCTACCACTGACACCAAGGATGGGGGCCACTATTCCTACCACTGACACCAAGGATGGGGCCACTATTCCTACCACTGACACCAAGGATGGGGCCACTATTCCTACCACTGACACCAAGGATGGGGCCTCTATTCCTACCACTGACACCAAGGATGGGGCCCACTATTCCTACCACCGACACCAAGGATGGGGCCACTATTCCTACCACCGACACCAAGGATGGGGCCACTATTCCTACCACCGACACCAAGGATGGGGCCTCTATTCCTACCACTGACACCAAGGATGGGGCCTCTATTCCTACCACTGACACCAAGGATGGGGCCTCTATTCCTACCACCGACACCAAGGATGGGGCCACTATTCCTACCACCGACACCAAGGATGGGGCAACATTCCTACCACCGACACCAAGGATGGGGCAACATTCCTACCACCGACACCAAGGATGGGGCAACATTCCTACCACTGACACCAAGGATGGGGCAACATTCCTACCACCGACACCAAGGATGGGGCCACTATTCCTACCACCGACACCAAGGATGGGGCACTATTCCTACCACTGACACCAAGGATGGGGCACTATTCCTACCACTGACACCAACGATGGGGCAACATTCCTACCACCGACACCAAGGATGGGGCAACATTCCTACCACTGACACCAAGGATGGGGCCACTATTCCTACCACCGACACCAAGGATGGGGCCACTATTCCTACCACTGACACCAAGGATGGGGCCACTATTCCTACCACCGACACCAAGGATGGGGCCACTATTCCTACCACCGACACCAAGGATGGGGCAACATTCCTACCACTGACACCAAGGATGGGGCAACATTCCTACCACTGACACCAAGGATGGGGCCACCATTCATACCACTGACACCAAGGATGGGGCCACCATTCATACCACTGACACCAAGGATGGGGCCACCATTCCTACCACTGACACCAAGGATGGAGCCTCTATTCCTACCACTGACACCAAGGATGGGGCACTATTCCTACCACTGACACCAAGGATGGGGCCTCTATTCCTACCAATGACACCAAGGATGGGGCCTCTATTCCTACCACTGATACCAAGGATGGGGCCTCTATTCCGACCACTGACACCAAGGATGGGGCCACTAATCCTACCACTGACACCAAGGATGGGGCACCAATCCTACCACTGACACTAAGGATGGGGAACTATTCCTCCTACTAATCACATTTTTTAAATCCCACTGACCACCAAGCCTGAGTCATTGTAGACTCCCATCAATGCTGGGACATTTTCTATTACAATTGACCACAGTCCGGCCCTCCTAAAGTCTGGAAGGCAGGAAACGGGCCCTTTGTTTGGGAAGTTTGGAGACCCCTGCTTTTGAGTATATAGGAGCATGTGCCTTTCTCCCCTTCCTCCCAGGATGCAGTGCTCAGGCCCAAACACTATTACATAGGACAGGAGAGAAGGCTTACACAGGGGATAGACTCAGTGCTCGAACAGAGCCGTAGGGAGCACATGAAATAAGAGCATTACTGGGTGGGGGTCTGTCATTTTGTCCTGGATGGGCAGATTTCCCTTACAATGTCCAACACGAGTCAAGGTCTGATTTATAATTACTGTCCCTTTAAATATGGCGCCCGTAGCGTGTGGCGGTACTCACAGTTGCGGCTGTGCTCCTTAGACAGCAAGTAGTTGGCGAGAGGAGGGGTGTAGGTCAGACACTGTACTGTGGAGTTGAGAAAGCAAGTGTTCCCCAGATTCTGCAGGCCCGCCCCCACTCTAGACACTCGCTCCCACTTCATAGACAACCTCTCCATTGGGAAAAGCATCTTCTGAGGAACGGGGATGCCATCTATTCCCCCCGATGCCAAGTCATTGCCTGCAGAGAGAAGAAAATAAGTTCCTATTATACTTTGTAGAAACCACCACCCACCGCTGCAAGGCTGGCAACCAAATACTTTTTTTCACAGTAACCATCATCATCACAATCAAGAAATAAAAAAAACGAAAAAAAAAAAAAACATTTGGGTAGCCATGATTCTATGTTGTGGAGATGAGGCGGGATTCTGGAGTTTGGCAAAATAAAACTGGGCAGGGCTGACACCAGGCAATTAGCAGCTAAAGAAGATGATCAATGGATGCAGAGACTGAAGGAACGATACATGAACAAATAATAAAACAGGAAGGCTCGCTCTAAGTGTAGTACATTACATATTTATTGGAGTGAAGGACAAAATGCAGCTCACATGAACCTATTCAAAACTACCGTATTTATCGGCGTATACCGCACACTTTTTCCCCCTTAAAAGCAGGGGAAAATCGTGGGTGCGCGATATACGCCGATCCCCGCGCTGTGTTTGAACGCCGCCGTTGACATATACCGGGTACAGGGTACACTCGGCCAGGCTCGGCTCCCCTCACGGTCACGCCCTGTGCCGCCTCCTAGCCTTTATACGAGAGGAGCCGAGCGTGCCCGAGTGTACTGCGCTCGGTATATGTCGGCGGCGGCCAAACACAGCGCGGGAAGCGGGGATCGACTCAAAAACAGCACGGGAGAAGTGGGGAGGACACCACCAAGGCCGCAGACGGACGTCGGACCGGACAAGGCCGCCGATGGACGCCGGGCAGGACACCGACGAGGGGCATTCAATTTTCCTGAAATTTCCCTTCCAGGTTTGGGGTGCGCGCTATACGCCGGGGCGCGCTATATGAAGATAAATACGGCAACTCACTTTTTATTATCCTAGAATCAATGAATGATTGTTTACACCCTGCAGTCCCAACACTGTATAACCAACGTGTTACCATGCTTAGGGGATTGGCTTGAGAAAAAAGCTTGATTGGCCTTGAATTGTGTAGCTCCACCCCCCTGATGACACTTCCGGTCTGCTCCGCTTTCCACTGGTACCCGCCGCCATCTTCCCGCTTCCTCCATTTGAGCTGGCACCCCGGCCCGACATCAGGTTGCTCTTTTTTTGGGACAGACCTCCAGCATAGATACAATGCTATTTTCCCTTTTATCTATGCAAGTTGCTTTATCATATTGCCTATCTGTGACATTTACTACTGCACTCGCGCATGCGCAGTAGGGAACCGGGCAGTGAAGCCGCAAGGTTTCACTTCCTGATTCCCTCACCGAGCCTGGCGGTGGCAGCATCCAAGGACTGAGCGATTGCTCATCCTCATCTGCCGACTTCGCGGGAGCGCTGGACAGGCAAGTGTTCATTTTTTAAAAGTCAGCGAAAAAATCCTGGGGGTCCTCTGCTTTAAAGAAGTTGTAAACCCTCGTGTTTTTTCACCTTAATGCATCCTTGCTTCCCCTTTTCACTCACCTGACCCCCATCGTTCCTTCGGCAGAGAGTCCATGGGTGCTCAACCTGTGGCTCTCCAGCTGTTGCAGAACTACAATTCCCATGAGGCATTGGAAGCCGCTGACAGTTACAAGCATGACTCTCGAAGGCAGAGGCATGATGGGACTTGTAGTTCCGCAACAGCTGGAGAGCAACAGGTTGAGCACCCATGGCAGAGACGCTCTATACCGCTCTGCTCGGGGTTCTCAGCTCTTGATTGGAAAGAGTCATAGCAGCACAGCCATTGGCTCCCACTGCTGTCAATCAAATCCAATGACGCAGGGGGTGGGGCAGAGTCCTACATTCTGTGTCTATGGATGCAAATGCTGGACTCGGGAGCGTGCCCGCAAGGTAACCTCCCCGGGAGAGCGCTTCTACTAGGTTGTTATGTGATGCGGGGAGGAGCTACCAGCGCCACGGCAGACCCCAGAAATCGAGGATCGGGGGGACTCTGTGCAAAACAAACTGCACAGTGGAGGCAAGTATAACATGTTTGTTATTTAAAAAAAAAAAATAATAATTAAAAGGGATACTAAAGTTTTTTTTTTTTGTTATACTTACCTTCACTGTGCAGCTCGTTGTTGCACAGAGTGGCTCCGAATCTGATCTTCTGCTGTCCCTCGACGGCTGTTTCGGCTCCCCCGCCGCAAGGACTTAACACCTTAATGCGAGCTCGCATGGCGTTGAGTGCTTGCGGGCGCGCTCCTGTGATACAGCCGGCGGCCATGGCTGCTCACTGTATCGCTCGGCCCCGCCCCCTGGCGTGCCGCGTCATTGGATGTGATTGACAGCAGTGCAAGCCAATGGCTGCGCTGCTTTCAATCAACCAATGAAGGAGCCAGGAAGACGGCCCAGAAGCCTGCGCGTTCACGGGACTTTCGAAGGGGCAGGTAAGTAAAGGGGGGCTCGGGGGGGGGCTGCTAATACACAGATGTTTTTTCACCTTAATGCCTCAGTGTGAAAGGGGTCTATGTGCAAAACAATCACATGGATCAAGGTGACCAGCAGTTTTTTTTTTTCAGGGCAATAAAGGCTGAAGGCTTGAATCATGTGTATGGCCAGCATTACGATTTGTCCAAACAGAGCATATAACCCAAGCACGTGTGATGACATACCCTGCCTGTGGTTACCCTCTATACTCTTGTGCGGAGTGGAGGGTTGCAGCGATGGAGCCAGCAGGACATATTTGCTCTTCAAGGTCTCCAGTTGGTAATGGAAGCTCTTGGTGGCCGGCTCAAACTCGATTTTCTGCAGAAGGATCTTCTTGGCGGAGGACGTGAGCAGCTTCCCGAGTTCCACATCGTCGGGGTCCTTCCGACCAGGCTTCAGGGCGTCCTTCAGCTTCTCTACAATCGGCATGTTCGCTTACTAAGAAAGAAAGATGGAGGAGGTCAGAGGAACGTTCAGCTGTACCCATTTATGTCAAAGTACACCATACTTCATATAAAGCTGGTCTCCAGGAAATAGCGGTTGTTACAGGGGTTGTAAATGTACAATTTATTTTCCTAAATGGCTTCCTTTACCTTAGTGCAGTCCTCCTTCACTTACCTCATCCTTCCATTTTTGCTTTTAAATGTCCTTATTTCTTCTGAGAAATCCTCACTTCCTGTTCTTCTGTCTGTAACTCCACACAGTAATGCGAGGCTTTCTCCCTGGTGTGGAGTGTCGTGCTCGCCCCCTCCCTTGGACTACAGGAGAGTCAGGCCGCCCACTAACACACGGCTCCTTTCTCTATCTGCAACGTAGAGAGCGTCCTGACTCCCCTGTAGTCCAAGGGAGGGGGCGAGCACGACACTCCACACCAGGGAGAAAGCCTTGCATTACTGTGTGGAGTTACAGACAGAAGAACAGGAAGTGAGGATTTCTCAGAAGAAATAAGGACATTTAAAAGCAAAATGGAAGGATGAGGTAAGTGAAGGAGGATTGCACTAAGGTAAAGGAAGCTATTTAGGGGGGAAAAAAAATTGTACCTTTACAACCCCTTTAACCACTTAAGGACCCCTTCACGCCGATATACGTTGGCAGAATGGCACAGCTGGGCACATCCACGTACATGTCTCCTTAAGCCCAGCCGTGGGGTCACCCGTGACCCAGTCCGAAGCTCCGCGGGACCTGTGGACCCGATCGCCGCTGGAGTCCCGCGATCGGTCCCCGGAGCTGAAGAACGGAGACAGCTGTGTGTAAACACAGCTTCCCTGTTCTTCACTGTGGCATCGATCGTGTGATATTATAGGGATACACAATCGATGATGTCACACCTACAGCCACACCCCCCTACAGTTAGAAACACATATTAGGTCACACATAACCCCTTCAGCGCCCCCTTGTGGTTAACTCCCAAACTGCAAATGTCATTTTCAAAGTAAACAATGCATTTTAAATGCATTTTTTTGCTGTGAAAATGACAATGGTCCCAAAAACGTGTCAAAATTGTCCGCCATAACGTCGCAGTCACAAAAAAAATTGCTGATCGCCGCCATTAGTAGTAAAAAAAATAAATAAATAATAAAAATGCAATAAAACTATCTCCTATTTTGTAAACACTATAAATTTTGCGCAAACCAACCGATAAACGCTTATTGCAATTTTTTGGACCAAAAATATGTAGAAGAATACGTATCGGCCTAAACTGAGGAAAAAAAAATGTTTTTTTATATATTTTTGGGGGATATTTATTATAGCAAAATGTAAAAAATATTGCATTTTTTTTCAAAATTGTCGCTCTATTTTTGTTTATAGCGCAAAATATGAAAACCGCAGAGGTGATCAAATACCACCAAAAGAAAGCTCTATTTGTGGGGAAAAAAGGACGCCAATTTTGTTTGGGAGCCACGTCGCACAACCGCGCAATTGCCAGTTAAAGCGACGCAGTGCCGAATCGCAAAAAGTGGCAATAAGCGTATATTGATTGGTTTGCGCAAAAGTTATAGCGTCTGCAAACTATGGGAAAGATTTATGGGGTTTTTATTAAACTAGTAATGGCGGTGATCTGCGATTTTTAGTGGTATTGTGGGGGACAGATCGGAGACTTTTGACACATTTTAGGGATCATTCACATCTATACAGCGATCAGTGCTATAAACAGGCACTGATTACTGTATAAATGTCACTGGCATGGAAGGGGTTAACACTAGGGGGCGATCAAGGGGTTAATTGCGTTCCCTCATGTGTTCTAACTGTATGGGGGGGGACTAAGAGATGACAGATCGCTGTTCCTACTTTGTAGAAACACACGATCTGTCTCCTCTCCTCTGACAGCACACACTCACACACAAATCCCCATGCTGCCTCTCGTGCAAGCGATTGTGCGTGGCTGGCGGCGATCGCGCCCGCTGGCAATTTGCATTGAGGCTCGCGCGCCTTCTGGGCAAAGCCGTAAATATATACGGGATTTCATATTTTGCATAGAAGTGGATGGAAGTCGGTTTTGTAGAGAAGAGGAAGGATGGCATTTCTAGAATATGAAGGTAGATTGAAAAACGCAGAAGGTCTACATTTGCGTTGAATAAAAGGGAATTCACAAATCGCATCCCTGAAGAGTATCAGTCGCACCCAAACCGCTAAACAACGACCTTTGGCAATCACGCTGAAAACCGACATGAAAATCTCACCACATGAGGAAAACCCTACTGCTCGCCCACAGCAAGGCTACACGTGCCTGGCACCCGGAACAGCATGTCCGGGGCATCGGGCGATAGGATTTGTGCATCCCTGCTAAGTGCATTAACCCCCCGCCCATGAAATTGCTGCCCCTCCTACAAGCCCCGAACCCCACCCCCCCTCCCCCCATTATATCACTGTCCCTCCCAACAGCCCTAAACCCCGCCCTCATGAAATTGCTGCCCCTCCTACAAGCCCCAAACCCCACACCCTACCCCCCCCCCCCCCCATAAAACCACACCGAGCTCCGCTTGACTTTTTGTTACTTACAATCAGTATTTTTTGCTAGAAAATTACTGGGAACCCCCAAATATTTATTTTTAGCAGAGAATCTAGAGAATAAAATGGCGATCTTGGCAATTTTTTTATGTCACACAGTATTTGCGCAGCGATCTTTCAAACGTAATTTTTGGGGGAAAAATACACTTCAGTTAATAAAAAATAAAAAAAACGAAACCGTAAAGTTATCCCAATTTTTGGGAATAACGCTGCGAGAATCGTGATCTTTATTCTAAGCAAACAAATCTTGATTCTCATTTTATCGTACAGCTCTAGCACCCCCATAAATCCATTGCCCCGCCCAACAACCCCAAACCCCACCCCCGTTAAATCGCTGCCCCTCCCAACAGTCATAAACCCCGCCCCATGAAATCACTGCCCCTCCCACCAACAGCCCCAAACGCCCCCTGAAATCGCTGCCCCTCCCAACAGCCCCAAACCACAATAAAATTACTGCCCCCAAACCTCGCCCCCATGAAATCACTGCCCCTCCCAACAGCCCCAAACCCCGCCCCCATGAAACCACACCCCCACCTGACAGCTCCAAAACTCACCCTCCAATAAAACAGCTGCCCCTCCCAACAGCCCAAAACCCCACCCCCATGAAATCACTGCCCCTCCCAATGGCCCAAACCCCTGCCCCTATAAAATCACTGCCCCTCCCAACAGCCCCAAACCCCGCCCCCATGAAATCACTGCCCCTCCCAATGACCCAAACCCCGCCCCCATGAAATCACTGCCCCTCCCAACAGCCCCAAACCCCGCCCCCATGAAATCACTGCCCCTCCCAATGACCCAAACCCCGCCCCCATGAAATCACTGCCCCTCCCAACAGCCCCAAACCCCGCCCCCATGAAATCACTGCCCCTCCCAACAGCCCCAAACCCCGCCCCCATGAAACCACACCCCCACCTGACAGCTCCAAAACTCACCCTCCAATAAAACAGCTGCCCCTCCCAACAGCCCCAAACCCCACCCCCATGAAATCACTGCCCCTCCCAACAGCCCAAAAACCTAACCGCTAAGAAACTACTGCCCCTCCCAACAGCCCTAAACCCTGCCCCTATGAGACTACTGCCCCTCCCAACAGCCTCAAACTCCGCCCCCATGAAACTACTGCCCCTCCCAACAGCCTCAAACTCCGCCCCTTGAAACGACTGTCCCTCCCAACAGCACCAAACTCCACCCCCACGAAACTACTGCCCCTCCCAACAGCCCCAAACCCCACCCCCATGAAATCACTGCCCCTCCCAACAGCCCCAAACTCCGCCCCCATGAAACTACTGCCCCTCCCAACCGCCCCAAACTCCGCCCCCATGAAACTACTGCCCCTCCCAACCGCCCCAAACTCCGCCCCCATGAAACTACTGCCCCTCCCAACCGCCCCAAACTCCGCCCCCATGAAACTACTGCCCCTCCCAACCGCCCCAAACTCCGCCCCCATGAAACTACTGCCCCTCCCAACCGCCCCAAACTCCGCCCCCATGAAACTACTGCCCCTCCCAACCGCCCCAAACTCCGCCCCCATGAAACTACTGCCCCTCCCAACCGCCCCAAACTCCGCCCCCATGAAACTACTGCCCCTCCCAACCGCCCCAAACTCCGCCCCCATGAAACGACTGCCCCTCCCAACCGCCCCAAACTCCGCCCCCATGAAACGACTGCCCCTCCCAACCGCCCCAAACTCCGCCCCCATGAAACGACTGCCCCTCCCAACCGCCCCAAACTCCGCCCCCATGAAACTACTGCCCCTCCCAACCGCCCCAAACTCCGCCCCCATGAAACTACTGCCCCTCCCAACCGCCCCAAACTCCGCCCCCATGAAACCACTGCCCCTCCCAACAGCCCCAAACTCCGCCCCCATGAAACGACTCCCCCTCCCAACCGCCCCAAACTCCGCCCCCATGAAACGACTGCCCCTCCCAACCGCCCCAAACTCCGCCCCCATGAAACGACTGCCCCTCCCAACCGCCCCAAACTCCGCCCCCATGAAACGACTGCCCCTCCCAACCGCCCCAAACTCCGCCCCCATGAAACTACTGCCCCTCCCAACCGCCCCAAACTCCGCCCCCATGAAACTACTGCCCCTCCCAACCGCCCCAAACTCCGCCCCCATGAAACCACTGCCCCTCCCAACAGCCCCAAACTCCGCCCCCATGGAACCACTGCCCCTCCCAACAGCCCCAAACCACACATGTCCTGTTCAGTGGAGATCTGCGGATCGGATTCCCTCATTGAAGGTTATATCCGGCTGTCACTGGCTACTTCTACAAATGCTCGTTGCCTGGCTGCCCATCTTCCCTCCCAGCACACATGGCGGTGGAGAAGAGTCAGGTGACACACAGCAGCCAGGCCATGAGCATTGCCAGGAGGAGCTCAGCAATGGCTGCCCCCAGACCTCCCTCATGGCACACATTGTAAACATTCAGTATCTCCCCCCCCCCCCTCTCCATGTCACAGTCTGTGGGGGGGGGGGGGGGTTGTTTTTTAATATTTTTTAACCCCTCTTCTCCCCCTCCACAGGACAGACATGAGGGGGGGGGGCAGAGCCTGGGGCGCCAGCAGAGCAATGCATGTGCCTGGCAGGCAATGACATGTGACTAGTGGGGGAAGGGGGGGGTGAAGTGTCCTTCTCCCCCTCCCCCCCAGGAACACGTGATCAGCCCGGTCTCTCCCCCCCTGACCCGCAGGACAGACGTGTCCCCGGTACTCACCGGGCCCCTCTGCCGCCTGGAAGGACTGGACCACTTCCGCTCCCCTCCACTCGCAACATCCGCCCCGCACTGCCTGACTCACCGCGCCCACCGATGACGTACCATCATTTCCACTGCGGTGGCCCGAACCAGGCGACAGGAAATGATGTTTGAAGCACATGTTCCAAAAAAAATTGTCTCCAGTAACAGGGGGCGGCCATTTTTGAGGAGACCAGGGAGAGGCCGGGCGCTGAGTGGCTCAGGAGGATCACATGACCTCCTTCCTAGTTCTCCTACTGGCTGGCCTGTTCTTAAAGCAGTATTAAACCCAAAAAGGAAACATTATATTGCAGCTTATTAGATGTGGTGACTGCAATAGTATTCTTTTTTTAGGCTTTTCCCCTCCTCTGTTGATATAACGAGTAACACATCACGGGCTAGATTCAGGTAGAAGTTACGGCGGCGTATCTCCAGATACGCCGCCGTAACTTCAAATCTGCGCCGTCGTATCTGTACGCCGATTCTCAAAGGCAGATACGTTCAAAAAATAGGCTTCCTCCGCCGACGTAACTTGAATACGGGGGCGTATAATTGTGTGCAATTTTACGCTGGCCGCTAGGGGCGCTTCCGTCGTTTTCGGTGTAGAATATGCAAATTACCTAGATACGCCGATTCACAAACGTACGTACGTACGTACGCCCGGCGCAATTTAGTTACGTCGTTTACGTTAGGCTTTCTTGGCGTAACCTTATGCCTGCTATTAGGAGGCGCAGCCAATGTTAAGTATGGACATCGTTCCCGCTTCGAAATTTGAATTTTTTATGTCGTTTGCGTAAGTCGTTCGCGAATAGGGCTGGACGTAATTTACGTTCACGTCGAAAGCAATGACGATTATGCTGCGGATTATGTGGAATTTCGAGCATGCGCACTGGGATTCTTTCACGAACGGCGCATGCTGTAAAATATGCGGGGTCACCATTAAAGCGGGGGTTCACCCTATAAACCCCCAAAAAAAATTTTTGTTTTCTTCTACCATAAAATCAGGCATTGTAGCGCGAGCTACAGTATGCCTGTCCCGATTTTTTTATCCCCGTACTCACCGTGTACTCGTACATCGAAGATACCGACTCCCCTCGGGGAATGGGCGTGCCTATGGAGACGGAGGATGATTGACGGCCGGCTCTGGCGCGTCACGCTTCTCCGGAAAAAGCCGAAATAGGCTTGGCTCTTCACGGCGCCTGTGCATAGCCTGTGCGCAGGCGCCGTGAAGAGCCGAGACCTACTCCGGCTGTCTTCGGGGAGAGTGACGTGCCAGGGCCGGCCGTCAATCATCCTCCCTCTCCATAGGCACGCAGATTCCCCGCGGGAGCCGAAATCTATAATGTACGAGTACACAGTGAGTACGGGGGTAAAAAAATCAGGACAGGCATACTGTAGCTCGCGCTACAATGCCTGTCTCGATGGTAAAATCGTGTCACTGAGGGTGAACCACCGCTTTAATTTAAATAAAACACGCCCCCCTCATCATCATTTGAATTAGGCGCGCTTACGCCGGCCCCATTTACGCTACGCCGCCATAAGTTAGGAGGCAAGTGCTTTGTGAATACAGCACTTGCCTCTCTAACTTACGGCGGCGCAGCGTAAATACGATACGCTGCGCCGCCGTAAGAATGGGCGCAGCTACCTGAATCTAGCCCCTCCTGTATTAGAGCATCTCTACTCTGGATGAAGGAGAACAGGGGAGACAGCAGCGTTGTCTTTTGGGGTGGGGTGCATACCTCCCAACTGTCCCTGATTTGGAGGGACTGTCCCTGATTTGGAGCAAAGTCCCTCATTCCTCCTCATTTGTCCCTCATTTTGGTCTGATCTATATAGATGTATATAAAATGCACTTTTTATCTATCAAAAATTGTTTCCCAGCGCTAAATCTTTCATCCAATTTCTATATTGCTGCATTTGTAAATTCCAAAAGCCAATATAAAGGAATAGTAGTAGTAAAAAAAAGCACATTTTATTTTTTGTACAATTCTCCTTTAACTACTTCCATATCGGCTCACGTTGTTGTACAGGGGTACTTTGAAGAGGGATATCGTTGTTATGGCAGCAGCTACCATAACCCCGGTATCCTCTTCCTTAGCGGGCGGTCCAGTTTCCTGAAAAAAGTGGTCTCTGCGGCAGATTTGGCTTTTATCGGCGGCGGAAGAGGGGACCTCCCGCCGCTCTCCTGTGCCCTCAGTCGCTTACCGGAGCTCTCGGAAGCTGCGGAGGCGATCGGATCCTTCTCTGTCCCATACCATGCAACAATAATTTGCGGGTCGTCCCATGAATTACATACCTCCCAACTTTCTGACATGGGAATCAGGGACACCTATCAGCAAGAGTATGTAGGCATAGGACACACCCCTTGCCACGCCCCCTTAAAGGAGAATTGTACAAAAAAAATAAGATTGGTTAAACCCACAAGTTCTTTTTTTACCACTATTATTCCTTTATATTGGTTTTTGGAATTTACAAATTAAGCAATTTAGAAATCAGATGAAAGGTTTAGCACTGGGAAACACTTTTTGAAAGATAAAAAGTGCATTTTATATACAACTATATAGATTAGACCAAAATAAGGGACAAATGAGGAGAATGAGGGACAGAGGGACATTGCTCCAAATCAGGGACAGTCCCTCGAAATCAGGGACAGTTGGGAGGTATGGAATTACTTAACATAACAAAATTTGGAACATTTCAAGGGGTATGAATACTTTTTCAAGGCATTGTATTGACTCCTCACCACCTGCTTTAACCCCCTTAAAACGGAGCTCCACCCTAAAGTGGGAGGTTCCGCTCATCAGATTCCCCCCCCCCCCTCCGGTGCCACAATTGGCACCTTTCAGGGGGGGGACAGGTATCCTTTCCCATTTCCGGAAGTCCGGCCGCGGGGCTCCCTCCTCCTCCCCTGGCCGCCGGGCTAATAGGAGAGAGGAGCAGGGCCTCGCGCATGCGCAGCAGGGTTCCCGGCGTGAAGCCGCAAGTGTATCCTTTCAGCTACACGCCGGGAACCCTACTGCCGACATCGCTGGACTCCAGGACAGGTAAGTGTCCATTTATTAAAAGCCAGCAGCTGCAGTAAGCCCCAGACCTCCTCTTTAAAATGCTGGCTCACTGCATGTTGTGGCGCGGCCCTATCCCCTTAAATGTTGCTGGATGGCTATGGCACAGCCCTATTCACTTGAAAGGGTCATGTTTGGTGGTGTTCCGCCTGCTGAATGTAACATGTTCTTTAGTTTTGTTTTGTACAGCACTGAGACGGCTGTGTTTAAGTGGGCGGCCAGGGGGAGGTAAAACCATCTGTTTTCGATATAGTAAGTGCAGCGCTTAAAAATGTGTCACAAAAAAAATGATATAAACATAATTATATAATCATGAAACAAATGTAATTAAAGGAGAAGTCCAGCCTGAGCTCGTTTGGCTTCTCCTATGAATCACAGAAGTGCAATTTGTTTTGCACCCCTGTGACCTTGTGACCTGTGGTTTGAAGTCTGCTGACGTCACAGAAATCAGTCCAGGCACCGCGCGTCATTCCGACTCTGGGAGTCTGGATCCCCCAGATGCCTGGACCGACACCCGTCTGAGAGCCTGAGACAGATGCTCCCTGCCCCTCCACATTTCCAAAACTTCAATTCAGGGACACACCCCCTCTCTCACCTTCCCCCAAAAAAGATGAGGGGGGGGGCGGGGGGAAATGTAGTCTTGGGGTTGATGAGGAATTCAGCGGCGGGTTATTTGTCAGGTGAATGTGCCACTTGCCACCAGATGCAGTCAGGGATGGACTGGCCATTGGGACTAAAGGGAGTTTCCTGGTGGGCCGACTTCAGTGACAGCGGACCGCCACCCCCCTCCGCTCCTCTGTCTCTCCCTCCCTGCAGCGCTCACCTGGGGGGAACAGAAAAGCAGGGGGAGGACCAGAGGAGCAGGGGGAGGACCAGAGGAGCAGGGGGGACAACAGAGGAGCATGGGGGAGGGGACAGACAGCGGACTCAACATCTATGGCCTGGGAGTTTCTCACTTCTGCCTAATCTTGTCCCATAAGGGGGCACGGAACTGATTCTTTGCCCCGGGTGAAATAATGTCTAGCTTCTCCACTGGTACTGCCTATAAGAGTACCAGTAGCAGCCGTTCTACTCTAATAAAGTGTAATGGTTAGTGGCTGTTGAAGGGGAAGAGGGGGCTTGGGTGGCGGGGGAGGGGGTGAAGTGGGCCAGTCTGGATGAAGTCCAGGGCCAAATCTTTATCCCAGTCCAGCCCTGGATGCAGTGCCACTTGCCACCCATAGCCTGCCACCAGATGCAGTGCCGCTTGCCACCCATAGCCTGCCACCAGATGCAGTGCCTCTTGCCACCCATGGCCTGCCACCAGATGCAGTGCTGCTCTCACTCCCTCTGCATGAGCCACGTGCGTATAAGGAAAGGAGTGGCGTCACTATCTGGAGAGTGAAGATCACACCAGTCCCTGCTGCTTGCCACTGTGTGCCAGAGAAGAAGGAGGTGCTGAGGTGGGTGGGAACAGCAGCGCTGCACTAGGCACAGGCCTCGCTCCTGGCCTCATTGTCTGAAAGTAAATTGTCACTGGTTTCAAGACGCCAGGCAGCGCCGGCCCTAGCAACCAGTTCTGGAAATGTAGTTATTAGTTAGTAGGGGGTGGCTGTGTCCTCTATTTCATTCCGGGACATTGTATTGTCCCAGAATGAAGGTGCCCGGGACCCGGGACAGACATGTTAATTGTGGGACAGTCCCGGGCAATCCGGGACACGTGGGCACCCTAGAGTGGAGAGATGCTGATTGACAGGCAGCAGCTCTCTGCTCTGGTAGCCGAGAGAACCGAGCCATTGGCAGTGTTTGATTGCTTGGTTCTCAGTGTAGAGGCACCAGATGCAGCATCCACCTAGGTAAGTACGGGGCTGCTGCAAGAATTTTTGACACCATAGGTGAAAGCTCATTTTGCCTCCCCATTGACCCCGCCCCTGACTCCGCCCCCTTGCCCTGCCCATGTATACCCCACCTTTTTAATGAAGCACCTATTAAATGCAGCCTACCAGTGCCCATCAATTAATGTTTGCTTGCTTTCATTCATTCGAGAGTCGGGACACAGACACAGTCCTCCTCCACTACACGCTGACGCTGATGCCGCGTACACACGACCATTTTTCATGTCATGGAAAAAAACAACGTTTTTCTCGACGTGATTCCTCTCAAGCCTGCCTTGCCCAGAAGACAGCTGGGGGGGACGGGACAGAGAAGGCGCCGGAAGTGGCGTAGATACCCGTGGGTGGATCGGGTATCCATGCCCGGGAGTGGGAGCAATTACACAGGTATCCGCTCCCCCCTGAAAGTTGCCAAATGTTACCCGCAGGGTGGAACGGTTCCGAAAAGCGGAAGTTCAATTTTTTGGGTGGAACTCCGGATCTGGATTTTGGGATATCAAATAAAAGCCCATAGGAGAATAGGCCGTGAAGTAATAAAACATAGAAATG
This sequence comes from Rana temporaria, assembly GCF_905171775.1. NCBI lineage: Eukaryota > Metazoa > Chordata > Amphibia > Anura > Ranidae > Rana > Rana temporaria. Next base: position 132,129,870 of record NC_053500.1, on the reverse strand, counting down.
TGTAATTTACAAGTGATCCACCAGATGTCAGTATTGTAATGAAAAAAAAAAAAGTGGTGCCAGGAAAAGGAATAACCTTCTAATGGTAATTTAAAATATATCCACCAGGTGTCAGTAGAAAGATTTTTTTTGAAGGGGACCTGTCAGAAAAGGAACTTGGGAGCTGCCAATGTTATTTTTGATGGCGTTACCTCCAGGGCTGTCATCCTTATCCTTGCGCCTCTGTTCAGTGAGACAATACTCCGGAACAAGTGTGCTTACAGAAGGTGTTGAGTGTACTAATTTCATTGGCTGCTCACACCCTGTTTGCACTGTATTGGTGGACGTACACATAACAATCTGGTCGATTGATCAGGGCCGCCATCAGGGGGGTACAGGCATTACACCTGTAAGGGGCCCTATGGTCCTCAGGGGCCCAGCTGGCCCCCCTCCCGTTTTTTTTTTGTTTTTTTGCATCACACCTGTAAGGGGCCTGATGGTCCCCAAGGCCCCTTGCAGGCCCGGCCGGCCCCCCTCCGTTTTTTTTTTTGCATTACACCTGTAATGCCCAATGGTCCCCAGGGCCCCCCCTTATTATCTCACGTCAGGAGAAGAGATTACACTTGTTTTTTTATTAGACACCGTGCCCATCATTGCAGCCTCACCGTGCCCATAATTGTAGTTTCACTGTGCCCATTATTGCAGCCTCATAGTGCTCATCATTGTAGCCTTACCGTGTCTATCATTGCAGCTTCACCATGCCCATTATTGCAGCCTCACCCTGCTGCTCATTGCAGCCTTACCATGCCCATCATTGCAGCCTCGCCGGGCTCATCATTGCAGCCTCACCATGCCCATTATTGCAGCTTCACCATGCCCATCATTACAGCTTCACCATGCCTATTATTGCAGCCTCACCATACTCATCATTGCAGCACACCGTGTCCATCATTGCAGCCTCACCGTGCCCATCATTGCAGCTTCACCGTGCCCATCATTGCAGCCTCACCGTGTCCATCATTGCAGCCTCACCGTGCCCATCATTGCAGCTTCACCGTGCCCATCATTGCAGCCTCACCGTGCCCATCATTGCAGCCTCACCGTGCCCATCATTACAGCTTCACCATGCCTATTATTGCAGCCTCACCATACTCATCATTGCAGCACACCGTGTCCATCATTGCAGCCTCACCATGCCCATTATTGCAGCTTTACCGTGCCCATTATTGCAGCCTCACTGTGCCCATCATTGTAGCCTCACTGTGCCCATCATTGCAGCCTCGCCAGCCTCATTGTGTCCAACCGTCCATGCAGCCTCATAAGTCAGTGTCTGGGCATCTCCCGCTGTGTCACGGAGCTCAGTCTGAAATGTTTGGCTGCACTGTAACAAAGGTCCCGCCCTAAACAGGAGGAGGAGTAGGGAGGGGAGCGCTGCAGCCACATGTCAGCTTAAAGCGACCCCAGGGCAGGCAGCCTACCGGGAAATGTTCCTTTATCCCGGTAGACCAGACGCTGGGCATCCCATATCTACCATCCCCATCCAAGTTATACCCCAACTCTCGGAGTTCCTGAGAGTGAATGCTGGGCTGATTTCCAGCATAAATCTTCCAAATTTATTTCTAAAACCAGTGTTCCGTGTTTGTCAAGAATTCCCACGCAACAACAAGGGAACAGCGCCATGAATAATGCATGTGCACAGCGTGACATTTCATTATGGAAATGAGGACCGCATCTGAAAATACCTGAACAGCCCCAACCGACTCTTCCCTCTCCATCTGTTCACCAAAGAGAAACCGTGACAGCCAATCGCAGACAGCGCTACCCTTCGCCGCTGTTCTGTAGAGGGATGAACACCGCTCAATGGACATAGATAGACAGATAGGCCCAGATTCTCAAAGGAGTTACGCCGGCGTATCTATGCGCCTGATTCTAAGGCCCCTTTCCCATTTAGGCGTTTTTCATGCGGTACAGCGCATGAAAAAACCTGCCTGTAGGCTTTCACATTGAAGCAGTGCGCTCCAAAAGTCCTGCTAGCCGCATCTTTACTGTGGTATAGGAGCGGTGCGTTCACCGCGCCTTACCATTGAAATCAATGGGAAAGAGCGGTAAAACCCTTTTTCGGCTGCTAGCGGGGGGTTAAAACCTCACCGCTAGCGCCCGAATATCGCGGTAAATACGACAGTATAGCCGCGCTACAAATAGCGCGGCTATACCATCACCGCGGCTCCACGCCTCAATGTGAAAGAGGTCTTAGAATCAGTTACGCATAGATTTGTCTTAGATCCGACCGGCGTAAGTCTCTTACGCCGTCGTATCTAAGTTGCATATTTACGTTGGCCGCTAGGTGGCGCTTCCGTCGATTTACGCGGCGAGTATGCAAATTAGCTAGATACGCCGATCCTCAAACGTACGTCCGCCCCGGCGCATTTTTTTACGTCGTTTACGTAAGGCTTTTTCCGGCGTAAGGTTACCCCTGGCTCTATGAGGCGTAGCCACTGTTAAGTATGGACGTCGGGACAGCGTCAAATTTTCCGTCGTTTGCGTAAATCGTTCGCGAATAGGGCTTTGCGTAAGTTACGTTCACGTCGAAAGCATTGACTTATTTGCGACGTGATTTCGCGCATGCGTACTGGGATACGTCCACGGGCGGCGCATGCGCCGTTCGTAAAAAGCGTCAATTACGTGGGGTCATACTAGATTAGCATACAACATGCTTACTCCAAGCCTACTTTGAATTACGCAGGCTTACGCCGGCAGATTTACGTTACGCCGGTGCATATATGGGAGCAAGTTCTTTGTGGATACCCTACGAGCCACTCAGATTTACGGCGGCGTAGCGCATATGAAATGCGCTACGCCCGCCTAAATATACGCCCGTTTTTGGGGATCTGGCCCAGTGTCTTTCTTTCTTTGTATCCATCTATCTATCTCTATTTCTCTCTCTATATCTATTGATTAATCAATCTATTGATCGATCGGCCGATAGATACATATGGATAGAAAGAGAGAAAGATTATCTATCTATCTCTATCTATCTATCTATCTCTCTCTTATCTCTCTCTATCTCTCTCTTATATCTATCTCTATCTCTCTCTATCTATCTCTCTCTCTATCTATCTCTCTCTTATCTCTCTCTTATATCTCTCTCTCTCTCTCTATCTCTCTCTATCTATCTATCTCTATATCTCTATCTATCTATATCTCTATCTATCTATATCTCTCTCTATCTATCTCTATATCTCTCTCTATCTATCTATCTCTATATCTCTATCTATCTATATCTCTATCTATCTATATCTCTATCTATCTATATCTCTATCTATCTATATCTCTATCTATCTATATCTCTATCTATCTATATCTCTATCTATCTATATCTCTATCTATCTATATCTCTCTCTATCTATCTCTATATCTCTCTCTATATCTCTATCTCTATATCTCTATATCTCTATATCTCTATCTCTCGTGCCTTAAAAAAAGTATTCATACCCCTTGAAATTTTCCACATTTTGTCATGTTACAACCAAAAATGTAAATGTATTTTATTGGGATTTTATGTGATTGACCAACACAAAGTGCCACATAATTGTGAAGAGGAAGGAAAATAAATGGTTTTCAAAATTGTTTACCAAATAAATATCTTGAAAGTGTGACGTGCATTTGTATTCAGCCCCCTTTACTCTGATACCATTTAGGCCCCATTCACACCTGCGCATAGCGTTTTCAGGCAGAAAGTCAAACAATTCTACCGCGATTTTTTGCGGCATTTTTTCCCCAAGATTTTGTACAGGTCAAAAGGTCACCAATGTAAAAAGAATGAATCTATGTTATTTTTGCCGGCTGCTGGCGCCGACTATTCAGATGGCCGGACGGTGAGCGCTGGCCACCTGAATAACGGCAGCTGGTTGGCTGTGCGGAAGTGCCTATCAGAGCCAGCGGCTCCCGGAAACCTAAGTGACGTACGGGTGGTGCGTTCCTTAGATAAGACTGACAGGCGTCTCAGTCAATCAGGTTCACCGGTTCTGGTTACCGGTAACCTGATTGGCTGAAGCGTCTTCGAGGGCGGGAGAAGACATCGAGGGACGTGGAAGGAGGATGGCTGACCCCCAGAAAGGTAAGTGCCGGGCGGGGGGGGGGAGGGGCATTATACAGGGCACAGTGGCGTCAATGGGCACAGTGGCATCAATGGGCACAGTGGCATCAATGGGCACAGTGGCTGCGTTTGATGGCATGGGACAGTGGTGACAATTGATGGCACAGTGGCTGCTTTTGATGGCATGGCACAGTGACTGCATCTGATGGCATGGCACAGTGGTGACAATTGATGGCACAGTGGCTGCGTTTGATGGCATGCACAGTGGCTGCGTTTGATGGCATGGCACAGTGGTGACAATTGATGGCACAGTGGCTGCTTTTGATGGAATGGCACAGTGACTGCATCTGATGGCATGGCACAGTGGTGACAATTGATGGCACAGTGGCTGCGTTTGATGGCATGGCACAGTGGCTGCGTTTGATGGCATGGCACAGTGGCTGCGTTTGATGGCATGCACAGTGGCTGCGTTTGATGGCATGCACAGTGGCTGCGTTTGATGGCACAGTGGCTGCTTTTGATGGCATGGCACAGTGACTGCATCTGATGGCATGGCACAGTGGTGACAATTGATGACACAGTGGCTGCGTTTGATGGCATGGCACAGTGGCTGCGTTTGATGGCCTGGCACAGTGGTGACAATTGATGGCACAGTGGCTGCGTTTGATGTTATGGCACAGTGGTGACAATTGATGGCACAGTGGCTGCATTTGATGGGCACAGTGGCTGCATTTGATGGGCACAGTGGCTGCATTTGATGGGCACAGTGAGGCTGCAATTGTTTTTTTGTTTTGTTTTTCGTTTGCGTCCCCCCAAAAATTTTGAGCACCAGCCGCCACTGAACAGCAGTGTAGAAAAGCAAAGTGGGGGACCTGGCTGTGCTACCCCATTAGTGGGTACCTGGATAACAGGAGAAATCCTTTGGTAGGTACACATATACATATTATATGAGATAGTTAGCCTCTTCCCCTTAGTTGTGCTTCATGCTGGTCAAACACACACAAAAACAGTCCAGACTGGTATTGGCAGATAATACTGTTTATTGGCACCTATGAAACTTTCACATACAGAATTTGTCAGAATGAGTGCAAAGCACAGAACATGCAACCTTCCCCTTCTCTCTCCCCAAGTCTCAGACTTCATAAATCAGCAAAAAAACACAAAGAGAACAAAAAGCTTTAAATTAATACTGGCAGCGGAAAAAAATAATAATAATTATAATAATAATAATAATAATAATAATAATAAAATACACATTCCGTTTTATATTTACCAAGCAAGAATCTCTACAAGTAGCATGACTGTGAATTACAGTATACTTGTTTGCACAAGGTGGGGGTTGGCTTTAACACAAGGACCAGAAAACCTTAAAACGGGAAGCTCTCAAATCATATGACATAAATATGAGAAAGGCCTTCGGTAGCATTAATGGGTAAATATATATATATAAAAAAAAAAAGAAAAAAAAAAAAAAAAGACTATGCAGTCAGTACACCAGGCTCGTGTCGAGTTGGGTTGAGTTTATGAAATTCGAAGGAAAGGAAGGTGTCTGTATTGCCTGTAGCAACCAATGGGAATGTAACAGTTGACATTCTAGAGAAACAGGTATTGATGCGACTGTCTTGCCCGTAGCAACTATGTAGGGTAATTGGAAAATTCGTTTTGTGGTTCCCAGTGTAGAAAATGGCCGGTTCTCTGTGGTGGACACATGAAAAAAAAAAGAGGATAGGCAAGAAATCGATTTTAATGTGGAAATAGAAATATGGGCCCAGATTCTCAAAGGGCTTACGACGGCGCAACGCCATGTACGCCGTCGTAAGTCCTAATCTGGGCCGTCGTATCTATGCGACTGATTCTTAGAATCAGTTACGCATAGATATCCTCTAGATCCGACAGGCGTAATTGCTCTCACGCTGTCGGATCTTAAATGCATTTTTTTTTTTCGCCGCTAGGTGTCGCCTCCGTCATGCAAATTAGCTAGATACGCGAATTCCCGAACGTACGCGCGGTTGACGCAGTGAAGTTACGACGTTTACGTTAGGTTTACGCAACGTAAAGTTGCTCCTGCTATATGAGGGGCAACCAATGTTAAGTATGGTCGTTCCCGCGTCGAAATTTAAAAATTGACGTCGTTTGCGTAAGTCGTCCGTGAATGGGGCTGGACGCCATTTACGCTCATGTCGAAACCAATGACATCCTTGCGATGTCATTTGGAGCAATGCACCCTGGGATATTTTCCGGACAGCGCATGCGCAGTACGTTCGGCGCGGGAACGCGCTTAATTTAAATGCTCCACGCCCCCTACCCAGCTAATTTGAATTACGCGGGCTTGCGCCGGGTGATTTTCGCTACGCCGCCGCAACTTTACAGGCAAGTGCTTTGGGAATAAAGCACTTGCCTGTAAAACTTGCGGCGGCGTAACGTAAATGACATACGTTACGCCGCCGCAGAGATACGCCGGATATACGAGAATCTGGGCCATGGTATCTTACATTAGATGAGGTTGGGAGTAACCATAATGCACAGGTAGAAGCCCATGCAGATGCAGGAACAGTCACTCTCGATGGTTGGGTGAGCCCAGACTTAGGTCCACTTGCAGATCAGGATGGTGTAGGTAAAAAAAAAAAACAGTATATAAAGCTGAAGACAGCAAATATACAGTGGAACCTTGGATAAAGAGCTTAATCCATTCCTGGGGAATACTTGTAATCCAAAGCACTTGCATATCAAAGCGAGTTTCCCCATAGAAATCAATGGAAACTAAGATAATGTGTTCCGCATTGACTTCTATGGCATGCAATACCGCATGTGGCCAAAGGTGGGGGAGCCTCAGAAATACTCAGGAACAGCTCGGCTGATCTTGGAAACCCTCAGAAAGGCTTGGAAACACTCAGGAACAGAGTATTTTTGAGTATTTCTGAACTGTTCCGAGTGTCACCGGCGCCCCTGCACCTGCTGCACACCCCATCAGCTTGAATTCTGCTTGTTTTACAAGACAACACTCGCAAACCGAGTCAGGATTAAAAGAAAAAAGTTGCTTGTCTTTCAAAACGCTTGTTAAACGCGTTACTCGTAAACCAAGGTTCCACTGTACATGTAAAACTTATGTAGGGAGATTTGTTTCATCTCTGTGTACCATCTGAGGCTGTTTACTTCACTGGGTATATGTGAGGGTTTACATCCGTTCTGAACGGTAACTGAAAGCTGGAAAAAAAAACAGCCAGAATCTGTGTGTTTACAAACACACAAATCTCTGCACAGTGATTGGGCACAGCCGGTCATACGGCCAAACTCATTGGCTGTAACCTGCGCTGTGGCTAATCACAGCACAGATTAGCAGAGGACGTGCGCAAGCGTGCCTCTAAATCGGGAAGCTCATTGTGACGTATGGGTACATTGTAGTGCCTAAAGGCAAGCTGTTAAAGTAGCAATTACACAATGCTGTTTTATAGTATATATAAAAGAGTGCTCCTCTCTCAATCTGATAAGCGGCATAACAAAAATCAAAGCAAGAATTGAAGCCGGCCACCCGGTAACTCCTATAAATGTTCTTTATCGGTTACATCCTGTAAAACAGGATCAATGCTAACGTGGGTTTCGGCCGAAACGCGTTAGGGTGGATCCTGTTTTACCTGATGTAGCCAATAAAGAACATTTATAGGAGTTACCGGGTGGTCAATTTTTGCTTTACATTACGGGTATATTCATGATGGCTGTGTAAACGCTGTGAATTTTGTATAACTTTACCCCTATGTGTATGCAAAAAAAAAAAAAGACATGTCAGGTCCAGTTGCCCAATCCGATTGGTTGCAAAGGGTGAGACAATGCCTTTCACGTGTGAGGAAATTGTCATTATGTTAAGAGAATTCTGGGTAATAATGGAGCCTGTGACTCACAGCTTAGACCTCGCTTGGCGGCTTAGAGATAGAAGCATGGTGGGGGGGGGGGGGGAGGGGAAGAAACGGGGGGGGGGGGGGGGGGGGTTAAGTGAGGGAAGGGGGCTGTAGACCAGCTACACAGAATTCGGGAATTCTCAATATGGCCTTGTGCGCTGTGATAAGGGGGAAAGGTGGTGAAAGGAAGTCTAAGAAGTAAGGTGGGCGGCAAGAGTCCATCCACCTTCCGCCTCCATTTAATCCTTTCAGTGCTGCGATCTCTCCAGCAATGAAGGGGTTAAACCCCACGTCCCATGACGGTTTGCCAGTCCAGCTTCAGTCACGTGACTTGCGGGAAAACCGATATTAACCTGGGTCGAAAAAGGGAAAAAAAAGACGCCTCCCTCTCCTCCTCGTGGGCGCGCTGGCTTCTCAGAACTGGCGGCTGGGACTTGAGAGAGACGGGAGTTAGGGGTCCTCTATGTCGAGGAACTCCTGCTTCGGGGGGGCGGTCCCCCGGTACCAAGAGCACGATCCGTCGCTGCGCTTGATGCAGGCATAGTGCTTGGCCTGCCGCCCGTGTATGCTCTTCTCCGTCATCCAATCTGTCCAGAGGCATTCATCTTGGGCGCTGACGTAGCAGGGGATGGAAGGGCAGCGTGAGATCTGCAGGGGTACAAGCAGCACAGGACAGTTAGAATAAGGACACATATGATGCAATTAGTCACTAGCATAAAAATCCCAGCAGTTTTTAAGATGGATACATTATCTGTGGCACAGACTAGAAAATGATGTGCGAAAGTGTTGCAAAAAGTTGGAAATTGCAACAAATTATCTATTATGTTGCCGTGAGCAGAGGTGTAACTAGAACCTTCAGAAACCATAAAGGGCCCCATTGATCCCTGTCCTGGTGGCAAGTGAGACCCTTGTGACCCTGGTAGTTCCGCCACTGGTGTCAGTAGTTCCTGACTTCTCCTGTTTGCCTGTGCCCTTGACCTTTTGCCTGTCCCTTGGTTACCCTAGTCTGCCTGTTGTCCTGACCTCGGCTTACCCATCACTACCATTGTCCTGCTTGCTGCTTCCCCTCTCTCTCTGCGGAGCGTGACCTAGGGGATCCCAAGGGTCGCGACCTGGATCCAGCTGCGGCGAAGGCCATCCTCACCACTAGAGGCTCTGGTGAACACAAAGCTGGGTCTTAGACTCCGCGCCCTGGGCGATCTTGTGTTCGCTTCCTCTCTGATCGCAGCAGTCGGCTATAAGGTTCACTACCCAGTGGTGCATCCCTTACCCCCACGGGGTGCACTTGTCACCTGGCCACAGTTGACCTGACAAAGGAAAGCTTTTGGCCGAGAATTCCCAGCCGTGTGTATGCTCCCTCGCAGTTTTTTCGACTGAAAAACTGCCAAAATCCGCCGGGAAAAAAAAAAAGAGAACCAGCTCCCTTTTTTCCCGTCTGGATTCCCGGCTGACTTTTTCCCGTCGGAAATCCCGAGCGCGTGTACGAGGCATGAAGGTGTTAAGGAAAAGAGTTGAGCCCAGTCCATAAAAGCTGTAGGACACATACAAGGTTTAGTAAATCCTCCAGCTACTATATAATTTTTAGAAGATTGCATTGGTTGGCAACCACAGTAAATGGTATAGATCAGCTTCCTGTATGGGGTCAGATGTCTATGAGTCAACACACACTCCCCAATAAAAAAAAAAAATCACGCAGAGCTCTCCTACAGTGCGGCCGGCCGGTAAGAAGGAAGCCATTATTGTGAGCTCAGGTCTCAGGTTACACTCAGGGTTTGCAACAAACCACTTAGCTGATATTAAAAGCATGTGACAAAAAAAAAAAAAAAAAAAAAGTTTTTTTGCGGTCAGACGAGACAAAATTGGAACATTTTGTTCTCAGTCCAAAGGCCCGCATATGGTAAGAGCTCGACATCAAACGTTCACCGAGGAACTGCTTTGAAAGTGAAAAACTCTGCTTCGGTGTTAAAAAAGCTTAAAACAAGAGAAATGCTTTTCTTTGATACGGAACCAAAGCCTCGGATCAAAGAGGATTAGAGCGAGTAAAGTGAACGAGTCAAGCGGGAAAAACACGACCAACAAAACTTGATTTTGTAAATTTAATGTGGTTGGTGGGTGGTCCCAGGCAGTGGTGTAAGCGTGGGTTGTCAGCGCCTGGGGCGAGGCAAAGTAATCTGCGACCCCCTGACCCACGGACTTACCTATTTTCAGCTAGCTCCAGTCTGGTCACATGATCCACTGTGTGAGACAGCGGTGGCTGTAGGGAAGAGGAGAGCGTGCTTGATAATGACTGGTAAAGCCTGGAGTGGTGACATCATGCATTAGTTCCTATGTCCCATCTGTTGTTGGCGCTCCCTCCTCGTATACACTACGGCGGCGTAGTGTATCCGAGATACGCTACGCCGGGCTTACATATGCGCCGAGGTACGTGGATCTGGGCCTGTATGTTTCCTACAGCTTTTATGGACTGGGCTCAGCTCTTTTCCTTAATACCTTCATGCCTCGTTCACGAGCTCGGGATTTCCGACAGGAAAAAGTCAGTCGGGAATCCAGACGAGAAAAAAAGGGAGCTGGTTCTCTTTTTTTTTTGCCGGCGGATTTTGGCAGTTTTTCAGTCTGAAAAACTGCGAGGGAGCATACACACGGCCGGGAATTCCCGGCCAAAAACTCTCCTTGCAGTTTTCCCTTCGTAAGACCCGGTCGTGTGTACGAGGCATAAGCCTATTTCCTGACAGCTCCCCTCTAAATTTTGCACCCGGGGCGGTGGCCCCCCTCGCACCCCCCATGCTACGCCACTGGTCTGAGGGATACAGAACAAAAAAACTCACGTTGGAGCTTTGCTGCAAGGGACGGTCCAATGTAGAGGAGGTTCTGACTGATGGGCCAGATTCTCGTAGTTTGGCATAACTATATTTACGTTACGCCTCCGCAACTTAGAAGGGCAAGTGCTGTATTCTCAAAGCACCTGCTCCTTAAGTTGCGGCGGCGTAACGCAAATAGGCCGGCGTAAGCCCGCCTAATTCAAATTTGGAACAGGGGGGCGTGTTTTATGTAAATGTTCTGTGTATTTTTTCCCCAAAAAAGTGCGCTTGCAAGACCGCTGCGCAAATACGGTGTGACAGAAAGTATTGCAACGACCGCCATTTTATTCTTTATGGTGTTAGAATAAAAAAATATACAGCAGCCACTTCTATTGTACTGTTGCAGACATTTCGTAGCTTCTCCAAGCCACTTCTTCTGCACTATAGAAGACGTTTCATAGCATCTCCAAGCCACTTCTTCTGCACTATAGAAGACGTTTCATAGCATCTCCAAGCCACTTCTTCAATACTGTTGGAGACATTTCAAAGCTTCTTCAAGTCACTTCCTTCAATACTGTTGAAGATGTTTCGAAGTTTCTCCAAGCCACTTCTTCAGTACTGATGAAAACATTTCATAGCATCTCCAAGCCACTTCTTCAGTACTGTTGACGTTTCAAAGCATCTCCAAGCCACTTCTATTGTACTGTTGCAGACATTTCATAACTTCTCCAAATCACTTCTTCTGCACTATAGAAGACGTTTCATAGCATCTCCAAGCCACTTCTTCAGTACTATTGAAGACGTTTCATAGCTTCTCTAAGCCACATGTTCAGTTTATCAACATTACAGGACAAATCCAGTTGAATGTGACTACTAGCTCTACCATAACCAACAAAAACCTTCACAGACATATATCCCTAAACTCGTTCTCTTACCTTACACTCACAGCCCATCTCATATCTCTGGTTAAGACTCTTCTTCTGGGTTTGGGTGAGGGATTCCCATGGCCACACGAAGTCGCACAGTGTGATGTGCATTTTTCCAGTACCCTCTGCTTTACCTGGAAGAATGAGTTTGAATGGTTACCATCTGTTACAAAAATGCTCATTTCAGAAAACAGAACAATAAAATTAAAGCCAAACTCCAGGAAAACATCTAAATATACAGATAAACTACACATAATGGAGTTGTTTGTATTTGTGTCCACCCTGGGGGGGCAGAAGACCCGATTTTTTTTCTACTTCAGCTAAGTAACACATACAGGTCTTGTCCCTCCCAAGACTGTAGTGCTCAGTAAAGTAGAAGACAGAGCCGGGTCACACTGGGGCGACTTGTCAGGCGACTCAGCCGCCTGACAAATCGCGTCCCATTCTATTCAATAGAACCGTTCTAATAGGAGCGACCACTTAGAAAAAGGTTCTTGTAGGACTTTGGGGGCGACTTGCATTGACTTCTATACAGAAGTCATTTTGCAAGTCGCCTCTGAAGTCGTCTTCAGGACGCCTTGCTGCGGCGTAGCGTAAATCACCCGGCGCAAGCCCGCCTAATTCAAATTAGGCGGGTAGGGGGCGTATAGCATTTAAATTAAGCGCGTTCCCACGCCGAACGTAATGCGCATGCGCCGTCCCTAAAATTTCCCGACGTGCATTGCGCTAAATGACGTCGCAAGGACATCATTGGTTTCGACGTGAATGTAAATGGCGTCCAGCCCCATTCACGGACGACTTACGCAAACAACGTAAATTTAAAAAATTTCGACGCGGGAACGACGGCCATACTTAACACTTGGTTGCCCCTCATATAGCAGGGGCAACTTTAAGCGGCGCAAATCTAACGTAAAAGTCGTAACTTCACTGCGTCGACCGCGCGTACGTTCGGGAATTTGCGTATTTTGCTAATTTGCATACTCGACTGGAAAAAAACGACGGAGGCGACACCTAGCGGCAAAAAAAAAAAAAAATTGCATTCAAGATCCGACAGCGCAAGAGCCTTACGCCTGTCGGATCTAATGGATATCTATGCATAACTGATTCTAAGAATCAGACGCATAGATACGACGGCCCAGATTAGGACTTACGACGGCGTACATTGCGTTGCGCCGTCATAAGCCCTTTGAGAATCTGGGCCATATGAGTTTTAGCTTTGGAGTGCACACCATAATGCCATAGGTATTAGTGCACAACTGTGATTCTTAGTAAAAGTTTATAGCTACTCAAACACAACTACATTCTATGCATGAAGAAAAAAAAAACCTTCTGTATGCAGCCCCCCAGCCCCCCAATCCTAACCTGAGCCCCACTCTGATCCAGCGATGTTCACGATAGCCTCAGCTATATGGGGATTCTCCTTCCTCATTGGCTGAGACAGCAGCAGGGGCCCATTGGCTGTCAGTGAGCCAATGAGGAGAGAGTCGGGGGGGGGGGGGGGGGGGTCTGGCAGCCGCGGCTCTATGGGGTTGATTTACTAAAGGCAAATAGACTGTTGCTCCAGAGCTTGGTAAATGAGCAGAGGCTCGGCTGACTTCCATCATCCAATCATGTGCAAGCAAAAATGCATTTTTACTTTTATTTTCCTTGTACTTGATTGTGTATACTTTGCAAAGTGAAGCTTTCCTCATTTACAAAGTCCTGGAGCAACTGCACATTGCAAAGTACACAGTCTATTTGCTTTAAAAAAAATCAACCTCTGTGGCCCAGATTCTGAAAGGGCTTACGACGGCGCAGCGCCATGTGCGCCATCGTAAGTCCTAATCTGGGCCGTCGTATCTATGCGTCTGATTCTTAGAATCAGTTACGCATAAATAACCATTAGATCCGACAGGCGTAAGGCTCTTACGCTGTCGGATCTTAAATGCAATTTTTTTTTTCACCGCTAGGTGTCGCCGACGTCGTTTTCCCGATCGAGTACGCAAATTAGCAAAATACGCGAATTCCCGAACGTACGCGCGGTCGACGCAGTGAAGATACGACGTTTACATTAGATTTGCCACGCGTAAAGTTGCCCCTGCTATATGAGGGGCAACCAATGTTAAGGATGGCCGTCGTTCCCGCGTCGAAATGTAAAAATTTACGTTGTTTGCGTAAGTCGTCCGTGAATGGCGCTGGACGCCATTTACGTTCACGTCGAAACCAATGATGTCCTTGCGACGTCATTTAGCGCAATGCACGTCGGGAAATTTTAGGGACGGCGCATGCGCAGTACGATCGGCGCGGGAACGCGCCTAATTTAAATGATCCGCGCCCCCTACCAGGATCATTTGAATTAGGCGCCCTTACGCCGCAAGAGATACACTACGCCGCCGTAACTTACGGCGCAAATTCTTTCTGGATTCGAAGCAACAAAAAGCAAGTTACAGCGGCGTAGCGTATCCCGCCATACGCTGCGCCGGTGCAGATCTCTGTGGATCTGCCCCACAGTCTATTTGCCATTAAAAAAAAAAATCAACCTCTGTGTGTCTTATGAATGCATAGAGCAGTGGCTCGGGAGTGAGCACGCAACGGTGCCCCCAGGGCATTGGACTTTCTCTAGGGGGGGCTGCTTGAGGGGGAGGTACCCGAAAAGAAGAGGATCAGAGCTGCTCTTTGCAAAACCACTGCGCAGAGCAGGTACCATGAAAACAATTCAAACAAAAAAAGAAGGACAAAGCTTAAGTAGCACTTTACTGGACAAAGCTGAAAAGGTGATGGCAATGTCTCCAAATCCTCATCTGAGAACTGAAAGCTGATTTTTGCAATACAGATATTACACAAACGCAACCTAACTTCGCAAGACTACTTTCTTGCAGCCATACGGATGTTTCTACACTTTGGGGAAACAATATGACAGCTACTGAGCCACAAACAAGTTTATGTGTAATCCTCATGCCATAGACTAGAGCTGTGTCTCGATACACTGTGTGCGTCAATAAAAAAACACAGCCTCATAGCCTAGGATGGCAAGGCACACTTCCCTGCTTTTCCATCCTCCTCCTTTCTTCAAACTGACATGCAGAGTGACTCCAGACTGCACTGTCCACTTTTAACTTTGGAAACCTGGAATTTTAACAAATAGTTCAATGGGGAAAGTTTATTCTATTGTGCTTAATGTGCGAAACTAAAAAAATACAGAGCGATTATTACTACTTTAAAACAGACCTTCATCCTCATTCTTCACACTTTTATTTTTGCAGAGTGCAGAGCTCAGGGGTGCTTTATGTACAGAGTGAAGAGCTCAGGGGTGCTTTATGTACAGAGTGAAGAGCTCAGGGGTGCTTTATGTACAGAGTGAAGAGCTCAGGGGTGCTTTATGTACAGAGTGAAGAGCTCAGGGGTGCTTTATGTACAGAGTGAAGAGCTCAGGGGTGCTTTATGTACAGAGTGAAGAGCTCAGGGGTGCTTTATGTACAGAGTGAAGTGCTCAGGGGTGCTATATGTACAGAGTGAAGAGCTCAGGGGTGCTTTATGTACAGAGTGAAGAGCTCAGGGGTGCATTATGTACAGAGTGAAGAGCTCAGGGGTGCATTATGTACAGAGTGAAGAGCTCAGGGGTGCATTATGTACAGAGTGAAGAGCTCAGGGGTGCATTATGTACAGAGTGAAGAGCTCAGGGATGCTTTATGTACAGAGTGAAGAGCTCAGGGGTGCTTTATGTACAGAGTGCAGAGCTCAGGGGTGCATTATGTACAGAGTGAAGAGCTCAGGGGTGCTTTATGTACAGAGTGAGGAGCTCAGGGGTGCATTATGTACAGAGTGAAGAGCTCAGGGGTGCTTCATGTACAGAGTGAAGAGCTCAGGGGTGCTTTATGTACAGAGTGAGGAGCTCAGGGGTGCTTTATGTACAGAGTGAAGAGCTCAGGGGTGCTTTATGTACAGAGTGAGGAGCTCAGGGGTGCTTTATGTACAGAGTGAAGAGCTCAGGGGTGCATTATGTACAGAGTGAAGAGCTCAGGGGTGCTTTATGTACAGAGTGAAGAGCTCAGGGGTGCATTATGTACAGAGTGAAGAGCTCAGGGGTGCATTATGTACAGAGTGAAGAGCTCAGGGGTGCATTATGTACAGAGTGAAGAGCTCAGGGGTGCATTATGTACAGAGTGAAGAGCTCAGGGATGCTTTATGTACAGAGTGAAGAGCTCAGGGGTGCTTTATGTACAGAGTGCAGAGCTCAGGGGTGCATTATGTACAGAGTGAAGAGCTCAGGGGTGCTTTATGTACAGAGTGAGGAGCTCAGGGGTGCATTATGTACAGAGTGAAGAGCTCAGGGGTGCTTCATGTACAGAGTGAAGAGCTCAGGGGTGCTTTATGTACAGAGTGAGGAGCTCAGGGGTGCTTTATGTACAGAGTGAAGAGCTCAGGGGTGCTTTATGTACAGAGTGAGGAGCTCAGGGGTGCTTTATGTACAGAGTGAAGAGCTCAGGGGTGCATTATGTACAGAGTGAAGAGCTCAGGGGTGCTTTATGTACAGAGTGAAGAGCTCAGGGGTGCTTTATGTACAGAGTGAGGAGCTCAGGGGTGCTTTATGTACAGAGTGAAGAGCTCAGGGGTGCTTTATGTACAGAGTGAAGAGCTCAGGGATGCTTTATGTACAGAGTGAAGAGCTCAGGGGTGCTTTATGTACAGAGTGAAGAGCTCAGGGGTGCTTTATGTACAGAGTGAGGAGCTCAGGGGTGCTTTATGTACAGAGTGAAGAGCTCAGGGGTGCTTTATGTACAGAGTGCAGAGCTCAGGGTCTTTTCAGGGCAGACACAGTATTTTTAACTGAAGTTATTTTGGGCATTGCTAGTACCAAGGTCAAGAAGTCATAAAACACAACCGAGTAATATACTGTAAGTATAATGATCCAGTTTGAGGATCACACAATTCTAAAAAGAAAAAGGGTGCAGTCATGAATCTAATTGATGATGTAATGCGAGCGTATGAGGTACATGGGCCCGCCATCTGGCTCCATTTCCAAGATCCTACAGATGTCGGGAATGAGCTGGGTACACTGCATGGTGGATGCGTCACAGAGGCCGTGAAGATAAATGAATAAAACAGCAACAAGAGGAAGACGTTTTTTGGGGCAGAAGAGACTTTGCATGTTTCATGACTTCCACTTGAAGAGTGTGATAGCTGTTACATTATTCATACAATTCATTCATTCCAGTTCATAGGAGCAAACCAAAGGCTTGTCCTATAGGGACCTCCAGGCTTATAAGTAGGATCCAGCAAACATATCAGTGGAAACTTGTTATTTAAATAAAAATTGTTCCTATTTAATCATTTATTATAACATTAACTGGCCTCTAATAATTCCCCCTTCTCTCCTAAGATATATATATTGTTTTCCTTTTTTTCCCCAGTTAAGACTTTTTGGATTTATTGGTTTGTTTTTTGTTTGTTTTTTAGCTTTATTTAAAAAAATGTGCAATTTAATAAAAAAACAAAGAGAAGCTTGGAGTTTCGGGAAAACACTTTGGAGAGTGCAGAGTGTAAGATGATGGGCAATATATGCAGGAGAGGTGTACAGAGGGAATGATGGCGGGCAGTATGTGCAGGAGAGGAGTACAGGGGGAATGATGGCTTGAGTATGTGCAGGAGAGGAGTACAGAGGGAATGATGGAGGGCAGCATATGCAGGAGAGGAGTACAGAGGGAATGATGGAGGGCAGCATATGCAGGAGAGGAGTACAGAGAGAATGATGGCGAGCAGTATGTGCAGGAGAGGAGTACAGAGGGAATGATGGGGGGCAGTATGTGCAGGAGACGAGTACAGAGGGAATGATGGGGGGCAGTATGTGCAGGAGAGGAGTACAGAGGGAATGATGGCGGGCAGTATGTGCAGGAGAGGAGTACAGAGGGAATGATGGCGGGCAGTTTGTGCAGGAGACGAGTACAGAGGGAATGATGGGGGGCAGTATGTGCAGGAGACGAGTACAGAGGGAATGATGGGGGGCAGTATGTGCAGGAGAGGAGTACAGAGGGAATGATGGCGGGCAGTATGTGCAGGAGAGGAGTACAGAGGGAATGATGGCGGGCAGTATGTGCAGGAGAGGAGTACAGAGGGAATGATGGCGGGCAGTATGTGCAGGAGAGGAGTACAGAGGGAATGATGGCGGGCAGTATGTGCAGCAGAGGAGTACAGAGGGAATGATGGCGGGAAATATGTACAGGAAATGAGTGCAGAGTATACAATGATGGGCAATATGTGAAGGAGAGGAGTGTAGAGAGTATGATGGTGGGCAGTATGTGCGGGAGAGGAGTGTAGAGAGTATGATGGTGGGCAGTATGTGCGGGAGAGGAGTGTAGAGAGTATGATGGTGAGCAGTATGTGCGGGAGAGGAGGAAAATAGTATGCAGGGTATGATATTGGGGCAATATGTACAAGAGAATAGTGTGGAGGACATTTTGTAGGGCAATATGTGCAAGAAAGTAGTATGAAGGACATGATGGAGGGCCATATAGGAGAGGACTTCGGAGAGTATGGCAGTGGGCAGTATGTATAGGAGAGGACTGCGGAGGGTATGACAGTGGGAAGTATGTATAGGAGAGGACTGCAGAGGGTATGGCAGTATGTATAGGAGAGGACTGCGAAGGGTATGGCAGTGGGCAGTATGTATGGGAGAGGACTGCGGAGGGTATGGCAGTGGGCAGTATGTGCAGGCGGAAGTATACTGTATGTATCACACTTCTCTCTTCAAGGCACAGCTTAAAATACAAAACTCTTAGGGAGTGGAGGAGACAAAAAGTTTTTCAGAGGCACAAAGCCTTATCTGCTAAACAACTTCTTCCTCTAGTCATTGTATCTCATGTGCTGTGTATTCTGTACAATGTGACTGCTTCTCAATGACTGAAGATGAGCAACATGGGAATGGAGAAGATGGCGGATAGAGCAGTGACTGGCGGTCTGGATGGGATACCCCTGGAGGAGAACTCTCTTGTAGGTAGGTGTTCCATAGTGCCGGAGCCCACAGTGGACTTTAGTATCACTTTGATCCAACAACAATGACTTTTAACTGTCAAGCAAGTCATTGGCTGCTAACCTGCAATCAGATACTCTTTTTTGCCTCCCGTTTCCAGTGTCACTCCACACACTGCGGAAGAAGAAGCTGTGAGGATGTACTGGATGTCCTCGGCGGGGCCCTTGAACATCTGCAAAATAAAGAACATGGCAATCAATAGATCATTTCCAATGATAAAAAACATTTTTTGATTTTTTTAAAAACGTCATTTAAAATCATTGTGTGTGGGCTTCACACCGTTTTTCGGCTTCTTAAAAAAAAAATTTAACGACCGTGTGTACGCCGCATCAGTCTACACCAGTGGTTCTCAACTCCGGTCCTCGGGACCCACTTACAGGCCAGATTTTAAATATTACCTTGAGGAAAACGTTTCAGTTAATTTCAGTTATTTTGAAAACGTTTCAGTTATTTTGAAAACGTGACCTGTTAGTGGGTCCCGAGGACTGGAGTTGAGAACCACTGGTCTACACGGTTTAGGAGACATTTGCAAAAAAGATGGGCACTGATGTCTACGGCGCATGCGCACTGTGGAGACCTTTAGAAACGGCAAGTGTGTTGGACTATCACATAAAATCCCAATAAAATACATTTACGTTTTTGGTTGTAACATAACAAAATGTGAAAAATTTAAAGGGGTATGAATACTTTTTTAAGTCACTGTATCTAAGTTAAATTTATATATTGAAAAAAAAGTTTTAAGGATGTATTGATAAGATTTGATTTTTTTTTATATTTAACTCATTTATTTTACTATCAATGTTGAAAAAAAATGATTATATATATATATATATATATATATATATATATATATATATATATATATATATATATATATATATATATATATATATATATAAATTCCATTAAAGCCAACCTAGGGGACACTTACAAATAATCCCTCGCAAGCCCTGAACGTCACTCTGATATAACCAAATCTTCCACTGAAATCTTTCCGGAAACCCACACTTCAAGGAGTGGCAGATTCCTAGTCCCCTGCTGTGCTCAGTGGTTTCTCCCGCTGACCCCTCAATCACTACTGTATGCTGTAGTGACATAGGGTTCAGTAGGGTAAACCACTGAGAGCAACAGGGGACCAGAAGATCGAGCCCACCAGAAATGTAAGCCACTGAAGAAACTTTAACAGATGATGTCATCATGCATCAGTGAGGCGCTCAGCACTACTACCATATAATTCTGCAAAAACTGTTATATATTATAAAACACTTTTGCACATAATACATCAAAATACAGACAGGAAATCTAAAAAGAGACATTAGGCTCAGTTCTAAGCTACGTTATATGACCAAAAGCCATCACACCTACCACTATACAGCCAATAGGGGGTTAGAGGGTTAGGGTTAGAGTTAGGGTTAGAGTTAGGGTTTTACCTTGAAGAATAAGGCTAGGACTCAGGAATTGGAACAGGGACCTCCCCAGAGGTCAAAGGTCAGAAGGCAGGTTCCCAGAGGTCAAAGGTCACGGGGCGTGGCTAGTCCACCTCCACCACAGTGTACTGCCTACCCCAACTAAGGGCCAGATTATTTACGTTACGCCTCCGCAACTTAGACGGGCAAGTGCTCTATTCTCAAAGCACTTGCTCCGTAAGTTGCGGCAGCGTAGCCTAAATAGGCCGGCGTAAGCCCGCCTAATTCAAATTTGGAACAGGGGGGCATGTTTTATGTAAATGTTCCGTGACCCGACGTGATTGACGTTTTTCACGAACGGCGCATGCGCCGTCCGTGGAAATCTCCCAGTGTGCATTGCTCCTAATACGCCGCAAGGACGTATTGGTTTTGACGTGAACGTAAATTACGTCCAGCCCCATTCACGGACGAGTTACGCAAACAATGTAAAATTTTCAAATTTTGTCGCGGCAATGACGGCCATACTTAACATTGGTACGCCGCACTTACGCCACCATATAGCAGGGGTAACTTTATGCTGGGAAAAGCCTAACGTAAACGGCGTATCTGTACTGCGTCGGCCGAGCGTATGTTCGTGAATTTGCGTATCTAGCCGATTTACATATTTCTAGGCATAAATCAGCGTACACACCCCTAGCGGCCAGCGTAAATATGCAGTTACGATCTGACGGCGTAAGAGACTTACGCCGGTCGGATCTAATAGAAATCTATGCGTAACTGATTCTAAGAATCAGGCGCATAGATACAACCGGCCGGCCGTATCTCTTTTGAGAATCTGGCTCTAAGTGTTTTGAACAAATGTTCTTTTAGATCAGGGGTCTCCAAACTTTCTAAACAAAGGGGCAGTTTACTGTCCTTCAGACTTTAGGGGGGCCGGACTGTGGCCACCACGAGTAGAAAATGTACTGGCATCAGTTGGAGTAAACTATGCCCCGTTTTGGTGCCAGTGAAAGAAATTGTGCCCCATTGATGGTGTCTTTGGTAGGATATGTGCCATTGAAAGAAATGGTGCCACATTGATGGTGCGTTTGGTAGGAAGTATGCTCCATCGATGGTGTCTTTGGTAGTGTAGGGCCCCCTTACTTTCAGTATGGGCACAACGCTAAAGTTAGTGGGGAATGGGAGAGTTACCTTTCTCCCATTCACTATTTGTTTAAATTTTGGGACTTCTGTCATTCCAGAAATGTCCACTGGGTCAGTCTGTGGTCCAGGGATGCAATGTCATCTCTGGCCAGCAGTTGGCGCCAGAGGGGTTCTGGCAGAGTAAGTTTCTCCAGCAGCCAATTAGAGGAGTTTTTTTTCCCTCGCGGGGCGTGCTGGAGAGGAGTATATCTGTGACAGGTGTCATGTGTTCTAAAATCTTCACGGGGTCCCTGTTCCAGATGCGGCATCCACCTTCAGGGTGCGCGCATCCATGGACCCCGCCGGCGTGGCCCACCTGGCCATAATTGCAGACTACTTGGGACCTCATCCGGAGGTACAAGGGGACCCCAGTGACTGGCTGGGTTCCCAGGCTGGGTGCCGTTCGATTGGGGAGTCGGTTTGAGGAGGACCCGGAGGCAGGTCATCCAACAGAGCCTGAACAAACCAATTGGGGATCCGGTGACTAGAGTACTGACAGGTATGTTTGCTGTCATCTGGTGACCGATGCAGAAATCTACTGGGAGGATTCGCTTCATCTATCTATCTAGCTCAGTTATTGTAATTGGCCTGTGGGGGTCTGTGAGAGTGGCCTGTTCCTCCCAGAAATCCTAAGTGACATCTCGGCTGCCAGGCCTGTAAAGAGGGATCTGCCCGGGGGCACTATACCCACTCAGTTGGAGTGGCGACAAGTTACAAAATTGGTACAATGCAGAGCAGTACTGACTGCTCTATCCAATATCCAGGCCTGATACTGCAAGGTTCTTCCTCTCTCTCTATTCATCAACTTTGCCCTTCCCAATTGATGTTGATGTTGGCCTGGAAAATAAAGCATTGGAAAAAACCTTTATTCACTGTCTGGACTTTCCCTCACTGTTTGTTTCTACAATTGCACCCCTAGACAACGCCAGGGTAACTTAATAGGCCCTTCGGGGGTAGCGCTACAGTAGGAATTGTGCCCCATCGATGGTGTCTTTGGTAGAATTGATGCCCCATCGATGGTGTCTTTAGGCCCCATTGTTAATGTCATTGGGAGGGATAGTGTCCCATAGTTTGTGTCATTAGGAGGAATTGTGCCCCAATCTTTGGTGTCATTCATAGGAATGGTCCCCCATCATTGATCTCATCGGGCCCCATTGTTGGTATAATTGGAAGGAACAGGAACTATGCCCCTTTGTTGGTGTCAGTGAAGGAAATAGTGCCCCAGGGGCCGGATTCAAGCAAGCAAAGGGCCACATCTGGCCCCCGGGCCACAGTTTGGAGACCTCTGTTTTAGATAAATGGGCACAAAGTCCCACAGACACCCCCCGAAATCTTGTGGAAAGCCACCAAAAAAGAACGGAGAGGCAACAGGTTCTGTAATGGCATCTCTAACAAGCCATATAGTGTGTATGTGATGGTCAGGTGTCCACAAAGGTTTGGCCACACAGTGTATGACAACTGATTGACCGCAATGTTCTTTATTTAGCTAAAATAATAATAAAAAAAAAAGTGAATTGAGCCTATTGTTATTTTATTTCATACCTTAATTTGTTTGATTTCATACTGGATCCTTTTGATGGGATTCCCATAGACATCATTCCCGCTGTCGATTTCTTTACCCACAATGGCCTTGGCCCGAATCACTGCAAGGAAAGAATGGGAAAGAACTTTAATAACATGTTTTTATTTTGGTGGCTATATATAGTTCCATATTTTTTAATTATTTTTTGCATAAAAATTATTTTGAATAAATTATAATTATTTTTTTCATGATGTAGCGAGCATAAAATAAAAGTTTCTCTTTGTTATTTATTACCCATTCTCTGTTATTATTACATATTTTTAAATATTGTGAACACTCCTGATAATTTAACTCTTGTTTATACACAGTTATGAAAAGAGCAAATAATTCTAATTAGACTTTTCCACATTTCATCTGTTTACTACAAGTCATGTTTACTTCATTTATTTTTATTTATTTATTTTCCACCTGATTTAATATTATTTGCATAATTTGTACCTTTATATACCAATTATTCTCTGTACTCCATCTTTTCTTTAAAGCGGAGGTCCCGCGAAAAATAAATATTAAAAGCCAGCAGCTACAAATACTGCAGCTACAAATACTTAATAAATGGACACTTACCTGTCCAGGGTGCCCGCGATGTCGGCAGCGGAAGACGAGCAATCGCTCGTCTCTCGGCTGCCCCCACCGACATTCTCGGTGAGGGAATCAGGAAGTGAAGCCTTGCGACTTCACTGCCCGGTTCCCTACTGCGCATGCGTGAGTAGTGCGGCACGTTCCCAGTGGTCCCCTCTGTCTCCTGGGACCAGTGTGTCTCCCAGAAGGGAGTGGAGTGACTCCTGTGGGAGTCTCTCCCTTGAAGTTGGTGCAAATACCTGTATTATACAGGTATCTGCATTCCCCTCCCCTGAAAGTTGGCAAATGTGACACCGGAGGGGGGGGTTCCAAAAAGCGCAAGTTCCATTTTTGGGTGGAACTCCGCTTTAAAGTGGTTGTAAATAGGGTTGTCCCGATACCACTTTTTTAGGACCGAGTACAAGTACCGATACTTTTTTTCAAGTAGTCGCCGATACCGAATACCGATACTTTTTTTTAATGTCATGTGACCGTTTTCAAACCACAATACAGACCAAAGATATTTTCTTTAGAATTATGAAGAACTGGTACATCATGGTGTGGGGCTGTTTTTTAGCATACGGTACTGGAAAACTACATATCATTGAAGGAGTGTTCACTGTCAGTGCAGCTCATCGGTGCCAGTGCCCAAAAGTGCAGCTAGCCAGTGCCACCTATCAGTGCAGGGAAGCAGCTTATTAGTGCATCTCATCAGTGCCACCCAATCAATGCCAGTGCCACCTATCAGTGCCATCCATTTATGAGTGCCATTCAATCAATGCCAGTGCCACCTATCAGTGCCATCCAATGGTGCCATCCAATTTGTGTTCGATGTCACAAAAAAAAAAAAAAAAGTATTCTATTCTGGTATCGGGAGTATTTGCGCGAGTACGAGTACTAGCGCAAATACTCGGTATCGGTCCCGATACCGATACTGGTATCGGTATCTGGACAACCCTAGTTGTAAACCCCACTTTATGAGTTTTACCTACAGGTAAGCCTATAATAAGGCTTACCTGTAGGTATAAAGAATATCTCCTAAACCTGCAGCCCATACCCGGAAGCGACGGAGAAGATGCATCTCGTAAACGGTAAGTACGGCTCATATTTTAAAAAAAATAGCCGATTCCCCTAGACAAAACGAGCATCCATCTAGGGGGAAAAAGTGCCCTCTAAGGGTGAACCCCCGCTTTAAAGAATGGAAAGAAAAAATCAGTCAGATGTTTTCCTTCCATTCTTTAATTCATATTTTGCCGAACAGGCTACAGTAGAATAGCTGCTGGGGGTGGGGGGGCCCAGACAGTTCTCATTTCAGATATTCTGAAAAAAAACAAGGTTGGGCCATTGTGTATTAATAGCAGGATAGGCATATTTCAGCCGTGTCACGTGACCTTATTCAGAACCACGCCACACATCGCAAAATAAACGCGATCCTGCCTTTGAAGCGATCGTTAGCATAATTTCAGAGATGGGGTTAGTCAAGGTGTCCGGGGAAAGCATTAATAAACTCCTGAAATGAACGCTCAGCGATCGTCTGTATAGGGTGGTGGAGCAGAACGATGGTTGTGGTGAACAGAACTCCGTTCCTCTCATGTGCTGCTGAATCATTAGACAAAAATGCATCCAAATTCTGAGAGGATTTGTTGGAAACAGAGAAGCTTTGTGGAGGGAACTGCTAGTCTGCACTTTCCAAGCCAAAACCAAAGCGACGGAGCCAAGAGCTAGTGCAGAACGCGTGATGGGAGAGAGCGAGAAAAGAGGAGACCGATAAAATCATATAGCCAAATTCGGAGAGAGTTACGCCGGCGTATCAGTAGATACGCCGTCGTAACTCTGAATCTGCGCCGTCGTAAATTTAAGTGTATTCTCAAATTGAGTTACACTTAACCACTTAAGGACCGGACCAATATGCTGCTACATGATCCAAGGGGTTTTTACAATTCGGCACTGCGTCGCTTTAACAGACAATTGCGCGGTCGTGCGACGTGGCCCCCAAACAAAATTGGCGTCCCTTTTTCCCCACAAATAGAGCTTTCTTTTGGTGGTATTTGATCACCTCTGCGGTTTTTTATTTTTTGCGCTATAAACAAAAATAGAGCGACAATTTTGAAAAAAATTCAATATTTTTTACGTTTTGCTATAATAAATATCCCCCAAAAACATATATAAAACATTTTTTTCCTCAGTTTAGGCCGATACGTATTCTTCTACCTATTTTTGGTTAAAAAAAATCGCAATATGCGTTTATCGATTGGTTTGCGCAACATTTATAGCGTTTACAAAATAGGGGATAGTTTTATTATTATTTTTTTTTTTACTACTAATGGCGGCGATCAGCGATTTTTTTCGTGACTGCGACATTATGGCGGACACTTCGGACAATTTTGACACATTTTTGGGACCATTGTCATTTTCACAGCAAAAAATGCATTTAAATTGCATTGTTTATTGTGAAAATGACAGTTGCAGTTTGGGAGTTAACCACAGGGGGCGCTGTAGGAGTTAGGGTTCACCTAGTGTGTGTTTACAACTGTAGGGGGGTGTGGCTGTAGGTGTGACGTCATCGATCGTGTCTCCCCTATAAAGGGGATGACGCGATCGATACGCCGCCACAGTGAAGCACAGGGAAGCCGTGTTTACATACGGCTCTCCCCGTTCTTCAGCTCCGGGGAGCGTTCGCGACGGGGCGGCTATAAACGAATAGCCGCGCCGTCGCCCCGGATCGCTCCCTGCGGGAATCCGACCGCCGCATGTAGCGGGGGGGGGGGGTCCCCGATCGGACCCCCGACCCACGTCTAGGCAGGGACGTACATGTACGCTAATGTGCCTGTACGTGCCATTCTGCCGACGTATATCTACATGCGGCGGTCGGGAAGTGGTTAAATCTAGCTAAGACACGACCGCGGGCGCCGTCGTATCTTAGCTGTCTATTTAGGCCGGCCGCTAGGGGCGTGTATGCCGATTTATGCCTAGAATGCGTAAATCAGCGAGATACGCCTATTCACGAACGTACGCTTGCCCGTCGCAGTAAAGATACGCCGTTTACGTAAGGCGTTTTCAGGCCTAAAGTTATTCCACCAAAAAGATGGCGCAGCCAATGTTAAGTATGGACGTCGGACCCATGTCAAATTTTTTTTTAATTTTACGTCGTTTGCGTAAGTCGTCCGTGAATGGGGCTGGGCGTAATTTACGTTCACGTCGAAACCAATAAGTCTGTGCGGCGTAATTTGGAGCATGCGCACTGGGATATGTCCACGGACGGCGCATGCGCCGTTCGTTCAAAACGTCAATCACGTCGGGTCACGGTTCATTAGCATAAAACACGCCCACCTCTTCACAATTTGAATTAGGTGCGCTTAGGCCAGCACATTTACGCTACGCCGCCGTAACTTAGGACGCAAGCACTTTGTGAATACAGCACTTGCCTCTCTAACTTACGGCGGCGTAGCATATATGAGATACGCTACGCCTGCCTGGGTCTTGCGCACAGATACGACGGCGCACATTTGCACTTACGTCTGCGTAACTTGATATACGTCGGCGTAAGTGCTTTGTGAATCTGGGCCAATGTCTGTTAGATTCTAACTACGACTTTGGATGACACATTCCAGAATATAGAGAATGCAAAACCTCCCCCAGATGAGCTTTAGAAATTAGATTGTTGCCTAATCCAGCCAAAATTGATTGCCACCCAATGTTGTGGTTCTCAAACATCGGGCTGAGGCCTACTGCCGGATTATTGCCTTCCTCCTCCTGGTCCAATCACCCTTAACCTTCTATAGCGCGCTCCCATGATGCTCCTCAACCTCCAATCGTGGACCGCAGTGCCCCTTGGCCCCTGCTGGAGAGCCTCCAAGCCCCCATAGTGCCCCTGACCTCTAACCTTGTCCCACAGTGCCCCCAAAACCACTAAGAGCCCCCAGCTTCCCACGGTGCCCCTCAACCCAATGCATGGCCTTCAAGGCCCCCAACCTCTAACAGTGTCCCACAGTGCCCCCAGACCACTAAGAGCCCTCAGTCCCCAAAGTACCCCCCCCCCCAGCCTCCCAGGGTTGCCCCTCAACCTAACACAGGGCCCCCAAGCCTACTGCAGAACCTCCAGCCCACTTCAGTGCCCCCAACCTCCAACAGTGTCCTACAGTGCCCCCAAGAGCCCTCAGTCCCCCCAGCCTCCCACAGTGCCCCTTAACCCAATGCAAGGCCCTCAAGCCTACTGCAGAGCCTCCAGGCCCCCTTCAACCCCTAACAACGTCCCCTAAGCCCCCTAAGAGTCCTCAGCCCCCACAGTCCCTCCCACAGTGTCCCTAAACTCAACATAAGGCCCCCCAAGCCTGCTGCAGAGTCTCCAGCCTCCTAGAGTGCCCCCAATCTCAAATGGTGTCCCACAGTACCCCCATACCCCCTAATAGCATTTAGCCCCCACAGCCTTTCACGGTGCCCCTTAACCCAATGCATGGCCTTCAAGACTGCTGGAGAGCCTCCAGGCCCCCAACCTCTAGCAGTGTCCCACATTCCCCCCCAAGACTACCAAGAGCCCTCAGCCCCCAAAGTACACCCCCCCCCCCCCCCCCCCAAGCCTCCCATGGTTGCCCCCTAACCTAACACAAGGCCCCCAAGCCTGCTGCAGAGCCTCCAGCCTTCTATAGTGTCCCCAACCTCCAAAATTGCCCCCAAGATCACTATGAGACCTCACACCCCAAAGTGCCACCCAGCCTCCCACATTGTACCCCAAACCAACGTAAGGCCCCACAGCCTGCCCCCAACCTCTAACAGTGTCCTACAGCGCCCTCAAGAGCCCTCAGTCCCCAGAGTGCCCCTCAACCCAATGCAAGGCCCCCAAGCCTACTGCAGAGCCTCCAGCCCCCCATAGTGCCTTCAACCCCTAACAGGGTCCCACACAGTCCCTCCTACAGTGTTCCTCAACCCAACGTAAAGCCCCTAAGCCTGCTGCAGAGCCTCAAGCCTCCCAGAGTGCCCCCAATCTCAAACGGTGTCCCACAGTACCCCCAAGCCCCCTAAGAGCATTTAGCCCCCACAGCCTTTCACTGTGCCCCTTAACCAAATGCAAGGGTGTCTTCCAACAGTGTCCCACAGTGCCCCCTAACCTCCCATAGTGCTTTCCAGCACCAAGAATACCCCAGTCCCCAGCCTCCTGGAGAGACCCTTAGCCCCTTCCAGTAACTTTATCCCCTACAGGGCAACAAAGGCCTAGATTCACGTAGGGCGGCGTAAGTGTGGGCGGGCGTAGCGTATCGTATTTACGCTACGCCACCGCAACTTAGAGAGGCAAGTGCTCTATTCACAAAGCACTTGCGTCCTAATTACGGTGGCGTATCGTAAATGTGCCGGCTTAAGCACGTCTAATTCAAATTGGTAAGAGGTGGGTGTGTTTTATGTAAATGACGTTTTGAACGTTCGGCGCATGCGCCGTCCGTAGACGTATCCCAGTGCGCATGCGTCGGATAGAATGCCTAAGATACGTCGAACACTGCCTACGACGTGAAAGTAACTTACGCACAGCCCTATTCGCGTACGACTTACGCAAACAACGTAAAAAGATACGCTTGTTCCGACGTCCATACTTTGCATGGGCTGCGCCACCTAGAGACCTGCTTTATCTTTACGCCGGTGTATGTCTTACGTAAACGGCGTAACTAATTGCGACGGGCGTACGTACGCTCGTGAATCGGCGTATCTTGCTCATTTGCATATTCAACGCGGAAAACAGAAACGCCACCTAGCGGCCAGCGTAAATATGCACCCTAAGATACGACGGCGTAGGAGACTTACGCCGCTCATATCTTAGCCAAATTTAAGCGTATCTGGTTTCCAGAATATGCTTGAAGAAACGAAGGCGCAGATTCAGGTTCATGTGACAGTGAATGCGCCGACTGTACAAAAACCGAAATGGCTTTTCACGGTCAGGAGTTCTTATGAAAACGTTTGTTTCTGGAGCGCGGCCGGGAGAAGCACAAGACAAACAGACTGAGTTCCAGGTACCAAAATATCTGCTGAAAGCGCGTGAGGGAAACGGCATCGGATGACAATCTGCCTTGGATTAAACTCTGCTTCAACTTTCCTACAGTTTGCAACGGCACATCTGTTTCAAATCTTTGAAGTGAACCTGTCCTGGGGGTCAAGATGCCAAAAGCTTGCCATACACTATACAATCTGATTGTACAATCTCCTACCATCAACTATGCAGTGAAAGGGTCTGCCTGATTGGATACAGAGGGCTAGATTCAGGTAGCCGGGCGCATTGTTAGGGCGGCGTAGCGTATCGTATTTACGCTACGCCGCCATAAATCAGAGAGGCAAGTGCTGTATTCACAAAGCACTTGCCTCCTAAGTTACGGCGGCGTAGCGTAAATGGGGCCGGCGTTAGCGTGCCTAATTCAAATGAGTATGAGGGGGCGTGTTTTATGTAAATGGGTGGTGACCCGACGTTTTTTACGACCGTGTACATATCCCAGCGTGCATTGCCCCAAAGTACGCCGCAAGGACGTATTGGTTTCAACGTGAACGTAAATTATGTCCAGCCCTATTCGCGAACGACTTACGCAAACGACGTAAAAAATTCAAAATTCAACGCGGGAACGACGTCCATACTTAACACTGTGTACGCCCCATAGAAGCAGGAGCAACGTTACGCCGGAAAAGCCTTACGCAAACGACGTAAAAAAATTCCGCCGGGCGCACGTACGTTTGAGAATCAGCGTATCTAGGTCATTTGCATATTCTACGCCGAAAACGACGGAAGCGCCACCTAGCGGCCAGCGTAAATATGCACACAATTATACGCCGGCATATTCAAGTTACGTCGGCGGAGGAAGCCTATTTTTTCAACGTATCTGCCTTTGAGAATCGGCGTAAAGATACGACGGCGCAGATTTGAAATTACGGCGGCGTATCTGGAGAAACGCCGCCGTATGTTGTTGCTGAATCTAGCCCAAATTGTAGAATAACCAAAATTAGGTAATATAAGGAGAAACATTTCCAGATATTTATTACCTCTCCCAGAGAGCAGTGGCAGTGCATAAAGGGCACACGGGCGCTGCCCCCTCTCTCCTGCCACCTGTCTATCACCATAGATAGTTTTCGGGCTCCGGGCACCTGAATTACAGTAGCGGGGTATTTTTTGGAAGCCGTTTGCTTTCCTAACACTGAACCGCCTCTCAGCCAATCAGGTGCTCGGGTCTGTTGCCTGTCACCTGATTGGCTGAAACGTCAGGCGCTGTGATTGGATGCCTATCAGGTGTCCAATCATAGCAGAGGATAGGAAGAGAGGACGGGAGAAGACATCAAGGAGCGTGGAGGACATCGCTGCCGTGAACCGCTTCCCTCAAAGAGACAGGTAAGTGATGCACACTGGCAGCGATTGATGGACACAGTAGCCGCAATTGATGTGCACACTGGCAGCAATTGATGGGGCACAGTAGCGGCAATTGATAAGCACACTGGCAGCAATTGATGGGGCACAGTAGCTGGCGATTGATGGGGCACAGTAGCTGGCGATTGATGGGGCACAGTAGCTGGCGATTGATGGGGCACAGTAGCTGGCGATTGATGGGGCACAGTAGCTGGCGATTGATGGGGCACAGTAGCTGGCGATTGATGGGGCACAGTAGCGGCAATTGATGGGTACAGTAGCTGTGTTTGATGGCACAGTGGCGGCAATTTATGGGTACATTGGCTGCATTTGATGGGCACAGTGATTGCGTTTGATGGGCACAGTGGTGGCGATTGATGGGCACAGTGGCAGCAATTAATGACATAGTGGCTACGTTTGATGGTCACAAAAATGCATACGCAAGTCGCTCCTGCATATGAAAACGGTGTTCAAACCACACACATGAGGTATCACCGCGATCATTAGAGCGAGAGCAATAATTCTAGCACTAGACCTCCTCTGTAACTTAGAACTAGTAACCTGTAGAAATTTTTAAATGTCATCTATGGAGATGTTTTAAGGGGGCAAAGTTTGTCGCCATTCCACGAGCGGACGCAATTTTGAAGCGTGACATGTTGGGTATCAATTTACTCGGCGTAACATTATCTTTCCCAACATAGAAAAAAATTGGCTTAACTTTACTGTTGTCTTATTTTTTTATTCAAAAAAAGTGTATTTTTTTTCCCCAAAAATTGTGCTTGTAAGACCGCTGTGCAAATACGGTGTGACATTAAGTATTGCAATAACCGCCATTTTATTCAGCCCTATTCGCAAACGACTTACGTAATCGATGGAAAATACGACGCTGGCCCGACATCCATACTTGACATAGGATACACCTCATATAGCAGGGGTAACTTTACGCCGGAAAAAGCCGAACGTAAACAACGTAAAAAAATGCGCCGGGCGGACGTAGGTTTCTAAATCGGCGTATCTACCTAATTTGCATATTCCTCGCGTAAATCGACGGAAGTGCCACCTAGCGGCCAGTGTAAATATGCAACTAAGATACGACGGCGTAAGAGACTTACGCCAGTCGGATCTTAGCCAAATTCCGGCGTATCTTGTTTTCTGAATACAGAAAGAAGATACGCCAGAGCATCTTAGAAGTTACGTGGCGTATCAATAGATACGCCAGCGTAACTTCTTTATGAATCTACCCCCAAATGTCAGAAATAGGCTTTGTCACGAAAGGGTTAAAGTAGGTTTTATGGTTTCCAATGGCATCGTTCACACCAGTGCAGCCAGTTCCAGAAAAAATAGATCTACCATGGATCGCTTTTCAGAGGGGCAGCACGTGAGAACGAGTTCCAATCCAACTACACCCTTCAGAATTAGCTGGACGCCTATTGCCAGCACTGGCCGTGTTTCAGGACAGTCCTTTTATTAACCGGACTTTCATTTTTATGTTTATGCCTTTTTTTAAACGTCCAGCCTAAATATAGCTTTGGCGTTATTATATTCCTTCGCAGAACACGAGCAACAGTCCTTTCCTTCCAAAAAATATATTTTTACAGCTCCTCTCCACAACCATATAATTAGACGACTACGACGGTATTTCTGTACTAATATATTCAGAGAAAACTGCGTACAGAATAAACACGCAGCCTGTCATACCTATAAGGAGGAACTACAGGCTACAAATATTTTCTATACTTTCTACCTATATAGATGTTTAGGAGATATTCAGAGTGCATGCAGCCGGTGACATCACAGACATACCGAATACATAAATGAAACACGCCCCCTACCCGCTAAATTTGAATTCTGCGCCCTTACGCCGCGAGAGATACACTACGCCGCTGTAACTTACGGCGCGAATTAGTTGAGGATTCAAACCAAATCAAAGTAAGTTACAGCGGCGTAGCGTATCTTACATACGCTGCGCCCGGCGCAGATGTGTGTGGATCTGCCCCAAAGTGTAATTTCTTCAGTGTTAAAGTGGAGGTTCACCCGGAAATGTTAATTTTTAACATTAGATTGAGGCTCATTTTGTGAAGGGGAATCGGGTGTTTTTTTTTAAAAACGAAGCAGTACTTACCGTTTTAGAGAACGATCTTCTCCACCGCTTCCGGGTATGGGCTGCGGGACTGGGCATTCCTATTTGATTGACAGGCTTCCGACGGTCGCATCCATCGCGTCACGATTTTCCGAAAGTAGCCGAATGTCGGTGCACAGGCGCCGTATAGAGCCGCACCGACGTTCGGCTTCTTTCGGCTACTCGTGACGCGATGTATGCGACCGTCGGAAGCCTGTCAATCAAAATAGGAACGCCCAGTCCCGAAGATCATACCCGGAAGCGGCGGAGAAGATCGCTCTCTAAAATGGTAAGTACGGCTTCGTTTTTAAAAAAACTGCCCGATTCCCCTTCACAAAATGAGCCTCAATCTAAGGTTAAAAAAATTTTTTTGGGTGAACTCCCGCTTTAAAGTGTTAAAGAAGCTGAGGGTAAAGGTGATGGACTGGCCAAGCATGTCTCCAGACCTAAACCCTATTGGGCATCTGTGCGCAATATTAAAGTGTGACTTGTTGGGTATCAATTTACTTGGCGTAGCATCATCTTTTATATTTTAACATAAAAAATTTGGTATTAGTGCTTGTGTGCAAAAATAAATATATTGAAGTGTATTTTTTCCCAAAAAATTGCAGTTAAAAAAACTGCTGTGCAAGTACCGTGACAGAGAGGTTTTCAAAACCCACTATTTTATTCTCTAGGGCCTCTGCTAAAAAATATATATATAATGTTTGGGGGTTCTAAGTAATTTTGTAGCAAAAAAAATAAAAAAATACAGATTTTTACAGCTAAGAAATGTCAGGCCTGGGGGGGAACTGGTTAAAACCTACGATATCTGGTCAAGCTAAGAAGACGGCGTGGTATTAGCAGTGAAGGTAAGTGGACCCTACCATTTCTTTCATTTATGGGGGGGGGGGGGTACATCCTGGCATGACCTGTCCCGGAGCCAATGCTGACATTCAGCAGCAGCCGGCATCCCTTCCGACCGCAGGCCCTGTGGTCGGCAGACTTCCTGAGTAATAGATTTCAGCTCCGGGCTGCAGAAGGCACAGGGGAGCATGGAGGGGATTCGTCACCTAGATGAAAGAAGGGGAAACGGCGCAAAAAAAAAGAAAGAAAAAAGAAGCTAAAACAAGAGAATTTACCGACACTCAGCAAGAAAGACGAACTTTCCGGGTGGCCAAGCACAATACAGAGCTGAGCGCAAACCAACCACATCCACATCCTACCGTCCGATAGAACAAATACACCGACCACGCTAAACCCTGACTACGGGAAACGTTCATTTCAAAGCCCACATCACTCACGTGTCAATAAGCCCCACACAATACAATGGAAATCTGGTGCTGATTGATGAAGCGCTTCTGGAAACACGCTTCAAACTGCTCAGCTGTGAACGGGGCTTAAGACTACGTTTAGCGGTTGATTTACTAAAGGCAAATAGACTGCGCCAAAGCTTAGTAAATGAACCGATTCCCGCCCAGCCTATAGCAGAATGACGGCCGCGTGGCGGTTTAGTTATCCTGACTGGGCGTCATATGACGTCCAGCAGGATAAAATGCTGGCGCGCACCACCCGCAGCGCTGCGATCAGTGGTGCTGTCTGTCACTCTGACACACTCATCACACTCATCTCCTCTGACGGAGGCTCCTTACCACGTGATCAGCTGTGACCAATCACAGCTGATCATCGCGTGAACCAGGAAGTGCCGGTAAGCGGCTTTCCTCGGTTTGCGCTGACAGGGAGAGCCGATCGGTGGTTCTCCCTGTCGGGGGGGGGGGGCGGGGGGTCTGTGCTCATTGAGCACAGCACATTGATTATCAGCACAGACCCATCAGAAGTGCCACAAACAATGCCAATCGGTGCCCATCAGCTGCCATTCAGTGCCCCATCAGAAACGCCTGTCAGTGCCCATTAAAGTGCCAATCAGTGCCCACAACAGTGCTAATCATTGCCCATCAATAAAACCTGTCACTACCTCATTATCAGTGTCACCTGTCAGTGCCAATCAGTGCTGATTATCTGTACTGCCTGTCAGTGCCCAACAGTTCTGCCTGTCAGTGCCACATATCAGTGCCCATCAATTCTACATATCAGTGCCTCCTCAGTGCCAACTCATCAGTGCCCATCATTTTACCAAAAACATGTAGAAGAATACATATCGGCCTAAACTGAGGAAGAATTTTTTATTTAATTTTTTTGTATATTTATTATAGCAAAAAGTAAAAAATATTGTTTTGTTTTTTTTTCAAAATTATTGCTCTTTTTTTGTTTATAGCGCAAAAAAAAAACCCGCAGAGGTGATCAAATACCACAAAATGAAAGCCCTATTTGTGGGGGAAAAAAGGATGAAAATTTTGCTTCCGGGTATGGTCTTCGGGACTGGGCGTTCCTATTTGATTGACAGTCTGACGGTCGCATCCATCGCGTCACGAGCAGCCGAAAGAAGCCGAACGTCGGTGCGGCTCTATACGGCGCCTGCGCACCGACGTTCGGCTACTTTCGGAAAATCGAGACGCGATGTATGCGACTGTCGGAAGCGTCATTCCGGAGGTATCCACGGCGGGGTCGGTGAGTGAGAAGCTCCGGGAGGGACATGCCGGGATTGGATGTGAAGCCAGATGGAGAGACTGTGGTGTCGTGGAAGTCAAGTTGCTGCAGCCAGGAGGGTTGGCAGGATGTGTTTTGGACTTTCTGGGATCAGTAGTCCACCAAGTTCAGTTAGCACAAATGTATTTTTTCATCGCTATTGGTTGCTACACCAAAGGGGACTGCAGACCCCTTCCAGTGAATAGCTATTATTGACTTATTCAGAGTGAGGCCTAACTAGTTGCTAATGGTGACCGCAATCTAGGATTGTGTAGCAGAGAAAGCAAGTGATCCCAAGTAGCGTGCTGGAGGAGTGTGGAGCTTTAGAGACTGCCAATATAAAGTCAAAATGATTGCTCAATTCACCAAGATTTATTATCTGGGCATCCCATGACCCTTTTCCCCATCCAAGTTTAACCCCCTAAATAAAAACAACAAAAACAAGCTAAAGGACTGTTCATTGACTGGCAATGTCTGAAGTGAATGTCTGGCCAAGCAGGGTGATGTGTAGAACTAAAACACGCAGTGACCCCACGGGGGGCACCGCTACATACCGGTATGGCATAATAATATATGATTTAGCTTGTACATTTTCAGCAGCAGCAGATTCTCATTCTCCCTCTAAACCACAGGTGTCAAACACAAGGCCCGCGGGCTAAATCCGGCCCTCCAGGCCATTTCATGTGGCCCTCGCACCTCTCCTGCTCCAGCTCTCCTCTGGTCCTACCAGTGGCGGTCCGTCTATAGAGGGCGCTGGAGCGCCGCCAACTCTGGCTCCGCACCGCCACTGAGATAACATACATTAATTGCATGAATGTATGTTATTGTTGCCAGCTGCCGCTGGTCTATTCAGATAGCGGGACCTTGAGCGCCGACCACCTGAATAACGGCAGCTGGTTATCTGTGCGGAAGTGCCGAGTACAGCCCTCGTCTCCCGGAAGCTTATCCTCGGAACGTACGGGGTGCGTTCCTTGGACAAGACTGACGGCCGTCTCAGCCAATCAGGTTCACCGATTCTGGTTATCGGTTATCTGATTGGCTGAAGCGTCACCAAGGCGGGAGAAGACATTGAGGCCTGAATCACACTTGTGCGGTGCAAATTTCAGCTCTCTTATCTCTGCAGAGAGATAAGAGAAGTGTTCTGCAGATTAGCAAAGTTTTAGATGCGAATTTGGAGACCTGGGAGAAGTTCCAGGTGAGAGGAGAGTGGGGGAGAAGAGTATTGAGCTGAATGAGAGAAATTCCTGAAGAGAACAGAACACATCTGCGAATTAGATGCGTACCCATAGAAGATAATGGGACTGAATTCGCACCTGAGCCGCACCGCAAGACATAAAAACCGCACACGGTTTGGAGGCAATGCGCAGTGCGGATGCATCGCACATATGTGAACCAGCCTCATTGAAAACAATGTATTTTGAAATGTCCTGCGAATTAGATGCAGTTTAAGCCGCACTCAATTCGCATAGGTGTGAACCCGGCCTGAGGGATGTGGAAGGAGAAAGGTAAGTGCATTTTACAGGGCACAACGGCGACAATGGGCACAGAGTCGACAAAGGGCACAGTGGCATCAATGGGCACAGTGGCGGCAAAGGGCACGGTGGCATCAATGGGCACAGTGGCAACAATTGCGTTTGATGGCATGGTACAGTGGTGCGAATTGATGGCATAGTGACTGCATTTGATGGCATGGCACAGTGGTGATAATTGATGGCACAGTGGCTGCCTTTGATGGCATGGCACAGTGACTGCGTTTGATGGCATGGCACAGTGGTGCGAATTGATGGCATAGTGACTGCATTTGAAGGCATGGCACAGTGATGACAATTGATAGCACAGTGGCTGCGTTTGATGCATGGCACAGTGACTGCATTTGATGGCATGGCACAGTGGTGATAATTGATGGCACAGTGGCTGCCTTTGATGGCATGGCACAGTGGTGACAATTGATGGCACAGTGACTGCATTTGATGGCATGGCACAGTGGTGACAATTGATGGCACAGTGGCTGCGTTTGATGGCATGTAACAGTGACTGCGTTTGATGGCATGGCACAGTGGTGCGAATTGATGGCATAGTGACTGCATTTGATGGCATGGCACAGTGACTGCGTTTGATGGCATGGCACAGTGGTGCGAATTGATGGCATAGTGACTGCATTTGATGGCATGGCACAGTGGTGACAATTGATGGCACAGTGGCTGCCTTTGATGGCATGGCACAGTGGTGACAATTGATGGCACAGTGGCTGCCTTTGATGGCATGGCACAGTGGTGACAATTGATGGCACAGTGGCTGCCTTTGATGGCATGGCACAGTGGTGACAGATGATGGCACAGTGGCTGCGTTACAACACAAGACAAACAACATAAAAGTGGGGAAAAGGGAAGTGGAGAAAGTGCATTTGGTGCCATCTCAAAATATCAAATTTTTATTGCATAGCTTGTTCCAATGGTGCTTTACCATTGGTCCAAAGCTCCAAGCTGCCCATTAAGCTCAGTGCCTCTAAAAAGAAGTGAGAGGCACTGTGAGCTTATCCTCTCAGTCTGCTGCAAACCGAGTGTGCCAGCTTGTATTTAAACTGGCCACTCTGTATGTAGCTTCAGACAGGCTGTGCAAGGAGCCCTGTATCTCCGGAACTATAGGCGGCAGGAGCCCCAAATTTTGACCAGTGGTAGCGTAGGACTTCAGCTACCTACCCCCCCCCCCCCCCTCATCTCAGAGACTCCAATTTCCAACATTTCCCAGGTATGGTCATATCTCTGATAAGCAAGGATGCTGCCTGTATTATCTAACATACAAATCTGTATGGACAGAGAGAACTGTGTAAATACGGTACAGCAAGAAGGTAGAAGTGTGACACATTAGTTCTGCCTAAATAAATCAGACGGGGGCACATTGGCTGAAAATACACTTTGTTCTGCTTGGAGGAGAACAGCTGATGTCTCAGTTTACAGAACACGTATAGAAAACTCCGCTCACCCAGAGTCAAATCAGGTCAATCTAAAGGAGTAATAAAGAAAACAGACTTTTCTGAATGCTGAGACGGGTTCTGTTTTTTATCTGAAGATGTC
Source organism: Rana temporaria (assembly GCF_905171775.1). Lineage (NCBI taxonomy): Eukaryota > Metazoa > Chordata > Amphibia > Anura > Ranidae > Rana > Rana temporaria. Next base: position 132,091,317 of record NC_053500.1, on the reverse strand, counting down.
AAACACGGTTGCACATTGCCATAGTTTGTAGTAATAGGTTAGCACCCTGAGGATCGGGACCTTGGGTGCCAGCTACCGGCAGAGACGGTTCTGGCACAGAGTTTGTAGGTTTGCAATGTGCTAGCAACCAGGCAGGACGGGATGATGCCATCTCTGGGAGTTTTTCAGCCAGGCTTCCGGAGGTACGTAAATGGCCTACACCTCTATCAAGGGTATTATTCAACTTTTGGCAGAATTGCACAGATTGGCCCAGATTCAGGTACGACTTGCGCTTTATTTGCGGAGGCACAGGGCAACGATTTTGCCCTGCACCCACGCAAATATTTTGCGCTGCCCTCGATTCACAGAGCAGTAGCTCCGTAAATTGCAAGGGCGCGCCGGCAAAATTGCCCGGCGTAAGCGCGCGCAATGGGGGGCGGGAATCATTTAAATTAGGCGCGTTCCCGTGCCGATCGTAAAGCGCATGCTCCGTCGGGAAACTTTCCCGACATGCATTGCGGCAAATGACGTCGCAAGGACGTCATTTGCTTCAAAGTGAACGTGAATGGCGTCCAGCGCCATTCACGATTCACTTACGCAAACGACGTAGATTTGAAATATCGCGACGCGGGAACGTGGGTATCCTATAGCATTGGCTGCGCCTGCTATTAGGATGTGTAACCTTACGCGAAACCCGACGTACGCAAACTACGTAATTTGCGTACGCAGGGCTCGCGCAACGTTGTGAATCGGTGTTAGTATGCAATTTGCATACTATACACAGATCACAATGGGAGCGCCCCCTAGCGGTCATCGCTAGAATGCAGCCTAAAATCTGCGTGGCATAAGAGCCTTATGCCACGCAGATTTTAGGCTGCAGTCGGCGTAACGAGTTCTCTGAATCAGGAGAACTAGTTACGCCGGCGCAAGTCAGCAATTGCGCTGCGTAACTATGGTTACGCAGGCGCAATTGCTACCTGAATCTGGGCCATTGTTTTTTATCTACAGACACCCCTTATATGCATAGGCCGTTTTCTGGGAAAAGGCAAATTAACCCTTTAAAGAGGTGATGACAGGGTCTCTTTAACTACTTGCCGACCAGCCGCCGTATAACAGTTATACGGCGGCAGGACGGCTCCCCTGCACGACAGCCCGTAGCTATACGTCGGCTCTCGCAGCGGCCACTAGGGGCGCGTGCGTGCGCCCCCCGCTTGTCCCTGACTCCAGTGCGCGTGCCCAGCGGACGCAATCGCCGCCGGGCACCCGCGATTGCTTGTTACAGAGCGAAGACAGGGAGCTGTGTGTGTAAACACACAGCTCCCAGTCCCGTCAGGGGAGAAATGCCTGACCGTCTGTTCATATAATGTATGAACAGCGATCTGTCATTTCCCCTAGTGAGGCCACCCCCCCCCCTACAGTTAGAACACACCCAGGGAACATACTTAACCCCTTCTGATGTGAAAGGGTGAGGGGGGAGGGACTGAGGGCTCTGATGTGAAAGGGTGGGGGGGGGAGGGACTGAGGGCTCTGATGTGAAAGGGTGGGGGGGGGAGGGACTGAGGGCTCTGATGTGAAAGGGTGGGGGGGGGGGGGGAGGGACTGAGGGCTCTGATGTGAAAGGGTGGGGGGGGAGGGACTGAGGGCTCTGATGTGAAAGGGTGGGGGGGGAGGGACTGAGGGCTCTGATGTGAAAGGGTGGGGGGGGGGAGGGACTGAGGGCTCTGATGTGAAAGGGGGGGGGGGGGGGGGAGGGACTGAGGGCTCTGATGTGAAAGGGTGGGGGGGGAGGGACTGAGGGCTCTGATGTGAAAGGGTGGGGGGGGGGAGGGACTGAGGGCTCTGATGTGAAAGGGTGGGGGGGGGGGAGGGACTGAGCGCTCTGATGTGAAAGGGTGGGGGGGGGTCCATTTTGCTCTGTCATATTTAAAATATTTGATTTATTTTTTCGTATTTTTTTATACGGTTTTTCAAGGCGATGTCCTCTGTAGACTCTCAGCACACCGCAGCCGCTCCCAGTCCCAGTCCCGTGTCCTCACACACATGTATGTAAATCAGAGAAAAATGCGGAGAATGTGTATGATCTGTAAATGGTGCCCATATGTGGAACGGCCGATTTTAGGAAGAGTGCGTCCTCCTTAAAAACAAGGAATGTTGCCTTTAAGTCGCCATCTCTCCTCCCCATTGTGCTTCATCTGGATGTAGTTAGCGTGCAAAGAGGGCGAGCGAGGCGCGCTGTGCTGGGGAAGAGGTGAGCTCAGTAGAAAGCAGGGGGGGTTGTTAGGCCTGAGGACGGAACGCAAGCGAGGACGGCATCACGCCGCAACAATAAGATCGGAAATTTATATTTTTAATGAAAATAATTAAAAAAACAGCAATAAAGCAAAGACCCGGAAACCCATAGAAATGAAGATTTCAGTCTCGTCTTCTCATATCGGTGAAAGATCGATACCTCTACATCAGGGGGATCGACAATGTGCAAGACGACGCCCACATCATATCATTTATTCATATATCCCGGCAAAAAAAAGATTTATAAAGAGAGGAATTACATTTAAATGAATGAATAAACTTTATTTATCAAAGTCCCCCTTACATCAGAAACCCCATCAAAGACCCCCCTTACATCAGAACCCCCATCAAAGTCCCCCTTACATCAGGAACCCCATCAAAGCCCCCCTTACATCAAGAACCCAATTAAAGTCCCCCTTACATCAGGAACCCCATCAAAGTCCCCCTTACATCAGGAACCCCATCAAAGATCCCCCTTACATCAGGAACCCCATCAAAGACCCCCTTACATCAGGAACCCAATGAAAGTTCCCCTTACATCAGGAACCCCATCAAAGTCCCACTATCAGGAACCCCATCAAAGTCCCCCTTACATCAGGAACCCCATCAAAGTCCCCCTTACATCAGGAACCCCATCAAAGACCCCCTTACATCAGGAACCCAATCAAAGTCCCCCTTACATCAGGAACCCCATCAAAGTCCCACTATCAGGAACCCCATCAAAGTCTCCCTTACATCAGGAACCCCATCAAAGTCCCACTTATATCAGGGTTTTCATCAAAGTCCCCCTTACATCAAGGTCCCCCATCAGAGTCCTGTAGTGGCAAGGTGGAAGCCATGAACAGGAGCAGGTCCATCCTCGTGAGAATGGTGGGGTAAGCACATGATCAGGGAATCTGATCTCGAATGAGAGGACTGTGGGTCCACATTGAGAACATGCTACAGACCCCAGCTGCGGGCCAGATACAATCTTGCAGTGGGCTGGATTTGGCCCTCGGGCCGTAGTAGGGAGACCCCTGCTCTACATTATGTTCTTTGCCTAAATAAAGTGGACCAGTCATCCATTATATTACATATTCACAATATTCAAAGACTGGGCTACACTCAACAAGTCTTACCTCTGCAATGCTGACCACCTATCCCTACCACCCAATGAGGCATCCTAATCACCAACAGAAGAATGCCATTGGATAGGAGAATGGTGGAAGCCTGCTATATAACATCAATTCACCTTCACCGGACGCCCCTAAACCCAGCATAGGTGTAGAAAATAGACTGAAAACAGTTTATTGATCTCAGAGACTCTCTTGTGAAGACACGCAACCAGGATTCCCCCAGAAGGTGCTAGGGGTTCCTTGAGCTGTGACTAATTCACCCCCCATCTGATGCCTGCCTGCTTAGTCTCAGGGCCAACGCCAAGCCAGACATAACCAATGTAAGGAACATTCTTCCCACTGACCACCAATGTAAGGGGCATTCTTCCCACTGACCACCAATGTAAGGGACATTCTTCCCACTGACCACCAATGTAAGGGACATTCTTCCCACTGATCACCAATGTAAGGGACATTCTTCCCACTGACCACCAATGTAAGGGACATTCTTCCCACTGATCACCAATGTAAGGGACATTCTTCCCACTGATCACCAATGTAAGGGGCATTCTTCTCACTGATCACCAATGTAAGGAACATTCTTCCCACTGATCACCAATGTAAGGGACATTCTTCCCACTGATCACCAATGTAAGGGACATTCTTCCCACTGATCACCAATGTAAGGGACATTCTTCCCACTGATCACCAATGTAAGAGACATTCTTCCCACTGATCACCAATGTAAGGGGCATTCTTCCCACTGATCACCAATGTAAGGAACATTCTTCCCACTGATCACCAATGTAAGGGGCATTCTTCCCACTGATCACCAATGTAAGGGACATTCTTCTCACTGATCACCAATGTAAGGAACATTCTTCCCACTGATCACCAATGTAAGGGACATTCTTCTCACTGATCACCAATGTAAGGGACATTCTTCCCACTGATCACCAATGTAAGGGACATTCTTCCCACTGATCACCAATGTAAGGGACATTCTTCTCACTGACCACCAATGTAAGGAACATTCTTCCCACTGATCACCAATGTAAGGAACATTCTTCCCACTGATCACCAATGTAAGGAGCATTCTTCCCACTGATCACCAATGTAAGGAACATTCTTCCCACTGATCACCAATGTAAGGGACATTCTTCCCACTGATCACCAATGTAAGGAACATTCTTCCCACTGATCACCAATGTAAGGGACATTCTTCCCACTGACCACCAATGTAAGGGACATTCTTCCCACTGATCACCAATGTAAGGGACATTCTTCCCACTGATCACCAATGTAAGGGGCATTCTTCTCACTGATCACCAATGTAAGGAACATTCTTCCCACTGATCACCAATGTAAGGGACATTCTTCCCACTGATCACCAATGTAAGGGACATTCTTCCCACTGATCACCAATGTAAGGGACATTCTTCCCACTGATCACCAATGTAAGAGACATTCTTCCCACTGATCACCAATGTAAGGGGCATTCTTCCCACTGATCACCAATGTAAGGAACATTCTTCCCACTGATCACCAATGTAAGGGGCATTCTTCCCACTGATCACCAATGTAAGGGACATTCTTCTCACTGATCACCAATGTAAGGAACATTCTTCCCACTGATCACCAATGTAAGGGACATTCTTCTCACTGATCACCAATGTAAGGGACATTCTTCCCACTGATCACCAATGTAAGGGACATTCTTCCCACTGATCACCAATGTAAGGGACATTCTTCTCACTGACCACCAATGTAAGGAACATTCTTCCCACTGATCACCAATGTAAGGAACATTCTTCCCACTGATCACCAATGTAAGGAGCATTCTTCCCACTGATCACCAATGTAAGGAACATTCTTCCCACTGATCACCAATGTAAGGGACATTCTTCCCACTGATCACCAATGTAAGGAACATTCTTCCCACTGATCACCAATGTAAGGGGCATTCTTCCCACTGATCACCAATGTAAGGGGCATTCTTCCCACTGATCACCAATGTAAGGGACATTCTTCTCACTGATCACCAATGTAAGGAACATTCTTCCCACTGATCACCAATGTAAGGGACATTCTTCTCACTGATCACCAATGTAAGGAACATTCTTCCCACTGATCACCAATGTAAGGAACATTCTTCTCACTGATCACCAATGTAAGGAACATTCTTCCCACTGATCACCAATGTAAGGGACATTCTTCCCACTGATCACCAATGTAAGGGACATTCTTCCCACTGATCACCAATGTAAGGGACATTCTTCCCACTGATCACCAATGTAAGGGACATTCTTCCCACTGATCACCAATGTAAGGGACATTCTTCTCACTGATCACCAAGGGTCCAAGGGACATTCTTCCCACTGATCACCAATGTAAGGGACATTCTTCCCACTGATCACCAATGTAAGGGACATTATTCCCACTGATCACCAATGTAAGGGACATTCTTCCCACTGATCACCAATGTAAGGGACATTCTTCTCACTGACCACCAATGTAAGGAACATTCTTCTCACTGATCACCAATGTAAGGAACATTCTTCTCACTGATCACCAATGTAAGGGACATTCTTCTCACTGACCACCAATGTAAGGAACATTCTTCCCACTGATCACCAATGTAAGGAGCATTCTTCCCACTGATCACCAATGTAAGGAACATTCTTCCCACTGATCACCAATGTAAGGGACATTCTTCCCACTGATCACCAATGTAAGGAACATTCTTCCCACTGATCACCAATGTAAGGAACATTCTTCCCACTGATCACCAATGTAAAGGACATTCTTCCCACTGATCACCAATGTAAGGAACATTCTTCCCACTGATCACCAATGTAAGGAACATTCTTCCCACTGATCACCAATGTAAGGAGCATTCTTCCCACTGATCACCAATGTAAGGAACATTCTTCCCACTGATCACCAATGTAAGGGACATTCTTCCCACTGATCACCAATGTAAGGAACATTCTTCCCACTGATCACCAATGTAAGGGACATTCTTCCCACTGACCACCAATGTAAGGGACATTCTTCCCACTGATCACCAATGTAAGGGACATTCTTCCCACTGATCACCAATGTAAGGGGCATTCTTCTCACTGATCACCAATGTAAGGAACATTCTTCCCACTGATCACCAATGTAAGGGACATTCTTCCCACTGATCACCAATGTAAGGGACATTCTTCCCACTGATCACCAATGTAAGGGACATTCTTCCCACTGATCACCAATGTAAGAGACATTCTTCCCACTGATCACCAATGTAAGGGGCATTCTTCCCACTGATCACCAATGTAAGGAACATTCTTCCCACTGATCACCAATGTAAGGGGCATTCTTCCCACTGATCACCAATGTAAGGGACATTCTTCTCACTGATCACCAATGTAAGGAACATTCTTCCCACTGATCACCAATGTAAGGGACATTCTTCTCACTGATCACCAATGTAAGGGACATTCTTCCCACTGATCACCAATGTAAGGGACATTCTTCCCACTGATCACCAATGTAAGGGACATTCTTCTCACTGACCACCAATGTAAGGAACATTCTTCCCACTGATCACCAATGTAAGGAACATTCTTCCCACTGATCACCAATGTAAGGAGCATTCTTCCCACTGATCACCAATGTAAGGAACATTCTTCCCACTGATCACCAATGTAAGGGACATTCTTCCCACTGATCACCAATGTAAGGAACATTCTTCCCACTGATCACCAATGTAAGGGGCATTCTTCCCACTGATCACCAATGTAAGGGGCATTCTTCCCACTGATCACCAATGTAAGGGACATTCTTCTCACTGATCACCAATGTAAGGAACATTCTTCCCACTGATCACCAATGTAAGGGACATTCTTCTCACTGATCACCAATGTAAGGAACATTCTTCCCACTGATCACCAATGTAAGGAACATTCTTCTCACTGATCACCAATGTAAGGAACATTCTTCCCACTGATCACCAATGTAAGGGACATTCTTCCCACTGATCACCAATGTAAGGGACATTCTTCCCACTGATCACCAATGTAAGGGACATTCTTCCCACTGATCACCAATGTAAGGGACATTCTTCCCACTGATCACCAATGTAAGGGACATTCTTCTCACTGATCACCAAGGGTCCAAGGGACATTCTTCCCACTGATCACCAATGTAAGGGACATTCTTCCCACTGATCACCAATGTAAGGGACATTATTCCCACTGATCACCAATGTAAGGGACATTCTTCCCACTGATCACCAATGTAAGGGACATTCTTCTCACTGACCACCAATGTAAGGAACATTCTTCTCACTGATCACCAATGTAAGGAACATTCTTCTCACTGATCACCAATGTAAGGGACATTCTTCTCACTGACCACCAATGTAAGGAACATTCTTCCCACTGATCACCAATGTAAGGAGCATTCTTCCCACTGATCACCAATGTAAGGAACATTCTTCCCACTGATCACCAATGTAAGGGACATTCTTCCCACTGATCACCAATGTAAGGAACATTCTTCCCACTGATCACCAATGTAAGGAACATTCTTCCCACTGATCACCAATGTAAAGGACATTCTTCCCACTGATCACCAATGTAAGGAACATTCTTCCCACTGACCACCAAGGGTCCAAGGGAGGGGGCGAGCACGACACTCCACACCAGGGAGAAAGTGTGTTAATGAGCACGTGACAATCATAGGACGGTAAGCATAATAATCACATTAATATTTCACAACTTGAATGACGCATCACTGAGAAGTACATTACCATGTAAAGCCTGGTCCTCGGTTACATTTTAATCCCTAAGAAAATACAAATTCACTTATTGCAGCTGTTTGCAGTAGAACCCAATGTCCATAAATCCATGCCGTATGTGCGGAGGTATTTTACAAGCATTCCAATCTTTACAAGAAGAAAAAAGCATTCCTTATACAAAGATTGGACAGCTTAAATTTTTTTTCCTAACTGATCCAAAAATCGCATTCACCCATCGGGGGGTCACCCCAATAACATGCAGAGCTTTGTGTGAAATTTGGAGCCTGCAGGCGATATGATGTCGGGATAGTGACAGCAGAAGAGCCTAATAACTGCTGAGCTTATGGCCAAAGGCAACTGTCATGGCGGCAACCAACAAATTGAATGTTTTTAGTGGATTGGTACATAATGTATTTATTATGGGCAGAATCATTTAAGAAAAAAAGTCATGTGAATATGCTAATATTCTGCATTCTCTTTTTCAGACAGCAGGTGGAGCTGTAGGCACCATTTCCCATTTTCCAGGCTTAGTTTGCTTCTTTGATGTGATGCTGATGGTTACCTCACGTCAATAAATTGTGGGGCCCTGGGGAGGAATTTGGGGTCTGTAGGCATTATGGTGCTTTTTGGATGTGATGGTGGTTTTTAGAGAAATCAATAGCTCAAGCTGAAATTTGGACAGGTGACAGGTAAACCGCAATCCCTCCTTGCCGGTCCTCAGAACCTGGACAGCAGAGGCGGCGGGGTTGAAATTTAGTGGAACCGATCTGTATTTTCCTCCTGCAGCAGCTGAAAGTAGGCTTCTCCTCCTCTCCCTTTTGTCAACATTCAGCTGCCACAGGAGGAAAATATAGGGGATCGGTACTAAAATATGCCACCCTCCTTTCCCTGTTCCTCCCCCTACTGTTGCCCGGGTCCCCCATGTGCTCCCTTGCTCCCCCTTTCTCCCATTGTTTCAGGATGGAGAGCGGGGAAGAGGCCAGTAAATATGTCAAACGCATATGTGTTGGAGATTTGTAGTGCACACCCTAATGCGATAGGCTGCGTATACCTATGTGTGACTGTGATAGCGTGGCGGAAAATGAAGGACTGGTGCTAATTGACACTGGCTGGAAGGGATGCTAATCGACTAAGGCCCCATTCACACCTCAGCGTTTTGTAGCTTGAAGCCTTTAAGCTACAAAACACAGGAGGGGAAAAAAGCAATTATTCTCTATGGAGATGGTTTACATTTCCACTCCAAAACGCCCGAAGCTAGGCACGCGCATTTCGTTTCGTTCCGAATCGAAATTCGGACAAATTTTTCATTATTCGGACATTCGGATGCATACGAATTCCCCAATTGTAATATTAACGAATTTAACCGAATCCGAACGAACGTTTTCGAATCGAAAACCCGCAGACGAAATTCGATCGAACATCGAAAACAATTCGATTCGAAAACAAATTCGAATGAAAATTGAAAGCAAATTTGAATCAAAATCTAAAAAATATAAATCGATTTCTAAAAAAAGAATACAATAAAATAGAATATGAAATAATAAAACAATAGAATGAAAATCAAAGAATAGTAAAGAACAGAATGGAATTTAATAGAATGTAATTAAATACAATAGAATACGACCTGGCTTCTTCTATCTATCTTCCATTTTCTGAAATTCGAAATTCATATAGAATGAACTCAAATTCGAATAGAAAAATATTAGAAGAGTAGAATAATATATATATATTATTCTAATATTTTTCTATATGAATTTCGAATTTCAGAAAATGGAAGATAGATAGAAGAAGCCAGGTCATTTTCTATTGTATTTGATTACATTCTATTAAATTCCATTCTGTTCTTTACTATTCTTTGATTTTCATTCTATTGTTTTATTATTTTATATTCTATTTTATTGTATTCTTTTTTAGAAATCGATTTATATTTTTTAGATTTTGATTCAAATTTGCTTTTTAATAGTCATTCGAATTTGTTTTCGAATCGAATTGTTTTCGATTCGAATAGAATTTGTTTTCGAATCCGGTCGAAATATTTTCGAATTCGACCGGATTTTTTGAAATTCGGTCGAAAACGAACGAATTCCGAAAACTAATTTAACACATGTAACGAATCTAACTTAACGAAATTAATTAAATAACGAATTAAAACGAAACGAAACAAATTTTTCCCTTTTGTACACGCCTACCTCAAGCTCAAACAATTTTTGGAACTTTGAGGGAGATTACAGGTGTTTTTCTGCTTTTCATATTGGTGACCCTTTGACCTGTACAAAATCGCGGCAAAACCACGGTAAAATCGCGCCCCAGGTGTGAATGGGGCCTAACTGATGCTAGCTTACGTCTAGTGGCACTAATACAGTGATCAGTTATAATACTATATAACAGGCATCACTCAATGGTGGACCAAGGTCAGGGTTTGGACCGAGTCAATGTCCTATCTGGACCGCCGCGGTACTGCAAATTAAAGCGGTGTTTCACCCTAAAAAACAAGTTTCTAGCATGCCATCAAGCATATTAGTGCGAGCTACAGTACACCTTTTTTTTTTTTGCGCCATACTCACAGTTTAATCCTGTAGTGAAGTTTCAGACTCCCCGCGGGGAATGGGCGTTCCTATGCAGAGGGAAGATGATTGACGGCCGGCAATGGCGCGTCACGCTTCCCGAAGATAGCGAAAATAGGACTTGTCTCTTCATGCTATACGGCGCCTGCGCACAGACATCTGATATGACTGCGCAGGCGCCGTGAAGAGGCAAGTCCTATTTTGGCTATCTTCGGGAAGCGTGACGCGCCATAGCCGGCCGTCAATCATCTTCCCTGTGCATAGGAACGCCCATTCCCCGTGGGGAGTCTGAAATTTCACTACGGCAGTAAACTGAGTACGGCGCCAAAAAAAAACCAATAAAAGCGTAATGTAGATCGCGCTAGTATGCTTGATGGCATGCTAGAAATTTTTTTTTTTTTTAGGGTGAACCCCCGCTTTAAGGAGCTGTTCTGCTTGGAGCTGCCACCGCTGCGGTCATTCTCATTCTCACAGAGCCAACAGCGGGAGGCGGGACATCTCTGGATGCAGGGCAGATGCTGCCTGAGTTAATAAGCAGGTGATTGGTTGCTAGGATGCAGGGCGGTCCCGGCAGCCAATCAACAGCTTGCAGCTCCCGCCCGCTGACCAAACCTGCTGTGCCTCCCGTGCTCCCCGCTGTCTGTGTAAAGCCGGGTATACACAAACTGACAGCTCCAGTCAGAGACGCTGTACTAACCATGCAAGGTCAGTTCAGTGATCTCCCCGCTGAGCTGTTGTGTTCTGACAGGGGAACACTCCGATCAGCGCTCTCTGCCATTGGCTGAGAGTTGGTCGGCTGCTGGTTTTACAGCCGGCTTCTTTTGGACAGACATACACACGGGCCGAATGTCAGCCGTTTTTTGTGTGAACCGGCTCTTGTCTCCCAACATTCGGCGCGTGTGTACGGGGCTTTAGGTAGGACAGGAAGGGGAGTGGCGATGTGAAGGGGCGCTGAGAACATTAAAGCGGAGTTCCACCTAAAAATGGAACTTCCGCTTAATCCACTCCTTCCCTCCTTACATGCCACATTTGGCATGTAATTTTTTTTTGGGGCGGGGGGGGTCATGAGGAGTGGGACTTCCTGTCCCACTCCCTCCTTCAGCCGAGGGGCTGATAAGGCGAATATCTTAATCGCCTTATTGCAGCCCCTCCCTGTAGGCGAGCGCCTGTCCAATCGGACGGCGCAGTGCCGCTCGCGCATGCGCAGTGGGTGCCCGGCCGTGAAGCCGAAAGCTGTCACTGCCGGGTGCCCACACTAGGAATGAAGAGGGGGGGGGCGAGGAGCGGAGCCCCGGCCGGCGCGTCGCTGGAACTGTGGAGCAGGTAAGTGTTATTAAAAGCCAGCAGCTACACTTTTTGTAGCTGCTGACTTTTAATAAACTTAAAAAAAGGCTGGAACACCCCTTTAATGGGGACCCCTGGACTAAGGGATGTGCTGGATTTTTTTTTTCACAAATAAATATCTGCATTTGTATTCAGCCCCCTTTACTCTGATACCCCTAACTAAAATCGAGTGGAACCAATTGCCTTCAGAAGTCACCTAATTAGTAAATAGAGTCCACCTGTGTGTAATTTAATCTCAGTATAAATACAGCTGTTCTGTGAAGCCGTCAAAGGTTTGTTAGAGAACCTTAGTAAACAAACAGCATCATGAAGGCCAAGGAACACACCAGACAGGTCAGGGATAAAGTTGTGGAGAAGTATAAAGCAGGGTTAGGTTGTAAAAAAATATCCCAAGCTTTGAACATCCCACAGAGCTCTGTTCAATCCATCATCCGAAAATGGAAAGAGTATGGCACAACTGCAAACCTACCAAGACATGGCCGTCCACCTAAACTGACCGGGCCGGGCAAGGAGAGCATTAATCAGAGAAGCAGCCAAGAGGCCCATGGTAACTCTGGAGGAGCTGCAGAGATCCACAGCTCAGGTGGGAGAATCTGTCCACAGGACAACTATTAGTGGTCTCTCCACAAATCTGCCCTTTATGGAAGAGTGACAAGAAGAAAAACATTGTTGAAAGAAAGTCATAAGAAGTCCCATTTGCAGTTTGTGAGAAGCCATGTGGGGGACACAGAAAACATGTGGAAGAAGGTGCTCTGGTCAGATGAGACCAAAATTGAAACCTTTTGGCCTAAAAGCAAAATGCTATGTGTGGCAGAAAACTAACACTGCACATCACCCTGAACACCATCCCCACCGTGAAACATGGTGGTGGCAGCATCATGTTGTGGGGAGTCCTTTCTTTAGCAGGGACAGGGAAGCTGATCAGAGTTGATGGGAAGATGGATGGAGCCAAATACAGGACAATCTTAGAAGAAAATCTGTTAGGCCTCGTACACACAGTCGGTCAAAACCGATGGAAACTGACTGAAGGTCCGTTTCATCAGTCCAAACCGATGGTGTGTGGGCCCCATCGGTCAGTTATCCTTCGGTCGAAAATTCTTGAACTTGCTTTAAAATTCAACTGATGGACGCCTAACCGATCGGTCAAAACCGACGGTTAGTATGCAAAAGCATCGGTTACAAACCCGCGCATGCTCAGAATCAAGTCGACGCATGCTTGGAAGCATTGAACTTAATTTTTCTCAGCACATCGTTGCGTTTTACGTCACCGCGTTGAACTCGATCGTTTGTTTAACTGATGGTGTGTAGGCACATCAGACCATCAGTCAGCTTCATCGGTTAACCGAAGGACCGTTCTCATCGGATGGACTGATCGTGTGTACGAGGCCTTAGAGTCTGCAAAAGACTTGAGACTGGGGCGGAGGTTCACCTTCCAGCACGACAACGACCCGAAACATACAGCCAGAGCTACAATGGAATGGTTTAGATCAACGCATATTCATGTGTTAGAATGGCCCAGTCACAGTCCAGACCTAAATCCAATTGAAAATCTGTGGCAAGACTTGAAAATTGCTGTTTACAGACAGTAATGCATTAAGATAAAAAAAAAAAACCTTCTGTGTGCAGCTCCCCCAATACTTACCTGAGCTGCATCTCGATCAAGCGTTGTTGCACGTGAGTCTCGGCTGTCCAGGACTCCCCTCCTCATTGGCTGAGACAGCAGCGAAGTGCCATTGGCTCCCGTTGCTGTCAATAAAAGTCAGTGAGCCAGGGAGGAGAGAGAGGGGGTGGGGCCGGGCCCCCGGTAAGAAATAATATAGGTGTTTTTATTATTTCTCCCGGGGCTCCTAATAAATGAAGCAGATTATCCTAATCTTTAGAAAGTCTGAGCTCCATGTTTCTACAAACACCGACAGTCCGCACTCCAATACACGCACTTCGGAATTTCAAAAATGATCCGCAGAGCCAAAACCCAGCTTGTGGCTCACTGTGCACAGCCTGTTTATTTCATCCCCTATTACAGGCAACTGGCAGCTCCATGGCACAGATCAAGGAGACATGCCAGCTCCCCTGGCTCCTTCTCCAATCTACAGAGATTATAATCACAACTGTAACCCTTTCTGAGCAATTGTAGGCGGCTCTACTCAACGAAACCACAGAGAAGGAGGACCCCACCTCATCACCAGCCAAAAAGAGCAACGACACACAGAATGTTCTACCAACAGTAGATAGATAGATAGATAGATAGATAGATAGATAGATAGATAGATAGATAGATAGATAGATAGATAGATAGATAGATAGATAGATACAATTTTTATAAAAGATAGATAGACAGGCAAATAGACGATTGACATATGGACCGGAACATAGATAGATAGATAGATAGATAAAGATGAATAGACAGACAGACAGACTAGACATATGGACAGCCAGATGGATAGACAGACAGACAGACAGACAGACAGACAGACAGACAGATAGATAGATAGATAGATAGATAGATAGATAGATAGATAGATAGATAGATAGATAGATAGATAGATAGATAAAGATGAAAAGACAAAGATGAATAGACAGACAGACTAGACATATGGACAGCCAGATGGATAGACGGTAGATAGATAAGGAGGTAGAGAGGAGATAGATAGATAGATAGGAGATAGATAGGAGATAGATAGGAGATAGATAGGAGATAGATAGGAGATAGATAGGAGATAGATAGGAGATAGATAGGAGATAGATAGGAGATAGATAGGAGATAGATAACAATAAATAGATAGACGACAGACATATGGACAGCCAGATAGATAGATATATGGATGGATGGATAGATAGATAGATACATAGATAGATAGATAAAGAGGTATATATGAGATAGATAAATAGACTGATAGATAGACAGATAGATAGATCGATCAATAGGTAGATACAGATAAAAAGACAGACAGATAGACATATGGACAGCCACATAGATACAATTTTTATAAAAGATAGATAGACAGGCAAATAGACGATTGACATATGGACCGGAACATAGATAGATAGATAGATAGATAGATAGATAGATAGATAGATAGATAGATAGATAGAGATGAATAGACAGACAGACAGACTAGACATATGGACAGCCAGATGGATAGACGGTAGATAGATAAAGAGGTAGAGAGGAGATAAATAGATAGACAGATAGGAGATAGATACAGATAAAAAGACAGACAGATAGACAATAGACATATGGACAGCCACATAGATACAATTTTTATAAAAGATAGATAGAGAGGCAAATAGACGATTGACATATGGACCGGAACATAGATGGATGGATAGATAGACAGATAGACGATAGATATATGGACAGTCAGACGGACCGTAAGATAGATAGATAGATACCCTCAAGTTGTAAAGCGCTGTGTAAACTGTTGGCGCTATATAAGTCCTGTATAATAATAGATAGATAGAAAAAGAGATAGATAGATAGATAATAGACAGATATATAGAAAAAGAGATGGATGGGAGATGGATAGATAGATAAATAGATAGATAGGTAAAGATGAATAGACAGACTGATAGACTATAGACATATGGACAGCCAGATAGATAGATAGATAGATAGATAGACAGACAGACAGATAGATAGATAGATAGATAGATAGATAGATAGATAGATAGATAGAAAAAGAGATGGATAGATAAATAGATAGATAGGTAAAGATGAATAGACAGACCGATAGACTAAAGACATATGGACAGCCAGATGGATAGATAGACAGATAGCTAGATGGATTAATAAATAGACAGACAGAAAGACGATAGACATACGGACCGGAAGATAGATAGAAGATAGACGGATAGATAGATTTTTTAGGACTAGTTACAACCCTTTATATGGGGGAGGAGGGAATTCCCTTCTCTTCCTGTCTTGTAGACACAACAGGAAATGACAGGAAATCCATCCAAAGCCGTCTGTCTGTCCATAACTGACAATACATGTTTTCACTTTAGATACACCTTAATATTAAAATCCCCCCCATGTGGCTCATCCAAGCTATCAGCATCCATCCAAAACTGAACAGTGACTTTTATTTGGCTGTATAATAAATGGGCACAAAGACGTTTCACATGACAAAGCTGAATTTGGACGACTATTTGCTGGGCATGACCCCAAAATGTGATACCAGGAACATTGCATGGATGGTGTCACCACCACAGGCCCTTCTCATTTCCTTTCCCATTTCTTCTATTGGCTCTACTACTAACCTGTGCCAAGAGGTACAAACAGTTTGGCCAATGATATGCCAACCAACAGCTTCACCAGCAGCCACTGACCCACTAAGGGGGTCCCACCAACAAACAGTACCCGAAAATTGCCAATGTGCCCACTGGGCCACAAAAATACAGATTTACCATCAAATCTCAGCAACTATCCCACTGTGACAAGAAACGTTTTAGAATTATGTTGCAATGAAATAAAATTGTTACAATAAGTCTACATTGTATGAGTCTGAAAACCCAACAAGAAATGTGTCACATACAACCAATCCTAGGCTGGCATCAGACGGGCAAAGATTTGTGTGGTGATAATCTGGTGTATATATATATATATTGATTTGGTGTTGGATCCCTAACTTCTACATTTTTAAATGATTTGTTGCTTCAATGTTCAAAACCTAAGAGTCAATGGCGTTATGTAGGAGAGCGCGACCCAAAGCTGCAGCTCTTTCATCAGCGGCTTCAGCAACTAAATTGCTGGCGGCATCACTGGCATTAGCGACTTGTAGGACCGATGAAGCTCTGCTACAAAATCGCTTGTCTGGCATCATTTTTTACAAAACTGCTCCCTTGCAGTGGGTCCCCATCAGAGTCCTCCTTACATCAGGGTCCCCATCAGAGTCCTCCTTACATCAGGGTCCCCATCAGAGTCCTCCTTACATCAGGGTCCCCATCAGAGCCCCCCTTACATCAGGGTCCCCATCAGAGCCCCCCTTACATCAGGGTCTCCATCAGAGCCCCCCTTACATCAGGGTCTCCATCAGAGCCCCCCTTACATCAGGGTCCCCATCTGAGGCCCCCTTACATCAGGGTCTCCATCAGAGCCCCCCTTACATCAGGGTCTCCATCAGAGCCCCCCTTACATCAGGGTCTCCATCAGAGCCCCCCTTACATCAGGGTCTCCATCAGAGCCCCCCTTACATCAGGGTCTCCATCAGAGCCCCCCTTACATCAGGGTCCCCATCTGAGGCCCCCTTGCAAGGGTCTCCCTCTTGCATCAGGGTCCCTATTAGAGCCCCCCTTACATCAGGGTCCCCATCAGACCACTCCTTACATCAGGGTCCCCATCAGAGCCCCCTTACATCAGGGTACCTATCAGAGCCCCCCTTACATTGGGGCTTCCATCAGACCACCCCTTACATCAGGGTCCCCATCTGAGTCCTGCTAACATTCGAGTCCTCCTCTTGTATTAGGGTCCCTATCAGAGCCCCCTTACATCAGGCACCCCATCTAAGCCCCCCTTACATCAGAGTCCCCATCTAAGCCCCCCTTACATCAGGGTCCCCATCAGAGCCCCCCTTACATCAGGGTCCACCCTCAGAGTCCTCCCTTACATCAGGGTCCACCATCAGAGCCCCCGTTACATCAGTGTTTCCATCAGAGCCCCCGTTACATCAGTGTTTCCATCAGACCACCACCTTACATCAGGGTCCCCATCAGAGCCCCCTTATATCAGGGTCCCCCTTACATTATAGTCCCCCTCTTACACCAGGGTCCATATCAGAGCCCCCCTCTTGCATCAGGGTTCCATTAGACCACCCTTTAAATCAGGGTCCACATTGACACATTGGACCCTGATGTAATGGGGGGGGGGTCAGATGGGGACCATGATGTAAGGCGGACTCTGACAGGGACCCTGATTTAATGGGTGACTGTGACAGGGACCTTGATGTAAGAGGGACTCTGATGGGGAATCCGGATGTATAAGGAACTATAATGGGGGACCCTGATGTAAGGGGGAGCTCCGACGGGGACCATAATGTAAGGCAAACTCTGACAGGGACCCTGATGTAATGGGTGACTGTGATGGGGACCCTGATGTTAGGGGGACTCTGATAGGGACCCTGTTGCAAGGGGGTTTCTGGTGGGAACCTAGATATAAGGGGGGACTATAATGGGGCCCCAATGATGGGGGAATGTGATGTAAGGAGGGAACTCTCAGGAGATATAGGCTGATATAAGTGGGGCCTCTGATGGGAATCCTAATGTAACAGAAGACTCTGATGGGGGGGGGGGGGCTCTGCTGGGAAACCCCCTTGTAAGGGAAGACTCTGATGGGAATCCCAATGTAAGGGAAGACTCTGATGGGAATCCCAATGTAAGGGAAGACTCTGATGGGAAACCCAATGTAAGGGAAGACTCTGATGGGAAACCCAATGTAAGGGAAGACTCTGATGGGAAACCCAATGTAAGGGAAGACTCTGATGGGAAACCCAATGTAAGGGAAGACTCTGATGGGAAACCCAATGTAAGGGAAGACTCTGATGGGAAACCCAATGTAAGGGAAGACTCTGATGGGAAACCCAATGTAAGGGAAGACTCTGATGGGAAACCCAATGTAAGGGAAGACTCTGATGGGAATCCCAATGTAAGGGAAGACTCTGATGGGAATCCCAATGTAAGGGAAGACTCTGATGGGAATCCCAATGTAAGGGAAGACTCTGATGGGAATCCCAATGTAAGGGAAGACTCTGATGGGAATCCCAATGTAAGGGAAGACTCTGATGGGAATCCCAATGTAAGGGAAGACTCTGATGGGAATCCCAATGTAAGGGAAGACTCTGATGGGAATCCCAATGTAAGGGAAGACTCTGATGGGAATCCCAATGTAAGGGAAGACTCTGATGGGAAACCCAATGTAAGGGAAGACTCTGGTGGGAATCCCAATGTAAGGGAAGACTCTGATGGGAAACCCAATGTAAGGGAAGACTGGTGGGAATCCCAATGTAAGGGAAGACTCTGGTGGGAATCCCAATGTAAGGGAAGACTCTGATGGGAATCCCAATGTAAGGGAAGACTCTGATGGGAATCCCAATGTAAGGGAAGACTCTGATGGGAATCCCAATGTAAGGGAAGACTCTGATGGGAATCCCAATGTAAGGGAAGACTCTGATGGGAATCCCAATGTAAGGGAAGACTCTGATGGGAATCCCAATGTAAGGGAAGACTCTGATGGGAATCCCAATGTAAGGGAAGACTCTGATGGGAAACCCAATGTAAGGGAAGACTCTGATGGGAATCCCAATGTAAGGGAAGACTCTGATGGGAATCCCAATGTAAGGGAAGACTCTGATGGGAAACCCAATGTAAGGGAAGACTCTGGTGGGAATCCCAATGTAAGGGAAGACTCTGATGGGAAACCCAATGTAAGGGAAGACTGGTGGGAATCCCAATGTAAGGGAAGACTCTGGTGGGAATCCCAATGTAAGGGAAGACTCTGATGGGAAACCCAATGTAAGGGAAGACTGGTGGGAATCCCAATGTAAGGGAAGACTCTGGTGGGGGGCTCTGCTGGGAACCCCCTAGTAAGTGGAGACTCTGATAAGGTCCCTAATGCAAGGAGGTTTGATGGGGAACCTGACATAAGAAGGACTCTGCTGGGGACAGCTGATGTAAGTGGGGACTCTGATGGAAAACAGTTTGGCCCCCTAACATGTTTCAGAATATAATATGTGGCCCTAGAACTGAAAAGTTTAGAGACCCCTGATTTAAACGACTCCTCAGCTCCCATCATCCCTCCCAATACCAGCCGCTGCCCAGCTGTGCCAGAGGATCCGCGGGTGGCTCCTGCGCTGCGCTAATGTGCCCTGCACGCTGCGCTCCGCACCCTCCCCTCCGCACCCCGCTCTGTCCCCTTCTCCGCTCCGCGCTCACATCTCCGGCCTCACCTATGTCGGCGTTGCAGAAGGCCTGCTGGGGGTGCACGGGGGAGCAGCTGCAGGCGTCGGTCAGGCGATCCGAGGAGCAGAGCAGGAACAGAAGGGCCACAGGGGCCAGGAGGCCGGAGACCGGGGCCGAGCGCATTCTCAGAGCCGCATGTAGATGCAGATCGGTGTCCCGGGCGCGGTGCGCGCTGTGTACGTCTCGCCTGCTGCTCGGGGATGTGACTCCTCCCCCTGGGCGCTCCGCCAGGACCCTCCGTACTGGGTGACGGGAGGATGGAGGTGACGGGGGAGGGGCTGCAGACACGCGCCTGTCACTCATCATCCCGGGGGGAGGGGCTGACACCCGGAACCGGGCAACTTTCCTCATTTCTGGAGAGGGGTCCCTACAGGAGTGTCCATGGAGAGGGGTCCCTACAGGACTGTCCATGGAGAGGGGTCCCTACAGGAGTGTCCATTGAGAGGGGTCCCTACAGGAGTGTCCATGGAGAGGGGTCCCTATAGGACTGTCCATGGAGAGGGGTCCCTACAGGAATGTCCATGGAGAGGGGTCCCTACAGGAGTGTCCATGAAGAGGGGTCCCTACAGGAGTGTCCATGGAGAGGGGTCCCTACAGGAGTGTCCATGGAGAAGGGTCCCCACAGGAGTGTCCATGGAGAGGGGTCCCTACAGGAGTGTCCATGGAGAGGGGTCCCTACAGGAGTGTCCATGGAGAAGGGTCCCTACAGGAGTGTCCATGGATTGGGGTCCCTACAGGAGTGTCCATGGATTGGGGTCCCTACAGGAGTGTCCATGGAGAGGGGTCCCTACAGGAGTGTCCATGGATTGGGGTCCCTACAGGAGTGTCCATGGATTGGGGTCCCTACAGGAGTGTCCATGGAGAGGGGTCCCTACAGGAGTGTCCATGGAGAGGGGTCCCTACAGGAGTGTCCATGGAGAGGGGTCCCTACAGGAGTGTCCATGGAGAGGGGTCCCTACAGGAGTGTCCATGGAGAGGGGTCCCTACAGGACTGTCCATGGAGAGGGGTCCCTACAGGACTGTCCATGGAGAGGGGTCCCTACAGGAGTGTCCATGGAGAGGGGTCCCTACAGGAGTGTCCATGGAGAGGGGTCCCTACAGGAGTGTCCATGAAGAGGGGTCCCTACAGGAGTGTCCATGGAGAGGGGTCCCTACAGGAATGTCCATGGAGAGGGGTCCCCACAGGAGTGTCCATGGAGAGGGGTCCCTACAGGAGTGTCCATGGAGAGGGGTCCCTATAGGACTGTCCATGGAGAGGGGTCCCTACAGGAATGTCCATGGAGAGGGGTCCCTACAGGAGTGTCCATGAAGAGGGGTCCCTACAGGAGTGTCCATGGAGAGGGGTCCCTACAGGAGTGTCCATGGAGAAGGGTCCCCACAGGAGTGTCCATGGAGAGGGGTCCCTACAGGAGTGTCCATGGAGAGGGGTCCCTACAGGAGTGTCCATGGAGAAGGGTCCCTACAGGAGTGTCCATGGAGAAGGGTCCCTACAGGAGTGTCCATGGAGAGGGGTCCCTACAGGAGTGTCCATGGAGAAGGGTCCCTACAGGAGTGTCCATGGAGAAGGGTCCCTACAGGAGTGTCCATGGAGAAGGGTCCCTACAGGAGTGTCCATGGAGAGGGGTCCCTACAGGAGTGTCCATGGAGAGGGGTCCCTACAGGAGTGTCCATGAAGAGGGGTCCCTACAGGAGTGTCCATGGAGAGGGGTCCCTACAGGAGTGTCCATGGAGAGGGGTCCCTACAGGAGTGTCCATGGATTGGGGTCCCTACAGGAGTGTCCATGGACAGGGGGTCCCTACAGGAGTGTCCATGGAGAGGGGTCCCTACAGGAGTGTCCATGGAGAGGGGTCCCTACAGGAGTGTCCATGGAGAGGGGTCCCTACAGGAGTGTCCATGGATTGGGGTCCCTACAGGAGTGTCCATGGATTGGGGTCCCTACAGGAGTGTCCATGGAGAGGGGTCCCTACAGGAGTGTCCATGGAGAGGGGTCCCTACAGGAGTGTCCATGGAGAGGGGTCCCTACAGGAGTGTCCATGGAGAGGGGTCCCTACAGGAGTGTCCATGGAGAGGGGTCCCTACAGGACTGTCCATGGAGAGGGGTCCCTACAGGACTGTCCATGGAGAGGGGTCCCTACAGGAGTGTCCATGGAGAGGGGTCCCTACAGGAGTGTCCATGGAGAGGGGTCCCTACAGGAGTGTCCATGGAGAGGGGTCCCTACAGGAGTGTCCATGGAGAGGGGTCCCTACAGGAGTGTCCATGGAGAGGGGTCCCTACAGGAATGTCCATGGAGAGGGGTCCCCACAGGAGTGTCCATGGAGAGGGGTCCCTACAGGAGTGTCCATGGAGAGGGGTCCCTATAGGACTGTCCATGGAGAGGGGTCCCTACAGGAATGTCCATGGAGAGGGGTCCCTACAGGAGTGTCCATGAAGAGGGGTCCCTACAGGAGTGTCCATGGAGAGGGGTCCCTACAGGAGTGTCCATGGAGAAGGGTCCCCACAGGAGTATCCATGGAGAGGGGTCCCTACAGGAGTGTCCATGGAGAGGGGTCCCTACAGGAGTGTCCATGGAGAAGGGTCCCTACAGGAGTGTCCATGGAGAAGGGTCCCTACAGGAGTGTCCATGGAGAGGGGTCCCTACAGGAGTGTCCATGGAGAGGGGTCCCTACAGGAGTGTCCATGGAGAAGGGTCCCTACAGGAGTGTCCATGGAGAAGGGTCCCTACAGGAGTGTCCATGGAGAGGGGTCCCTACAGGAGTGTCCATGGAGAAGGGTCCCTACAGGAGTGTCCATGGAGAAGGGTCCCTACAGGACTGTCCATGGAGAGGGGTCCCTACAGGAGTGTCCATGGAGAGGGGTCCCTACAGGAGTGTGCATAAAGAGTGGTCCCCATAGGACTGTCAATACACAGGGTTAGAGAGAGTCCTTTGTGACAGTCCTTGTATAGACTCTAATGCCAGTCCTGACAGGGAGGTCCTGATTTACAGGAATAATTCTGGAATTGAAAGGCTGGTTTTGGGAAACAATTGTCCTGGACCGCGACACGAGAGGTTCCGTTGTCAGGACCGCGACACGAGAGGTTCCCTTGTCAGGACCGCGACACGAGAGGTTCCCTTGTCAGGACCGCGACACGAGAGGTTCCCTTGTCAGGACCGCGACACGAGAGGTTCCCTTGTCAGGACCGCAACGCCAGAGGTTCCGTTGTCAGGACCGCGACACGAGAGGTTCCGTTGTCAGGACCGCGACACGAGAGGTTCCCTTGTCAGGACCGCGACACGAGAGGTTCCCTTGTCAGGACCGCGACACGAGAGGTTCCCTTGTCAGGACCGCGACACGAGAGGTTCCGTTGTCAGGACCGCGACGCGAGAGGTTCCGTTGTCAGGACCGCGACGCGAGAGGTTCCTTTGTCAGGACCGCGACACGAGAGGTTCCGTTGTTAGCTTCACTTTCCTCCTCTCTTACCTGAACTCATCCAATGAACATCGCGGAAGGTCGCCGACCATCACATGAGATTCTGGGACATCCCACAGCCATTAATATGGAGTTGGCGCCCCCTTGTGGCCAACGGCCTCCACTCTTCATGCCCAATGTAAGAGACCTTCTTCCCACTGATCACCAATGTAAGAGACCTTCTTCCCACTGACCACCAATGTAAGGGACATTCTTCCCACTGATCACCAATGTAAGGAACATTCTTCCCACTGATCACCAATGTAAGGAACATTCTTCCCACTGATCACCAATGTAAGAGACATTCTTCCCACTGATCACCAATGTAAGGGACATTCTTCCCACTGATCACCAATGTAAGGGACATTCTTCTCACTGATCACCAATGTAAGGGACATTCTTCTCACTGATCACCAATGTAAGGGACATTCTTCTCACTGATCACCAATGTAAGGGGCATTCTTCTCACTGATCACCAATGTAAGGAACATTCTTCCCACTGATCACCAATGTAAGGAACATTCTTCCCACTGATCACCAATGTAAGGGACATTCTTCCCACTGATCACCAATGTAAGGAACATTCTTCCCACTGATCACCAATGTAAGAGACATTCTTCCCACTGATCACCAATGTAAGGAGCATTCTTCCCACTGATCACCAATGTAAGGGACATTCTTCTCACTGATCACCAATGTAAGGGACATTCTTCCCACTGATCACCAATGTAAGGAACATTCTTCTCACTGATCACCAATGTAAGGGACATTCTTCCCACTGATCACCAATGTAAGGAACATTCTTCCCACTGATCACCAATGTAAGAGACATTCTTCCCACTGATCACCAATGTAAGGAACATTCTTCCCACTGACCACCAATGTAAGGAACATTCTTCCCATTGATCACCAATGTAAAGGACATTCTTCTCACTGATCACCAATGTAAGGGACATTCTTCCCACTGATCACCAATGTAAGGGGCATTCTTCCCACTGATCACCAATGTAAGGGACATTCTTCCCACTGATCACCAATGTAAGGGGCATTCTTCCCACTGATCACCAATGTAAGGGGCATTCTTCCCACTGATCACCAATGTAAGGAACATTCTTCTCACTGATCACCAATGTAAGGGACATTCTTCTCACTGATCACCAATGTAAGGGACATTCTTCTCACTGATCACCAATGTAAGGGACATTCTTCCCACTGATCACCAATGTAAGGGACATTCTTCCCACTGATCACCAATGTAAGGGGCATTCTTCCCACTGATCACCAATGTAAGGGACATTCTTCTCACTGATCACCAATGTAAGGAACATTCTTCCCACTGATCACCAATGTAAGGGACATTCTTCCCACTGATCACCAATGTAAGGAACATTCTTCTCACTGATCACCAATGTAAGGAGCATTCTTCCCACTGATCACCAATGTAAGGGACATTCTTCTCACTGATCACCAATGTAAGGGACATTCTTCCCACTGATCACCAATGTAAGGAACATTCTTCCCACTGATCACCAATGTAAGGAACATTCTTCCCACTGACCACCAAGGGTCCAAGGGAGGGGGCGAGCACGACACTCCACACCAGGGAGAAAGCCTTGCATTACTGTGTGGAGTTACAGACAGAAGAACAGGAAGTGAGGATTTCTCAGATCACCAATGTAAGGGGCGTTCTTCCCACATCCCTACAGGAATCAGGAGTGTGGTGACACTACACCAAAAAATCATTTATGTGTTTAACCACTTAAGGACCCCTTCACGCCGATTTACGTAGTCAGAATGGCACGGCTGGGCACATCAACGTATAGGTACGTTGCCCTTTAAGCCCAGCCGTGGGGTCACGGGACTCGCAGACCCGATCGCCGCTGGAGTCCCGCGATCGGTCCCCGGAGCTGAAGAACGGAGAGAGCTGTGGCGCCGTCATCGATCGTGTGTTCCCTTATATAGGGATACACAATCAATGGCGTCACACCTACAGCCACACCCCCCTACAGTTGTTAACACACATGAGGTCATACTTAACCCCATCAGCGCCCCCTTGTGGTTAACTCCCAAACTGCAATTGACATTTTCACAGTAAACAATGCATTTTAAATGCATTTTTTGCTGTGAAAATGACAATGGTCCCAAAAATGGGTCAAAATTGTCCGAAGTGTCCGCCATAATGTCGCAGTCACGAAAAAAAAAAAAAATCGCTGATCGCCGCCATTAGTAGTAAAAAAAAAAAAAAATAATAATTAATAAAAATGCAATAAAACTATCCCCTATTTTGTAAACGCTATAAATTGAATTTTTTTTCAAAATTGTCGCTCTATTTTTGTATATAGCGCAAAAAAAAAAAAAAAAAAAAACCGCAGAGGTGATCAAACACCACCAAAAGAAAGCTCTATTTGTGGGGAAAAAAGGACGCCAATTTTGTTTGGGAGCCACGTCGCACGACCGCGCAATTGTCTGTTAAAGCGACGCAGTGCCGAATCGCAAAAACTTGCCGGGTCCTTTACCTGCATTTTGGTCCGGGGCTTAAGTGGTTAAAGACGGCCCCGGTTACAGCTACAGGTTGCTTTTCTTTTTTGGGATAAAGGCTGAATAAAAGCCGACGATTGTAAGCACCCCTGTCAGTGGTATTTGGTTTGTCTTAACCATCTAACTGCCACTTTTGCTGGACAGCTTGACCTGTTAAAAGGAAGTTGAAAAACAGACTTACTGGCAGGATCCCCAGGTAATAAATCTAGGATACAGAGGGGGACACAGAAAAACAAAGACAGTTCATGCCAGTCAGAGGCGTTGCTAGGGGGGTGTGGTCCGCACCGGGTGACACCCGCTAGAGGGGTGACACCTTCCCGTTTTTTTTTAGCTGACATGCCCAGCCTGCCCTGTGCAATCCCAGCCTGCCCTGTAACACCCCAGCCTGCCCTGTGCCACCCCAAACAGCCCTATACCACCCCAGCCTGCCCTGTATCCCCCCAAACAGCCCTGTGCCACCACAGCCTGCCCTGTACCACCCCAAACTTTCCCATGCCACCCCAACTTGCCCTGTACCACCCCAATCTGCCCTATGCCACCATAACTTGCCCTATACCACCCCAACCTGCCCAATGCCACCCTAACTTGCCCTGTATCACCCCAACCTTTCCCATGCCACCCTAACTTGCATTATACCACCCCAACCTGCCCTGTACCACCCTAACTTGCCCTATACCACACCAACCTGCCCTATGCAACCCTAACTTGCCCTATATCACCCCAACATGCCCTATACCACCTTAACCTGTCCTATACCACCCCACTACACCAACCTGCCACTATACCACTCTATACTACCTTATACTATCATTTACAGGGGCTGGTTTGGGGTGCGCCCCGTGCCAGTGCGCTGCCTGCTTGGTTCTGGGCAGCCTACACAGAGGGGGGGGGTGACACCATGTTTTACCGCACCGGGTGACACCAACCCTAGTGACGCCACTGATGCCAGTGACTGACTATATGTGTCAGTTTTATTTTGCCCATAGTCCAATTTAAAAGTAAAAAAAAAAAAAAAATTGTATTTAAAATAAATAAAAGACACCTCCTTTCCACGCACATCTGAAGAGCAATCCCAACACAGATTGCTTTTCAGAGAGCACCACTAGTGTAAACAAGGCCTAAAGGAATAAGCTGTATAGGCTTTTAAGGTGTCCCCTATTTACAATGTTGGATATTGTTGTTTTTCCCCCGACTCTTAGGCCGGATATAAATGGTACTTATTAAAGTCTTGTGCTTTATATTTAATAGAATCCAGAGATCAAAAAGTATTTTTCCGCAATAAATATTACACATGGATAATCTTTTTTTTTATTTTTTTACTTAAAATATTTATTTCATTTTTTTTTTTTTATCATTTTACACATTCCCACTTCATTTTACTTTTTTTTTGATCACCCCGGCCAGTTATTTCATTCATCCCACCCAGATGGAAAAAAAATAAAATATTCTAGGGGAGAACACCGAAATGTATGTGATGAGATTTATCTGCAGGAGGATTTCTAGTTCTGTTCAGCCGGTCTTGTGATCCACTTTGCAGTTTCCAATGTGCTCTTCTTGTTCATTGGACAAGGAGTCTGCCGTGTGATGACACTCATTCAAAGTCCATCGAGCTGGAAGGTGACACGGGAAGCTGCAATAGGAAACCGGGGGAGGGGGGGGGGGGTCACCTGGCTGGCTGTGCAGTGTGACTGGTGCCCGATTCACAAGACTGGCTGAGCGGAATTACAAAAGCTTTAGCAGATAGAAGGTTTTGTATCTATGTACATAGCACTTTGCCTGGAGTTCTGCTTTGGTACGGTTGGGTAGAATTGTCCTGTTGTCAGACTGAACAGGGCTTTCAGAGGAGGTCCTAAAGTGAACTTGTGCTTTGCCTATGAAGGGCAAAATAACAGGTTTACCAGATCGCTGCTCCCCAGAGATGCACACATGTACCTTCCTTTCTGTACCCGCCCTGCCTTTCAGGTGTCAGGAGCAGAAGTAAGACGTGAGCTGGGACTCCCTCCCCATGTGACGGCACTGCCGAGGACTGCCCCCACGTGACGGCACTGCCGAGGACTGCCCCCACGTGACGGCACCGCCGAGGACTGCCCCCACGTGACGGCACCGCAGAGGACTGCCCCCATGTGACGGCACCCCTGAGGCCTGCCCCCATGTGACGGCACCCCTGAGGATTCCCCTACACTGCCCCCATGTGGCGGCACCACTGAGGACTGCCCCCATGTGAGGGCACCGCAGAGGACTGCCCCCATGTGAGGGCACCGCAGAGGACTGCCCCCATGTGAGGGCACCGCAGAGGACTGCCCCCATGTGAGGGCACCCCTGAGGACTGCCCCCATGTGACGGCACCCCTGAGGACTGCCCCCATGTGACGGCACCCCTGAGGACTGCCCCCATGTGTCGGCACCCCTGAGGACTGCCCCCATGTGACGGCACCCCTGAGGACTGCCCCCATGTGTCGGCACCCCTGAGGACTGCCCCCATGTGTCGGCACCCCTGAGGACTGCCCCCATGTGTCGGCACCCCTGAGGACTGCCCCCATGTGTCGGCACCCCTGAGGACTGCCCCCATGTGTCGGCACCCCTGAGGACTGCCCCCATGTGTCGGCACCCCTGAGGACTGCCCCCATGTGTCGGCACCCCTGAGGACTGCCCCCATGTGTCGGCACCCCTGAGGACTGCCCCCATGTGTCGGCACCCCTGAGGACTGCCCCCATGTGTCGGCACCCCTGAGGACTGCCCCCATGTGACGGCACCGCTGAGGTCTCCCTCCACTGCTCCCGTGTGACGGCACTGCTGAGGATTCCCCCCCCCTCATGTGAAAGCGCCGCCGAGAACTTCAAGCACATCCTCGATGTAATAGTACGAGGTGTCTAAGCAGCCAATCACAATTGCTATGAAAAAGGAAAAAGTGCGAGTCACACACTCCTCATATCTGGAATTATCAGACATTTTTCTACCACTCCTGGTGGCCATATGCATTGGTGGGGTGGTGAAGGGAAGGTAACTGTATGCAGCCGGGGGAGGGCAGCAGTCAAGTGAACCTGTCATTTTGCCCATGGTACGGGTTTACTTTCCTAGGCCTGCAGGCTATTGGCAGATATTGGCATGCTCCCTTCCTTCTGAATGTTCACCGATGGGCAGAATTAAGACTTGCTAGCGATTGCGATGGGAGGAGTTGAGAACACAGCTTTAAAGGATCATGGTGTTCCCAGAACAGTAGGCTACCAACAACCACACAGCTGTACCCGGAGGGGCGGTCTAGTGTCATCAAGCATGGACATGGTTAAAAAAAAAACAAAATAAAAACCCCGGAAAAGTAGTCTGTTCTGTCCGTTAGTTCATGTGGAGTTTTCAAGTTTGTCTGGAGTGCGCTCTTCTCATATAAACTCGATTCCTTCATATTTAACGTTCCCGATCTTCGTCTCGGGAAGGAGAACCCGGCCGTCCAGGATGAAGACGGTGATGAAGGTGGCCACTTGCCCATTATTCTCTTCCGATTTGAGCGCCACGATGATCTGATCATCTGTGCCCGGGATGAACTTAAAGGAGGAGAAACCATGGGTGGGCATCTGGGGGCCCACGTGCGAGAGGGTAATGTCTGAGAAGTCGGCCGAGGAGCGCAACAGGATGTTGGCACCGCGCAGCTCGTCCTCCTTCTCGCTGTACCTTTCTTTGCTGGCCCGACGGGGCAAGAAGAACCAGCTGTGCAGAGAGTCGCTCCATGCAGCAGACTCGTGGATCAAGTAACCTGTAGGGGGCGCAAAAGAGAACAGTTCAGACATTTCGGGAAGTAAAGCAGTTAGAAGGTAGGCATGGCTGTATGCTCCAGAATTTTATCATCAATACCCATTAGGGTACCCATTTATTGCAATAACCATTAGTGTAGAAATTATCCTGCAGTATTTAGTCTCCACCACTAGATGTCACTAGTCTTCTGCTTTGAATGACAGCCAGCATTTTTCTGTAAGCCTAGGCTGTCGTGGATCAACCAATGGGTGAAGGACATCATTATTCACAGTACTCCTGGAATAAGGGGGCCCATAAGTCATTATGCAAGTACCACTCTGTCAAGGAGGAAAGCCCCCCCCCCCCCCCCAGGTGATGTCATCAAACCGGGCTGAAGACTGGATAAAAAGGTGCAGCTTTCATTTTTTTTTATGTTAATAAAATTTCATATTTACCATAAAAAACTCTCTACCAATTGTAGCAAGTCATTTACTACTATACTGTGAATAGCATGCTACTATTAGGTATTTTTTTTTTACAGCTAAATGAGGGGGCATAGGACAGGGGTGGGTCAGTTAGTCAGTGAGGGGCATAGGACAGGGGTGGGTCAGTGAGGGGCATAGGACAGGGGTGGGTCAGTTAGTCAGTGAGGGGCATAGAACAGGGGTGGGTCAGTTAGTCAGTGAGGGGCATAGAACAGGGGTGGGTCAGTTAGTCAGTGAGGGGCATAGGACAGGGGTTAGTCAGTTAGTCAGTGAGGGGCATAGGACAGGGGTGGGTCAGTTAGTCAGTGAGGGGCATAGGACAGGGGTGGGTCAGTTAGTCAGTGAGGGGCATAGAACAGGGGTGGGTCAGTTAGTCAGTGAGGGGCATAGAACAGGGGTGGGTCAGTTAGTCAGTGAGGGGCATAGGACAGGGGTTAGTCAGTTAGTCAGTGAGGGGCATAGGACAGGGGTGGGTCAGTTAGTCAGTGAGGGGCATAGGACAGGGGTGGGTCAGTTAGTCAGTGAGGGGCATAGGACAGGGGTGGGTCAGTTAGTCAGTGAGGGGCATAGGACAGGGGTGGGTCAGTTAGTCAGTGAGGGGCATAGGACAGGGGTGGGTCAGTTAGTCAGTGAGGGGCATAGGACAGGGGTGGGTCAGTTAGTCAGTGAGGGGCATAGGACAGGGGTGGGTCAGTTAGTCAGTGAGGGGCTAAGAAGGCACAGTCCTGGGGGAGTATATTTCAAAAGGGTCTGGAGTCCATGATATTGGGAGGGGGGTTTGATGGGGGAGTCAGAAGGGCACACTGCAGGTGGGTCTGGAAGGTACAGTACTGTAGGGTCAGAAGAGCACAGTACTGGGGGTCAGGAGGCAATGTAAAGAGGTGGGGGGTGTAAGGCGGGTTTAGGAGGGCACAGTACTAGGGGGTCAGGAGGTCTTGGTACTGGGGGGGGGGGGGGGGATCAGAAGGGCCCACAAGTGCTTTTTTGATGCAGAGCAGCGCAGGGAAGCTGCTGTGACAGATCTACCTGTTCTGGTGTGCTAATCCCCGCCGGCCCATCTTTCTCGTCACATGTCACCCACAGAAGGAACTAAAGATGTGGGCCGGCGTGGGATCAGTACACAGGGGGACAAGAGCTTGAAGCCTGAGCGCCGTCAAACCCACCATGACTTTTCTCCCCCTACTTGCCCATTTACCTGGAGGCTGAATCCCAGCAGCTTCTCGCAGAGAGTTGTAATTGGGAACCCAGTTATGGTGATGAACATCCCCATGGGGTCCGACCACCTTTATCCATTCCGGGTATTCGTTCAGCACCTCCCCCGCTGTTGTGGTCCACTCCTTCCCCAGTCCACCGACGTACAGAAGTTCATCCTTTACTGCCAACCATTCCGCTTTAAAACCTGGGGAAAGAATTAAACACATAAAACCCAATGAGATTTCAAGCTGAACTCCAGACAAACTGCTAAGTGAACAGTCAAGAAAAGAAAGCCTCAACATAAGGCTATTGTATGATAAGAAAAAAATAAATAAATACTTATTGGTGCAACCCTAGTCCTCAGCTCTGTACAAGCTCCAATCATGGCACAGGGTTTCCTTTCTTTGATTTGGAACAAAGGGGTGGCACAGGGAAAGTATGTGCAGCTAAAAAGAAGGGCAGGTAAGGGAACCCGTCGCTTCACCCGTGCACTTTTAAGCCGATCTTGCAGTACAATTTTTGGCTCTGATGAAGAGGGGATGCCCCTCGAAATACATAAGCCAAACAGATTCAGTTGGTGTCTTCCCGAGCCAAGGAGCACGTGCAGTGGATCGAGCAATATAGTCTATGAGGAGTTTGCGATTCGCAGTGGTTTGTGAATATACATCCATTATAGTTTTTATCAATAAATGGTTTACTAAGGTAGTTCGCTAGGCTGGTGCACCCTCTCTTTTTTTGCTTTCATAGTAACTATAATGTTGAGGCATCCTGAGTAGGGTTGCCACATCATCCCTTTAATCCAGGACACAATTACACAGGTTCTGTGGCTGATTAAGGTGGTAATTAAACTCACTTGATGTCTTATCTGCATTAAATTAGCCTCAGAACCTGTGGAATTAATGTGTGTCCTGGATTAAAGGGATGATGTGGCAACTCTAATCCTGAGTCCTAAGAGGTCAGCAAAGCGCGGCGATCTCCTTCCATCCTTGGAGAATGGATTGGATTGGATGAGTGAGAAGCATTGGTGTCTGGACAATGCACTTATGGTCAGAAGGTTGTTCTTACTGTCGCTGCAAGGAACACATGTCATTCCCCGGGCGCATGGATGCGTCTGTGTGAATGACGCCCCAAGGTACTCATCATTTTCCAGAAATTCCGAAGGGTACAGGAGGTCACACCTTGCAATGTGAAAGGCAGCAGGACTCGGCCCCACCCACCGGCTCCCGTGTCATTGGATCTGAGTGACAGCAACGGGAGCCAATGGCTGGGCTGCTATCAATCTATCCAAACAAGACCAGCGACACCGGCTGGAGCTGGTTTCCCCGTCCCCGTGGCTGGAAAGATCGGTACATGCAAGTAAAGGGGGGCACTGGGCAGCTGCTGCATCACAGGAGGTTTTTTACCTTAATGCATAGAATTCATTGAGGGTTTACAACCCCTTTAAGTATATAATATTGTTTTTTTCTTACAAGTATATTCCTATATAAAGTACCAATGTTTGACAAATCCCAGGAACCAGGTCGCCACGTTGACTAGAAATTGCGTCCTGGCGCCTGGGCTTTTGCCAGCCCGTTCACTGCCGACACCACCTTGCACGCTCTAAGCCTGCATAAGCGAGTTCTTAGTCTGAGAGTCAGGCAATGGAGTTTTTCTCACTGGATGGGGCGATCCCCGTCCTAAAGAGGCTGGGCTTTCCGTCCTAAAGAGGCTGGGCTTTCCATCTCCTGGGGCATGTGCTAGGCCGAGCTGTGAAGTTGATTGGGTGGGATCAGGTGTGCCCGCTGTCCAGGGGATAGATCAGATGTTGGGCGGGGGTCGGGCCCTGTGCGAAGGTGGGCAGCTACCTGTCTCAGTGGGGCAGTGCAGGGTGTAGCGGCTCTCAGCCCTTCGCTCTCCTGGTGGCCAGTGGTTGGGCGAAAGGAGGATGGAGCATCACCGCCATTGGCTGTACGGTGAGCGCTGAAGACAAAGCGGCTGTTCCGCAAGCCCCGAGCCATGTATTTTGGGCTCTGCTTGCCCATCTGTGGGCCCAGAACCAGTATAGCGGATGCCGCCGGGTAGAGGGG
Source organism: Rana temporaria (assembly GCF_905171775.1). Taxonomy (NCBI): domain Eukaryota; kingdom Metazoa; phylum Chordata; class Amphibia; order Anura; family Ranidae; genus Rana; species Rana temporaria. The sequence goes on along the minus strand of NC_053500.1, from coordinate 132,057,851 downwards.
AGGGAGGAGAGCGGACACACTTCCACTCGCCTCCCCTTCTTGTTACGGACCAGGAAGCGTTGTTTATGACATCACTTCCGGGGTCCCCATTGACAGTTTCCCTGCCATCAAGGCCAGGAAAGTATGTAATGGAGTGTGATGTGCATTGCATTACATTCAGTGGCGCGCGGGGAAGACATGCAGGGTCTTTTAGAATAGGTGGGCACCTTTCAAAGTCAGCATTTACTGCAAGTTTTGCTTTTTAGTTACTGACCAGCCTGTAACGGAAAGAGTTTGAACTGGGCACCCTAAATCTTGACATGCAATCCCAAGACAACTCTTAAAAAAAATATATATATAGAACACAATAAATACTTTTCAAAATAATTGAGAATGATAACCAAAAGCATCAGGTTCTCTTTCAAGGACTCACCTTTATCCACTGTGCCATCACCATCTGTAAGTATAACCCATGGCACAGCCTTCCTCCCCTCCAGCCGGTAGACCACCCCGGTGCGATCATCCACCGAGTACAACTTCCCATTGAACACGATCAACTCCGAGAGCTCCATCCCACGTCCCTTCTCCGCCAAGTGAGTCTCTACTACAGTGTCCTCCTTGTCCCATTCCACCGCCACCCGGTCGCCGCTATCATACAGCGTCAAGTGGCCTTTCTTTAGGTAGCTGAACCACGTGTTGTCTTTGGTGCTGCGAGAGTCGGTGTCCAAGTCGGCGATGATGGCGATCTGGTAGCGCAGTCCGTCCAGCAACCTCTGGGGAGGGGTGAGCGGGTAGGTGTCGTTATACAGTTCTCCTGCTAGAGCTTGGACCACCCGCCAGTTGTGGGCGTTGGGCACTGGAGAGCGGGCATATGAAGACCGGTGGAAGCATAGCAGCAACAGGAGCAGCGCCAAGACCACCCCGAAGAGCAAGATGGCACGCCAGCGTGGCCTGAAACGGGGGTCTGCAGTCTTTGTCATGGAGGCCAGAACGGGAAGGCCACCCACACTGATGCGCAAGGGGCTCATAGATTCTTTACATTCCAGTAGTGTGTAGGGATTCATAAGGCATCGGTGTGGTCAGCCAGACCCTGTTTAACAAAGACCAATAGAATTAGTATTAGTGTAGTCATACAAGTCAATAATTGCATTGCTACTTTTTCAAAAAACTACCACCATTTGTATTTAATTTTTAATTTTGGAGTTCCCCCATCTTTTGTAAATGCAAAGTCCATTCCATGGAGTGCGAAAAAAACAAGTTTATCAAGTAAACACGGATTTAGCAGCACGTAACAAAGGGTGTGACGGACGTCGCACATATTCACCGAGCGCCACCCAGATCCTTTCCATTCTTCTGATATTGACACAACAAGACAAACACCCTAATCGCCCGTCCTGCTGTGGAAGATGAATATCATTAAACTCTTTGTCATTAGAATGTGAAAGAGCCGTCATTACAAGTTTATCAGGAGTAGACGTGTAGATAGAAGACAGAATGCCCCCCCCCCCATGGGTCACACCAACAATCCAATCTGCTGTCTCCTGGCCACACACATTCCAATAAATGGAGGCAGAATCCCGAATTGATGTCCAATAAGCAGCCTGTGTTCCTAGGAGGTGATTGTACTTCTTGTGACACCGCCATGGATCTCTCACCGCCCGATTATCACAGCCATGCATGAAAAGTTGGTCACACCGTCTATGCAAATATTGGAATGTGTTCAGGAAATGGAATACGAGCCGGAGAAGGAGACGGCAAGAGGCTTTAAGAGTTATCTGACCACAAAAAGTAAATATGAAGTTGTCACAGTAGTTATCATGGTGGTAGGAGCTTTTAGTGACATAAAATTCCTGTAACCACCCCCCCCCCCTTCCAATATATACCCTTTATGTAACCCCAACACTCAGCTTCCCTATAACCTTTACCACCTCCCCTCCCTGCAACCCCCAACATCTACCCCCCCTGCAACCCCCAACACTCAGCCTTTATCACCTCCCCTCCCTGCAACCCCCAACACCTACCCCCTGCAACCCCCAACACCTACCCCCTGCAACCCACAACACTCAGCCTCCCTATAACCTTCATCACCTCCCCTCCCTGCAACCCCCAACATCTACCCCCCCTGCAACCCCCAACACTCAGCCTCCCTGCAACCTTTATCACCTCCCCGCAACTCCCAACATCTCCCCCCCCCCCCTGCATCCCCCAACACTCAGCCTCCATATAACCTTCATCACCTCCCCTCCCTGCAACCCCCAACATTTCCCCCCCCCCCCGCAACCCCTAACACTCAGCCTCCCTGCAACCTTTATCACCTCCCCGCAACTCCCAACATCTACCCCCCCCGCAACCCCTAACACTCAGCCTCCCTATAACCTTCATCACCTCCCCTCCCTGCAACCCCCAACATCTACCCCCCCTGCAACCCCCAACACTCAGCCTCCCTATAACCTTCATCACCTCCCCTCCCTGCAACCCCCAACATCTACCCCCCCCCGCAACCCCTAACACTCAGCCTCCCTATAACCTTCATCACCTCCTCTCCCTGCAACCCCCAACATCTACCGCAACCCCCAACACTCAGCCTCCCTATAACCTTCATCACCTCCTCTCAACCCCCAACATCTACCCCCCCCTGCAACCCCCAACATCCCTATAACCTTCATCACCTCCTCTCCCTGCAACCCCCAACATTCAGCCTCCCTATAGTCTCCAAACCCCAACATTTACCCTCCCTGCAAACCCCAACATCGACCCGCCCCATACCTAGAAACACCTTCCCTTCCTACAACCCCCAACATTCAGCCTCCCTATAGTCTGAAAATAATCTAATGCCAACGAAAATCCGACATGCTGGTTGCACCCAAATTGGTTGATGTATCGACTTGGGTAAATTCAGCATGTACCAGCTGAGATTTGAACAATCTATGACCCTGTAACCCCCCCCCCCCCCCCCCCCCCCAACACCTACCCTCCCTGTAGTATCCATGCCACTAACCTTACCTGTGACCCCAAACACCTACTCTCCCTGTAGTATCCATGCCACTAACCTTACCCGTGACCCCCCAACAGCTACCCTCCCTGTAGTATCCATGCCACTAACCTTACCTGTGCCCCCCCAGCACCTACTCTCCCTGTAGTATCCATGCCACTAACCTTACCTGTGCCCCCCCCCAACACCTACCCTCCCTGTAGTATCCAGGCCAATAAACTTACCTGTGACCCCCAACACCTACCCTCCCTGTAGTATCCATGCCACTAACCTTACCTGTGCCCCCCCTAACACCTACTCTCCCTGTAGTATCCATGCCACTAACCTTACCTGTGCCACCCCCAGCACCTACCCTCCCTGTAGTATCCATGCCACTAACCTTACCTGTGCCACCCCCAGCACCTACCCTCCCTGTAGTATCCATGCCACTAACCTTACCCGTGACCCCCAACACCTATCCTCCCTGTAGTATCCATGCCACTAACCTTACCTGTGCCCCCCCCCCCAACACCTACTCTCCCTGTAGTATCCATGCCACTAACCTTAACTGTGCCCCCCCAGCACCTACCCTCCCTGTAGTATCCATGCCACTAACCTTACCCGTGACCCCCCAACACCTACTCTCTCCGTAGTATCCATGCCAGTAACCTTACCCGTGACTCCCCAACACCTACCCTCCCTGTAGTATCCATGCCACTAACCTTACCTGTAACCCCCAACACCTACCCTCCCTGTAGTATCCATGCCACTAACCTTACCCGTGACCCCCACCACCTACCCTCCCTGTAGTATCCATGCCACTAACCTTACCTGTGCCACCCCCAGCACCTACCCTCCCTGTAGTATCAATGCCACTAACCTTACCTGTGACCCCCCCCCCAACAGCTACCCTCCCTGTAGTATCCATGCCACTAACCTTACTTATGGCCCCCCAACACCTACCCTCCCTGTAGTATCCATGCCACTAACCTTACCTGTGCCCCCCCAACACCCACCCTCCCTGGAGTATCAATGCCGCTAACATTACCTGTGCCACCCCAACACCTACCCTCCCTGGAGTATCAATGCCGCTAACATTACCTGTGCCACCCCAACACCTACCCTCCCTGGAGTATCCATGCCACTAACCTTCCCTGTGACACCCAACCCCTACCCTCCCTGGAGTATCCATGCCACTAACCTTACCTGTGCCCCCCCCCCCAACCCTCCCTGTAGTATCCATGCCACTAACCTTACCTGTGCCCACCCAATACCTACTCTCCCTGTAGTATCCATGCCACTAACCCTACCTGTGACCCCCAATAATAGTGTCAATGTCCTGGCTCCAAATCATTCTGACTTTCCCCATCCCAGATTCAGATTAAACCCTCCCCAGTAATCCTTTGGACGGGGCCATGTAGCAGCCCAGGAGTTCATACCCACCATCACTTCTGGCCATCAGAGACTTCCACTCCCAGATTCTCATTGACCCGTCTGATCCATCCAATAGGAATGGAAGGTTGGTCCGGGGCGGTCATCACCCCACAAGTACCGGGTGACCCTACCAATCCAATGGCCGCCATCCATCACCTATGGGGACTATTTGTTACACAGGAACAGACGGGACTGGCTCAAGGATTTGTGGAAAAACCTCCATAGAAGGGAATTCAATGAATCCCAATTATGAAGAATCCATCTCTTTCGGGACGATCGTTATTCCCGACATTGGATGGTGTGTCCCCAATGTGTACCGGACACGCGGGTCCCGGGGGACACTCACTGTACATACTAGGGGTTCCATATGAGACCCCCCCATAGATATGTACGCTCCACCGCCCCAAGCAGGCGCGTTTCTGGACCAAACTCACCATCTGACCATCCAGAACATCCACCAACCACCCAATTCTAATATCTTTATCACATTGCAACATTGTAACCTTCCAGAGGATTCTAGAGGAAATAACAACTTATATAATTTACAATAATGACCCCTCCCCCATCTAATAGAGGAGAGCTGTGCACTAAGGGTTAAATCTAGCATCACTGGGGGGTATTCAGTCTACAGATCACACCGAGGAACCGGCTACTTACCTCTGATCTGGTCCCAGGCAAATCCGATCACCGACCCATCGCCACCACCACAATCCAGCACTGCCACTGCACTTCCTGCTTCCGCAGCAAACTACAACCCCCGGCATGCTCCGCGCCAGCAGCCTGCAACTCCTGGCACCGCCCACTCCACAGGCTCCTCTGTCCGCCACCTGCTGGTCATGGGCGGATCTGCAAGCTGTGGGTGATTATTTACCATTCTTCTTCTATAGGGAACTACATCTCCCAGAATGCTCCCCGCCCCAAGCCTGCGACTCCCAGCACCGCCCCCTCACTACAGGCTACAGTCTGCCCCTGCTGGCCAGGGATGGATCTGCAGGCTATGTGTGATTCCTGTTATTCCTATTATACTATTTTTCCTATATAATAATAATAATAAAAATTAATCATCAGCATCATAATCATAATAATAATTCATTAATATTATTATTACACTAACAATACACTATATGGGAGGTAGAATCTCACGCCAAAATATAAGTGGAAAAATAAAAATATATAAACAACCTGAGCTGCTACCCCAAAATTACAGTGGTATGTAACAATGTGAATAGTGAAGAAAAAGGGGGGCGCTAGGGATTTAAATGATCAAATATCCCTAGCGCCCCCCTTTTTCTTCACTATTAACAATACACTATAATTGCACCAATTTGGAAAAAATAAAAATAACAACAATAATAATAATGCATATTAATTTTATATATTTTTTTATAATACACTATAATTGCAACATTTTAATAATAATAATAATAATAATAATAAAAAACATAATAATAATAATACACTATGTTTACACTAATTGAAAATAATAATATTATTAATAATAGTCATAATAACAGTTATTGTTATTATTATTTTCATAATACATTATAATTAGTTACACAAATTGGAATATTATTGTTATTATTATTATAATACACTATAATTACACTAAATTAAATAATCTTAAATAAAATATAAATAATAATAATGATGATCGTAATTAATTCTCATCATTACAATTAGTGTCACTTCCATCTATATCTATGTACTGTGAGCTCTAACGAGCAGGGCCCTTTGATCCCTCCTGTATTGAATTGTATTGTAACTGTACTGTCTTCCCTGATGTTGTAAAGCGCTGCGCAAACTGTTGGCGCTATATAAATCCTGTATAATAATAATAATAATGTACTGAATCAACCCTTTCACTGCCAGAGCTGTTTTTGCATTTTTTTTTTTGCACACGTTTAAAAAAATCATGTTAGGCCTGATTATTACCTAACATTATATATATATTTTTTGAAAGCAGACACCCTAGGGATAATCGCGCCCTTCCAGCTCCGAAAAGGGTTAATCGTTCTCTTCAAGCACTGAAAAGGGGTTAATCATGCTCTTCCAGCAACAAAAGGGGTTAATTGTGCCCTTCCAGCAACGAAAATTGTTTATTGTGCTCTTCCAGCACCGAAAAAAGGGTTAATTGTGCCCTTCCAGCGACGAAAACGGTTAATTGTGCCCTTCCAGCAACAAAAAGGGTAAATTGTGCCCTTCCAGAACTGAAAAGGGTTAATTGTGCCCTTTCAGCAACGAAAAGGGTTAATTGTGCCCTTCTAGCACTGAAGGGGTTAACTGCACTTCCAGCATCGCAATGGTCCTATCAGTCACTTCTTTCACTTCCGCCCTTCCTAGCAGAGCCCTGCCTTCCACTTCCGCCCTCCCTCCTATCACTTCCTGTGTTTTACTTCCGCCCTCTCCTACTTTTGTTATCGCTATTCCTATTAGTCCGTCTCATACCACCTGACTGTCACTAACCAACCAATCACAGCTGTCCCCTCACTGCACAGACCGTCAGCGTCTAATCGCCTGTGACCTCTATTACAGCTGATTGGCTGGAGCGGCTTCCGAGTCTGGTCAGCAGCCGATGTTGGTGAGTGAGAAGAGATCATCCGGTGTGCGGTGACCGGGCCCCGTCCGAGAGAACGGTGAGTGTGTGTGACTCCTCCCTCCCCTATCTCCCTTTGAAATGTGTATATATATATATATATATACACATACATATATATATATATATATATATATATATATATATATATATATATATATATATATATATACACACACATACATGCATATATATATTTTTTTTAGCCAAGACCCCTATAGGGAATATAATCGTTGTAATTTTTTTTTTTTTGTCCCACATTATTTGCTCATTGGCTTTTCAAATGCAAGTTTAAAAAATAAATAAAAACATTTTAATTAATAAAAATAAAACACAATAGTTACCCCAATTGTGTATATAATGTGAAAGATGACGTTACGTCGTGTAAATAGATACCTAACATGTCAGGCTTGAAAATTGCGCACGCTTGTGGAATGGCGACAAACTACGGTACTTAAAAACCTCCATAGGCGACGCTTTAAATGCCTTTACAGGTTACCTGTTTAGAGTTACAGGGGGGATCTGGCGCTAGAATTATTGCTCTCGCTCTGACGTTCGCGGTGATACCTCACATGTGGTTTGAACAGTGTTTACATATCCACGACTTACGGAAGCGTTCACTTCTAAGCGCGAGCTCGGAGGGACGGGGCGCTTTACATTTTTATTTATTATATTTTTACACCGTCCCTTAACTTTTATTTTTTTATTTTTTTTATCACTTTTATTCCTACAGCAAGGAATGTAAACATCCCTTGTAATAGAAATAAGGGGTGACGGGTCCTCCTTATAGAGAGATTTGGGGTCAAAAAGACCACAAATCTCTTCTTTTCCTTTTTAAAAGAAAAAAAGGTTTGATTTTTATACTTCACTTCCAGCCAGGACCGGAAGTGACCTCATGGCGTTGCTCAAAGGCCATAGAGGCGATCAAAGCAGATTGACTCTTTGATCGCCTCTGTGACCAGCTCGCTTCTTGGGCGAGCCAGCAGGAATTGGTAAGCCAGAGAGAGACACCAGCAGGGCCGATCCTAGGCAGGGTGCATTGCACCTAGGCGCCTGCAGAGGTGGGGGCGCCGAACATCTAACAGACTCTCTAACAGAAGCCCTCTCTGTGTCCATCACAGAGGCCCCCCTCCAGGTCCCAATAAAGTACTCTGCTTCTCTTCCTGTATTTTGTTTATTGTTAAGAGATCATGTAAGGATCCCAGGGTAATGAAGACTTTGTGGGGGAGCATCTCTGTGGTTGAGTCATTGCCATAGAAACATTTGTAAAGGGGAGGAGTTAGTAAAATTACGACACCCATGTGGGGGCGCCAGAAATATTTCTGCACCCAGGCGCCTGTGACCCTAGGATCGGCCCTGGACACCAGCAAGCGGCATGAGGGGGGCATTGGGAAACGTCCTCTCCCACTGCTCCTGAAAGCGGTCCAGCGGCTCATGAGCTGCTTGGAACGCTTTTAACAGTCAGCCAATCGCTGGCTAAAAAAAACAATACTGGGGTTATGCCTGATGGCTTCTTGTTTTACCTGGAAATGATCCAATGGTTTGCACGACTGGCCATAAAGGAGAACAGAGACCAGATGGTCTCTGATCATCTCTATGATCTTTGGAGGACCAGAGCGATGTCATGATGTCACTTCCAGTCTAAGGTGGAAGTAAAGAGTTTTTTTTTTTTTTTTTTTTTTTTTTTTTTTTAACCACTTACGGACCACCCTCCATCATTATACGTCGGTACTTTGAATAGGAATACCGTTGTTACGGCAGCAGCTAGCTACCATAACCCCCGGTATCCTCTTCTTCAGCGGGTGGTCCTCTTTGAGAAAAAAGTGGTCTAAAAAGTATATACAGAGATCTGATGTCACCAAAAGAAGATGCCGGCCACCGATGAAGTGAGCCTGTGAAGGAGGAGGAATGTAGCATATGGGAAAGACAGAAATGGGCATACAAGCAAATAAATAAACCTAGGGCCAGATCCACGTAGCGCGGCGCATTTTTACGTCCGGCGTAGCGTATCTCGGATACACTACGCCGCCGTAACTTACAGCGTATTTTACGTATCCACAAAGAATTTGCGCCGTAAGTTGCGGCGGCGTAGTGTAAATGCGTCGGCGTAAGGGCGCGCAATTCAAATCACTAAGTTGTGGGCGTGTTTTATGTTAATACGTCTTGACCCCACGTGAATGAAGTTTTTTTTTTTAACGGCGCATGCGCCGTCCGTGGGGGGTATCCCAGTGCGGATGCTCCAAATTAACCCGCAACAAGCCAATGCTTTCGACGTGAACGTATTTCTACGCAAAGCCCTATTCGCGAATGTTTTACGCAAACAACGGAAAATTCGACGCTAGCCCGACGTCCATACTTAACATTGCGTACGCCTCATAGAGCAGGGGTAACGTTATGCCAAAAAAAGCCTTGCGTAAACGACGTAAAAAAATGCGCCGGGCGGACGTACGTTTGTGGATTGGCGTATCTAGCTAATTTGCATACTTGACGCGGAAATCGACGGAAGCGCCACCTAGCGGCCAGCGTAAATATGCACCTTGGATCCGACGGCGTACTAAGACATACGCCAGTCGGATCTAGCCCAGTTTCAGGCGTATCTTGTTTTGTGGATACAAAACAAAGATACGCCGGAGCAACCTAGAAGTTACGCGGCGTATCAATAGATACGCCAGCGTAACAGCTTTGTGGATCTGGCCCCTAATTTTTATGGGCTATATAAATGGAATGAAGGTGGCAGTTTCATGTAAGGGGGGTCTGTTTCAAATTTTTTTTTAAATCAAATTAAAAAAAAATCTATTTAGTTAGGGTGTCGGTTCCATACAAGGGGGGAGCGCATCTGTTTCAAGAAAAAAATGAAATTAATATAAATTTAAATGAGGTTGGTGAGAGGGGAGCATCTGTTTCAAGCCGGTAGTTGCAGTTGATTTATTCTCGGGTTTTCTCCCCTCAGATCATGGATTCCCGATTCAGCCGCGGTAAATCTTCCATCCTGGAGCGCTCTCTGGCGCGTCCGAAGACAGAAGTCAGCCTCAGCGCCTTCGCTCTGCTGTTTTCGGAGATGGTGCAGTACTGCCAGAACCGAGTCTATTCGGTTTCCGAGCTGCAGGCCAAGCTGTCCGAGTTGGGCCAGCAAGTGGGGTGCCGGATCCTGGATCCGCTGGTGATGAGGGAGAAGAACGGCAAGCGCGAGACGAAGGTGATCAGCGCTCTGCTCTTCATCAAGGTGGTGGCCTGGAAGGCGTTGTTCGGGAAGGAAGCGGACAAGCTGGAACAAGCCAACGACGATGACAAAACCTACTACATCATAGAGAAGGACCCTCTGATCAACTCTTATATCTCCGTCCCGAAGGAGAACAGCACTCTGAACTGCGCTTCCTTCACCGCCGGCATCGTGGAGGCTCTGCTGACCTGCAGCGGCTTTCCCGCTAAGGTGACCGCCCACTGGCACAAGGGGACCACCCTCATGATCAAATTCGATGAGTCCGTCATTGCTCGGGACAAAACGCTGGATGGACGTTGAAAATAGGAGGACCCGGGTGCTTTGGTGGCCCGTTCGGTTTAAAATATTCCAGGTGGAAGGTCCCTATAATAAAGTATTCTATTCCCACCCCACCCTCTGGCAGCCCGTGTCTCCTTCATTCCCGCGTTGTGGCTTCAGCCAGTTTCTCCAGCATTCAACACCATGAGCAGTCGCAGATGTCCTCCATCGCATGACACCGTTCATCCTCCGACCTCTACAGGACACAAGCGTCATGTAGGGGTCAGAGGATGGAACCACAGACATCCGACACTCCCGGAAGTGTCAAATGCCGAAGGGCCTTATGGGGGCTTCAGCTCTGGATCCGGGGAAGATAAGAGACACAGGCTGCTGAAGAGGTGAAATATCTTCTCTATTCCAGGGATCTTCTTCCTTATTTTATTTTTTTCAAGCCCACCTTGATTTTTTCAGATGCCTAGAACTGTACATTTGGGGACCATTGACACACCATGCAGGAGATTTACTGAAACCAGAGCGCTCAGAATCTGATGCGTCTGTGAATGGGTAGCCAATCGGCTTTTATCTTCAGCTTGTTCAATGAAACTTTGACAATAAAATGTGGAAGCCGATTGGTTACTATGCAGAGCTGCACCAGATTTTGTACTCTCCAGTTCTAGTAAATCCCAAACCTTCTTTTGGGTTTTCTGTATTTGTTACCATTGGAGTGGAATATTGCTTATAGAATATTGTCTGGTTAAAGCGGCGCTCTCTGGTTATTGCTTTTCTCATGGTTGACTTTTTTTGTGTTTATTTTATTATGACTTTTCACAGCTGTAAATTAAAAGCATTAAAAAGAAAGTTCTCTCTTCTCTTTGTATTACACTTTCACTCATTTGTTCTTTGGAATCCCCTTATATCTTCTTCATTATAGTGGGTCGTGTACTCTGGTCTTGATCTTTTTTCATATCAGTGTTACCATTTGTCCCATTCTTAAAGGATCACTAAAGATAACATATTTAAAAAAAAAAAAAAAAAAAAAACTTATACTTACCTCCACTGTGCAGCTCGTTTTGCACAGAGTGGCCCCGAACCTGGTCTCCTGGGGTCCCTCGGCTGGCTGACTCGGCTCCCCCGCGCAAGGACTCAACACCTTCATGCGAGCTTGCATCGTTTTGAGTTCTTGCTGGCGCGCTCCCGTGATACAGCCGACGGCCATAGCCACTCACTATATCACTCAGCTCCGCCCCCTGGCGACCCATGTCATTGGATGTGATTGACAGCAGTGCGAGCCAATGGCTGCGCTGCTTTCAATACATCCACTGTAACCAATCAACGGCCAGGCTGAGCAGCAAAGAGGATATCGGGGGTGAGCGCGGGACTTTCGAGGGGGTCAGGTAAGTAAAACAGGGGGGCTGGGGGGCCGATATTGTCGGATGTTTTTTCACCTTAATGCATAGAATGCATTAAGGCAGTGTTTCTCAACTCCAGTCCTCAAGGCGCCCCGACAGGTCATGTTTTCAGGATTTCCCTCATGAAATGGCTGTTGTAGTTACTAAGGCAGTGAAACTGATCAAATCACCTGTGCAAAATAATGGAAAGCCTGAAAACATGACCTGTTGGGGGCACCTTGAGGACTGGAGTTGAGAAACTCTGCATTAAGGTGAAAAAACGTTTATCTTTACAACCCCTTTAAAGGATTAATTCACCGTTATCAAAAATCTGCCAATGCAGAACAAACAGTGCAGCTTTGGTATAGGTGAAGGACATTTACATACCTCCTGAAGCCTGACTGAAAAACTTCCAAAGATCCCATCATCCCGTCCTGCCTTGTTGCTAGAATATTGATAAGACACGCCCAGCTCTTATAGTTTTCCTCCACCATCACAGGAAGGGGCTCACAAACACTGAGCTACTGCATCAGAGGAGAGAGAGCAGTACAGTAAGAGCTAGGAGTCTCTTGGCAAGGTCCTAGCAACAAGGCCAATAGCCCTGCACTGTACATGTGGTAACTGACTTCCACCCTCAACCAGGAGTGTCACAGAGAAGTGGAGAGCGCCGGAGTGAGGATCAAAGGAAGTATTAGAGATTATTCCTCTACCCCCTCATGCCCTGGGCGGTGACGTCACAAGAGGCGGGGCCTCTGGTTAATGTCACCCCATGCCTATATAAGTAATGGCACACCGTGGAACTATCATTGGAGCGGGAGAGATCGCCAGGAGAAGAACAGAGGGAGAAGACATCAGCAGAGAGAGGAGACCTGGCAGAAGGGGGAGAAGAAATCGCAAAAGACCCTGGAGCTTATTTAATAAATTGCCCTTTTAAAAACCTGAGTACTGTTTATTTTTTTAAACTTTTTTTTTTTTAGATGAATGAGTACAATGTACCCCATACTCATCGGGGGGGGCTCTGTCAGGAGGAGAATGAGTTCCTCCTACTAACCTATTTAAAGTGGAACTTTAAGTCAGAAAATTACTCCTATGCCACTTCAGGCGGGCCTCCTTTGCAGGTATAATTATGTAAAACACTACAAATAAGTTTATACTGTGAAACATCCAGTAATACACTGCCTCACCCTGCTCATGCTCAGTTTCTCTCTCTTTTTCAGCACTGCGCCAAACTTGTAGAGGTTGACAGCCTAAAGATTAAAGCAGAACTAAAACCAGCGATTTAACGGTTTCAAAAAAGTTACATTTCCAGCATGCCAGGAATGCTGTCACATTTGTTCGTGTCCTCAACCAAACTGTCAAACCATCCAATGGCTGGAGTCATAACTGATCACATGTGCAGCATCATGGCAGTTTGCAGATCATACAGATGGAAACTTCCTTGGCTGAAAGGGATAGGAGGGTTCAGATCCCTGCCCAAAATATAGCCCAGTCTCTCGGACACAGCTGGTCACAGATCGGAGTAAAACGGCAATTACAGCGGCCCTTTACCACGTGATCAGCTGTGTCCAATGACAGCTGATCACGGATGTAAACAGAAGCCGGTTATAGGCATTCCTTCCCTCATGCTGACAGCATGAGGTGAGAAGAAGAGAGCTAATAACTGGCTTGTGTTAAAGGGACATTGGTACTGATTTCAGTGCAGTCCAAACAGTGCCCACCAGTGCTGCCAATTAGTGCCCCCTCATCAGTGTCACCTATAAGTGCTGCCTATCAGTGCCCATCAGTGCTGCCTCACCAGTGCCCACCTGTGTTGCCTCATCAGTGCCTATCACTGCCACCTATCAGTGTCTACTTTAAGTGCCGCCTCATCAGTGCCCACCTGTGTCGCCTCATCAGTGCCGCCCATCAGTGCCACCTATAAGTGCTGCCTATCAGTGCCCACCTGTGTTGCCTCATCAGTGCTGCCTATCAGTGCCATCTATCAGAGCCACCTATAAGTACTGCATATCAGTGCCCACCTGTGTTGCCTCATCAGTGCTGCCTATCAGTGTCACCTATGAGTGCCGCCTCATCAGAGCCACCTATAAGTGCTACATATCAGTGCCCACCTGTGTTGCATCATCAGTGCCGCCTATCAGTGCCACCTATAAGTGCTGCATATCAGTGACCACCTGTGTTGCCTCATCAGTGCCGCCTATCAGTGCCGCCTCATCAGAGCCACTTATAAGTGCTGCATATCAATGACCACCTGTGTTGCCTCATCAGAGCCACCTATAAGTGCTACATATCAGTGCCCACCTGTGTTGCATCATCAGTGCTGCCTATCATATCAGTTCTGCCCACCTGTGTTGCCTCATCAGTGCCCACCTGTGTTGCCTCATCAGTGCCGCCTATCAGTGCCCAGTCTTTTTTTGTTTGTTTAGTAAAAAATAAAAAACCCAGTGGTGATTTAATACCACTAAAAGAAAGCCTTAATTGTTTAAAAAAAAAATAATAGAAATATCATATGTGTACAGTGTTGCTTGACTGCGCAATTGTCATTCAAAGTGCAAGAGCGCTGAAAATTGGCCTGGGCAGGAATCGGGTGAAAGTGCCCGGTATTGAAGGGGGTTAACTTTTGCTTTGGGCTTCAACAAAATGGCGGCCTCCTACAAGCAGACACAGGAGCAAAGCTGGAGGCAATTTACACCGCACACTCATGTTGGTAACCTTATTATTAATGTGGAATGTGTGTGCCTTGCTAAAGAATGTTCATTTTTTTTTTTTTATCAATTGCTACGAGAAAGGTTCCGTGCGGGGGCGCGCATTGAAGCGGGCACAGCTCAGTCCCCACTTTGGTACAGCACAGAACGCATCTCTCGGCCGGCGATACCTCTTCCGACCGGCAGAGGGCGGTGGTGGTGGCGGCGTGCGCCGCTCAGCGTCACTGCTGTCCCTTCTGTCCGGCGGGCATCTCGCTGCTCCTGGATTGGGGAGGTGTGACGTGGATCAGGAAGTGTGTGAGAGTCCTGGGAGAGTACCGGTGCTGGTCTATCAGTGTGAGTGTTGTGTGTACGGTGCTGAGGGAGCATACGCTGGGCTGAGTGGGGGGAGGTGTGAGGGGTAATGACAGAAGTATGGAGGGGAGGTGATGAGGTGGCACTGGGGGGGTGAAGAGACTCTCAGACAAGGCCTGGAGAATGGGAGTCATCGCTCTACAAATGTTCAGTAATATAAATCCAATATCTGGGGCCCATGTGCCAGCTGTGCCCTGTTGCTAGGATACTCCAGGCGTTATACTGTTGCCCCCGGCAACACGGTAGCGTGCATGCGTGCCCTTTTTTTCATTCAATGACCCGCACACGTGCAATGCACCCTCTCCCATCGCACCACGATGAGCCAGAGGGATCGCGCTGCGCAGGTGCGGGGATTTGGACGCGGACGCTCATTCGCCCAATGGTGAGCCTCCAGCCGCTGGAGCTTCCTTGTGACAAGATGAGGCGAAGCAAACTACAGGAGTTCAGCTGTGGGGGGCGGAGTTCCCTTTTGGGAGTATCTCACCAAAAAATGACATTTGTATTGCAGGAGATGCCTGAAATCTGACTTGTATCTTAAAGGGGAGTTCCGGACTTTTGGTGTTCATTAAAAGTCAGCGCCTATAAAAAGTGTAGCTGCTGATTTTTAATAAACAGACACTGACCTGCTCCACTGTCCAGTGACGCGGCCGCCTGTCATCACGCAATTCCCGTCGGATAATCCGATCGTGTGTACGAGGCTTTAGTGCAGACTTCTGGGAAAATCGGGCAGCCAATCACACAAGCAGGAAATTAAATTTCTGGCGGGGTGATCCGCACCACATCTTACTCCCTCAGGTTACCGTATTGCATTTTGCAGAAAACTACAGCTGCTATTTTTTCCCATGAAAGTGGAGTTACCCTTGCAGGAAGATAATATTTTGTCCCAGATCCTACGGTCTGTGCCCACCTAAGTTCCACTTGCAGTACCCAACGTGTCTCTGGGGGGGGGCACATGCAGCCAGTCTTTCCTAGGAGAAATCCAGGATATGAGCTCTAATGCCGGCTACATGGCTGTTAGGCTGAGTCGCTGGCCCCCGGCGGCTGTAGATTTGGAATCGCTGGCCCCCGGCAGCGGTAAATTTGTAGTCACTGGCCCCCGGCGGCGGTAGATTTGGAATCGCTGGCCCCCGGCGGCGGTAGATTTGGAATCGCTGGCCCCCGGCGGCGGTAGATTTGGAATCGCTGGCCCCCGGCGGCGGTAGATTTGGAATCGCTGGCCCCCGGCGGCGGTAGATTTGGAATCGCTGGCCCCCGGCGGCGGTAGATTTGAAATCGCTGGCCCCCGGCGGCGGTAGATTTGGAGTGGCTGAGGCTGGGTTTTCACTGACGCGTGAGGGTTTCCTCCACATCCAATTCGCATGACAGGAGAGTGTAACCGGCTCTCAATGGGGCCAGCTCTGGGGCGGCCTCGGCCCGTATTGGAAAGGGGTCCATTTCAGGAGCAAATTCAGGAAAAAATTTGGACCTGATTCACGCCTAAATGGGTGTACAGGGATGCACCAGACCCCCTGCTGTGACCCGCGGCCACAACAGCGTGAACACTGCCTGACTGCGGTAGATTCTGGGTCGCCGGGCAGGGTAAAGTCAAGAGACGGAAGACTTTGATAGGGAAGCATTTTTCTTTTGCAAAAGCATTTTAAAAACTGCTCAGAGTGAAAGCAATTTATCGTCTGTAAAGGTACTGACGATGGGCGGAAATAGATTCAGATTAATTTAAATTCATACTAATTAAAATATTGAATATAATACATTTTTATATATATATATAGAGAGAGAGATTTATTTTAATATATATATTTTTTTAAACGGTCCATATTGGTTTTCGCGTAAGTGCATCCCGAGTTATCGGTTTCGGTCCGGAATTTCCATTTCGGTGCAGCACTACCCCAAACTCAGAAGCAGGCCAGCAACGCACATTTACATTGATGAGCCGGCATCAGCTGTTTACTCGTAGTACAATTACTGTGAGAGGGTGGCAAGTGGTTGAATATGGAATGCAGAAAATTTGAAAGTCTGAATACAAAATTTGTATGCGTATATGAGAGATGAAGATAGAACTTCTCTAATTCTGTTATAATTTTGCTGTTGCAGGAACATGTCGCGGTCAGCTGCAAAAGTCGGGAACCTGAGAGATAAGTTGGATGGAAATGAACTGGACCTGAGTCTGAGCGACCTGAGTGAAGTCCCAGTGCGGGAACTGGTCAGTAACATCTTGAAGTCTTCTTCTATCTTGACGTATTTGTTTAAAAATCAATTGATGGAATCTGTATAACAGGGATATGCAATTAGTGGACCTCCAGCTGTTGCCAAACTACAAGTCCCATCATGAATCTGCCTCTGAGTGTCCTGCTTGTGGCTCTCAGAGTCTTGCTATGCCTCATGGGACTTGTAGTTCTGCAACAGCTGGAGGTCCGCTAATTGCAAATCCCTGCTGTATAAGGTAAAATAATTTACTGAGGATTGCTGTTTAGAAAGATGTGTCCTTTGAATCCTAAGTAGGTTGGAATTGTTCTTTAAAGTGTTATTAAACCCCAGGCACTGCATTCCCTATATCTGGTCTCCCACAGTACACTGAACATGGAAATGCAGTTATTTTAGTAAATATAAACTGCTAAATACATTTTCTCATAAGTTGTATATAGCAGTCTGTAATTCATTGAAGTGTATTTTTCCCCAAAAAATTGCGTTTGAAAGACCGCTGCACAAAAACAGTGTGACATAAAAATTCAACATCCGCTATTTTATTCTCTAGGTTCTATGCTAAAAAATACATTGTATGTCTTCTCTTCTCTGTCTCTCAGCACTGTGGAAAATCTGCTTTTTTTTTTGGACAGATCGGCTCTGCACTGTTTACATAGAATCGCAGAAAATAAGGGGGCTTTTATCGAGTTTGTGTTTTTTTTTTTTTAACGATTAATTGCGCAGCTCTACTGCATATACAGACTGTTTTTACTCTTGTGGGTTTAGTAACACTTTATGGCCTCATGAACAAGTACAGTGAGGCTAAAAATATGCTGGTTGTAAGATTCTGGGTGAATACCCGTGCTCGGGGTGCCGCAGGTATTGCATACAGTCTGCTAATCAAGTGAGTGGCTGTACTCGCAAATGGGTGTATTTCCCAAACACAAAGCTTTCACATTCAACCAATGAGGTAAACGAGACGTGGGGGAGCTGCTGTCGTTGTGTACATCGCTGGATCGAGATGGGGCTCAAGTAAGTATGGGGGGGGGGGGGCGACATATCCCTCATTGGTCACAGCCAACTGCTGGAGCATAATGAAGCGGTGGATCAGGTAAGTAAAACTGCTTTTCCCATCTTCTAGACCAGCGATGGTGAACCTTAGCACTTCAGATTTTTTGGAACTATGTTTCCCATGATGCTCAACTACACTGCAGAGTGCGTGAGCATCATGGGAAATGTAGTTCCAAAACATCTGGGGTGCCATTGTTTGCCATCACTGTTCTAGACCGATATGCAGTGCTAAGTAAAAGGTTCCATTCAATGGCCCCCTCCCCAACTGTACTACACCCATGTGACAGTGCTGAGCCAATGTCAGGAAGCACCAGGTGTTTTCTTCCCTCCCGGTGGGTGCAGGACAGGTTAGTATTCGCTGCTGTGGATGGAAGGAGGCAAGTTTGTTGCTCTCTTGCCTTTTGGCCATTGTTATCGTCACTATTGACTAACCAAAGTCAAATGATTTCTGGTCTGGTGCTGTGTAGTCTTTCCTTGGTCTTCTCTGAGAATAATTTGTTCTGTTTCTATTTATCTTTACATTCAGGCTGCCCTCCCCAAGGCCACGGTGTTGGACCTTTCTTGTAACAAGCTTGCAACATTACCGGTAAGGTGTTCTAAAAGAGAAAGTTCCAATCATACAAGCTGACCTCAATGCTCTGTCTAATTGGGCGACTGAGTGGCAGATCAGGTTTAATGTTGATAAATGTAAAGTTATGCACTTGGGGGCTAAGAATATGCATGCATCATACATACTAGGGGGAGTACAACTGGGGGGATCCGTAGTGGAGAAGGATCTGGGGGTTTTAGTTGATCATAAGCTCAATAATGGCATGCAATGCCAAGCTGCGGTTTCCAAAGCGAGCAAAGTCCTTTCTTGTATAAGAGAGGTATGGACTCCAGAGACAGAGATATAATTTTGCCCCTGTACAAATCATTAGTAAGACCTCATCTGGAATATGCAGTTCAGTTTTGGGCCTCAGCTCTCAAAAAGGATATCGGAGAACTGGAGAAAGTGCAGAGAAGAGCAACCAAACTGATAAGAGGCATGGAGGAGCTCCGCTATGAGGAAAGATTAGAAGAACTAAATCTATTCACTCTTGAGAAGAGGAGAATTAGGGGGGATATGATCAACATGTACAAATATATAAGAGGTCCATACAGTGTACTTGGTGTTGAGTTATTCACTTTACAGTCAACACTGAGGACAAGGGGGCACTCTTTACGTCTAGAGGAAAAGAGATTTCACCTCCAAATACGGAAAGGTTTTTTCACAGTAAGAGCTGTGAAAATGTGGAACAGACTCCCTCCAGAGGTGGTTCTGGCCAGATCGGTAGATTGCTTTAAGAAAGGCCTGGATTCTTTCCTAAATGTACATAAAATAACTGAGTACTAAGATTTGTAGGTAAAGTTGATCCAGAGTAAATCCGATTGCCTCTCGGGGGATCAGGAAGGAATTTTTTCCCCTGCTGTAGCAAATTGGATCATGCTCTGCTGGGGTTTTTTGCCTTCCTCTGGATCAACTGTGGGTATGGAGTTGGGTGTATGGGATTGTACTGTGTTTTTTATTTTGTTTGTTTATTTTTTTGAGGTTGAACTGGATGGACTTGTGTCTTTTTTCAACCTGACTAACTATGTAACTATGTAATCTATTATAGCAGTCATGGGACCCTGAAGTCACATTTGTTTGATTGATCTTTACTTGTTGGATGTGTGTGAAGTTCTTTTTGAATGAGAATGTATCCTCAATTCACAAAGCTCCATTGAGACTTGAAATTAACAGCTTAATGGACAAAATAAAGACATTTTAAAGGCTTTGATTGCCTCTTTATATAAGAATATTAGTTTTCAGTATGCAATTAAGCCTTTTGCTAATGATACTTTGCCCAACATATTCTTACTCTGTCATTTCTGTATCCTGTAACCCGTTCACATGACCGCAATGAGCTTGAAGAGTACTACAGTTCCCATTAATCCATATTGGCAGAGAGGTGGGCAGACTTGCTACTGATATCATTGCACACAGGATCAAAGATCTTCAGGGCTGTGCTAATAGTTGGGGCATCCTGACTTATGCAGGACACTTGATTAGCTACCATTCTTAACCCCCGGAAGAGTTCAATCCCTTCATGACCAGGCCATTTTTTTCCTAATTAGCACTGAGTTACTTTAAAGCGGGGGTTCACCCCCAAAAAAATTTTTAACATTACATTCAGCCGAGTTGTGAGAATGACATTAGGCTGTTTTTTTTTTTTTTTTTTTTTTTTATTAAATCTTTGCCGTACATACCGTATTATCTATATTTTCACCGCGGCTTCCGGGTATGTAATCTGCGGGACTGGGCGTTCCAAATTGATTGACATGCTTCCGACCGGCGCATACAGCGCGTCAATAGTTGTAGAAAGGAGCCGAGCGTCGGTGCGCAGGCGCCGTATAGAGCCGACTCGCAGTCCGGCTTCTTTCGGCAACTTGTGACGCGCTGTATGCGCCGGTCGGAAGCATGTCAATCAGTTAGGAACGCCCAGTCCCGCAGATTACATACCCGGAAGCCGCGGTGAAAATATAGATAATACAGTATGTACGGCAAGGATTTAAAAAAAAAAAAAACAGCCTAATGTCATTCTCACAACTCGGCTGAATGTAATGTTAAAACATTTTTGGGTGAACCCCCGCTTTAACTGGCAACTGCTCGGTCATGCAACGCTGTACCCGAACATCATTTTAAATTCTTTTTTTTTTCCCACACAAATGGAGCTTTCTTTTGGTGGTATTTGAATTTTCTGTGATGTAAATGAAAAAAGAAAAAAAAATTTGAAAAGAAACTACAAAAAATTAAATAAAAATTGTCTTCTTAAATTTTGGCTTCAAATGTATTGTGCTACATGTGTTTTGATTTAAAAAATCAATGCATTTTTTGTTTTCAATAAACACACTACAGTCCATTTAACATGGTTTCCTATGGATGTAGTTCACATCTGTGCATTTTATGGAAAGGGCCAGGAACTTTTTTTTCTGTTTTTTGAGTCCATAGACTTCAATGGAGAAAAGATATATGTATTGAAAAACACAAAATGCACCTGGAATATGCAAACTGCAACCTGCATAGGTGTGAACCAGGCCTAAAACGAACTAACTGCCACTGATGTCACCATTAACACTAATACAGTGATACTATACACTGTCAGTGTACTGATGACACTGACTGGCAAGGGGTTAACATCTAAGGGTAATCAAGGGGTTAAATGTGTGCCTAAAAAATGTGTAATGTGTGTATTATGTGCTGCTGTTATCTGCTTTTTGCTATAGATCCCTTTGTTTCTTATCTCTGTTTTGCAGGGATAAGAAACAGAGATGGCTCCCTCTGTACACCGTCCTGTCTTGAATGTCAACACAGAGCTCTGGGCTGTGATTGGACACAGACGATCAGCAGGTCCCAGGTGTGAATCAGTGTCTGGGACCTCTTGACAGGTTCCTGTTGTGTACAATCACAGCAGGTATCAGCAGGGGGACTGGCAAAAAAAAGCAGACCTCTCGCTTGCCATGGAAGTTTTGCTTTAACTGTGTATTTTAGGATTTTATTGTCTCATTTTCTTTATTATCCTTTTAAATCTCTTCTGTCTCTGCAGGGTGACTTTTGCTCTCTCACTCACATTGTACGACTGGATCTCAGCAAAAATCAGCTTCTGCAGCTCCCATCTGAATTTGGGAGGTTGATAAATCTGCAGTACCTCGATCTTCTACAAAACAGTTTGACTATGCTGCCTGTGACCTTTGCTCAACTCAAGGTAAGGACCTAATATTGTACTCGGGAAGAAAACCTAAAAATGTTAGTGTGTCAATATAAAGGACACAAATTAATGCAGCCTTGTGATCATTAATGCAGTATTTATTGCGTATTAAAAATACAAGCAGTGTAAGTACCCAATATCAATCTTTTACATTACTCATTAAAGAAGAAGTACAGCCAAAGCTCGTTTGGTTGTACTTCTCCTGTGTATCACAGGAGTGCAGTTTGTTCTGCAAACCTGTGACCCGTTTTCAGCAGGCTGAAGTCTGCTCTCGACTGATGTCCCAAAGACGGTCCTGTCCTGTATGGGAGATTTCCCTTCACTTGCTGTCCTGGAGACAGGGCCGATCCTAGGTAGGGTGCACAGGGCGCGTTGCATCCAGGCGCCTGCAGAGGTGGGGGCACCGAAGTGCCAGAGTTCTCCCCTCCCTCCTTCTCTCCTTGTTTGTGTCCGTCCAGAACTGAGCATAGGGCAGCCTGTCCAGCCTGGCAGTGCTCGAGGGAGGGGCCGCTCCTCTTCCTGACCTTCCAGAGGGTTCTAGTTTTCAGTGGCTGCTGAGTGCTGATGTGCAGGAATGAATTCCTCAAACTGGGAGTCTTGGATCCCGCACTGTCTCCACCAACTCCAGTTGGAATGCCTCCCCCTCCCATCTCTATCTCGGGCTGCACAGAGAACCAAGGTGAGTCACAGTGTTCTGTGTGCTGGAGGATAGCATCTCTTTACATGTGCTCTTGGTTGCCCCTGCTCTAGATGTTTTATGGCATGGTAGATTGCATAGGATACACAGCCCCTGCCCATTCCTGAGCCTCAGTAGTCCATCCTACAAATGAGATGTACCAAGAGCCCTTTTACACTGACAGTGCTGGGGTGCTGGCGGTAAATGGGGAGAAGTTAGTAAAATGACCACACCCATGTGGGGCACCAGAAATATTTCTGCACCCAGGCGCATGTGACCCTAGGATCGGCCCTGCCTGGAGAAGCAACAGGAAGTACATGCTGGAAATCTCTGCAAAATTAAAAGGGAGGGGGGGGGGGGTACCTTAGGCCGTCGTCACAAGAAGAGAAGTCTCCATTAAAAGCTTATCCTCTCTTGTCCTGGTGATAATTCTTTACTATTATTGGGTTCTCTTCAAAAAAAGTTCAGGGTGTATAGTGAAATTCCAGTTTTGTTAAAAAAAAAAATATATATATATATATATATATATATATATATATATATATATATATATATATATATATATATATATATATATATATATTCGTTCTTGGTCATGTCAGCTTCATATGTTTTAACCACTTCAATACCGGGCCTTTTCACCCTCTTCCTGCCCAGGCCAATTTTCAGTTTTCAGCACTGAACTTATTTATTTTTATTTATTACTATTTGTTTGTGAAGCGCACATAAACCACCAGTCAGTGGTGCCAAAGCGCTATATGACAGATTGCCCGGATGTTCTAGCGAGGGTAGCATAAATAAACGCAACTGCTGCAGGACAGAGGAGGAGACACATCCCCATATTTTGAAAACATTTAATCAAAACACAGGAAAGACACCAAATCCTGGGAGAGCTGGACGGGAGAGGAGACTAGTAGAGGGGAGGGGGATGTGAATTGTGCACTTTATAGAAGCTGTGCATGTCTGCAAGCTAGTGCACGAGATATGTAAATTACCTGTCATTCAAGCAAGGACTTTGGTCTTTATCTGGAAGTCTGTTTTGTTTCACTGAACAATAAAAGAGGATTGCTCAGCGCTGGATTAACTCTTTGTGGCAAGACTGGGCACAGATGATAGGAAATCTTATACTTTACATTGTGACATCAACAAAAATTTTTTTTGGGGGTTTACATCCACTTTAAGTAACTGGGAGTGTTTCGTCATGATTTTGATGTTAAACACCGTTGTTATGGCAAAAGCTAGTTGTGGTCAGTTCTCTAGCTATACTGGGAACTCAGCCTGCTCTCCTCCGATGATCATACTTGTCCTGACATGACGCACCTCTGCACCGCCTTTCACTGAGAAGATCAGTGTGCTGCTGTTTCTCCTCCCCCCCCCCCCCCCCCCAGCTCTCTATGCAGCTGAGAACAGAAAGAATGCGATAAAGGATAGTTATAATCGATACACAAATATTTTGCCTTTTCTGTGTTTTAAATTGAATGGGTTGTTTTACAAGGTGAAGGTTTACAATCAAGTTTGCTTCAACTCTTACATAATTTACCAAACTATAAAAAAGGAAAAAAAAGGTTAACAAAGATAAAGACTAGCTGAATTTGATTAGGCACAGACTGTTGTAAATATGAGAAGTGAACTTTTGTTTGATTTTTACAGAGCCTGAAGTGGTTGGACCTGAAAGACAACCCGCTGAACCCTGCCCTGGCCAAGGTGGCCGGAGACTGCCTGGATGAGAAGCAGTGCAAGGACTGTGCCCTGAGTGTGAGTATCCTATGGAGGAGTGTCCATTGCTGCAATGATCCGGATGCTTTGTATCGCATAGCACTGGAGGACAAAAGTTCTAATAGAAAACGGACTGCAAGTTTCTTTGAAGGATATAATCTATATTGTTTTATTCAGTGGCTGTTAAAGCAAATCTTCACCCATAAATTGAAAGTCCCTCCTGTCCACCCCTCCTCTGCTACCTGTATAGCGGCTTTTTTTTTTTTTTCTTCTTCTTCTTTGCCCCCCCCTTTTTTTTTTTTTTTTTAATGTTTGGTCCCGCCTCCAATACACACCTAGAAAATGGAGAAATATATAGTGGTTTTTAGGCAGGTGTTTAAATCTAGTCCCACGCCCCATCCCTTAATTGGGAATATATATTTACTCCAATACACACCATTCGCCATTCGCTGAGGCCACGCTTTGCCTCCTGGGATATGTTCGCCCAATATCCCAGGGGGGGGTCATAGTGTTTAATTTACAGAGGCGGGGCATGATTGGTTGAACCCAGAAGAGCCGGCAGGATTCCAGGTGACGTCAGACACAAACATGGCGGCGCGGGGAACTGAGCGGCGGCTGCTGGGAAAAGGATCTTGCCAGGACGCCGCTGAGTGGGTGAGTATCCAAACTGCCACAAATTAAGCAGGGGTACAAAAACAAAAGGGGGGGAAGCTGAAGATGGTCTTTAACCACTTGACCTCTGGAAGATTTACCCCCCCCCCCTTCATGACCAGGCCGTTTTTTGCGATACGGCACTGCATTACTTTAACTGACAAATGTACGGTCATGCGAAGCTGTACCAAATTAAAATGTATGTCCTTATTTCCACACTTATACGACTTGTCTCACGATTTTGGACTGCAAAATCGTATGACAAGTCATTCTCCATTATTTTCAATGACTACCATTCATACTGGCACGACTTTAAGTAGTCCTTGCACTACTTTGGTCCGATTTTGATGCCACTTACACAGGCATTCATTGAAATTTTTAAAAAAATTAAGTTTACTTTCTGCTAAAACATATCCAATAAAAAAATCGATTTTCTTCATCTATTTAGGCCAATATATATTCTGCTACATATTTCTGGTAAAAAATTCCAATAGGCGTATATTGATTGGTTTGCACAAAAGGTATCGCACCTACAAACCTATGGGATGTTTTTATTTTATTTGTTTTTTTTTTTAACTAGTAATGGCGGTGATCAGCGACTTATAGCGGGACTGCGATATTACGGCAGACATTCTGAAACGGACACTTTTTTGGGATCGGTGCTAAAAAAATATGTACCAAGGACACTGGCTGGGAAGGTGTTATCATCCGGGGCGATCAAAGGGGGAACTGTGTGCCTAGCCAGTGTTTCTGTGTACTGTGGGGGAGGTGCTTTTAACAGGGGAAAGCATGGATCCATGCCTTCTCTCCTGACAGAATGGCGATCTGCCTTGTTTACATAGGCAGATTGCCGTTCCGTCTCTTTACAGAACAATCGGCGGGTGCCGGCGGACATCGAGTCCATGGTATCTGCCAATCGGCTCCCGCTGTGATTATACATTTGCCCGCTACCGGGAGGAGTCGGTTCACGCGTGTGTGTGTGTATATACGTAGTCCGGTGCAGAGGCCTGTACAATGGTAATGTTGGTTAACTTATTAGTTGCTAGCATTTTCAGTAATATATGAAGAAAGTAGCTCTATTAAGAAAGGTAATGATAAAAGAGAAATAGAGGAAATGGAGCAACGGGGGGGGGGGTCAGTGAGCTATATATTATTGAACACACCGATCATTTCTGTCATTTTTGTAGGTTCTTCAACATATGAAAGTTATCCAGGAAGAACAAGAGCGAGATTTGCAACGCAAGTTTTTGGAAGAGCAAGGTTTGTGTTTTTTTTATATTATGGCTGCATGATTTGGACTAGGCAAACGTAACCGGCATTAATCATTATTATCGGTCCTACAGTTCTGAAGAAGAAACGTGAGGCTGAGCAGAGACAGAGAGAGGAGAGGGAGAGAGAACAGAAGCGCAAGCAGAAAGCGAAGCAGAAAGCGCGTAAGAGGAGGGACTACAACGCCCTTCAAGCTGCTCAGCAAGACGTGAAAAAGGAAACAGAGAAAAAGGGCACAGAGAACCACAGTGAGTGTCCTGATTTTATTTTTTAGGTGCAAACTGAAACTCTTTATTGAAAACTCGCACACAATTTTTACCACACCAAGTCAGAGAAGAGCGTGATCACATTATCCTAAACAATGCAAACTTTAAACGGTGATACCATCAGTACATCCAATAGTATCTAACATAAACATTGCAGCCAAGATTTGATAATGTGTACATCTTGGAGGGAAAGAGAGAGTGAAGCTGCTGCACATATGAATTAAAAGGTCCAAGCGGCACCTTTACCAGTCCTTAGCCATCAGTCCTCTATTGCTGATGCCCATTTGGAAGGCCAACAAATGCGCGAAATCCCACTTTAAAAGATTGTTAGCAGTTAAAAGATTATTTGCTAAAAGTGACATGCAGAGCTCCTCCCCTCCCGCCATGTTCCTAGAAATTGAATACAACCAAAACAAAGCTCTACTTGTGTGAAAAAAAGTGTTGCATGACCGGGCAGTGAAGTATGTATGAGAGCGCTGAAAATTGGCCTGGGCAGGAAGGTGGTAAATGTGCCCAGTAGGCAAGTGGTTAAATTATGCTTTTTGATTTTCAGGTCAAAGTGCTGATTGATAAAAAGCCTTTAAAATGTCTGCACTTTTTTATTTTTCCATATATATATATTATATGTGTGTGTGTGTGTGACCAGTCATGCAGCAAAAAATAAACACACACACTCACACAAACACACTCACACACACAGAAACTCTCACACACACAGAAACTCACACTCACACAAACACACTCGCACACACAGAAACTCTCACACAGAAACTCACACTCACACACCCACTCACACACACAGAAACACACTCGCGCGCACACACACACAAACTCGCGCACACACACACAAACTCGCACACACACACACAAACTCGCACGCACACACACAGAAACACACACTCACACACATACACAGAAACACACTCTCACACACACATAGAAACACACTCTCACACACACACACACAGAAACACACTCTCACACACACATAGAAACACACTCTCACACACACACACACAGAAACACACTCTCACACACAGAAACACACTCTCACACACACACACAGAAACACACTCACACACACACACACACAGAAACACACTCTCGCACACACACAGAAACACACTCTCACACACACACACACAAACACACTCTCACACACACACACACAGAAACGCACTCTCACACACACTCACACACACACTCTCACACACACACACTCTCACACAAACACACTCTCACACACACACACACAGAAACACACACACTGAAACTCACACACTGAAACTCGCACAGAAACACACTCACACACAGAAACACACTCTCACACACACTCTCACACACACACACACTCTCACACACACACACACACAGAAACACACTCTCACACACACACAAACGCACAGACACACAAAAACATTTTTAAGTGAATATCCTTAAACTTCCATGTGCCTCCTTTGCAGAAACCTCGGCGGGGGCCTCTCAGAAGAAGCAGCCGCAGAGGAGATCATGGAAAAGGCTGATCCTGCAGATGGTGGTGTTCTTGCTTATGGTGACTGTGGCCGGTGTTGCGGTATGTCGGTACACTGATCTGCGGACTCAGAGTGTGTGCTCCAATGTGAATACAGTGTATGAGGACACCGTGAGAACTCTGCAGAGCTACCACTTGGTGGAAAGCGTCCTGAAGTTCGGATCACAGCAGTGAGGATTGAAGACGGTTTTGTGCATACGGAGAAAGTGTTGAATTGGAGGGTATTTTGTATAGAAGGGCATCACTGCTAAGCGTACATTTCTAGAGTGATCGAAGTGCAGTGTGTAAACATCTCTCTGCCCCGATTGGTTCAAAATCCCACAATTATTACATTTGAGTCTTTCTTTAGGTTTTGCTCCTCATATATTACTTGTGAATCTCAGAATTCACATGCATGTTTAACCCTTTCCAGACAATTCTTTAAAAGCGCTGGAGGCATCGCATGGGCTTCCCCTTCACGTGATCACTGTGATTGGCTGTCACAGTGATCACAT
Organism: Rana temporaria; assembly: GCF_905171775.1. NCBI lineage: Eukaryota > Metazoa > Chordata > Amphibia > Anura > Ranidae > Rana > Rana temporaria. The sequence continues at coordinate 132,029,330 of NC_053500.1, read as the reverse complement.
GATCTGCAGTCCACCCCACTGGCCCCTAAATGTAAATGGTGACCAGGAGCGGTCAGTGACAGCGCAGTCACAACTCGGTGGAAGCTGAGTGAGCGCAGTGACACCATCTGTATATGACAGCTAAGGGTTAAAGCCCACCACTATGCTGCCACATATATTTGCATAGAGCTGGTAGGAAGGGGTTTAAGGAAACTAACTCTTAATCAATGTTAAAGAGGAGCTGCAGTCTCCTAATGAAAAATGCAATAAAAACATCCCCCATACTCCTTACAATAATGCTTTTAACATTTGAATACTGCTAATATATAAAATTAAGTGTTTGCTTGCCCCTGATGAAATGCTGGCGGCGGCCATCTTAGGTAAGGGCATCTGAAGTTGGTGTCAGTGAGTTACAGGATTCAGTGCAGCTGATTTACCCAGCATGCACCTCTCAATCTCGAGCATGAGCATCAGTACCATGAGATTACACTAGACTCCTAGGAGAGGTGACGCCGATATCCCAGGAGTCCTAGGGAATCGCCTGATGATATCATTTCCTAGGCAGCCGGGACAGAAAGTGACAGCGAACTGATTTTAAAAAAGATATTTTATAAATGATAAAAAAAAATGTACAATATCCATTTTGCACTGCTGATGGCCATTATAAGCCTGCATTCACACCTAGGCGTATATACGCCGACGCCGCAGCCACCCCTAATACGCTGGAGGGGTGATTTTACATGGTCGGCTATGGAGATGGTTCACATCTCCACGCCGAGACGCCTGAAGCTCAAAAGAAGTCCCGGACCCTTTTTTTCGGGCGGCTTCGGTGTTCGGGCATAGCCGATCATGTAAAAAATCACCCCTCCAGCAAAAAAAACGTCACGTTTTGTCGCCGCAAATCGCTGGACAAAACGCCTATTTGATGTCGCCGCAATACACGGCAGATCACCTACGCTGAGGTGTGAATGGAGACTTAGAGAAAGATAAAAAAAATGGGTGAAGCTCAGCTTTAACTACCGTATTTTGAATCCTTATGCTGCTAGCATTAATATATAGATATGAATTTTATGATTTTTTTTTTATATATTTTTGGGGGATATTTATTAGCAAAAAAAAAAGTAAAAAATATTGTTTGTTTTTTTTTTCAAAATTGTCGCTCTATTTTTGTTTATAGCGCATAAAATAAAAATACCACCAAAAGAAAGCTCTATTTGTGGGGAAAAGGACGCCAATTTTGTTTGGGAGCCATGTCGCACAACCGCGCAATTTTCAGTTAAAGCGACGCAGTGCCGAATCGCAAAAACTGGCCAGGTCCTTTAGCTGCCTAAAGGTCCGGGTCTTAAGTGGTTAAAGCAGAACTTCACTCAAAAAAATGGAACTTCCCACTCTTCTATCATATTTGGATTGTTTTTTTTTTTTTTTTAAATATATATATATACACGGGAGGGTTACATCTGCCTAAGCAATCAGAGCAGAAGTTTGGCTCGCTGCCGCAGCCTCCTGGGACACATCTAGTTTCCAAGAGACTGCGGGACCATTCAGATGGCACGACTTTCTGGCTGTGAAGCTGCAGGGAGTCGCAACCAGCTTCCCACAGTAAACGTGCCGGTGCTGGGACCAGAAGCCCATTGAAGAACCGGCCCGGGTGAGCACAGCGCTGGATCAGGTGGCTGTGCGTTTTTATGAAGTCAGCAGCTCCAGTATTTGTAGCTGCTGACGTTTATTTATTTTTTACGAACTGACTAAAGCTCCTCTTTTTAGGTATGGCACCTAACCCAGGGTTTGACAAATTTGCTTGGAATCTAGGAGCCAGCTAAAAAAGTTAGGAGCCAAAAAACGCGCCCCGTCGAGCTTGCGCGCAGAAGTGAACACATACGTGAGTAGCGCCCGCGTATGTAAACGGTATTCAAACCACACATGTGAGGTATCGCCACGATTGGTAGAGCGAGAGCAATAATTCTAGCCCTAGACCTCCTCTGTAACTCAAAACATGCAACCTGTAGAATTTTTTTAAACGTCGCCTATGGAGATTTTAAAGGGTAAAAGTTTGTCGCTATTCCACAAGCGGACGCAATTTTGAAGCGTGACATGATGGGTATCCATTTACTCGGCGTAACATTATCTTTTACAATATAAAAAAAAAATTGGGCTAACTTTACTGTTGTCTTATTTTTTAATTAAACAACGTTTTATTTATTTTTCCCCAAAAAAGTTCGCTTGTAAGACCGCTGCGCAAATACGGTGTGACAAAGTATTGCAACAACCACAATTTTATTCTCTAGGGTGTTAGAATAAAATATATATATATATAATGTTTGGGGGTTCTAATTAGAGGGAAGGAGATGGCAGTGAAAACTGAAAAACACATTAGAATTGCTGTTTTGCTACTAGTAATGTCACTACTTGTAATGCCAACTGCCACCACAAGATGGTGCAAGATCACAGAAGGAAGCTTAGGCCTGCAGAAAGCCACGGCTTCAACTACCGGCCGGCCCGCGTCGGCCGGTAATTGAGGCTGCGGCCTTCTGCAGGACTAAGTTTCCCCAGGCGCCAGGTCACAATTTCTTGTCGCAATTGCGCGCCCGGATTTTGTCGAGCCCTGCTCTATGTAAACTCCGACGGAATTCCTCAGAATATCCAATGGAAAATCTTCGATGGGGCATACGCACGGTTGGAATTTCCGATGGAAAAAACCCTTCAGACTTTTTCCCTCGCAAATTCCGATCGTGTGTACGAGGCATTATCCTTTAATTTTAACAAAAAATAGAAACTTGGCAAACACTGTACATACCGGGAAGGAAAATGATATAAATCATGAATGGGGGCTGGGCAATGATATATTTACACACTGCACTGATCCTCACCACTCAATGCTAACGCCTTTCTATGTGATGTTTTACAAAAAACAATTATCTTTTTTTTTTTTAAATAAATTAAGTTAAACGGCCTCTTATATGCATTACCGTTTTTGTATTTAAAACGTGGTATTACTGACGGCGCTGTCAACGTCAGCATTCATTTTTCCGTTTGCCATTAAAAGGAAGAGTTGTAAAAAAAAAAAAGAGAAAAAAAAAGAGTCCCGGTACATTTCTATGAGAGAACGCAATGGTCGCACTACGTATAGAAGGAGCCACTCTATTTTTCTATGGACTGTATTGCGCTCGCTTCCTATCTGAAGAAATGGAATATAACTGCCACATAAAGTTGTGCATTCCTTGTCACTCTACAACTCAGGTTCTACAACTAATTCCCCCAGCCGGATTCCTGGAAATGGGCCGCTTCGGATCGCTTCGCCAGTAACTGTGATGTAACGTTTCTATGTAGAATACAACGAAAGTTGCCTTTTGATTGGTAGCTGTACCAAATGAACAAACAATAAATAAAACAAATTCTCTTATTGATTGTGTTTGTCTTTCATTTTTTATTTTTTGCTAGAAATTTTCTCCTTCAAATTGTCTTTCACTCCCCTTGCCCTTTAGTTGGAGAAGACCAATAGCCAGATTCACGTCGTAACAGTAGATACGCCGTCGTAACTCTGCATCTGCGCCGTCCTAAATTTAAGTGTATTCTCAAATTGAGATAGACTTAAATCTAGCTAAGATACGACCGCCGGCGCCGTCGTATCTTAGCTGTCTATTTAGGCCGGCCGCTAGGGGCGTGTACGCTGATTTACGCCTAGAATGCGTAAATCAGCGAGATACGCCTATTCACGAACGTACGCTTGCCCGTCGCAGTAAAGATACGCTGTTTACGTAAGGCGTTTTCAGGCCTAAAGATATTCCACCAAAAAAGATGGCGCAGCCAATGTGAAGTATGGACGTCGGAACCACGTCGAATTTAAAAAAAATTACGTCGTCTGCGTAAGTCGTCCGTGAATGGGGCTGGGCGTAATTTACGTTCACGTCGAAACCAATAACTCTTTGCGGCCTAATTTGGAGCATGCGCACTGGGATATGTCCACGGACGGCGCATGCGCCGTTCGTTCAAAACGTCAATCGCGTCGGGTCACGATTCATTAGCATAAAACACGCCCACCTCTTCACAATTTGAATTAGGCGCGCTTAGGCCGGAAATGTTTAATATTAATATGTTTAATAAACCATAGTGTTTGTGGCTTGAACACCGCTTTAAGACAGCTCTCACTGACTAACATGCCCCATGTCATGCAACTTGGGAGTCTCACAAGTCACGATAATGTGAACCGAGCCTTAATTAAATGTTGTTTTGCGATTGCTACAAAATAATACGTTTCACTTTTATTCAACAGTATTTACATCTGATACCAAATCAGGAATCTGCAGTGTGTACCATGACAAGGTTCATTTCCCAGATACAAAGCACTGAATGTTCAGGGAAGGAAGACACAAGATGACCAGAGTAGTATTGGGAGTTACAATATAAATGTGATCCGCCGGCTGCCTGACCGGCCTTGAGAGGCCATTGGTGGCAGGTAGCTGTTCCCTTCAGGAATATGAGAGTGCTGTACCTGCACTTTGTATGGCAAAGGAGCCAGAAAGCAATGTTCTACTTTGTAAACCAATAAGATTGTTGTGTAGACAACCAATGAAAAGTCCGCTGCCACAGATTACTGCATGGTGCTCTTTGCCTTATTAAACAAAGCTCATTATAGAAATACTGAAGGGCACAGTAAAATATGTGCAAAGTGCAGCAATCATAAGTCAAGTGACAGCTCTGGCTGCAAGCTTGTAAACTGCAGGTAGATCCGTTTGGATAATTCTGGTCCAACGCGCCGGGACGTAGACGTGACTCCTTCTCCCCGCCGCACAAGGATATCACTCAAGAGGCCGTGTCGCTCTGCGTTGGTCTGACAGTGGCGATAGGCCTGGAAGAGAGGTGAAAAAAAAAAAAAAAGTCACCAAACAAGGAGGAGGACTTATTCATCGCCAAATTCTTCCATTCTACATTGTATGCCTGTTGCATCTTTGCCGGTGTTCTGTCAAAAAGTGCGCCCCCCCCAGAGGGAGCTGCGGTGGCTCAACGCGATTGGCGCTGCGCTGACAAGCCATTCACTTCTGCAGCTAGGGGTTCGGGTCCCGGCTGCATGTGAATTGAGTTTGGTGGTCTCAGCCCGGCTCCCGGTGGGTGTGCTATGCGAGGTAAGCCTGCGCTTAGTATGCCCACCCCCCTCCCACAAAAACCACCACACTTACACGCACTCGAAATTGGGTTAACATCACGCACTTTGACCACGCGGTCTCTAAAGAGAGAGGCGAAGGACTAACGGGGCTGGTTGAGCGGGCTAATCCTCTCACTCCCTTATAGGGAGTCCCTCTGCCCCGTTGGGCTTCAAAGCGGAGCAGGTAGGGTGGGCTGTGTGGGAGGACCCCCTCACACACCCACCATTGCCACCTGGGGCATGGAGAAAGGTGGCAGATTGCCTCTGGGGGAGGCCTGCCTACTCCCAACTCCTGCAGTCCGGCTCCTCTCTCGAGTACACGCACAAAATACACTGAAAAAAAAAAGAAAAGAAAAAAAGTGCGCCCCATCGGATAGTTCACGCGTATGCGCAGGATGGAGCCGCAATCCAGCTTGAGTGACCGTGACCAGGGAGCAAGTGCACATCATAGGAGGTATCTCTCGATGGGCACGGCACAATTGAAACCTGTACAAACAGCGGGGGGAGGGGCGTACTTCTCACATTGTGCCTTGCTGTTGCGGGACGGCGTTACAGTGTGCTGATGGTCCAGTTTCCCCCTTGTTTGTATGGGTTTAAATTGTGGCTGTGAAATGGTATCTCCCATCGAGAGATACCTCCTACGATGTGCGCATGTGCCACGTTTTACGTCAGCTCAGTTGATCGGCAAATTAGCTGTTGTGCACAATTCTTCCCAGGCCCTATTCCAGGGATATGCAATTAGCGGACCTCCAGCTGTTGCAGAACTACAATTCCCATGAGGCATAGCAAGACTCTGACAGCCACAAGCATGACACCCAGAGGCATGATGGGACTTGTAGTTTTGCAACAGCTGGAGGTCCGCTAATTGCATATCCCTGCCCTATTCGATGGGGGGGGGGCACTTCGACAGAACACCGAGTTCATGAACTGCCATTCAGTTGGCATCAAGTAAATCATGTAACCCCCCCAACAGAATGGCATTTAGTTTGCAGACACAATTTAAAGAGATGCTCCAGTCAACTCCCCTCCAAAGATGAAAAGGCAGCGGCTACAAATACAGTAATACCTTGGATTACAAGCATAATTCGTTCCAGAAATATGCTTGCAATCCAAAAGCACTTGTATATCAAAGCATGTTTCCCCATAAGACATAATGGAAACTCAGATGATTTGTTTCACAACCACTGCTGGTGTATGCAGTACTGTATGTGGCCAGAGGTGCGGGGGCGCTGGTGAAGCTCGGAGACACTCTGAAACCGTTGACACCTTTGGGTGCTTCGACGCACATTACGCCCACCCAGCTGGGAGTGTCTCTGAGCATCTCCGAGTTCTCCAGGGGCCACATACGCCAACACATACACCAGCAGCTTGTGTCCTGCTCGTCTTCCAAGACAGCGCTCGCAAATCAAGTTTTAAAAAAAGAAAATCTAGCTCGTCTTGTGAAACGCTTGTATACCGCGTTACTCGCAAACTGAGGTATCACTGTATAGTAGCTTCCAAGTTATAATAAAAGGACACTTACGTACCTGTCCAGGGATCCATGGCTGTTCTCACCTGGGTTGGTTCTTCGCCAGTCTTTGGGTCCTCGGTGCCGGCATGTTTACTAAAGGAAGCTAGATGTGACTCCTTGTAGCTTTACAGCCGGTTTCCCACTGCACGTGCCAATCTTGAGGTCAGGACTCTGTGCAGGTCAGTAAAGTTCCTACAAGTCTTCATGGACCTTGCTTTGTGCACTGGTGTGCAGTCATGTTGGAACAGGAAGGGTCTGTCCCCAAACTGTTCCCACAAAGTTGGGAGCATGAAATTTCCCTTGGTATGCTGTTGGCACCAAGTTCCAAAATGTCATTAGAACTAAGGGGGCCAACCCCTTAAAAGACAACCCCCCACACCATAATCCCCCCTCCACCAAATGATTTAGAACAGTGCACAAAGCAAGGTCCACAAAGCCATGGATGAGCGAGTTTGGGGTGGAGGAACTTGACCGGCCTGACCTCAAGATCAGCTTGTGCATGCGCAAGTGGGAAGCCAGCAGTCCTGACCTCAACCAGATAGAGGCTGGAGGTCAATTAGAGAGGAGCCAGGCCTTCTTGTCCAACATCAGTGCCTGACCTCACAAATGCGCTTCTGGAAGAATGGTCAAACATTCCCATAGACACGCTCCTAAGCCTTGTGGACGGCCTTCCCAGAAGAGCTGAAGGTGTTATAGCTGCAAAGGGCAGGGCCAACTCAATATTGAACCCTATGGACCAAGACTGGGATGCCATCAAAGTTCATGTAAAGGCAGGTGTCCCCATACTTTTGACAATAAACTGTCTATCAATGGGGAAACAACTTTTTGGTGCAAACAGTAACTAAGCTGTCATGGGCAGCTCTCAATGCATACTTGTGATTGAGAGCCTCTAATCATGTGACCACTGTGACAGCCAATCACAAGAGTCACACGATCAAAAAGCCTGTTTCCACCATTCAGATCCAGGGACAGCGACGGCAAGGATGCAAAAAAAAACAACAGTAAGAAAATAACATATTTGCACAGCAAGAAGTCTGAACTCACTTTTATCAGTAACTGTGGCGAGGGATAGGCGGCCACCACCGCACTGGCAACTTCCACACCCACTCTATTGAACTGCTGAATCTGCCTTTTCCACACATCCAGCAGACCTTTCCCACATTTCTCCACACGCACCCCTCCTGCCCAATCACCGTCCATGTAGAAGGAGAAGGAGGTGTTGTCTCGTTGCCTCCTAAAAAGAAAAGAAAAAATCTGATCAAATGAAAATTATTATTGGTGCAATTTATGCTGGGGGGGGGGTTAAAAAAATATATACCTGACTTCTATTAGAAAATATGGAATGGTGGAGCACGTTACGTCCCACTTACCATGAAAGGCTATGCCGGACAAAGCAATAGGTTTGGCTAAACTTCCGCACACCCCTGTAAGCCATGTCAGTCTGGCTATTACACACCACGTCATCATGTGATCAGCCAATGACAGCTCATCACATGATGTAAACAAAGGATCAGTAAACAATCACCGGCTTGTTTACAAGGGACATCGGTCCCGAAGAGGAAGAAGGCACATCAGCCTCATCAGTGCCCATAAAAACCACCTGCCAGTGCCACCTGCCTTTGCCACCTATCAGTGCCCATCTGTGATGCAAATGAGTGCCACCTAGTAATTCTGCCTGTCAGTGTAACCGATCAGTGCCCATCACTGCCACTCATCAGTGCCCATCACTGCCACCTATTAGTGCCACTTCTCAGTGCCACCTATTAATGCCCTTCAGTGCCGCCTGTCAGTACCACCTCTCAGTGTCGCCTCTCAGTACCACCTCTCAGTGCCGCATGTCAGTACCACCTCTCAGTGTCGCCTCTCAGTACCACCTCTCAGTGCCGCCTGTCAGTACCACCTCTCAGTGCCGCCTGTCAGTACCACCTCTCAGTGCCGCCTGTCAGTACCACCTCTCAGTGCCGCCTGTCAGTACCACCTCTCAGTGCCGCCTGTCAGTACCACCTCTCAGTGCCGCCTGTCAGTACCACCTCTCAGTGCCGCCTGTCAGTACCACCTCTCAGTGCCGCCTGTCAGTACCACCTCTCAGTGCCGCCTATCAGTACCGCCTCTCAGTGCCGCCTCATCAGCGCACATCAATGAAGGAGAAAAATTACCTGTTTGCAAAATGTTATAACAAAAATTATATACCGTATTTATCGGCGTATACCGCACACTTTTTTGCCCTGAAAATCGTGGGTGCGCGATATACGCCGATCCCTGCTTTCCCGCCCGCCTAGTTTGAACACTGCGCCGAGATATACCGAGCGCAGTACACTCGTGTATAGTCGGGCAGGCTCGGCTCCTCTCGCGCTCACGTCCTGGACGTCCAGGACGTGAGCGCGAGAGTAGCCGAGCCTGCCCGACTATACCCGAGTGTACTGCGCTCGGTATATGCCGGCGCAGTGTTCAAACTCGGCGCGGGAAAGCAGGGATTGAGTGGGGAGGACACCGCAGAAGGACGCCGGACCCGACGAAGAGGACACCCGAAGCCGCAGACGGACGCCCGGACCCGACGAGGCTGCCGATGCACGCTGCGCAAGACACCAAAACTAAGTACTAAAATGTTTTTTTTACAGAAATGCGGGTCCACTTTAGGGGTGCGCGCTATACGCCGGAGCGCGCAATACCCCGATAAATACGATTATATATATATATATATATATATATATATATATATATGTTTTTTTTAAATCTGTCTTTTTATTAATTTTTTTAACAAAAAAAGAAAAACTGCAGAGATGATCAAATACCAAAAAAAAAAGAAGCTCTATTTGTGGGAGAAAAAGCATGACCGCGCAATTGTCATTCAAAGTGCGACAGCGCTAAAAAATGTCCCCAGTAAGCAAGTAGTTAATGAATTCTTTACCTGTAACCTAGGAGACTTGGGTTACTCATGTCCGTTTATTATTATTTTAGTGATCACCATTTATAGGATCACAGATATTCGAAAAGTATAGAAACGCCCCTTTTTCTTTACAAATAAATATCGGACTTCACTCTGTGAAGTTTTCTATATGGAGGCAGCAGCTCAGCGCACACCTAAGCTTAGGAATTCTAATCAGGTACAGAACTACATCACGTGTCATTACTTGGTTGGAGCCTCCGCTAGAGATTTGCTAAACATGCAGACAAAGTCTGAGAATTCCTTCCAGGTCTCCAGGAACCAGACGTGGACATTCATTTGTAGCTGCAAGACCAACAGAGTCTGAAATACAGAAGAAGATGTTCTTAATCCACAGTTAGTTAAAGGGGTTGTAAAGGTAATATTATGTTTTTACTAAATATCTTCCTTTACCTTAGTGCAGTCCTCCTTCACTTACCTCATCCTTCCATTTTGCTTTTAAATGTCCTTATTTCTTCTGAGAAATCCTTACTTCCTGTTCTTCTGTCTCTAACTCCACACAGTAATGCGAGGCTTTCTCCCTTGTTGTGGAGTGTCGAGCTCGCCCCCTCCCTTGGACTACAGGAGAGTCAGGACACCCACTAACACACAGCTCCTTTCTCTATCTGCAACATAGAGAGCGTCCTGACTATCCTGTAGTCCAAGGGAGGGGGCGAGCACGACACTCCACACCAGGGTGAAAGCCTTGCATTACTGTGAAGCGTTTTTACAGCGTTTTAGCGTTAAAAATAGCGCTCTTAAAACGCTCATAAAACACTCTCCATGCATCTCATCTTTCACACTGAGTCCTGCAAGCAGCATCTTTGGAGCAGCTTTTGGGCGCTGAAAAAAACGCTCCAAAAACGCCCCTCTTTATTGAAATGAATTGAAAAGCTCTGTAAAAACGCCTTACCCTTTCACACTGAGGCACTGCAAAAACGCCCTAAAACGTTAGGGTCTTAGTGGTGCTTTACCAGCACATTGGGATTGCAGATGAGGCTTCGCTCGAATAACGCTGTAAAAACGCTTGAATAACGCTATAATAACGCTTGAAAAAACGCAGTAAAAACGCTCAAATAACGCAGTAAAAACGCTGCAATAACGCAGTAAAAACGCTGCAATAACGCAGTAAAAACGCTGCAATAACGCAGTAAAAACGCTGCAATAACGCAGTAAAAACGCTGCAATAACGCAGTAAAAACGCTGCAATAACGCAGTAAAAACGCTGCAATAACGCAGTAAAAACGCTGCAATAACGCTCAAATAACGCTGTAAAAACACTCGAATAACGCTGTAAAAACACTCGAATAACGCTGTAAAAACACTCGAATAACGCTGTAAAAACACTCGAATAACGCTGTAAAAACGCTGTAAAAAGGCTCGAATAACGCTGTAAAAAGGCTCGAATAACGCTGTAAAAAGGCTCGAATAACGCTGTAAAAAGGCTCGAATAACGCTGTAAAAAGGCTCGAATAACGCTGTAAAAAGGCTCGAATAACGCAGTAAAAACCCTGTAAAAACGCTCGAATAACGCTGTAAAAACGCTCGAATAACGCTGTAAAAACGCTCGAATAACGCTGTAAAAACGCTAGAACAACACTGTAAAACCGCTAGAATAACGCTGTAAAACCGCTAGAATAATGCTGTAAGATCCTGCAAGCAGCATCTTTGGAGCAGCTTTTGGGCGCTGAAAAAAACGCTCCAAAAACGCCCCTCTTTATTGAAATGAATTGAAAAGCTCTGTAAAAACGCCTTACCCTTTCACACTGAGGCACTGCAAAAACGCCCTAAAACGTTAGGGTCTTAGTGGTGCTTTACCAGCACATTGGGATTGCAGATGAGGCTTCGCTCGAATAACGCTGTAAAAACGCTCGAATAACGCTATAATAACGCTTGAAAAAACGCAGTAAAAACGCTCAAATAACGCAGTAAAAACGCTCAAATAACGCAGTAGAAACGCTCAAATAACGCAGTAGAAACGCTCAAATAACGCAGTAAAAACGCTCAAATAACGCAGTAAAAACGCTGCAATAACGCAGTAAAAACGCTGCAATAACGCAGTAAAAACGCTGCAATAACGCTCAAATAACGCTGTAAAACCGCTTGAATAACGCTGTAAAAACACTTGAATAACGCTGTAAAAACACTCGAATAACGCTGTAAAAACACTCGAATAACGCTGTGAAAACACTCGAATAACGCTGTAAAAACACTCGAATAACGCTGTAAAAACGCTGTAAAAAGGCTCGAATAACGCTATAATAACGCTTGAAAAAACGCAGTAAAAACGCTCAAATAACGCAGTAGAAACGCTCAAATAACGCAGTAAAAACGCTCAAATAACGCAGTAAAAACGCTCAAATAACGCAGTAAAAACGCTCAAATAACGCAGTAAAAACGCTCAAATAACGCAGTAAAAACGCTCAAATAACGCAGTAAAAACGCTCAAATAACGCAGTAAAAACGCTCAAATAACGCAGTAAAAACGCTGCAATAACGCAGTAAAAACGCTCAAATAACGCAGTAAAAACGCTCAAATAACGCAGTAGAAACGCTCAAATAACGCAGTAGAAACGCTCAAATAACGCAGTAAAAACGCTCAAATAACGCAGTAAAAACGCTGCAATAACGCAGTAAAAACGCTGCAATAACGCAGTAAAAACGCTGCAATAACGCTCAAATAACGCTGTAAAACCGCTTGAATAACGCTGTAAAAACACTTGAATAACGCTGTAAAAACACTCGAATAACGCTGTAAAAACACTCGAATAACGCTGTGAAAACACTCGAATAACGCTGTAAAAACACTCGAATAACGCTGTAAAAACGCTGTAAAAAGGCTCGAATAACGCTATAATAACGCTTGAAAAAACGCAGTAAAAACGCTCAAATAACGCAGTAGAAACGCTCAAATAACGCAGTAAAAACGCTCAAATAACGCAGTAAAAACGCTAAAATAACGCAGTAAAAACGCTCAAATAACGCAGTAAAAACGCTCAAATAACGCAGTAAAAACGCTCAAATAACGCAGTAAAAACGCTCAAATAACGCAGTAAAAACGCTCAAATAACGCAGTAAAAACGCTCAAATAACGCAGTAAAAACGCTCAAATAACGCAGTAGAAACGCTCAAATAACGCAGTAGAAACGCTCAAATAACGCAGTAAAAACGCTCAAATAACGCAGTAAAAACGCTGCAATAACGCAGTAAAAACGCTGCAATAACGCAGTAAAAACGCTGCAATAACGCTCAAATAACGCTGTAAAACCGCTTGAATAACGCTGTAAAAACACTTGAATAACGCTGTAAAAACACTCGAATAACGCTGTAAAAACACTCGAATAACGCTGTGAAAACACTCGAATAACGCTGTAAAAACACTCGAATAACGCTGTAAAAACGCTGTAAAAAGGCTCGAATAACGCTATAATAACGCTTGAAAAAACGCAGTAAAAACGCTCAAATAACGCAGTAGAAACGCTCAAATAACGCAGTAAAAACGCTCAAATAACGCAGTAAAAACGCTAAAATAACGCAGTAAAAACGCTCAAATAACGCAGTAAAAACGCTCAAATAACGCAGTAAAAACGCTCAAATAACGCAGTAAAAACGCTGCAATAACGCTCAAATAACGCTGTAAAAACACTTGAATAACGCTGTAAAAACACTTGAATAACGCTGTAAAAACACTCGAATAACGCTGTAAAAACACTCGAATAACGCTGTAAAAACACTTGAATAACGCTGTAAAAACGCTGTAAAAAGGCTCGAATAACGCTGTAAAAAGGCTCGAATAACGCTGTAAAAAGGCTCGAATAACGCTGTAAAAACCCTGTAAAAACGCTCGAATAACGCTGTAAAAACGCTCAAATAACGCTGTAAAAACGCTCGAATAACGCTGTAAAAACGCTAGAACAACACTGTAAAAACGCTAGAACAACGCTGTAAAAACGCTAGAACAACGCTGTAAAACCGCTAGAATAACGCTGTAAAACCGCTAGAATAACGCTGTAAAACCGCTAGAATAACGCTGTAAAACCGCTAGAATAACGCTGTAAAACCGCTTGAATAACGCTGTAAAACCGCTAGAATAACGCTGTAAAACCGCTAGAACAACACTGTAAAACCGCTAGAATAACGCTGTAAAACCGCTAGAATAACACTGGAAAAACACTCGAAATAACGCCCCAGTGTGAAAGGGGCCTAGGGTAAAGGAAGCTATTTAGGGAAAAAAAGATTGTACCTTTACAACCCCATAAAATATAAATCAGTCTGATTCAATGTTTTGTCCCTAATGTAGGACAAGGGAAGCATAAAAGGAACTCCTCTCACCTCCTCCACATCTACTCTGCTAAGTTTGGGCAGTTCTTGCAGATCTTTTTGTTTGCGTTTCCTTTCTTTCGCCCCTTCTCCTCGGACGGTCTTCTTACCTTTTGTCTTCTGATCTCTGCAAGTAAAAGGTGTGAGATGTGAGACTTTCTTTAGAGACGGTCTATTATTGTATTGATCTCCGGGGACCCACCTGAAATACTTCTCCATCTCCATGATCACAAGTGAGGGGATGACACGTGACTTGCTTGCCATGATGTGGGACACAAAGCCTCTTAAGGTGCCCGTGCTCTGGGTAAAGTGTGCCTCCTGTATGGGCACAAAGGCAACACAACCTTCAATACCAGGAACAGAGATACAAATTTTCAGGCTCTGAACTTCTGCAATGAGACGCGCACGCGAGGCCCGCTGACTTGATAGCCGCCGGTGTCCCGCTATCGTGTCAAGGAGCTGCAGAACAGGGAGATGCCTGTGTAAACAAGGCATTTCCTTGTTCTGCCTAGTGACAGGACAGTGATCTACTTCTCCCTGTCATCTTTGTGGGAACAAAATTCAAAAAAAAATTGTTTGGGTACAGTGTAGCATGACCGCTCAATTGTCATTCAAAGTGCAACAGCGCTGAAAGCTTAAAATTGGCCTGGGCAGGAAGGTGCGTAAGTGCCTGGTATGGAAGTGGTTAAAGCGGAGTTCCGGCCACAATTTCACTTTTTAAATATAAATACCCCTGTAATACACAAGCTTAATGTATTCTAGTAAAGTTAGTCTGTAAACTAAGGTCCGTTTTGTTAGGTTGTTACAGCATTTAGACACTTTATAAAATAGAAATTGACTGGGGCCATCTTAAGTGTGGGCATCATGAAGCCAGACTGTATGACTTCCTGGATTTCAGCCTTGCAGATCTCGAACATGCCCAGTGCTGCACAAGCAGTGTCAGATCAGGTTTCAGCACCTGTGCTGTCCAAGTCACATGATTCTTTGAGACTGGGGAGTGCACAGACTCCTGGAAAGTTACACCCACTACATTCCCAGGAGTCTGTGCGGTGTAGGTTAAGCACCTAGGTGCAGGAAGTGGGAAGATTAACTATTCTGCCTAGCAACAACACTTTGAAGGCATCTAAAAAAAAAAATTAAAAAAAATTCGTAAAGGA
Organism: Rana temporaria; assembly: GCF_905171775.1. NCBI lineage: Eukaryota > Metazoa > Chordata > Amphibia > Anura > Ranidae > Rana > Rana temporaria. Next base: position 132,014,301 of record NC_053500.1, on the reverse strand, counting down.
CTAATGACATTTTTTTAAAACTACTGATGTAATGTTATATTTATGGGTGGAACTCCACTTTAAGGTCTCATCGGCTTGACCCAGGAAGAACTGTGTCCAGGGCCAGGAGAAGAGAGCTGGTCAATCCCATCTCATATGGAATTATATGGATCAATAAACTGATAACCCCCCAATGTCAAAAATGAAACACAATTCCCTACCGTTTTACTGGCTTGGACCATGGAAATAAAGGCTTCTCCAGGGACAAGGACCAACATCTCTGCCTCTTCCTGGCAGAAGGCTTCTCCCTGAAAAGGAAAGAACGAGCACAAAATCTGACGAAACATATTCTGACGACACTTGGTCTTCTATTTCAGTTATCACCATTCAAGTGTATGCAAACCTTAAAGGGGTTGTAAAGGTCCAAGGTTTTTTTACCTTCATGCATTCAAATAATGCTTGAATAACGATCGAATAACGCCCCAGTGTGAAAGGGGCCTTGTAGAATGAGATTGGATGAAGAACTCACATTGCCGTCTTCCCCGGACCTGCTCCAGGTAATACTCCGTGCCACCGGCTGGGACTGGATCACACACTTATACTCCTGAGCCTGCAGAGCGTTCAGCACTTGTCCTCCTCCAGAGCCGTCCTGCAAGAGACCTGAGAAGAAAGGTCCCCTGAGTCTGATGTCTGGACCCCGGAATAAGAACATCCACAACCTCTGACGCCAACCACATCTAAATGGTACAAAAAGAGCAATCTACCACCAGACATTTCCCCACCCGGAGTTCCTCCAGCCGTCTCCCATCTGACCTCTGGGTCCAATGCCACCTGGCAAAGCCAGTGGGCACGACACCAATGGTCCTTTCAGATGGCTGGAAGCACGGCTTTCCTCCCACTGGGCTTGTAACCACTTCAGCCCCGGACCATTGGGCTGCCCAAAGACCAGAGCACTTTTTGCGATACGGCACTGCGTCGCTTTAACCCCTTAACGACCGCCACATGTACATATACGTCCACAGAATGGCACGTACAGGCAGATGGGCGTATATATACGTCCCTGCCTTAAAGCGGGTGGGGGGTCCGATCGGGACCCCCCCCCCTACATGCGGCAGGCAGATTCCCGCGGGGAGCGGTCCGGGACGACGGCACGGCTATTGGTTTCTAGCCGCCCCCTCGCGATCGCTCCCCGGAGCTGAAGAACGGGCAGAGCTGTATGTAAACACGGCTTCCCCGTGCTTCACTGTGGCGGCTGCATCGATCGAGTGATCCTTTTTATAAGGGAGACTCGATCGATGACATCACACCTACAGCCACACCCCTCTACAGTTGTAAACACACACTAGGTGAACCCTAACTCCTACAGCGCCCCCTGTGGTTAACTCCCAAACTGCAACTGTCATTTTCACAATAAACAATGCATTTTTTGCTGTGAAAATGACAATGGTCCCAAAAATGTGTCAAAATTGTCCGAAGTGTCCGCTATAATGTCGCAGTCACGAAAAAAATCGCTGATCGCCGCCATTAGTAGTAAAAAAAAAAAAGAGTTAATAAAAATGCAATAAAACTATCCCCTATTTTGTAAACGCTATAAATTTTGCGCAAACCAATCGATAAACACTTATTGCGATTTTTTTTACCAAACACAGGTAGAAGAATACGTATCGGCCTAAACTGAGGAAATTTTTTTTTTTATATATATATGTTTTTGGGGGATATTTATTACAGCAAAAAGTAAAAAATATTGTTTTTTTTTTCAAAATTGTCGCTCTATTTTTGTTTATAGCGCAAAAAATAAAAACCGCAGAGGTGATCAAATACCACCAAAAGAAATCTCTATTTGTGGGAGAAAAGGACGTCAATTTCGTTTGGGAGCCACGTCGCACGACCGCGCAATTGTCTGTTAAAGCGACGCAGTGCCGAATCGCAAAACCTGGCCTGGGCCTTTAGCTGCATTTTGGTCCGGGGCTGAAGTGGTTAACTGACAATTGCGCGGTCATGCGACCTGGCTCCCAAACGAAATTGACGTCCTTTTCTCCCCACAAATAGAGCTTTCTTTTGGTGGCATGTGATCACGTATCTAGACATTAGACAGGTATCTGCTCTCCCCTCCCCCATGAACGGTGCCAAATGTTCCCCCTGGAGGGAGGGGGGGGGTGATTTTTTTGGAAAAGCGGAAGTTAATTTTTTGGGTGGAACTCCGCTTTAAGGGGGTAAATCCTTCCTGGGCTGAAGTGGCTAAAAAAAATGCCCAATATATTGTGCGACGTAAAAAAAAAAAAAAATCGCAGCGACTACCATTTTATTCTCTAGGGCCTCTACTAAAAAAAATCTATACAATGTTTGGGGGGGGGGGGGTTCTAATTAATTTTCTATCAAAAAATACTAATCATTAATCGCAAAAACTATCAGAATAGGCGTGGCCCTGAAATGATTTCTATTGGTGGACAATGCCATGCCCCGCCCCGCAGTACCGGCGTCTATGTGCACTTCTAGGCTCTCTGGACATTTCTTGGCTTTCTTGGACTGAGGCGCTCCGGCGGGGTCACGTGACGCTGCGCTCTTGGTCGGAGGAGCTCTGGAGGAGGGGGCGCCGCCTCCGCCGCCTCTCTTAGCCCCACGTGACCCGGGTGGGCGGGCTGAGTGCCCTCGCGGAGCTGGGGCGGCACGTGACGGCGGGGCAGCCAATCGCCGGAACAGAGGGAGCTCCTCCACCTCCTGCTCGCTGTCGCTGCTGCTGATCGTCTGCGCTGCGACGGGGCGCCGGGCTGCTGCGGTGGAGGAGGAGGCCAGGAAGGGTAGGCGGGGCAGGTCCTCGCTGTCGCTGGACTCGGAGCTCATGCTTGCTGCGCTTCAAATTTGGCGCTGGTGTTAAACCGGAAGTGACGTGTTGGCGTTTCAGACGAGTTGGCTAGTTTGACAGATTTGGCTCCCCGTCACAGATTGCTCCGGAAGTGACGTTCCGTCGCCGCCATCTTGCTACACCCTACACTCCTGAAATTATAGCGTGTGAAGGGGGGCAAGCGGACATCTTGTTACACCCACCGGAGTTTTAGACATGTGACAAGACTCCTGAAACGAAGCGGAAGTGACGTTGGGAAGTGAGGGGGAAAGATGTCGCTGCTGTGTGCTGTGTCCGGGCGGCTCGGTGAGTGACCTCCGCGAGTGTGAGAGAAACCTGACTGGCTGTGTCTCCATGACAACCAGAGGAGGTGACACTGACCGGTCACCTGATATCAATGTTATGTGGAGGTGTCTTCCTGGGTTGTCATAGAAGGTGGCTGGAATATGAAGGAAAGGGACCCGACCGGCACTCACCTGAGAGCCGGACAAGATGGTGGTGTGAGGAAGAGTTGGTGCCCTCACCCCCCCTCTTTAATGAAGAGGCCCTGTCACCTGAGCAACCAGAAACATACCAGGGGCTTCCATATCACCAGAGGGGGGCGCTAACACCGGGCCCTTCAATACACACATCTTCCCCTTCACACGTTGTGCGCTCCAGCCTGCCGAAAACGCACGGCACGCCATTCTTGACCACTTGCAGACCAGGGGCCAGATCCACGTAACATTAAATGGTCGTAGCGTATCGTAGTAAACGCTACGCCGCCGCAACTTTGAGAGGCAAGTGCTGTATTCACAAAGCACTTGCCTCTAAAGTTACGGCGGCGTAGCGTAAATCTGCCGACGTAAGGGCGCGGAATTCAAATGACAGAGATGTGGGCGTGTTTTATGTTCATTCTACTTGACCCCACGTAAATGACGTTTTTTTTTTTGAACGGCGCACGCGCCGTCCGTGGGGGTATCCCAGTGCGCATGCTCGAAATCATGTCGCAAATAGTCAATGCTTTCGACGTGAACGTAATTTTACGCAAAGCCCTATTCGCGAACGTTTCACGCAAACGACGGAAAATTCGACGCTGGCCCGACGTCCATACTTAACATTGCGTACGCCTCATAGACCCAGGGGTAACGTTACGCCGAAAAAAGCCTTACGTAAACAACGTAAAAAAATGCGCCGGGCGGACGTACGTTTGAGGATCAGCGTATCTAGCTAATTTGCATGCTTGACGCGGAAAACGACGGAAGCGCCACCTAGCTGCCAGCGGAAATATGCACCTAAGATCCGACGGCGTACTAAGACGTATGCCAGTTGGATCTAGCCCAGCTTCAGGCGTATCTTGTTTTGTGGATACAAAACAAAGATACGCCGGAGCATCCTAGAAGTTGCGCGGCGTATCAATAGATACGCCGACGTAACTTCTTCGTGGATCTGGGCCCAGGCCTTTTCTGGCGCTTTTTCTTTTCAAGCTTTAACCTTTTCACGCCAATGCCTCCTGGCCCTTTAAGAGTTTTTTGACTCTGGGAGGCGGGGCGTAAGAGGACGTGACCACTGTGATTGGCTGTCACATGATCCAAAAACTCCCAATTGGAGCTTTCGGTTAGGCACCGGTGACTGTATTGGGAGCGTGCAGTGTGTGTGTGCGCGCGCTCTCGGCACAGTTTGGGCAGCAATTCACGCACATATGTGCCCCCCTCAGTGCCAAACACCAGGTGCCGACAGGCTGCATATAGATAGGCGTGCCACCGGCACCAAGAGGTTGAATCAGTATTTTTTTTGCTGGAAAAATGACTTGCAACACACAAACTATATATATATATATATATATATATATATATATATATATATTTTGTGTGTTCCAAGTCATTTTCCAGCAAAAAAAAAAAAAATATATATATATATATATATATATAATGTGAGAGAGATATAGAGGGGTAAAAAGATTATATATATATTTTATATATATATATGGAGAGAGAGAGATGGATGGATGTGTGTTAGGTTATATAGGTTGCTTACCCCCTGCCCTAGGGAATAAAATGGATAACGTTGCAATTTTTTAAAGCGGAGCTCCACCAAGGCAGCAAACAGTTAATACATGTATGTTTGTATCTTGTAGTTTCTCCATCACCGGCGACATTGATCCTGATCAGAGAGGCGTCAAAGAAAGCCGGATCCAGTACAAAGAACCTGGGAGGAAAGAGTCCTGGGAAGAGATATGGAGTCAAGACTCTAGATGGTGAGAACCACTGTGCAGTGTACAATAGATCTGTGTGTTTAGCAGATTGAAATAACATAGATTTTACCCTTTTTTTTATATCAAAGCTCAAATGGTCTTGTAGTTTTAATTCACTCAAAACATTTCAGGTGCATCGAAACAAAAGTGTGCAAAGTCTTCCCCGGGGGTTCAGGTGGGCTGCAAGTATCAGAGCTACATTCATTAGAGCTAATCTCCCCACATCCATTCATGTTGTTTCTGCACTGACAGATGCAGCTCACACAGTGTTCCTAGTCTGGACATATATTTCTGGGATTGTTTTGCCTATCACCCCTCCTTTTTTTTTTTTTTTTTGTTCTTTTTTTCTTCTTTAATGTGTAAGAGTGCAAGTCTTAAAGATGAACTCCGGGGAAATTTGAAAATGTCCCTTTCAGTGGGGCTCCCCTGCACTGCAAGGGTTAAAGCTGAATTCCAAGACTTGAGTTACTTTGCTAAAACTACAGGTATACCATGATTGGAGTCTAAGTCTGTCAGTTTTGACGGCGGACCTGAACGGTCGTTCCATGCATCTATATGGTGGTTAGGGTTTCCATTTGAATAAGGCTAGCACTCAGGAGTCAGAAGAGGAACCTCCCCAGAGGTCAGAAGGCGGGTTCCCAGAGGTCAAAGGTCACGGGGGGTGGCAGACCCACCTCCACCAAAGTGTACCGCCTACCCCAACTAAGTTGGGGAATGAAAAAGTCGGATGTCAGCAGAGACATGTCCGCTGACATCCGACCCGATCCAATTCGCTAAAAACAGACGTATGGGGATATACGTCACCATTCGTCCGTGGGGGGATTGGGTGAGATGTGATGGAAACGGACATTCTGTCCGTTTTCATCAGATCGCTCCATAGGAAACAGCGGCGCCCAACAAGCCCCTCCCCGCTCAGTGAGCAGAGAGGAGCTTGTCATCTGCCGGCTCAGCGGAGATCAACGGACTGATCTCCCATTGAGCCGGCGGGAGCAGGCGGAGTCCGCCTCGTGTGGAAGGGGCCTGACGAGCCACCTCATAGACTTTTCTCTATTCATATCGCACAGATTAATTGCTCCAGGAAGATAGCTTCTGGACTCCCATGCTGCTCGCTGTGGTTCTCTGCTCCTTCAAGAGCAGAGTCTCTGAAACTGCTATGCCCTCCCCCTCTTTCTGCCCATTCACTGAAGTCTTTGTATTATCATTCACAAATGAGCTGGGATGAATATTCACAGTATTCTAAGACCCAGATGTTGTCAGTTTATTGAAGATCAGCACAGCGAGTCCGACGATGGATCACTCGGTAATCATCATTCAATGTTCTTTTGATTTTAATTTGTTTATTTTCCTTGTGCCTAACAAGGATTATTCTTTTTATTGATATTTAAAGGGGTTGTAAACCTTCGTGTTTTTTTCACCTTAATGCATCAAGGTGAAAAAACATCTTGCAGTACAAGTACTTGCCAATAGCGAAAACCGGTACTTTGCGGTGCGATTTGCGTCAATACAAAAAAGTGGCGCAAGTCGCACTGCAAAGAATTGCATGCAACTTGCACAGGAATGCGGTGCAATTCCTGTCCGAATCGCATGCGATTTCCCCCACTGCGTAAGGGTTGAAAGTGCCATCTAGTGGGCAGTTTAAAAAAAAATTTTAGAACTCGTAGTACATATCTGACCAAATGCAAAATAATCTACACAGGTGTCCTGGTCTGCCGATGGTAGCAAATCAGGGAGGTGCTCACAGAAGGAGAAGTTCCGGGACTCCATGGGTATAGGGTGGAATTGATATCAGCTTGGGGGTGGACCACCTCTACATCTCCTCCAGCCCTGTGAGCACCTCCAGCAGCCCTGATTTGCTATCGGGGGGGTTTGTGCTATTTTTCTCCAAAGCACACTTCCTGGCATGTGTGGGTGCATAGGTTCTTCTGTGTCTGTATCTTCATAATGGAATATCTTCAGTCACTGCTGCCTCTGACTGCTAGTCTCAGGAGATAGTAAGCGATATTTGGGGATGTCACTATTCTGCTGTTTGGTGTTCTCTTTGCTGGCGGCTCTGATGTTGAGAAGGAAAAGACCTCTCTCTACCAAGATGGCCGCCTCCACAGAGACCGTGTAGAACAAAGCATGGTAAGTCCATATTGGGATAGATCACCTGCAGGGAACCAAGAAATGCTGGTACCTGGTCACCGCTTCCAGAAAGTTCCTCTCTAAAGTGACACTGTCCTCGTCATCAGGTCCCTGCAAGTGATACATTATACTTGCCTCTCCAGAAACTTGTGTTTCCTATCTTTGCTCTGCAAGTTTATTTGGGAGGTTACATTGTCATTTCATGTATATTGGGAGTATTTCATTGCTCTGCCTTGCTGTAAATTACCTCCTTCCTTTTTCTTTTTTTTTTTTCTTTTTACTTCTCCTGCTGCATCCTGTTGACCCTCGTCTGCTTAAATTTCAGGTAACTTTGTCCATTCTGGAAATATTCTTGCTACTCAGAGGCTCATGCGATGGCACCCAGGGTCTCAGGTAGGCCACAGTTATAATGACTTGACAGTTTTATGGTTTCTTGCACTTTAACCTCTTCCCGCCCTTAGGACGTACCAGTACATGCTCGGGTTGAAGCGGTTATATCAAGGTCATGGCTGCATTCATGACCCCGGTATCTTTCTTTTCAGCTGGTGGCGCTGAATAATGTAAAAGTAATCAGAGCGTCTATCTAGCCACTGGACTCATGAGTCCAGTGGCTAGATAGACGCTCTGATTACTTTGAAGGTGGTCTCACCCCCCCCCCCCCTTCCTCCCAGTGGAGTGGAGTGGAGCCTGGAACTAAAGTAGATTACGGCTTACCTGTAGGTGCTCGAAATATCTCCTAAACCTCCACGGTTTAGGAGATATTTACAAATGAGACGGGCGCCGATGTCTGCGGCGCAGGCGCACTTTAGAAACGGTGAGCATGCCATTTCTAAAGGAGATTGTGCCGTGACTGGCTGCTCCCACATGCATCACCGCTCCGGCCAATCACAGCGCCGAAGCTGCGATACCCGGAAGGAAGATGGGCGCTTTGTTGAACTGGGGAAAGCAGTGACATCGCATGCTTCGTTTTCAGGTAAGTGACACATAATGGGCTACTACAGTGGGGATCGAAAGTTTGGGCACCCCAGGTAAAAATTTGTATTAATGTGCATAACGAAGCCAAGGAAAGATGGAAAGATCTCCAAAAGGCATCAAATTACAGATTAGACATTCTTATAATATGTCAAAAAAAAGTTAGATTTTAGATGTTTTTCAAAACCTCTGGGGTGCCAAGGTTCACCATCACTGACCTAGATTGTTTCAACAGAGTGAAGATTTAAAGCGGAGTTTCAGCTTTTTTATGTTTATTAAAAGTCAGCAGCTACACTTTTAGTAAACAGACACTTGCATGTTCCACGGTCCAGCGATGTGGCCGCCCAGAGCATCGATCCTCTCCGCCGGTTGCCTCCATTGCCACTCTGGGCACCCAGCCCTGACCGCTTTCGGCTTCACGGCCGGGCACACACTGTGCATGCGAGAGTCGCGCTGCGCTTTCGGAGTGGACAGGCGATCTTCTGGGGCCTGTCACGTGTCCCAGGAGATCGCCTAGAGCAGTGGTTCTCAACCTGGGGGTCGGGACCCCCTCAGGGGTTAAATTACAATTTGCCAGGGGTCACAGAATCCTGGGCTGTTCCTGAAGCCCGCAGCACTCTCAACCTTTTCTCAGCCATCCAGCTGGGCTGCTTCTGGAGCCCTTGCCCGCCCATTCAGCTCACGGCATGGTTATGGAGCAGAGACTAGAGGTCAGCTGACTGGTGAGAAATTTGAAGTGGGAGGGGCTGGAGGAGACCCTATCTCCTGATTTCGGCATAGGTGTCACTGCTACGAGACACCGCAAAGCCGGAGACACAGTAAGTAACTCTACCTGTGATTAGAGTTGCCATTTAAAGTCCCCACTACAGTTCTCAGATCAGCAGATCTTGATCAAGAGCATCTAAGCTGGCTGATCAGAACTCCCCGCCAGCTACCCCCCACCCCCAAGGAGTAGGAGAAGGAATACAAATGGAGAATACATGGAAGGTAGAGGAAAAGGGGGAGCAACAAAGAAAAAAGGGAGAGAAAGAATAAGAGAGCAGGAAAGATGACTAGAGGGATATGGGGGGGGGGGGACAAGAAATTAAGATAGAGAGATAAAAGTGAAAGAAAGGAGAACATAGAGAGAGTCGTACATCCTAAAATGTACCAGAAGGGGTTTTAATACTGTAGGAGTGTAAGGGACTTAGGGAGCCCTAAATGTCTGTGGGTTAGGGGCGCAAATTACTTGTATGGCCTTGGGTGCTGACAACCCACGCTATGAAAATTCTACTGTTAGGTCCCGACAACTTGGGAAATTTTATCAAGGGGTCATGGCACTAGGAAGGTTGAGAACTGCTGGCCTAGAGGGAGGGGCGTCGCCGCCTAGGCGGCCCTCAAGGAGGAAGTGGGACAGCAAGTCCCACTCCTAACGAAGCCTCCACTCGACCATATTGTCGGATCTGCGCAGATGTCTGATCGGTAGCTCTGAATCGACTGCTCCCATCCCCTCCACAGCCCAGCACTCCAGTGGGCCTAGAGGAGCAGAGAGTTGGTCACTGAAGACATGAATCGAGCGATCAGCAGTGTTTGATCACTCAGTTCTAGAGGTGGCGGGAGACAGATGCGACATGGATCGATGCTGCATCCGCCTAAGTGAGTATGCATGTGTGTTTTTTTTTTTCTTTATTACGAAATGTCTTTTTTTTAAATCCAAATTTACCTTTGGATAAATATTTCAGTAACTTCTGAGATTGTAGCAATTTCCTTTTTTTTTTTTTTTTCATAGGTGGGAATTGGCCGCAAGAATACTCTGTACGCCCTGGAGGATGGCATTGTACGTTACACCAAAGAAGTCTACATACCAAGGCCTCGTAGCAGTGACACCACCAATGTCATCACTAAGCTGCCTATGGGTGCCGTTCTGTACAAAACCTTCATTAATGTCATTCCCAAGCCCAAAGAACATAGCTTTAAATTGGTGGAGATGATGTGAGTGGTAGTCATAATGTAAATAACCCTTTATTTAATTAAACTGCTTTCTAATTAAAGATTGTGGTCATTCTCTTATTTGTGAAGTTTTTTTTGCAGTCTGAGACAAATTCCCATTAACCCCTTCCCGCCCAGCCTATTGTAATATGATGGCCAAGAGGGTGAAGGCAGTGCTGGAAAATAATGGCGGCCACACAAAATATTGACACTTTGGGCCCAATTTGGACATTTTCACTTAGGGGTGTACTCACTTTTGTTGCTAGCAGTTTAGACATTAATGGCTGTGTGTTGACTTATTTTGAAGGGACAGCAAATTTACACTGTTATACAAGCTGTACACTCACTACACAACATTGTAGCAAAGTGTCATTTCTTCAGTGTTGTCACATGAAAATATTTAAACATGGGAGGGGTGTACTCACTTTTGTGAGATACTGTGTGTAAGAAGACGGTAAATATGTAGTATAAAAGGCTTATAGATATATAAGTTATCGAGTTTGTTGACTCTATAACTTTTCTACAGGCTAAATAATATACACCGATTTGGGTTATTTTCACCAAAGAAATTCAGCAGTATAAATTTTTCCCTAAATTTATGAAAGATTTTTTATTTGCAAAATGTTATAGCGTCTACTTCTGTTATAACTTTTGTGCAAACCAATCAAACGCTTATTGCTATTTTTTATTTTTACAAAAAATATGTAGAATACGTATCGGCCTAAACTGAAGGAAAAAAATTGTTTTTATATAATTTTGATATTTATAACAGCAAAAAGTATTTTTTTTTTTTAAATTGTCGCTCTATTTTTGTTTATAGCGCAAAAAATAAAAACCGCAGAGGTGATCAAATACCACCAAAAGAAAGCTCTACTTGTGGGGAAAAAAGGAAGCCAATTTTGTTTGGGAGCCACATCGCACGACCACGCAATTGTCAGTTAAAGAGACGCAGTGCCGAATCGCAAAAAGTGGCCTGGTCTTTGACCAGCAAAATGGTGCGGGGCTGAAGTGGTTAAAGTCACAAATATGAGGCATATAAAAATGTATATCTGGAGGAAAATAAATAAATAGCAATACATTTTCTTAAAACATATCCCTGTTCCAGATGTGTTCATGCCAGTTACACTCTCTGCACAAGGTGCTCCTCCCACTTTGGGGTGTTCTTCAATGACGGCGACATGTCCGATTTATAAATAGGATTCTTCCTTCCTCTAGGGAGCTTCTTTTTTTTTTTCATTGCGATAGTATTTGTGTTTTTTTTTTTTATTCCTAATAAGATGTGATCTTTACTTACTGTACATATCAGAAGAAGTTTCCCATTTATTTTTGTTGTATAAACTGCTGGTTTGAATGAACAGATGGGGCGCTGATCTCTGTGTATAAGGTGGATGGGGCCCTTCCGAGGAGATCCACCTTCTGTGCATCAATAGAGACGACACACCGGCATTGTCCAATGGTTTGAGATATATTCCACACTGAGGGGTGATCACTCGTGGATGATGCGCCACAGTGACACCCATCACCCCTTACTACTGACAAGCCTGATTCCCCATCACATTTGAATGATGCCCCACATTGACCACCATCACTCTAGAATGACAGCCCCCATTGAAACCCCTACCATCACTGACCCCAGACCATGAGTTGGGTGCGGTGATCATACATTGGGGTGTATAGAATAATCTCCAGCGTACAGGCAGGATAATGACACTTTTTTTCCCCTCCCCATCACATATTGAACATGATCGCCTACTCGTTTCACAGTAGAATGTCCAGCAGGTGAGGAGTTAAAGGGGTTGTAAAGATACATTTTTTTTTTTTATTTATTATACACAAAAAATTTGGATTATTATATACAGTATTTTTCGTCGTATAAAACGCAGTTTTACTACTCCAAAAAACGGAGTGAAATGTCCCTGCATCTTATAGTGTGAATGCTGACCAGTCACTGACCCCCCGTCGCCGCCGTGTCAGAATCCCTCTCTCATAGGAGAGAGGACAGGACACGTGATGCATTCATAGCAGGGGCATACCAAGAGGGAGTGGGGGGAGACGTTTTGCACCCGGGTGTCAAAACATGGGGGATGTCAGTAGCAGTGCTATGGGGTTGCGCTCTGCACCCAGATCAGGTGTCACCCACCAGAGGTGACACCATCCCGAAGGCAGTGAGAGCCTTTGCTGTTTTTTTTTTTTAGCACTATATCACCTGTAAAGCGCCTCAGTGGGAAAGGGGTCTTAATACAAAATACACATTTAGAAGTAGTAAAAAAGTATTCATGACATTAAAGTAAAGACAATGTCCATTCCAGTGTTAAAATAAAGAAGATTTCGATCCTCTTGGCGCTGAGCTGTGTATTGTAGGCCGTTTTGTGATACACATTTTGTAGTAGAATGACAAAAAAAACGATTTAGTGGCTACAACATAACGTTTATTAAGACTTTCACTCCATAAAAATGACATTAATAAAGTGCTTTGCGTCACAAAAGAGTGATAACTGGCACGCTAGCCTGTGGCACCAGCCCCTGCCAGTCTACACAGGTGGCTGCACCGCACAGGCAACCTTTGGTAATTGGTTTAAACCACTAGATCAACCATTCTGAAAACAAATGCAAGAACTTCATTAGTGGTGCTAGAAAAAGTACCGTTCGTTAATGGAAATTAACTTTAACACGGAGTCCACAATGACAGAACCTTCATACCACAGTTAGTCATGTGATCCAATTATGAAACATCACAGACCCGATAAAGATGGCACCGGTACCACCTTGTGGGCAGCTGTGGCTGGAGGGCGGACCGCCAGCCACTCTTTAGTAACCGATTTGAGTGACAGCTGATCACGTTGGTCGGTCTTCCACCCCGAGCTGCACAGTAGGTAGTCCTTGTCACATCGTTACCTATTCTGCATGTGCAGCTTTCTTCTTTGCTTTCCCCACATGTACAGCTCTTTTCTTTTTCCCCCCCCCCCCCCCAGCAGCACGTGCAGCTCTTCTTTTTGCTCCACCCCAGCACGTGCAGCTCTCGTCTTTGCCTCCTCCCCAGCACGTGCAGCTCTCGTCTTTGCTTCCTCCCCAGCACGTGCAGCTCTCTTGTCTTTGCCCCCCCCCCCACCCCCTTGCATGTGCAGCTCTCGTCTTTGCCTCCCCCCCCCCTGCACGTGCAGCTCTCTACTTTGCCTCCCCCACACACACACACACGTGCAGCTCTCTTCTTTGCTCCCCCCGTACAAGTCCACAAGTAAAAGTCATCCATCCGAGGAACCAGCCCCTTCAGGAATAGTAGAGTCCACCCATGTTGTATTTGGTCATTTCAGATCTGTTTCATAGCAGCAGATACATCCCCAGCCAGAAACCTATTTGGCACACATGGGGGAAGGGGGGTTGCTGGACCAGCTTGGCACACTCTGGCGAGCAAACAGGAAATGATGAGGAATGTCAAGTGACCTTTATCAGGCCCTCATAGAACCGGGAAACTATGTAAACAGATTCAGCTTGTTCGTCTATTCATATCAGGCAGAAAACAGCTCAAGCTTTTGCTTCATCCACAGATCTGCGACACGGGCAAAACACAGGTTGTCCCACAGTCGAGATACCACAAACCGCAGTCCACAACCGCGCCGGGAATTTCTGCTACCTTAAGCGGCCATCATGTCCGACAGGCCCCATATCAGACTTTGAGTCCGGAGACATGGAACTCCAGTGTGTGTCAGAACAGATGGGAAGGGACGGGCAAAACGAGGATCCAGTCTTGGTGCAAACGCCTCCGACAGACCAAAAGCTGCTTAAACCGTCATCCGTCCATTTCTCAAGATCTTTACCCAGTAGCTCAGACCTCCGATTGGCCTCCTGCTCGACTTCAACACGTGGGGGTAAACTTAGGATTCCACTCAGTGCTTGAAAGTTTTGCTCCATGTACTGACCCCGAGATGGACCAGCATGCAGCCAGCGGTCACCTGAAAGATATAAAAAAGAAAAAATTATAATAATTATTAACCAATCAGGTCACATATCTTGCAACGCACTCATGAGAAGTAGCAGAAATGATTTGCCATCTTTGCACCACTAGAGGGATATTTAAAGCGAAGTTCCACCCAAAAATGGAAGGTAACCCCCTGACATCCCACATTTGGCATATCATTTTTTTGGGGGAGGAGCGGGTACCCAGCTCCCACTTCCTCCCCTGCAAGGAAGTTCACCTCTCCCCCCTCCCTCCAATTTTCTGGGACACGTCACAGGTCCCAGAAGATTTCCCAGCCATTCAACTACCAGATTAAAAGCGGTAGCGATTTTACCTACAGGTAAGCCAATAAGGATTACCTGCAGGTAAAACGAATATACCTCTTAAACGTGCACCGTTTAGGAGATATTCACCCTGCATGTAGCCGATCTGGAGTGCCAGAACTTTAGAGCTTCTTGCCAGAACTGAGGGCATGCGCGGGAGAGACATCTCGCAGCTCCGGCCACTCAAAGCGCCGCAGCCCACGATCCCAGATGTAACGCCGAGGGAACACGTCAGCCCCCTCAGCGATGACCAGGGGCTTCGTTCTAAGGTAAGCATTTCATAATGAGCTATGAATGGGCGGCATCATCTGATGTTTTTTCACCTTAATGCATAGAATGCATTAAGGTGATTTTTTTTTTACCTTTACAACCTCTTGTATGGCGGCGATCAGCGATTTTTTTCATGACTGCGACATTATGGCGGACACTTCGGACAATTTTGACACATTTTTGGGACCATTGTCATTTTCACAGCAAAAATATGCATTTAAAATGCATTGTTTACTGTGAAAATTACAATTGCAGTTTGGGAGTTAACCACAAGGGGGCGCTGAAGGAGTTATGTATGACCTCATCTGTGTTTCTAACTGTAGGGGGGTGTGGCTGTAGGTGTGACATCATTGATTGTGGTTCAATATATAAGGGATCACACGATCGATGACAGCACCACAGTGAACGAGGAAGCTGTGTTTACACACAACTCTCCCCGTTCTTCAGCTCCGGGGACCGATCGCGGGACTCCAGCGGCGATCGGGTCCCGCGGTCACGGAGCTTCGGACCGGGTCGCGGACCCACGGCTGGGCACTTAAAGAGGACGTACTTGTACGTGCTTGTGCCCAGCCGTGCCATTCTGCAGGAGGCGGTCCTTAAGCGGTTAAGAGGCAATCAAGGGGTATATTCTGTCAAAACCTCTCACTTGTATGTCCCTAATTTACTAATGCCCACAAATGCCATGTTAGTGATGAGTTAGCATCACCAAGGCAGAGTTCATAGTCTGATCTATTGCACACAAAAGTCTTAACAGCCACAATATCTGTACAGTACCTTATATTTAAAGGGGTTGTAAAGGTACATTTTTTTTCCCCAAACACCTTCCTTTACCTCAGTGCAGTCCTCCTTCACTTACCTCATCCTTCCATTTTGCTTTTAAATGTCCTTATTTCTTCTGAGAAATCCTCACTTCCTGTTCTTCTGTCTGTAACTCCACACAGTAATGCAAGGCTTTCTCCCTGGTGTGGAGAAAGCCTCGTGAGGGGGGCGAGCAGGAGTGTCAGGACACTCTCTACTTTGCAGATAGAGAAAGGAGCTGTGTGTTAGTGGGCGTCCTGACTCTCCTGTAGTCCAAGGGAGGGGGCGAGCACGACACTCCACACCAGGGAGAAAGCCTCGCATTACTGTGTGGAGTTACAGACAGAAGAACAGGAAGTGAGGATTTCTCAGAAGAAATAAGGACATTTAAAAGCAAAATGGAAGGATGAGGTAAGTGAAGGAGGACTGTACTAAGGTAAAGGAAGCTAATTAGGAAAAAAAAAAAATTGTACCTTTACGACTACTTTAAGAACCTTAAGTAGTAAAAAATGAGGCCTAACCTCCCTGCAGTGGTTCCTTATTTCTGTAGGTCAGCGGGATCACAAGGAATTTGACTTCTGCCAGCAGCTCCCAGAAGTGCAGCAAGCGGACCTTCCACACACCGGGGCGCAGGGGGCGTGACAGCGGCGGCTTGTATTGTGTGAAATCTGCCTCAGATTCAACCGAGATGTCGTATGAAGCGGCTATTATGTACGTCGGATCGATCCAGACCACGGTAACCGTCACATTTACTCCATGGCTCCATTTCTGAACAGCCACAGGCTCATCCATAGGACCGATCAGGCCTCCGAAATTCCGGAAGATTCTCTCCTTGGGATCCCATTCAGTGCCCACCTGTGACAAAAACACAGCATCAATGGTGAGAAATGACAGAAGTGGCGTTAGTTATGCAACACCCCCTAATTCCAGTATACGTGTTACTCAGGTATGTGAAAAGGAAAGTGTATGTCAGGGGTCTCCAAATTTTCTAAACAATGGGACAGTTAACTGTCCTTCAGATTTTATGGGGGGGTCAGACTGACTGGTGGGAGTAGAAAATACCCCATCTTTGGTATTAGGGGGGAAAATAGTTGGTGTCAGTGGCAGAAATGATGCCTCAAGGGCATTATAAAGTTAAAAGGAGAAGTACAGCCAAAGCCTGTTTGGCTGGACTTCTCCTATGGATCACAGGAGTGCAGTAATGCCTTGTACACACGATCGGAATCTCCGATGGAAAAAGTCAGACGAAATTTTTTCATCGGATATTCTGACCGTGTGTATGCCCCATCTCAGTTTTTCGATGAAAAAAAATTCTAATCAGAAATTCAGAAAACTGTGCAGGTACCGCCCTGTCTTTTCTCCGCTCTCCCCTATGGGGGGATCGGATGAACACGGACCGTCTGTCCGTGTTCACCCGATCCGATAGACGGATGGAAAAGTAGGTTTTTCCTCCGTCACACTTTGGCGGATCGGATGTCAGCGGGCATGTCACCGCTGACATCTGCGGCTCCATAGAGGATCATGGAGCGCCCGTTCAGGTCCGCCTAAAAAACTGGCAGGCGGATCTGAACGGGCCACCAGTGTGAAAGAGCCCTTAGAGTTTATATTGGTATAAAGATGAGGGATGGACAGCCGCACTCCAAACCAAACGGGTTGCCATGAATAAGCACTGAAGCCAGTGCGAAACGTCGGTATTCTCCTGTTCCTATTGCTGTGATCTGCTGTGTTCTTGCTGTTGATTTGAATAAAGACAACCCGTTTGGTTTGGAGTGCGGCTGTCCATCCCTCATCTTTATACCAATATTTGCCTTAGTGCATTGCCTGCACCCTTGGAGTCCTATATTTGTGAAACGACCCTACAATAGACCTACCTTGAGCGGTGATCTTCTCTCTCATTTGTCTTTGGATTTTGCACCCTTAGGCCCCATACACACGAGAGGATTTATCCGCAGATACGGTCCAGCGGACCGTTTCCACGGATAAATCCTCTCAAAGATTTCTGCTGATTTCGATGGGATGGAGTGTACACACCATCGCATTGAAATCCGCGCGGAAATCCTCTGCCGATGACGTGTCGCGCCGTCGCCGCGATTATGACGCGGCGACGCTGTCATATAAGGAATTCCACGCATGCGTCAATTCATTACGACGCGTGCGGGGAATCCCTTTGGACGGATGGATCCGGTAAGTCTGTACAGACGAGCGGATCCATCCGTTGGAATGGATTCCAGCAGATGGATTTGTTGTGCAGCACAGCAAATATCCGATCTGCTGGAATCCATCCCAGAGGAGATTTCTCCGCGGAAACAGATCCGCTGGCGTGTACACACCATAGGATCTATCCGCAGAAACCCATTTGCTGGGATTTATCTGCGGATGGATTCTATCGTGTGTACGGGGCCTTAGAGTTTATCCCGACGAAAATTCCGGTCACGTGTACGGGGCATTCGTTTTGCACTCCTGTGATCCGTTTTCAGTAGACAGCGGGCTGAAATCTCTCTGCTGTCACAGAAACAGAAGTCAGTCCAGGCTCTGTGT
The DNA here is from genome assembly GCF_905171775.1 of Rana temporaria. NCBI lineage: Eukaryota > Metazoa > Chordata > Amphibia > Anura > Ranidae > Rana > Rana temporaria. The sequence goes on along the minus strand of NC_053500.1, from coordinate 131,996,299 downwards.
CATGACCACCATGGAGTCGAGATTCGCCAGATCCCTGGACCGACACCCGGCTCTGAGGGAGCCGTTGAAAGGCTGAGCCGGATGCCCCCTCCACAGCCCAGCACTCCAGTGAGCGAGGAGGGGCCAAAGCAGAAATGTATGCGTTTTTATTTTAGCTAAAAAACTTTAACAGTGCCAAATGTTGAAAGCTTCATGTTCCCGTTTGAAAGACTGTCTGCAGAAGAGTTCTACAGTTAAAGGGGTTGTAAAGGTAAAAAAAAGTTTTTTCACCTTAATGAATTCTATGCATTAAGGTGAAAAAACATCTGCCGATTATATGAGCCCCCCACACCCCCCCCCCCCTTTTACTTACCTGACCCCTGGAAAGTCCTGCGCCATGAAAGTGCAGGCTGCTCGGCTCTGTCATTGGTTGATTGAAAGCAGTGCAGCCATTGGCTCGCGCTGCTGTCAATCACATCCAATGACGCGGCGCGACAGAGGGCGGGGCTATAGCCGCTGGCTGTATCACGGGAGCGCGCCCGCAAAGACTTGCTCGCATGAAGGTGTTGAGTCCTTGCGGGGGGACCCGAGACAGCCGCCGAGGGACCCCAGAAGACCAGGTTCGGGGCCACTGTGTGCAAGACGAGCTGCACAGTGGAAGTAGAACATGTTTGTTATTTAAAAAAAAAATAATAACTTTAGTGATCCTTTACAGCACGCAGTACTCATAACTCCTGCATAGTCACAGTACATGCAGTGTGTGTTCAGATACAAGTTTATGCGACAGGTCCTCTTTAATAGGAAAGAGCTGATGCTCACCTCAAGGCTCTGGATGCGATTGGCAGCTCCGGTCTGATCGACTATTCTGAAACTACCACGTGGCATCATCCAAAATTCCAGTGTTGAACTGGGATGAACCTTCTGTGTAACCAAGTAACCTTGGAAGTGGTCATCATAGAAATAAACCTCAACCGCAAATGGAAAACCTTCAGATGCAAAGCTGCAAAGACACAAAAGCAAGCACTGTAATTATTCTGCCCGAGCCCCCTCTGTTTATTATCTTAGTCACTTGCTGACACATGTTCTGCTCTGCAGCAGATACGGGCTCTATATAAACTGTCTGTCACCTCCAAAGTCATCCAGCACACAACAGGCTGCACCGCAAAATTCCATTCATTCCAGTTCTCTACAGGCATGGGGGACTTCTATGTACAAAGGTGACTGGTAGATTCTCTCCTCTTGCGAAGAAAACAAAAAAGGACAGGTACAGGCAATGAGATATTTCACGCTAGAAAGGAGTTCCGATTAGGCACTTTATAGTGTGAAACGCGGTAACGCTTGTACCCGTCTTTATGGAGCCGTGATCTTCAGAAAGTTGAAGTGCGGTCATCCATCCTCTTTTACTAGCATCTCCGACACCTCTGATGGCCCTGAATCTCAGTATTTCACCAACCCTAAGCACCGAAGCCCCATGACCCCCAGAGATCCCAACACCGGGTCTGTACTGTGCCAGAAAGAGGTCTTACAGTCCATATTTCCATCCATCGTACCCATTCCTGGGATGAGCTCTAGAAGGTACTGGATGCTGTAGCGACTGCCAGCTGAAAACTGGAACCTGTGCCATATGTAGATATTCGCCAGCACACCAAGGCTCATCAATTCCATCCAAACGGTTTTTATTCAAGAAAGATTACATCACAAAATGGTATAGGGCAGGCGTCTCCAAACTGCGGCCCGAGGGCCAGATGTGGCCCTTTGCTAGCCTTTATCTGGCCCTTGGGGCACTATTCCTCCCACTGACACCAGCAATGGGGCACTATTTCTTCCATGATACCAATGATGGGATACTATTCCTCCTACTATTACCAATGATGGCATACTATTCCTTCTAATACCAATAATGGGGCACTACTCCTCCTCCTGACCACCAACCCTGAGGCCATATTTATTCTCACTGATGCTGGGCTCGGGACATTTTGTACCCCTGCTGGCCACAATCCGGCCCTCCCAAAGTCTGGAGGACAGTAGACTGGCCCTTTATGTGAAAAGTTCGGAGACCCCTGGTATAGGGTAATGTTTCAGACCCCCTTCAAGATATTATTTTTCTTGAATAAAAACCGTTTGGATGAAATTGATGATCCTTCGTGTGCTAGCGATTATCTACTTATAGAAAGAGGTCTTAGGCTCGGTTCACACTGCTGCGACATGGGATCCGACTTGTGAGACCCCAAGTTGCTTGACATGTCAAACTCAATGTTTCCCTATGAGAGCCACCCAATCGATACTTCATAAGTTGCTCAGACTTTAGAAAACGATCCTGTGCTACTTTGTATGCGATTTCAGCCCTTGTACAGGCTCCCAAGTAGCATCCAAGTCAAAAGGAAGTCACAGAGCAAAGTCGCACGACTTTGCGGTCGCAGCAGTGTGAACCGAGCTCGAGTAGCTTTGGAGTGGCCCTGACAATTAGATGGTCCCTTTACAAAGAGGTTTCATTGTCAAAGCCTATCTGAAGAAAAAAGGGGGACCACGTGAGTATAGGGAAAAGGCTGCTTGGGGCCTATTAACCATCAATAGTCACGGGTCAAAAAGGTGTTGGCTAGGATTTTCAAGGCACTGATAACATGACCATAGAATAGTAAAAAAGGTACCGTATTTATCGGCGTATACCGCGCACTTTTTTGCCCTGAAAATCAGCGCAAAATCGTGGGTGCGCGATATACGCCGATACCCGCGCCGAGTTTGAACCACTGCGCCGGCATATACCGAGCGCAGTACACTCGGGTATAGTCAGGCAGGCTCGGCTCCTCTCGCGGTCACGTCCTGTGCGTCCTTTACGCGAGAGCAGCCGAGTCTGCCCGACTATACCCGAGTGTACTGCGCTCGGTATATGCCGGCGCAGTGGTTCAAACTCAGCGGGGAGGACACCACGATGGCCGCAGAAGGACTCCGGACCCGACGAGGACGACACCACCGAAGCCGCAGACGGACGCCGGACCCGACGAGGCCGCCGATAGACGCCGCGCAAAACACCAAAACTGTAAGTACTAAAATGTTTTTTTTTTTACAGGAATGCAGGTCCACATTAGGGGTGCGCGCTATACGCCGGAGCACGCAATACCCCGATAAATACGGTATTTATTAACATAAAACAAAATACAAATTTAAAAGCATTAGTAACCCTATCTGAAGAAGCTGAAGTTTATGGTTGTAAAGCTGTAAGGTTTTTACCTTCATGCATGCAGCAAAAAATCTTCTGTGCTTGGGATCCCTCCCCAGCCCCCCCTTATACTTGCCTTTTTTTTAGTTTTATACTTACCTCAGTGGATGGATCATCACACCGATGCTCCATCTGTCCCCCGCTGTCTGTGCGCTGAGAACCGAGCCACTGAACATCGCCGCTGGCTCAGTCCTCACAGATCCGAGAGGAAAGAGGCTGACTATCAGTCAGCTTCTTTCCTCTCTACTTCCCGGCGCTCATTGGAGCACCGAGCCATGGAGAGGCTGTCTCAGCAGCTCGCTGAGACAGCCATCAATCAGGGCAGCTGGCGGATCCTGACTTGGGAAGTCGTGATGACGCGCTGCCCCGACTGATGGCAGCGACGTCAGCGGAGAGCGGAATTCAGACCGCTCTCCGCTGAAAACGGGTCACAGGAGTGCAAAAACGAATTACACTCCTGTGACCCAGAGGAGAAGCCCAGCCTAAAAAGCTCAGGCTGGACTTCTCCTTTAACACCATTGCTATCCAGCACTGTGCAGGAAAGCCATTGGCTCCTGTCGCTGACAATCAAAGACGAGGAAGTGGGGGCAGGGCCGTTTCTTGCATCTATGGACGTAGCAAGCGGGGCTTGACAAGGAGCCACATAAGTGCCCCCTATAGGAATCGGTTTCTATAGGGGCACTGGATGAAGCCAGGAGCGCCAGGGCTGCTTTGTGGAAAAGCCATTGCACAAAGCAGGCAAGTATAAACACTTTTTTTTTTAACTAAAAATGACAAAAGGAAGGAGCTTCACAAACACTTTTAGGCCCGGTTCACACTGCTGCGAATTTGAGCCGTTGCGATCGCTCAAATTCGTAAGTCATTAAAATAACATTCTTAGTGCCGTTCACATCAGTGCGGTGCGAATCCAAGCTGCGGGGAAAGAAGGTGCGAGTTTGATCCGTGTGCGATGCAAATTCAGTTCTATAGACTGGCATTCCCTGAAAAATCGCGGTAAAAATCGCGTGATTTTTCATTTGCAGCAGCGTGAACCTAGCCTCAAATCTGATTGGTTACCATGCACAGCTGCACCAGGCTCCCGAGTGCTCCAGTTTTAGTAAATCTCCCCCCATCTCTATACAAACCTGCAGGATCTCTTTTTGTTCAGTTGCTCGGGACTCTGCAGTTCTCGTAGGACTAAACGTGTAAACGATGTATATGCAGTCATGGTGACATCTGAAAGAGCCCTCTGTCCCTCCAAGTTGTGGTATACATTCTCCCAGTAACCTTTGAGACCTGGAGTCCCGGGAACCGGCTCGCCAAACAGGTGAGCATCCAAAATATCTAGGACTTCCTGATTCACCGAAGACTCAAACTTCCTGGCAAAAAAAGTTGGCCTGGAGAGCTGCTGAAAAAAGAAATGAGCAAAGTGAGAAAAAAAAATAAAAATAACATGTACTACAAGGTGTGTGAACAGAAAGTGATCCCATAACTAGCGGAATTAAACCCGCCCCTCTCCTTTACAGCCAAGGAAGTTGCCATCTTGGCCTCCATTTGATCTGCGGCTGTCATGGAGCGACCGGTTAGGACACCAGCCATTTAATGGTTTGAAAGTTCAGTAGAGAACGTAACCACATTAGTAACTCTGCTTTCCAACTGCTCCATTGTAAAAATGCATATGCGTTTTTTGCCAGATTTCCTGGTTGCCCGGCATCAGCATGTGACTCAACTCACACAAATACATCTCCCCATTGAAATGCATTAACCACTTAAGCCCCGGACCATTTGGCTGGCCAAAGACCAGGCCACTTTTAGCGATTCGGCACTGCGTTGCTTTAACTGACAATTGCGCGGTCGTGCGACGTGGCTCCCAAACAAAATTGACGTTCTTTTTTTCCCCCCAAATATAACGCTTTCTTTTGGTGGTATTTGATCACTTCTGCGGTTATTTTTTGCATTATAAAACAAAAATAGAGCGACAATTTTGAAAAATAATAATAATAATAATAATAATAATAATAATAAATATATATATATTTATATATTTATATATATTTATATATATATATATATATATATTTATATATATATATATATATATTTTTATATATATATATATATATATATATATATATATATATATATATTTTTATATATATATATATATATATATATATATATATATATATATATATTATATATATATATATAAAACTTTTTGCTATAATAAATATCCCACAAAAATATATTAAAAAAACGTTTGTTCCTCAGTTAAAAACAAAAAAAAAAAAAAAAAATCGCAATAAGCGTTTGATTGCTTTGCGCAAAAGTTATCTTGAGTATCCCCCCCCCCAAAGAACTTTTAGGCAATTGCAGACATTTCACGTTATTCACATTGCATTCCTGTGCATCACATTCGCACCAAAATTATTACAGATTGCAAGTGCAGTGTGTTTTGAACATGCATGGGTTTCCCCGCACTGCGCTCTGAAGTAATTTAAGTTATTTTTTTAGCCCACAAAAATGCATTTTGTGAGAAAGAGAGACGAAGTAGAGAAAAGAGAGAGAAAAGAGAGAGAGAGACGAAGCAGAGAAAAGAGAGAGAGAGAGAGAGAGACGCGAAGCAGAGAAAAGAGAGAGACGCGAAGCAGAGAAAAGAGAGAGACGCGAAGCAGAGAAAAGAGAGAGACGCGAAGCAGAGAAAAGGAGAGAGAGAGAGAGAGAGAGAGAGAGAGAGAGAGAGAGAGAGAGAGGGGGGGAGAGAGAGAGGGGGAGAGAGAGAGAGAGAGAGAGAGAGAGAGAGAGAGAGAGAGAGAGAGAGAGAGAGAGAGACGAAGCAGAGAAGAGAGAGAGACGAAGCAGAGAAGAGAGAGAGAGAGAGAGAGAGACGAAGCAGAGAAGAGAGAGAGAGAGAGAGAGACGAAGCAGAGAAAAGAGAGAGAGAGACGAAGCAGAGAAAAGAGAGAGAGAGAGAGAGAGAGACGAAGCAGAGGAGAGAGAGAGAGAGACGAAGCAGAGGAGAGAGAGAGAGAGACGAAGCAGAGGAGAGAGAGAGACGAAGCAGAGGAGAGAGAGAGAGAGAGAGAGAGAGAGAGAGAGAGAGAGAGACGAAGCAGAGAAAAGAGAGAGACGAAGCAGAGAAAAGAGAGAGAGAGACGAAGCAGAGAAGAGAGAGAGAGAGAGAGAGAGAGAGAGAGAGACGAAGCAGAGAGAGAGAGACGAAGCAGAGAAAAGAGAGAGAGAGACGAAGCAGAGAAAAGAGAGAGAGAGACGAAGCAGAGAAGAGAGAGAGAGAGAGAGAGAGAGAGAGAGACGAAGCAGAGAAAAGAGAGAGAGAGAGAGAGAGAGAGAGAGAGAGAGAGAGAGAGAGAGAGAGACGAAGCAGAGAAAAGAGAGAGAGAGACGAAGCAGAGAAGAGAGAGAGAGAGAGAGAGAGAGACGAAGCAGAGAAGAGAGAGAGAGAGAGAGAGAGAGACGAAGCAGAGAAGAGAGAGAGAGAGAGAGAGAGAGAGAGAGAGACGAAGCAGAGAAAAGAGAGAGAGAGACGAAGCAGAGAAAAGAGAGAGAGAGAGAGAGAGAGACGAAGCAGAGAAAAGAGAGAGAGAGAGAGAGACGAAGCAGAGAAAAGAGAGAGAGAGAGAGAGACGAAGCAGAGAAAAGAGAGAGAGAGAGAGACGAAGCAGAGAAGAGAGAGAGAGAGAGAGAGAGAGACGAAGCAGAGAAGAGAGAGAGAGAGAGAGAGAGAGAGACGAAGCAGAGAAGAGAGAGAGAGAGAGAGAGAGAGAGAGAGAGAGACGAAGCAGAGAAAAGAGAGAGAGAGACGAAGCAGAGAAAAGAGAGAGAGAGAGAGAGAGAGACGAAGCAGAGAAAAGAGAGAGAGAGAGAGAGACGAAGCAGAGAAAAGAGAGAGAGAGAGAGAGACGAAGCAGAGAAAAGAGAGAGAGAGAGAGACGAAGCAGAGAAAAGAGAGAGAGAGAGAGAGAGAGACGAAGCAGAGAAAAGAGAGAGAGAGAGAGACGAAGCAGAGAAAAGAGAGAGAGAGAGAGAGAGAGAGAGAGACGAAGCAGAGAAAAGAGAGAGAGAGAGAGAGAGAGAGAGACGAAGCAGAGAAAAGAGAGAGAGAGAGAGAGAGAGAGAGAGACGAAGCAGAGAAAAGAGAGAGAGAGAGAGAGAGAGAGAGAGAGAGAGAGAGAGACGAAGCAGAGAAAAGAGAGAGAGAGAGAGAGAGAGAGACGAAGCAGAGAAAAGAGAGAGAGAGAGAGAGAGAGAGAGAGACGAAGCAGAGAAAAGAGAGAGAGAGAGAGAGAGAGAGAGAGAGAGAGAGAGAGAGAGAGAGAGAGAGAGAGAGAGACGAAGCAGAGGAGAGAGAGAGAGAGAGAGAGAGAGAGAGAGAGAGAGAGAGAGAGAGAGACGAAGCAGAGGAGAGAGAGAGAGAGAGAGAGAGAGAGAGAGAGAGAGACGAAGCAGAGAAGAGAGAGAGAGAGAGAGAGAGAGAGAGAGAGAGAGAGAGAGAGAGAGAGAGAGAGAGAGAGAGAGAGAGAGACGGACGAAGCAGAGAAAAGAGAGGAGGAGGAGGAGGAGGAGGAGGAGGAGGAGGAGGAGGAGGAGGAGGAGGAGGAGGAGGAGGAGGAGGAGGAGGACGACGACGACGACGACGACGACGACGACGACGACGAGGAGAGAGAAGAAGGAAAGAAAAAAAGAAAGAAAGAAAAAAAGAAAGAAAGAAAGAAAGAAAGAAAGAAAGAATCTTTCAAAAGAAAAGAAAATGTATAAATATAAATATATATTATACACACACACACACACACACACACACACCTTTTATTTTTTTACCTGCAGACGTACGACATCCTGTGGTTTGAAGTCGTTGGGAGAACAGCCGCACCAGTCTACGATGTGTTTGTACTGACAGCGGCAGCCCAGCTTTCTGTTCCAGTTCGTCACCCGCAGATTATTATCCACAAGGGTGTCGCAGTCGTGACTGTTCTCCAGGACAGTGTGGAAGAAGGACTGAAGGGGAGACAAGAGTGTCAGGTGCTGCTTTATGGTAACAATACATACAATTTAATGTGAAGTTTAGATAATCAGAAATCCCCCCAGACATATACCCAGACACACCCAGACACACAATTACCTCAGCAGGCAGCAGAGTATACTTGTAGAATCGCCTCAACTCCGACACAAGGACGTCATGTGTATAGGTCACATATTTCACAAACTTGTGGGTCAAAGCGAACCAATCAGAGCCCCCATCTACCACAATGCCCTCTGGTATCTGCCGCTCACCCAGACGCCACATGTGCGAGTCACATTCATGGAAAAGGCGATCTAGGCCTTGCTTCTTAATGAATCTGGAAATGAACAATAACTGACTTAGCAGCATCCTTTACAAACAGAAGTCTATGGCTTAAAGTAGAACTCCGGCCTGAGCTTTAGTCTTGCACAATTGTACCGGCTCCTCCTGTACCTATGTGCATTAGTCAGAAGTCGGAGAGAAAGCGCCTTTTTTCTTGGCTGTCCAGCATCATCTTTTTTATTCAGTAAAGTAAATCTTACCGAGCATTGTCACGGCCGTGCGATTTAAGGAAATTCTTGTCTCTGTATTTTGATAGAAAGAGAACCAGCTCCTCGTTGGTCCTGTGTACAGAAGAAACATTTCACGTTATACCCAAGGTGCAACCTTACAAGGTTCAACTACAACCGCCATTTACACAAGGAACACCTGCAAAAGAGTTCCATGGGTGGGCGCCAAAAATAATGGGAGTATATTGAAGAACTCAATACATTGTCCATTTGGGATTGGCAGGGAGGAAGAGTGCGCCGTCATTGGTGTCAGGGGGAGGAAGAGTGCGCCGTCATTGGTGTCAGGGGGAGGAAGAGTGCGCCGTCATTGGTGTCAGGGGGAGGAAGAGTGCGCCGTCATTGGTGTCAGGGGGAGGAAGAGTGCGCCGTCATTGGTGTCAGGGGGAGGAAGAGTGCCCCATTATTGGTGTCAGGGGGAGGAATAGTGCTCATTTTTTTGCAGATAAAAAAAAAAAAAAGCACATTAAAATTGTTTCTCAGCCAACCAGGAGAGTCCCGGGGCGGTTGAGGGACTTCTGCACATCGCTGGACAGAGATGCTGCTCAGGTAAGTATTAGAGGGTGCTGGAGAGGCTGCTACACACAGAAGGCTTTTTATCTTAATGCATCAAAATAAAAAACCTTCTGCCTTTACAACTTCTTTCACTGCCAAAGCCAGCACCCGATAGCCGATTTATCAATCGGCTCAGGTGAGGAAACCACTGGATGCCAGGACAGGTAAGTGTCCTAATATTAAAAGTCAGCAGGTGCTGACTTCATTTTTCTTAAGGAGCCCAGCGCTCCTCTTTAAAAAGGATAACTAAAAGGTTCAGTTTTTTTTTTTTTTTTAAACAAACTTGTCATACTTACCTCCTCTGTGCACTTGGTTATGCACAGAGTGGCCCCGATCCTCCTCTTCTGGGGTCCCCCAGCTTCACTCCTAGCTCCTCCTCTTCTTCTCGAGTGCCCTGTCGGAGAAGTGCTCTCCCTCGGGGCACCGTGTCCCTCTGCTACATCCATTGACAGACAGCAGGACTCCGCTCCGCCCCTAGTTCCCACGTCATTGGAATTGATTGACAGCAGCAGAAGACAATGGCTGCGCTCCTATCAATCTATCCAATGAGGCACCGGCTGAAGTGGATGTGCTTTTCCCTGGCGCAGGAACAATCAGGCTCAGGTAAGTAAAAGGGGGGGGGCTGGTGCATCACAAGAGATTTTTCACCTCAATGCATAGAGGTGAAAAAACGCAAGGGTTTACAACCCCTTTAAATTTTTATTTGTAAAACAAAACCTGTATTATAACAATTCTCTTCTTTAGGTCGTTTTCCGACTTACCTGGTTGGGTAGTCAGTGGCACTTAAGTTGATAAAGAAGTCCCAGGGCCAGTCGGACATTTCAAGCAGATCTTGCATGCTGCGCAAATACATGGTGAGAAGGCTGGCTCCGCCCCAGATAGTGATCATGCGCCACGGGGTGACACGAATGTTCGTATAATGCTGCGCCAACTGGACAGCTTCATTATGAAGGTAGTTTGAGCGCTGTCAGAAAGACGGAAATATTAGTAAACGCCCATTCACCTTGTTCCATGCATGTTGCATTGGGCCCTTTCCCTTTCTATGGGAACCTCCATGAAACAAAAAGATTTACCCAACATTTTTTTAACATTTTTACAACACAGTACACCACAAAGTATTCCCATCTATGCATTGCGATGCATTAAACACACCGGACCATTTAGTGTATTGGGGAAATAAGTGGGAGGGCTTTAAAAGTCCATGGACAGAGGGGCACTACTCAAAAGCTAAATTCCAGGAATTTGTAAAAAGTGAAGGCACACTAGAAGTTAAAGTGGTTAAGCCACTTGTATAAAAATCTCCCATCCCCTCTGTATTAGAACAATAAGTTCCCCTGTGTCTGTGTGATATCACAAATATTCTTATCTGTACTGATAACACAACACAGTCTTTCTGCAATCAGGTGCCTCCTCTCTCCGGCTCACAGTTCCAGTGGGCGGGGCCGAGAGGGAGAGCCAAGGAGTCACATGATCGCAGGAAGACTCTATGTTATCAGTTCAGATAAGAATATTTAAACAGAGGAACTTATTGTTCTAATACAGAGGGGATGGGAGCATTTAATGTTAATTATGAGAGCAGCAGGAGAGTGTGTGTGTGTGTGTGGGGGGGGGGGGGCGCTGACACGAGCAGACAGTCAGGGGGGGGGGGGGGGGGGAGAGGACACAGGAGACATAGAGCAGGCTGCAGCTGATGGAGGCATGTACGCTGACAACGGTGTCAGGGTACAGGGGGAGGACATAGCCAGGCAGGATCAGCCAGGTGACACAGGGGGCCCAAAAGACACAACACAAGCGCTGTATAACATGTTTTAAGGGAACAGGATCCGTTTTTCTTTTTCTGGGTTATCAAACGCTTTAAAGTCCAAGGAGGTGCGCGACATCTCCTGGACACATATACTATATAATTAGAGATAACAGAGAGAGACTCAGGATTTTGCCAAGTGAGAGGTAGGCCTATTTGCATGTAATTGGACCTTTAATTTGCTTTATAAATGTCCCCCAGTTTGTATATCAAACACCCCGCAGAGCAGTAATCAGGTTGAGATGGGGAGGTCCAGCAATGTCAGACAAATGAGTAAGATTACAGCACTGTCACATGTTCCAGACTGGAGGGAACTGTAGGCACTGATGAGTGGTGCGGTTCTCTGGCTACACAGTGCTGCAGAAGGTCTGTACAAGTCACTGGATGCTCCTAACATTAGGCAGTCTCTTACCTGATCTACATGTATGTAGTAAAAGTGGTCTTTGTGGTAAATGGCTTTGATGAGACGTTTCAATTGCCGCACCGCTCTCCCGTGTACAACGAGCATGTAAACAATGCGCAGCGGATTCTCAGGAGGCGGAGCTCCAACATCTGACTCCTCCCACTGTAAGCCAGAGGTCATTTTACCTGGGAAGAAAACAAACCAAATCTTAGATTAATCCAATTAAAAAAGGAGAAAAACACTGAATGATTTCCGACTGCTACCAAGAACTCCGATGGCGAGATTCCAGCTCTGCCACACATCACAATATGTGTGTGTGTGTGTGTATATGTAGATAGATAGATAGATAGATAGATAGAGAGATAGAGAGATAGAGAGATAGAGAGATAGAGAGATAGAGAGATAGAGAGATAGAGAGATAGAGAGATAGAGAGATAGAGAGATAGAGAGATAGAGAGATAGAGAGATAGAGAGATAGAGAGATAGAGAGATAGAGAGATAGAGAGATAGAGAGATAGAGAGATAGAGAGATAGATATAGATATATATAGATATATATAGATATATATATATATATATATATATATATATATATATATATATATATATATATACACACACACATATATATACATATATATATATATATATATACACATACATACACACACACACACACACACACACACACACACACTGATCTGCGGCTTTGAAATCGCGCTGAGGTAGCGTGATTTTAAAGCTTCACTGGTGGGAATCGAGGCTTACATAACCGTGATCCAAGTGGCTAGGACCACTTTTACAAGCGGTGGAGGGGGGTCTCTCCCTTCCTTTGGCCGCCTTTACCAGGCTTTGCTGTCCTATCAGGTAGCGTGTTACCGACGCAACCAGTGGCACACAGTGAGAGGAACTGACATTGTTCTTCCTACTGTGCGACGTTGAAAATTGGAAGTGACAAAATCCTCAGAATTCTATTTTTTTACAAAGTTACCAGATTTTTTTTCATAATAAATAGATATATCTCTATCAGTACTCGTACATGCTGTGAAAAAAATGTTAACGGTGATGTGTGAGTGTATGTATGTATGTATGTATGTATGTATGTATGTATGTATATATATATATACACACACACATACATACAAAAAAAATATATATATATATATATATATATATATATATATATATATATATATATATATATATATATATATATATATATATATATATATATATATATATATATATATATATATATATATATATATATATATATATATATATATATATATATATATATATATATATATATATATATATATATATATATATATAAATGGTGCCGCTTTTTAAAGCATTTATTATTTTATTTCATACCCTGTAGGCCATTTGAGTTTTCTCCAGAAGCCTGGCCAAGTAACTCCAACATCCTGCCTTTTTTGTTGATTTTTCACTCTTTATATATATATATATATATATATAAATATATATAATACATACACACTATATATATATATAACAAGTTTTTTTATCACAAGATACCAAATACCGATACCCATTTTTTTTCATGCAGTGCAATTTGAGCCCATACAAAATGAATAGGCTCAAATTGCACTGCAAAGAATTGCATGCTATACAGGAATGCGGTGCGATTCCTGTCCGAATCAAATGCAGTTTCCCACAACGCTCCCGTGAACCCAGGCTGAAGTCACTAGGACATTCATTTTGTATGGGCTCAAATAGCACCGCATGTAGATGGTATCGGAGCATATTAGGGATAGAGAGATAGATCTCTCTATCTCTCTCTTTATATATCCCCCTATCTCATATCTCTATTGATATAGTTTGGGGGTTCCCACTAATTTTCTAGTGCAAAAATAAATAAATGTGAAAAATGTCAGAATTGGCCTGGGGGGTGAAGTGGTTAAATATATTTTGTTTTATGGAGAATGCATCAAGAAGAGCGGTCACAGCCTAAAAAAAAAGCGAGGCCGTTCAGCAGCCCGAACAATTACCTGTCGTTTGGCAATAACGGGGCAAACTCTTGGGCATGATCTGTCCCATCTGGTGCAGACAGACAATATCGGCAAGCTCCTGCTGACATTTCTGGGTGGTGGCCCTGGAGAGAGCAGACAGGGCGTCTTTTCCTTTGATGTCGCACTTTGGGATGAAAACGCGTTCCGTGGGGTGCGGTCCTTCCACGCTGCCGGTGTCGCCGTCTCTGGTTAGGTTGTGCCACGTTTCCTGGGGGACATGAAGACGGGTGCTCAGCTTGGATCTCGGATTAGCCTCTCTTGCCACTCTGGCTACCTCACTGCCTGATCTCCCTGCCTTTCCTCTCGATTTCCAAGCCCTGCGCCCTGCGGAATTACCAGGGTCCTTGGAATGCTCTGCTTTATCTGGGCTTCTATTTTTCCTCTGCTGAGCATTCTGCAATACAAAAATCAAGTTGAAAAAAAAAAAGCAGCAGATTAGCAAGTGTGGAGGGAAAAGAAAAAGTCCAATTGACTAATTTTTATAAAATCAATGTTTTCCTTTTCTACAGAGTAGAGAATGGCTGAACATCCTGTCAGGATTATTTCTGATGTCCCATCGGAGAGGATTTCCTGTCACATCCTGCCCCCGAGACACAACAGGAAGTGAGGAAAGTTATCCAAAGTGAGGAAAATCCCCTCCATGGCTACGTTTGGAAACATTGCCACACCTCAAGTCCACAGTGGATTGCTTTTCAGTGACATTTGACTGACAGACAGGAGCCCCCGACCACCCGTTTTTACCCTGCAAATGCCACATCACCACAACTTCAGTTAAAATACATTCAGCAGTGGCACTACCTGTTGGATGCAACAGGGGGTGCAATTTTCGCTGCAGCCAAGAAGCAAAGCATCATAGTCATGGCACATCTACACTCCCATCTGGCTCCCTTTGAAGCTTAAGAGGGGTGGTAATAATGCACCTGGAACGGGGACCCCACGAAGATTTTAGAACATATGACACCTGTCACAGATATACCCCTCCCCAGCATGCCTTGCGAGGAAGAAACCTCTCTAATTGGCTGCTGGGGAAAACTCGCTCTGCCAGAACCCCTCAGGTGCCAACTGCTGGCTAGGGGTGGTACCACATCCCTGGAGCACAGTCTGACCCAGTGGACCTTTCTGGAACGACGGAAGTCACAATTTAAAATAAAATCGTGAATGGGAGCAAAGTAACTCTCCCACTCCCCACTAACTTTAGCGTAGTGCCCATACTAAAAGTAAGGGGGCGCTACACACAGAACATGGAAATGCAATTATTTTAGTGAATATAAACTGTTAAAAACCTTTTCTCATGAGCAGTATATAGCAGTCTTGTAACTTCTATCAGTGTCTGGTTAAAGCTTGTAGGAGGAGTTTTCATTCTACTTTGCCTGTTCTATAAGGCTGCAGAACCCCTGACCCTCTGTCTGGAGCTGTGCTGATCACATGCTCCCTCCCAAGAAAGAAAAAGAAAACGCTCTACTAATACACACCAAAACTGAGCATGTGCAGAGTGCCCCCAAGGCTCTGTACCATCAGGAGATGGATTGGGGATCTTCAATGTGAAGAAAGAGAGAAAGAGAAAAAAGGAGGAAGAAAGAGAGAAAGAGAAAAAAGGAGGAAGAAAGAGAGAAAGAGAAAGAGAGAAAAAAGGAGGAAGAAAGAGAAAGAAAGAGAAAGAAAGAGAAAGAAAGAGAAAGAAAGAGAAAGAAAGAGAAAGAAAGAGAAAGAAAGAGAAAGAAAGAGAAAGAAAGAGAAAGAAAGAGAAAGAAAGACAAAGAAAGACAAAGAAAAAGAAAGAAAAAGAAAGAAAGAAAGAAAGAAAGAGAGAAAGAAAACGAGAAAGAAAGAAAGAAAAAGAGAAAGAAAGAGAGAAAGAAAAAGAGAGAAAGAAAAAGAGAAACAAAGAAAGAAAGAGAGAAAGAAAAAGAGAAAGAAAGAGAGAAAGAAAAAGAGAAAGAAAGAGAGAAAGAAAAAGAGAAAGAAAGAGAGAAAGAAAGAGAAAGAAAAAGAGAAAGAAAGAGAAAGAAAAAGAGAGAAAGAAAAAAAGAAAAAGAGAGAAAGAAAAAGAGAAACAAAGAAAGAAAGAGAGAAAGAAAAAGAGAAACAAAGAAAGAAAGAGAGAAAGAAAAAGAGAAACAAAGAAAGAAAGAAAGAAAGAAAGAGAGAAAGAGAGAAAGAGAGAAAGAAAGAAAGAAAGAAAGAAAGAAAGAAAGAAAGAAAGAAAGAAAGAAAGAAAGAAAGAAAGAAAGAAAGAAAGAAAGAAAGAAAGAGAGAAAGAGAGAAAGAGAGAAAGAGAGAAAGAAAGAAAGAAAGAGAGAGAGAAAGAGAGAAAGAAAGAAAGAAAGAAAGAAAGAAAGAAAGAAAGAAAGAAAGAAAGAAAGAAAGAAAGAAAGAAAAAAAGAAAGAAAGAAAGAAAGAAAGAGAGAAAGAGAGAAGAGAGAGAGAAGAAGAGAGAGAGAGAGAGAAAGAAAGAGAGAGAGAAAGAAACGAAGAAAGAAAGAAAGAGAGAGAGAGAGAAAGAAAGAAAGAAAGAAAGAAAGAAAGAAAGAAAGAAAGAAAGAAAGAAAGAAAGAAAGAAAGAAAGAAAGAAAGAAAGAAAGAAAGAGAGAAAGAAAAAAAGAAAGAAAGAAAGAAAGGAGAAAGAGAGAAAGAAAAAAAGAAAGAAAGAAAGAAAGAAAGAAAGAAAGAAAGAAAGAAAGAAAGAAAGAAAGAAAGAAAGAAAGAAAGAAAGAAAGAAAGAAAGAAAGAGAGAAAGAAAGAAAGAAAGAAAGAAAAAAAGAAAGAAAAAAAGAAGAAAGAAAGAAAGAAAGAAAGAAAAAAAGAAAGAAAGAGAGAAAGAGAGAAAGAAAAAAGAAAGAAAGAGAAAGAAAAAAAGAAAGAAAAAGAGAAAAAAAAAAGAAAAAGAGAAAAAAAAAGAAAAAAAGAGAAAAAAGAGAAAGAAAGAAAGAAAACAAGAAAGAAAAAAAAAGGAGGAAGAGAAAGAGCAAGGAAGAGGAAGAGAAAGAGCAAGGAAGAGGAAGAGAAAGAGCAAGGAAGAGGAAGAGAAAGAGCAAGGAAGAGGAAGAGAAAGAGCAAGGAAGAGGAAGAGAAAGAGCAAGGAAGAGGAAGAGAAAGAGCAAGGAAGAGGAAGAGAAAGAGCAAGGAAGAGGAAGAGAAAGAGCAAGGAAGAGGAAGAGAAAGAGCAAGGAAGAGGAAGAGAAAGAGCAAGGAAGAGGAAGAGAAAGAGCAAGGAAGAGGAAGAGAAAGAGCAAGGAAGAGGAAGAGAAAGAGAATTAGTGCCCTGATTATCAGTGTAAATGTCACACTTGCCCGCTCTCCTCATGCTGTGTGACAAAGAGAATAACTGGCAAGCTTGTTTACATGTGATCAGCTGTAATTTAACTTTTTTGCCATAATCCCAAAAGATAGGTTTGGAGCAAAACTAACACTACACATCACCAAAAGAACTCCATACCCACCGTGAAGCATGGTGGTGGCAATATCATGTTTTTTTTTTTTTTACTTCAGCTGGAACAAGGGCCTTAGTCAAGGTAGAGAGAATTATAAACCGTTCTAAATACCAGTCAATATTGGCACAAAACTTTCAGGCTTCTGCTAGAAAGCTGAACATATGACAACAACCCAAAGCACACATCCAAATCAAAGGAATGGCTTCACCAGAAGAAGATTAAAGTTATGGAATGGCCCAGCCAGAGCCCAGACCTGAATCCCATTGAAAATCTGTGGGGTGGTGTGAAGAGGGCTGTGCACAGGAGATGCCCTCACAATCTGACAGGTTTGGAGTGTTTTTGCAAAGTGAAGATGTGCCATGCTGATAGGCTCATACCTAAAAACGCTGAGTGCTGGAATAAAAGTATTAGTGTGAGGGGGGTTTTATTATTTCTTCCCTCCACCTAAAAGATTTCGGTTTGCTGTTCAGCTGCATTGTACAGTTCAGAGGTCACATAAAAGGTGGAAAAAGTTGTGAAATTATTTCTTTGTCTCATTTTTTACATCACAGAAACCTGTCATTTAAACAGGGGTGTGTAGGACTTGTTCTCTGTGTGTGCAGAGGGAGGGGTCTGTCAGTTTCTTAGAGAGAAATACTTTAAAGATCTATTCAGAAAATCAGCCCATTGTTAGGCACACCTTCCCTTCATCACCCGAGATGTTAACCCCTTCCTAACGAGTGTCATTAGTGCGGTGACAGTGTATGTTCATCCCAAAGCTGCTGAGGTCAGGACTCTGTGCAGGTCAATCAAGTTCTTCCACCCCAAACTCGCTCATCCATGTCTTTATGGACCTTTCTTTGTGCGCAGTCGTGTTGGAATAGGAAGGGACCATTCCCACAAAGTTTGGAGCATGAAATTGTCCAAAATATGCCGACGCCAAGCCCAACCCCTGAAAAAAAACTCCACACCATAATCCCCCCTCCACCAAATGATTTGGACCAGTGCAAAACAGAAAGGTCCATAAAGACATGGAGGAGCGAGTTTGGGGTAGAGGAACTTGGCTGGCCTGCACAGAGTCCTGACCTCAACCTGATAGAACACTTTTGGGATGAATCTGAGTGGAGACTACGAGCCAAGCCTTCTCATCTCATTTCCTGACCTCACAGATGCGTTTCTGGAAGAATGGTGAAACATTCCCATAGACACACTCCTAAACCTTGTGGACGGCCTTCCCAGAAGAGTTGAAGGTGTTATAGCTGCTCTCCGAAAAAAATCACCACGTAAGCCGATGACAAGAAACGCGCCCCAGAGCGAGGAAACGTGTTCTGTCATTTCATGGATAAGGTCTCTGCCCCATAGCAATACATTCTGCAGATTTGGTGAGAGAACTTCCTCCATATTGATAAATGGAGGAGACAGGGAACAGGTTCTACCAGAGCGCAGAAATCTCCCCATGGTGACAATGACAGCAAAGAGTAAACTGACCGCCAATCAACCCCCCCCCCCCCCCCCCCCACAATACGAGGAAGGGATCGGCTTAAGTCAATACTTAAAGGTGTAACTGAAAAAAAAAAATCCACATTTTTGGGAGTTTCCCTTTAGACCATTGTCCCCATCTGAGGAGTCCTTACATCAGGGCCCCCCCATATCAGTTCTCCCTCTTACATCAGGGCCCCCCATATCAGTGTTCCTTCTTACATCAATGTCCCCATCAGAGATTCCTTCTCCTTTATATCAGAGTCCTTCTTACACCAGGGCCCCCATCAGAGCCCCCCCTCATAAAGCAGGAACCCCCCCCCCTTACACCTAGGTCCCCATTAGAACCCCCCTCTTTACACCAGGGCCCCCCCCATCAGAGCCCCCCTTTATACCAGGGACTCCATCAGAGCCTGCCCCTCTTCACACCTGGGTCCCAATCAGAGCCCCCCCCCCCCCTCATACAGCAGGTACCCTCTTACACCTGGAGTCCACATTAGAGCCCACCCCCCCTTACACCTGGGTCCCATCAGAGACCCCCCTCTTTTACACCAGGTTCTCCATCAAAGACCCACCCACCCCCCTCCTCTTCACACCAAGGTTCCCATCAGCGCGCCCCCCACATGCACAGACCTCAAGGTCCCTATCAGAGCTCCCCCGCTTTGTACCTGGGTCCCCATCAGAGCCCCCCGTCCCCCGCTTTACACCTGGGTCCCAATCAGAGCCCCCCCTCATACAGCAGGTACCCTCTTACACCTGAGTCCACATTAGAGCCCACCCCCCCTTACACCTGGGTCCCCATCAGAGCCCCCCCCCCCCGCTTTACACCTGGGTCCCCATCAGAGCCCCCCTCATAGAGCAGGTACCCCCTTACACCTGGGTCCCCCATCAGAGACTACCCCCTCTTTACACCACCAGGTTCTCCATCAGAGACTCACCCACCCCCCTCTATACATAAAGGTTCCCATCAGAGCCCCCCCCCCCCCCCCCCACACACACACACACCCCAAGGGTCCGCATCAGAGCCCACCCTTCATACAGCAGCCCCCCCCCCCCCACCATACACCTGGGTCCCTATCAGAGACCCCTTCTTTACACCAGGGACTCCATCAGAGACCCACTCCCCTCTTTACACCAAGGTTCCCATCAGAGAAACCCTTACTTCAAAGCCCCCCCATAAACTAGGGTCCCCATCAGAGACCCCCCCTTCCTTTTACACCAGGGTTCCCATAAGAGCCTACAGTTGCCCTTTACCTCAGGCCCCCCCTACACCAGGGGCCACAACAGAGTGCTGCTTACATCAATGTCCCCATCAGAGACTCCTCCTTTATATCAGAGTCCTCCTTACACCCGGGTCCCATCAGATCAGTGCCCCCCCCCCCTCCCTCCTCATACAGCAGTGACCCCCCCTTACACCCAGGTCCCATCAGATCAGTGCCCCCCCCTCCCTCCTCATACAGCAGTGACCCCCCCCTTACACCCAGGTCCCATCAGATCAGTGCCCCCCCCTCCCTCCTCATACAGCAGTGACCCCCCCTTACACCCGGGTCCCATCAGATCAGTGCCCCCCCCCTCCCTCCTCATACAGCAGTGACCCCCCTTACACCCGGGTCCCATCAGATCAGTGCCCCCCCTCCCTCCTCATACAGCAGTGACCCCCCTTACACCCGGGTCCCATCAGATCAGTGCCCCCCCCCTCCCTCCTCATACAGCAGTGACCCCCCTTACACCCGGGTCCCATCAGATCAGTGCCCCCCCCTCCCTCCTCATACAGCAGTGACCCCCCTTACACCCGGGTCCCATCAGATCAGTGCCCCCCCCTCCCTCCTCATACAGCAGTGACCCCCCTTACACCCGGGTCCCATCAGATCAGTGCCCCCCCTCCCTCCTCATACAGCAGTGACCCCCCTTACACCCGGGTCCCATCAGATCAGTGCCCCCCCCCTCCCTCCTCATACAGCAGTGACCCCCCTTACACCCGGGTCCCATCAGATCAGTGCCCCCCCCCTCATACAGCAGTGACCCCCCCTTACACCCGGGTCCCATCAGATGGGTGCGATGATTGAAGTGGAGACAACAGACAGACTCGATCCTCTGTACTCTGTACACATAAAGGAGATCCTAACTGTGATCTGGATGAGATCTTGTAGCGGCCTGCATGTGGCCCACGGGCCGTACTTTGGGGGCCCCCTGGGGAAGACAATCCAACCCGACAAACAATGCTGCTGTGCCTCCTGTGCTCCTCCATCCAGAAGGGAGACAAATCTAATACAGGAGGTGCGTTACTGGCCAGATCACCAGGTAATAAAAATGCAGCCACCACATCTAATGATTGGTAAGAGACAGTATATTACATTTTTGTTTTTTGTGACAGGTGTCACCAACATGCAGAGTTAAAAATTGGGGTGAGCGCTCAGTGCTTCCTGTCTCAGTGACCCCCAGACAGGAAGTAGGGGGAATTTCCCCAAGGGGGACACCACTGGGGCTGTGAAGGTCCGCTCTCTATAGTCAGTGATGGAACTCACAGCTTCATTGATGTTCTGAGGAAGAACTACACGTTCGGCCCCGCCACGCTGGGACTTGTAGTCCTCCTCCCTCCCCCATACACACACACAGATGGTCTCTCACCATGTCCGCCTCCTCTCCCTCCTCCAGGGCGCTGAAGCTCCACACCACCAGGCCCTGCACCAGCAGCAGAGCCAGCGCGGCGGCAGCCAGGTACTTGTATCGGCGGCCGAGCTTGATGACCCGGGCGCTGGGCGCCATCCTCCGCTGCCTCTCAGCTCCTCACAGTCCACCGTGCGGCCGGCGCTCTCCCGCGCTGCGCGCCCACAGCCACCGCATTCCTGTGCCCGGGCACGGAGCAGCGCTCGCCCACAACAAATATGACCGCCGCCGATTTCTACTGGAATCCGGGGGGACGCGTCAGCACCATAGAACAGTTTACTTCCGGGCAACGTTTGGCGTCCTGTGGTGAGGGGGGCGTGCTTGGTTGCCTGGCAACCCGTGTCTGCTCTTCCTCGCCCATAGTCCCTTGGGTTCAGTATAGAGGGGAGGAGCCTCCAGAAGAAACAGAGGCCCACCGTGTAATAAATTGCATTACATGTGGTGACTGCATTCGTTTTCTTTTTAAACTACTTGCTGATCAGGCTTTTTCAGGCACTTTAAGTTTACAAGTTACAATCTGTATTTTTTGCTAGAAAGTTACTTACAACCCCCAAACATTATATATTTTTTCCTTAGCAGAGACCCTAGAGAATAAAACTGCGATCTTTGCAATTTTTTTTCTATGTCACACCGTATTTGCACCGTATTTTGGGGAAAAAATGCATTTTAACCACTTCAGCCAACGAAAGATCTACCCACTTCCTGACCGGGCCATTTTGTGCGAAACGTCACTGCGTTGCTTTAACTATTAACAATTTTGCGGTAGTGCGACGCTGCACACAAATAGGTAGATTCAGGTAAGTTGGCGTAACTTTGCGGCGACGTAGCTTAAGGAATTTAAGCTACACCGCCGTAAGTTAGAGAGGCAAGTAAATGATTCACAATGTACTTGCCCGCTAAGTTACGTCGGCGTAGCCTAAATCGGCGGGCGTAAGGGCGCCTAATTCAAATGTGGGGGCGTGTCTTATGTTAATGGCGCTTGACCTCACGTTTTTTACATTTTTTTGCGAACTACGCATGCGCCGGGCGCCTACATTTCCCAGTGTGCATTGCGGCTAAGTACGCCGCACGGGCCTATTGATTTTGACGTGGACGTAAACGACGTAAATCCCGATTAACGGACAACTTACGCAAACAACGTAAAAAATTCAAATTTCGACGCGGGAACGGCAGCCATACTTGACATTACTATTCCAATAGGGCCCAGCTCTAACTTTACGCGGCCTATCTCTTACGTAAACGGCGTAAAAGTACTGCGGCGGCCGGGCGTACGTTCGTGAATCGGCGTATCTCCTCATTTACATATTCTACGCCGACCGCAATGGAAGCGCCACCTAGCGGCCATCCAAAATATTGCAATCTAAGATAGGACGGCGCAAGCCGTCGTATCTTAGATATGTTTAAGCGTATCTCTGTTTGAGAAAACACTTAAACATAAGTCGGCGCAGATTCTGAGTCTACTGATAAGCCGGCCTAACTCTTTCTGAATCTACCTAAAACATTGGCGTTCTTTTTTCCCCACAAATAGAGATTTCTTTTGGTGGTATTTGATCAACCCTGCGTTTGTTTGTTTTAAGAGCGACAATTTAAAAAAAAAAAAATGTATATCTTTTTTACTTTTTGCTATAATAAATATCCCCCCAAAAATTTAAAAATAAATAATTTGTTCCTCAGTTTAGGCCGATACGTATTCTTCTACATATTTATGGTGAGAAAAAAAATAAAAAATCGCAATAAGTGTACATTGATTGGTTTGCACAAAAGTTATAGTGGCAACAAAACAGCGAATAGATTTATAGCTTTTTTATAGTTTTTTTTTTTACTAGTAATGGCGGAGATCAGTGATTTTTAGCGGGACTGCACCATTGCGGCAGACAGATCAGACACTTTTTTTTTAGACCAGTGACATTTATATATCGATCAGTGCTATAAAAATGCACTGATTACTGTATAAATGTCATTGGCAAGGAAGGGGTTAACCTGTAGGGAGCGATCAAGGGATTCAATGTGTGTCTTAGGGAGGTGTTTCTAACTGTGGGGGGGATGGGACTGCCTGGAGGAGGACACAGATCGCTGTTCATAATCAGTATAAACAGCAAGGGGCAGATCCACAAAGCGAGTACGCCGGCGTATCTACTGATACGCCGGCGTACTTTCAAATTTTCCGCGTCGTATCTTTGGTTTGAATCCTCAAAACAAGATACGACGGCATCTGGGTAAGATCCGACAGGCGTACGTGTTCGTACGCCTTCGGATCTTAGATGCAATTCTTCGGCGTCCGCTGGGTGGCGTTCCCATCGTTTTCCGCGTCGAGTATGCAATTTTGGTATTTCCGACGATCCACAAACGTACGAGCGGCCGTCGCATTCTTTTACGTCGTCTCTAGTCGGCTTTTTTCGGCGTATAGTTAAAGCTGCTATCTGGTGGCGTACGCAATGTTAAGTATGGCCGTCGTTCCCGCGTATAATTTAAAAAAAAAAAATTCGTTTGCGTAAGTCGTCCGTGAATCGGGCTGGACGTAATTTACGTCCACGTCAAAACAATGAAGTCCTTGCGACGTCATTTAGCGCAATGCACGGTGGGAAATTTAGGGGCGGCGCATGCGCAGTTCGTTCGGCGCGGGGACGCGCTTCATTTAAATGAAACACGCCCCCTACTCGCCGCATTTGAATTGCGCGCCGTTACGCCGCGAGAGATAGACTACGCCGCTGTAACTTACGGCGCAAATGCTTTGTGGATTCGAAGCTTCAAAAAGTAAGTTACAGTGGCGTAGCGTATCTCCCATACGCTGTGCCCATGCAATTCTACGAGGATCTGCCCCCAGATCTGTACCCAAATAAAATATACATAAATTAATGCAGTGTCTTAACATAAAAAATGACCTGGTCATGGGGGGGGGGGGTAAATCTTCCGGAGATCAAGGGCCAGATTCTCAAAAGAATTACGCCGGTGTATCGACAGATACACCGGTGCAATTCGAAAATCCCGCCGGCGTATCATTGTTTTGTATTCTCAAAACAAGATACGCCGGAATTAGGCTAGGATCCTAAGTCACTTACACCGTCGGATCCTAAATGCAATACTATGCTGGCCGCTAGGTGGCGTTTACATTGATTTCAGCGTCAGATATGCAAATGAGCCGATACGCCGATTCCCGAACGTTTTTGCGCCGCTTCGCCGTAGTTTACGTCGTTTCCGTAAGCGTAAGGTTACCCCTGCTATATGAGGGGTAACCTTACGTCGGTCCGCCGTATGCCATGTTAAGTATGGCCGTCGGGACAGCGTCGGGTTTTTCCGTTGTTTACGTAACTCGTCGCGAATAGGGCTGTGCGTTAATTACGTTCACGTCGCAACCAATGTATTTGCCGCGTACTACGGTGCATGCGCAGTGGCCTACGTTTAAGGCCGGCGCATGCGCAGTTCGTTCAGCACGGGGGCGCGCTTAATTTAAATACAACCCCTTTGATTTACGCGGGGTTTACGCCGGGCCATTTAGACTACGCCGCCGCAAATTACGGAGCAAGTGCTTGGAGAATACGGCACTTGCTCCAGTAAGTTGCGGCGGCGTAGTCTTAATGGCATACGCTACGCCCCGCTCGTAGATACGCGGATCTACGAGAATCTGGCCCCAAGCGTTTAATAAATCGTAGAATATAAATTCCTTAGACGTGTGTTATATGTGGTTAATAAGAATCCAGGGTCAACATTCTTGTGAACATTATACACGCCTCACCCTGGGCAATCCATAATATACTCTGCACTGTACAGCTGAAAGTTGCTATTATATAATTGGTCCAGCCCTGCAAACTTTGGAACTCAGCAAATGAATTGTCAGACAACTGAATGGCAAGAAGTATATGGCATTTAGTTATTGAGCGGTTTTATTGATTTTTATAGCTCTGCATTGCCACCTAGTGGTAGTCAAGAAGAAAACAGCCACTGTGCATGCTATTATTGAGGAGTATGGGATGCATGGGGCTCCTGCAGTCCAACAAGGATTCATGCACATGGAAAACCTCTGCAAACATGAAGGACGATAACAAACTACCACAATATGGCTTTTAGCATAAAGAATAAAGAAATGATGCTATGATAAACATTTTGCTTTATTGTATCCACCATACAATATACATGCATAAGGCGGCGAGGGAGGCGGCGTTCTGACCTCACCGCGTATTGTCTACCTGATACAGGCTGTGTATCGAGCGGGCCGGCTCATATTTGTACTCGTTTACCTACTATGCTATGTAAGTGTATTTTTACCTTTACTAAATATTAAACTAAGACTGAATTACGCTATGTGAGGTCTCTCTGTTTCTTATACCCCTGGATGACCTATCGAGAGATGCATCTGTAAAGACACAGTTACCAGGATTTCATCGCTGTTGCTGTCTATGGGATATTATCCATCTATGTCTCTTATGCGCTGTTTGATCTCTCTCAATCCGGAGATCAATTATATTTGGTAAGAGGCTTTTATTTCGTTGGTGGAGGATCTTTCTGTCCAGCACTTTTCCTTGTGGATTGAGTTCATCACTTGGGAGAATTTATTTACTTGCCTTTGTGGCGGGACTGATTATTCATTTGAACTTTATGTCACTATTTTTTGTTTACAACCACTATAAGAGGGCTACTCTAACTATTTGTAGCTTTTCCCATGCTGTACAACCGTCTAGCCAGATAATGATATTTCACAAGTCAAATCCCTGCAATAGATTGGCCAGAGGAAAGCATTACTCAGCATTCTTTTGGAAATATCGATTGTACTTCAAAAAAAGAAACACAGCAATGCATGGCAACATTTTAGGTTTCTGATGTAAGGGCACATTTTGTACAA
This sequence comes from Rana temporaria, assembly GCF_905171775.1. Taxonomy (NCBI): domain Eukaryota; kingdom Metazoa; phylum Chordata; class Amphibia; order Anura; family Ranidae; genus Rana; species Rana temporaria. The sequence goes on along the minus strand of NC_053500.1, from coordinate 131,970,354 downwards.
CCTTTTGAAAGGCCAACAGCCCAATAGTCAAGGGCAATTTTTTTTCAAGGCAGTTTAACCTAGTAACATATGAGGTGATTCCCTGATTCACTAGCAGACATATATAGGTAGATTCACAAAGAGTTAGGCCGGCTTATCAGTAGATAAGCCGACCTAACTCTGAATCTACGCCGGCGTTTGTTTAAGCGTATGCTCAAACAGAGATACGCTTAAACAAAGCTAAGATAGGCCGGCTTGCGCCGTTCTATCTTAGCTTGCAATGTTTCTGATGGCCGCTAGATGGCGCTTCCATTGCGGCCGGCGTAGATTATGTAAATGAGGGGATACGCCGATTCACGAACGTACGCCAGGCCTACGCCGTCGAATTACGTAGTTTCCGTAAGGGATAGGCCGCCTAAAGTTAGAGCTATGCTCTAGTGCAGTGGTCATCAACCCTGCCCTACAGGGCCCACTAACAGGCCAGGTTTTATGTATTACCTTGGGGAGATGCAGTCTAGAATACTGCAATCACTGAGCAGCAAATGATATAACCTGTGATGTATTTCAGTTATCTTGCAAACCTGGCCTGTTAGTGGGCCCTGAGGACAGGGTTGATGACCACTGCTCTAGTGGACTAGTAATGTTAAAGTATGGCCGCCGTTCCCGCCGCGAGGTTCGAATTTTTTGCGTCGTTTGCGTAAGTCGTCCACGAATCGGGAGTTACGTCGTTTACGTCCACGTCGAAATCAATAGGCCCGTACGGCGTACTTAGCCGCAATGCGCACTGGGAAATGTAGTCGCCCGGCGCATGCGCAGTGTCAAAAAACGTCAAACGTGAGGTCAAGCCTCATTTCCATACAACACGCCCCCCCATCAAGCAATTTGAATTAGACGCCCTTACGCCCGCTCGTTTTAGGCTACGCCGCCGTAGATTAGCAGGTAAGTAGATTGTGAATCACTACTAGCCTAACCAATTTTCGGCGTTGTAGCCTAAACAGGCTAGGCTAGGCCGTCCTAAAGTTAGGCCAATGTGTGTGAATCTACCTAATAGTGCCTGATTTCCTATGATCATTAGCTTATAAGCAGGTTAAAATAGCCAGTTAGGCGCTGTCCTGGCAGGGAGGGTAGGAGTTAATGCCTTTCCCGGTTCTTTTGGTCCTTTGGCGGGTTCATCTCTGGGTCCAGCCCACTAATCCTGTGATATATGTAGCACAACCCCTGGAGGAGCTGGTGCTTTGTTTTGGGTGGCATGTTACCTCGGTGACTCCGCTGTCTAGGGTAGTTGATGAGTACCATGTGGCCAGAGGTGTGGGGGGCGCCGGTGATGCTCGGAGACACTTGGAGATGCTCAGAGACACTTACAACCAACCAGCGTCTGCGTGCAATGCATGCATTTAAACTAGGGTTGTCCCGATACCGATACTAGTATCGGTATCCGGACCGATTCCGAGTATTTGCGGGAGTACTCGTGCAAATACCACCGATACCCGAATAGAATACCCCCCCCCCCCCCTCCCCCTCCGCCGCCGCCGCTGCATGGGGGGGAGACGCTGGATGGGGGGAGACGCTGGATACATGAGGGGGAGCCGCTGGATGGGGGGAGACGCTGGATACATGGGGGGGAGACGCTGGATACATGGGGGGAGACGCTGGATGGGGGGAGACAATGGCTGCATGGGGGGAGACGCTGGATGGGGGGAGACAATGGCTGCATGGGGGGAGACATGGCTGGATGTGGGGTGACAATGGCTGGATGGGGGGTGACAATGGCTGGATGGGGGGGTGACAATGGCTGCATGGGGGGAGACGCTGGATGGGGGGAGACAATGGCTGCATGGGGGGTGACAATGGCTGCATGGGGGGTGACAATGGCTGCATGGGGGGTGACAATGGCTGGATGGGGGGGTGACAATGGCTGGATGGGGGGAGACAATGGCTGGATGGGGGGAGACGCTGGATGGGGGGAGACAATGGCTGGATGGGGGGTGACAATGGCTGCATGGGGGGTGACAATGGCTGCATGGGGGAATACATTGCTGGATGGGGGGTGACAATGGCTGGATGGGGGGATACATTGCTGCATGGGGGGAGACAATGGCTGCATGGGGGGTGACAATGGCTGCATGGGGGGAGACAATGGCTGCATGGGGGGAGACAATGGCTGCATATGTGGGGGGACATCGCTGCATTTGGGGACACATTTAAAAAAAAGTATCGGTATTCGGTATCGGCGACTACTTGAAAAAAAGTATCGGTACTCGTACTCGGTCCTAAAAAAGTGGTATCGGGACAACCCTAATTTAAACCATGAGGTGACATAATGCCTCCCTATCACCACCTGTCAAATGCCCTCTGAAAAGCAATCCATGGTAGATTGCTCTTCAGAGGGCAGCGCTATTGTTAACGACCCATTAGTATCACTTTATCGCTGCACTGAGCCTGGTTGAATACGTCTTGAAATTCCTCCTGACATTTGGACTGGAACTGAATGGGGCTGTTCATGTGATTCTGATGGGTGACAAAGTTACAAGTTGTTCCCCTGGTGAATGTTTGCAATGATTTCCTGAATGGATAACTATTTGATAGACACCAGAGAGCCCTCCCCATGGTGGCCTGTGGGGTGGCGGGAGCAGTCAGGTGAGGATTTGTAGTTGTAGGTGAAAGGATCACGCTCTCTGTATCTGTTTAATGGATAATCCTGACTGCAAGGAGCAGATATACTGAGCAAACATAGATCAACCTATCAGATGGCTTAGATCAGCGGTCCTCAACTCCTGTCCCCAGGACCCACGAGCAGGCCAGATTTAAAGTACAGTGGAACCTCGGTTTACGAGTAACGCGGTTATCAAACGTTTTAACCACTTAAGACCCGGACCTTTATGCAGGTAAAGGACCCGGACAGTTTTTGCGATTCGGCACTGCGCCGCTTTAACTAACAATTGCGCGGTCGTGCGACGTGGCTCCCAAACAAAATTGGCGTCCTTTTTTCCCCACAAATAGAGCTTTCTTTTGGTGGTAGTTGATCACCTCTGCGGTTTTTATTTTTTGCGCTAAATAAAAAAATAGAGCGACAATTTTGAAAACTTTTTTTTGCTATAATAAATATTCCCAAAAAAGATCTAAAAATACTTTTTTTCCCCTCAGTTCAGGCCGATACGTATTCTTCTACATATTTTTGGTTTAAAAAAATCGCAATAAGCGTTTATAGATTGGTTTGCGCAAAATTTATAGCGTTTACAAAATAGGGGATAGTTTTATTGCATTTTTATTAATATTTTTTTTTTTACTACTAATGGCGGCGATCAGCGATTTTTTTTTTTGTGACTGCGACATTATGGCGGACACTTCGGACAATTTTGACACATTTTTGGGACCATTGTAATTTTCATAGCAAAAAAATGCTATAAAAATGCACTGTTTATTGTGAAAATGACAATTGCAGTTTGGGAGTTAACCACTAGGGGGCGCTGTAGGGGTTATGTGTGACCTCATATGTTTTTCTAACTGTAGGGGGGGCGGGCTGGACGTGTGACGTCATTGATCGTGTTTCCCTATATTAGGTACCACATGATCAATGAAGCTGCCACTGTGAAGAACGGGGAAGCTCCGTTTACACACAGCTCTCCCCGTTCGCCGCTGATCGCGGGACTCCGGCGGCAATTGGGTTCGCGGGTCCCGCGGCCACGGTCACGGAGCTTCGGCTGGGCACTTAAGCTGCATTCACACCTGAGCGTCGGTCGTTCGGTCGTTTTTTCTGGCGTTTTTTTCCGGCATTTTGTCGCGCATATTCATGCTTACTTGCGCGTTTGCATACAGCGTCGTCCGACGTTTTTGTACTTCGCCGTTTTTTATTTTAGCCAATAGGAAAAATTATCATCTTTTCATCACTTGTTGCTATTTTGGTAGATTTTTTTAATCTTCTGCCTGAGTGAAAAGTTCTATTGATTAAAGCGACAAAACGCCCGTAGAAACGCTCGTTGTCGCGCTAGTCGCTTGAATCGAGCGTTTCCATTACTTTCTATGGGAAATGGAAACGCTCAAAAACGCCCAAACCGCCCGATACGAGCGACAAAAAAGGGTCCGGAACTTGTTTGAGATTCAGGCGTTCGGCGTCAGGCGTATTGGTGTGGAGATGTGAACCATCTCCATAGGGAATAATGTATTTCTTCCCCTCTAGCGTTTTTGAGCGTCGCGCTTCAGGCGACAAAATGCTCAGGTGTGAATGCAGCCTTAAAGAGGACATACAGGTACGTGGATGTGCCCAGCCGTGCCATTCTGCCGACGTATATCTGCAGGAGGCGGTCCTTAAGTGGTTAAATAACGAGCAACTTTTAAAAAAAATTCTGACTCGTTCGTGAATCGGCGTATCAACTCATTTACATATTCTACGCCGGCCGCAATGAAAGCGCCACCTAGCGCCCATCCGAAAAATTGCAATCTAAGATAGGACGGCGCAAGCCGTCGTATCTTACATATGTTTAAGCGTATCTCTGTTTGAGCATACGCTTAAACATAGGTCGGCGTAGATTCTGAGTTAGGTCGGCTTATCTACTGATAAGCCGGCCTAACTCTACCTGAATCTACCTAATTAAGTATCCAATCAGGGAGGCCCTTGCACTACATGTAAAGATGTAAAGTAGATTGTGCAATCAGATTGCGTAGTGTATGCTCAGCCGAATGTTAGTTGTAATGTGTATGGTGAGCCTAATGCTGACAAACTATAACAAAAAATGGTAAATTGTGGATCATAATGATAACGTGTTGATTTTTCTGACCCGCATTGTGCGGTTTGGTCGATCGTTTTTTTATTGAGCCTATAAACCTCAGGTTGGTATGTACAATGGCTTGTATGACAAGTTACTAAATGTCACTGTCATCAGTTTCAATGTTACAATCTCACTTCCTATTCAAATAAAAGTATAAAAAAGAAAGTTATGAGGCCACGCCCACAGATCTGGCAGTACTGGTTTAGGGAGCGTGGGAAATGTGTTGACTTTCTGGGGTCAGAAAGACATCAGATGTCATATTTACACTAAAATGCAATAATTTAAAAAAATGGCACTTTAAGAGTTATGGGCGGAAGTGACGTTTTGACGTCGCTTTCGCCCTCTTATGGTACGGAGACGGGTGGGGGCCATTTTCCCCTCACTTGTATCCATGCCAAGCAGGAGAGAGGACCCGATCACCTCCGCCGCTACCGATGGCTCCGGTAAGCGCTGAAGGGCACAGGAGAGCGGTGGGAGGGGGTCCCCTGGGGGCCCACTTGTTAAAGGAATCTTCCAGATTCCGATAAACCATCTCCCCCACAATCACCGACCAGGGTTGCGGGGAAGAGGCCCTTGTCTCCATCAACATGGGGTAAAGGTGCTTTGTGGGGGGCCCCCTGCCCCAAAACAACCCCCCCCCCCCATGTTGAGGTCATGTTGCCTGGTATGGTTCAGGAGGGCGACCCCCCCCCCCCCTTACTGACCTGCTGGGCTGCATGCTCAGATAAGGGTCTGGTATGGAATTTGAGGGGGGGGGGGAATCCCATACCTTTTTTTCATATTTGGCGTAAGGCTGAAGGGCCTGGTAGGGTGGTAGGGCTGTTTTTTCCATTGCCAGCATTCTTTTCACACAAGTTATTTGGATCAAAATTTGGCCGGTTCAGCCGGGACCGACCACATTTTTGATCCATGTATGGGCAGGGTGGTTGTACAGAAGTCAATCTATCAACCACCTTCTGTACAACCAGCCTGTCTGGCACAAGCGTGCGCACATGGTGTGCCATATGTGCCTGGGCGCACCCTAATCACCCAGTACGGTACCGGTTCCCCCTGCATCCTACAGCAGCAAGCAAGTCTCAGCATCAGCAGGCAGCCGCCACTCCGTTCGCACATAGTGTCAGAGATGGAAGGAGGACTGTGTCTGTGTCCCAACTCCCGAATGAATGGAAGCAAGCAAACATGCATTGATGGGCACTGGTGTGGCTGCATTGATGGGCGCTGGTAAGGCTGCATTTGATAGGCGCTGGTGAGACTGCACTCATGGGCACTAGTGAGACTGCACTGATGGGCGCTGGTGAGCCTGCATCAATGGGCACGGGTGAGGCTGCATTGATGGGTGCTGGTGAGACTGCATTGATGGGTGCTGGTGAGACTGCATTGATGGGCGCTGGTAGGCTGCACTGATGGGCACTGGTGAGGCTGCATTGGATGGGCGCTGTTAGGCTGCATTTGATGTGCACTTCATTAAAAAGGTGGGGTATACATGGGCAGGGGTGGAGCCAAGGGGGGTGGCAAAGTGAGGTTTTGCCTAGGGTGTTAAAAATACTTGCACCAGCCCTGGGTGGAAGGCAGTTGATTAGAAGTATACTATGTACACCCTAAGGCTCCATTCACACCTAGGCGTTTTTACGCCCGACGCTATTGCAGCCTGAAATACGCTGGAGGAGTGATTTAACATTGTCGGCTATGGAGATGGTTCACATCTCCACGCCGAAACGCCGTACGCCTAAAGCTCAAAACAAGTCCCGGACCCTTTTTTTCAGGCGGCTTCGGCGTTGTTTAATCACCCCTCCGGCGTATTTTAGGCTTTTGTCGCGGCAAATCGCGGGACAAAACGCCGCAATTTGTCGCGGTACAATACGCCGCGTTCAGGTGTGAATGCAGCCTAAATACGGGTGTAACGTGTTCCTAAAGTGGAACCTAGTCTTTAATATATTAGGGGGCATTTACACTGGCCACTGGCACCACCCACCTGGTGCCGCCCCTGGTTAATACTAATGCACATGGGGTTATTAGGGTGTGCCCAGGCACACCCAGCACACCCTGTACGCACGCCTATGATGTGAACCTTGCTTTAGGGTGCGTTTCAACTGGTACCACCTTCTAAAGAGCGACCACCTGATGATCGCTTTTCAGAAGGCATTTGACAGTGGCGTTGTCACTTTTTATTTTAACCCCTAAATGCCCCCATTACACGTTCTCTTGAATTGGCAGGCGTTGCACGGGTGATATCAGGTCACCTCATGTTTACCGTAATCCTAGTTGTACATTATGATGTAATTGGCATCCGCAGAGGAACCCTCTGTAATGAATTCCCATGTTGGCGCTGAGCGGCTCAGCTTCACGCTTCATCTGCGCCCCAAAGTGCCGACAGAACTTTTCAGACGCTCCCTCGCTGACCCCCTCCACCCAACCATATATGGTGTGTGGGCGGGGATAGGCAAATCGAGTCAGCCGCTGGGAATGATGCTGGGTTCCAGTGGGCGCCTCCTGCGGGGCGGGGACTAGAGCAAGGAGGGCGTGGCCTAATTAAAGGTACCCCTGCAGCTGCTTTCCGGAGTTTCCGTTGTCCGGACTCGTTGCCGGTGGCTGTGCGGGGATCTGATGGCGCGATCGGGGAGGATGATGCTGCTGGCTCGGAGGGCGCTGAGTGCGGGGGTGCAGAGGGTGTGGTCTCGGGGCATGCATCAGGGCAGGTAAGTAGGCAACATGCTAAACTATTAATTATACCGTGTGCAATAATAGGCATTGGGGCATTGCTGAGGACTGCACACCAACCCCCAACTTTATGTCTTCTTACACACGGGGGAATATTTGTAGGTCGGTAATGTGTTGTGCAGAAAGTGAGAACAGCTGTTAGAAATGGCTGGTTCTCCGGCTAAAGCCAGGCTGGCTGCACATTGGCCCCCCAAGAGGTTAGAGTGGAGCGCCCCATATATCTAAGGGCGCCCTGCGGAGGTTAGAGCGCCCCGTAGATCTTAAAGCACCCCATAGATTTTAGAGCTTCTCCTGGAGGTTAGAATGCCCCATAGATCTTGGAGCGCCCAGTGGAGGTTAGGGGGTCTCCATAGATTTTTAGAGGGCCCAGTGGAGGTTAGAGGGCCCTTTAGATCTTAGAGCGCCCCATAGATCTTAGAGCGCCCAGTGGAGGTTAGAGGGTCTCCATAGATTTTAGAGGGTCCAGTGGAGGTTAGAGGGCCCTTTAGATCTTAGAGCGCCCCATAGATCTTAGAGCGCCCAGTGGAGGTTAGAGGGTCTCCATAGATTTTTAGAGGGCCCAGTGGATCTTAGAGCGCCCCATAGATCTTAGAGCGCCCAGTGGAGGTTAGAGGGGGTCCCTATAGATCTTAGAGCGCCCATGGAGGTTAGAGTGCTTCATGGAGGTTAGAGTGCCCCATAGATCCTAGAGCGCCCAGTGGAGGTTAGAGGGTCTCCATAGATTTTTAGAGGGCCCAGTAGAGGTTAGAGGGCCCTATAGATCTTAGAGCGCCCCATAGATCTTAGAGCGCCCAGTGGAGGTTAGAGGGGGTCCCTATAGATCTTAGAGCGCCCATGGAGGTTAGAGTGCTTCATGGAGGTTAGAGTGCCCCATAGATCCTAGAGCGCCCCATGGAGGTTAGAGGGTCTCCATAGATTTTAGAGCGCCACATAGATCTTAGAGCGCCCTGTGGAGGTTAGAGGGTCTCTATAGATTTTAGAGGGCCCTATAGATCTTAGAGCGCCCCATAGATCTTAGAGCGCCCAGTGGAGGTTAGAGGGTCCCTATAGATCTTAGAGTGCCCCATAGATCCTAGAGTGCCCCATGGAGGTTAGAGGGTCTCCATAGATTTTAGAGGGCCCCATAGATCTTAGAGTGCCCCATAGATTTTAGAGCACCCAGTGGAGGTTAAAGGGGCCCCATAGATCTTAGAGTGCCCCATGGAGGATAGAGGGTCCCCATATATTTTAGAGGGTTCTATAGATCTTAAAATGCCCGTGGAGGTTAGAGGGGCCCCATAGATCTTAGAGCACCTGTGGAGGTTAGAGGGGCCCCATAGATCTTAGAGCACCTGTGGAGGTTAGAGGGGCCCCATAGATCTTAGAGCACCTGTGGAGGTTAGAGTGCCCTAGATCCTAGAGCGCCCCATGGAGGTTAGAGTGCCCCATGGATGTTAGAATGACCCATGGAAGTTAGAAGGCCCCAAAAGAGGTTAGAATGCCCCATGGAGGTTAGAGCACTCCATGGAGGTTAGAGTGCCTCATAGTTCTTAGAGCCACCCATGGAGGTTAGAGTGCCTCATAGATCCTGGAGCGTCCCATGGGGGTTAGAGGGCTACAGATATTTGAATGACCCATGGAGCTTAGAGCACCTCTTGTTGGTTAGAGGGTCCCATAGATGTTTAAGTTACCCATGGAAGTTAGAAGAGGTAAGCGCACCACATGTTGGTTATAAGGTCCCAAAGATGTTTGAGTGACCCATGGAAGTTAGAAGGCCCCATAGATCTTAGAGTTGAGTGCCACATAAGTCTTTGAGTGACCCATAAGGGTTAGAACGACCCATGAAGGTTAGAGCACCCCATAGATCTTAGCGAGACCTATGGAGGTAAGAGTGCCCTATAGATTTGAACAACCCATGGAGGTTAGAGGGCCCCATAGATGTTAGTACAACCCATGGAGGTTAGAAGACCCTATAGATTTTAGAGCACCCCATGGAGGTTAGAGTGCCTCATAGATCTTAGAGTGACCCAGGGGGGTTAGAATGACCCATAGAGGTTAGAGCACCCCATGTTGGTTAGAAGGCCCCATAGATCTTAGAGGGACCCATGGAGTCTAGAGGGCCGCATTGATCTTAGAGGGACCCATGGAGTCTAGAGGGCCCCAGAGATCTTGCAACGACCCTTGGAGGTTAGAGTGCCCCATAGATTTGAATAACCCATGGAGGTTAGAGCACCCTATGTTGGTTAGGGTCTGATAGATGTTAGCATGACCTATTGAGGTTAGAAGACCCCATAGATGTTGGACTGACCCATGGAAGTTAGAAGGCTCCAAAGATGTTAGAGCGCCCAATGGAGGTTAGAGTGCCTCATAGATCTTTGAGTGACCCATGGGGGTTAGATGGTCCTATGGAGGTTAGAGCACCCCATGTTGGTTACAGGGTCGCATAGATGTTACCATGACCCATGGAAGTTTGAAGGCCCCATAGATGTTTTAGTGACCCATGGAAGTTAGAAGGCTCCATAGATGTTTGGGTGCCCCATAGATGTTAGAGTGCCCCACGGAGTTTAGAGTGCCTTATAGATCTTAGAGCGAACCATGAAGGTTTGTGTACCCCATGTTGATTAGAAGGCCCCATAGATGTTTGAGCACCCCATTAAACTTTAGAGAAGTCTACTGACATTATAGTGACCCATGGAGTTTAGAGCACTCCATAGACCTTAGACTAACCTACTCAGGTTAGAGCGACCCAATGACAAAGGACCCTATGGACACAAAAATGCCCCATTGACGTTGGAGTGCTCCATTGACGTTAGATCACCCCATAGACAAAGCATGCCATGGAGTGTAGAGCACACCATGGACCTCAGAGTCACCTACTAAGGCTAGAGCGGCCCATAGACCATAGAGCGCTCCATAGACACAGCAACCTATGGACCTTAGAGTGACCTACTGAGGTTAGAACGGCCCATAGACAGAGCACCCCATGGACGCTAGAAAGCCCCATGGACGTTGGAGTGCTCCATGGACGTTAGAGTGACCTATAGACGTTATAGTACCCCATAGATGTTAGTAGCACCCCATGGAGGTTAAAGCGCCCCATAAATGATCCCATGGAGGGTAGAGCAACCCATGGAGGTTAGAATGCCCCTTAGAAGTTAGAGCACCCCATGGAAGTTCGACTCATGCATGGTTTGAGCATGCCATGGACATTAGAGCGACTCATGGAGGTTAGAGCGCTCCATAGACCATAGAGAACCCTGTAGACAACCCCCGTAGAGGCTAGATTGCCTACATAGGCATAAAATCATTGCATGATAGGATAAGTGACAAGCTGAGCCCATTGTATGATCTCCAAATCTGAGCAGACGGCCCCAGCTGACCATTAGTTTGGGGAAAGTTCACTTGGCCATGTTACATTTTGGCAACTTATTGCCGTACTTTGGTCAGCCATAGATGGACAGATGTCTAGCCAAGAATGATTAATGTTTCTTAGGCAAGGCCGGAGGTCATTATTACTCTTTGGAGTATGTTTTCTCAACCTTTTTATGTTTGAAAACCCTTAAATATTTTTAAGTTCTTCAACAACCCCCCCCCCCAGTGTACCCCACCCCCTTTTCCAGCAGATGTCAAGATCCTCCCATCATCAGAAGTCAAGAGTCCCCCCACCCTCCCTTACATCACAGTGCACTCCCTTACCATGTGCTGCTGTTGGGAAGAAGCTTGGGGCGGAGCTGGGGGAGAATAAAATGCAGGGTCTGGAGGAGGACCAAAAGAGAGTTGTCAAAGCTACCGTATATTTATCGCGGCATAACGCGCTCCCCTAAAGTGGCCCCCAATCCTGTGGAAAAAAAGTTTTTTTTGTACTTACAGTTTTGGTGTCTTGCGCGGCGTCCACATCGGCGGCCTCGTCAGGTCCGGCGTCCTTCTGCGGCTTCGGGTGTCCTCTTCGGCGTGTCCGGCGTCCTTCTGCGGCTTCGGGTGTCCTTCTGCGATGGGTCCGGTGTCCTCTTCGGCGGGTCCGGTGTCCTCTTCGGCGGGTCCGGTGTCCTCTTCGGCGGGTCCGGCGTCCTCTTCGGCGGCGTCCTCGTGTCCTCCCCGCTCGTTTCCCGCGCCGAGTTTGAATACTGCGCCGACATATACAGAGCGCAGTACACTCGTGTATTGTCGGCAATGCTCGGCTACCCGCGCTGACGTCCTGTATGTCCAGGACGTGAGCGCGGAAGGAGCGAAGACTGGCCGACTACACCCGAGTGTACTGCGCTCGGTATATGTCGGCGCAGTATTCAAAACTCGGCGCGGGTTTTGGCGTATACCGCGCACCCACGATTTTGCCCTGATTTTCAGGGCAAAAAAGTGCGCGGTATACGCCGATAAATACGGTAAATGATGAGATCAAGGGAGGCGGATACGAAGGGGTGCTGTGGCTGCACAGAGAAGTGCAGGATCTGTCAGGAGACTTTACTGCTGAGACAGGGAGGGGAACAGAGACAATCCTCTCTGCTGCTGACTGCTAGGTGGGGGGTGCCGCAAGCTGCAGGAGAGGTGTGAGGGCCACATGGATTGGCTTGGTGGGTCAGATTTTGCCCGCGGGCCTTGTGTTTGACACATATGCTTTAAAGCATCCCTACACCAAAGTGGTAGTCATTATTGCCCTTTAGAATGGCCCTACACCACGTGGGTGTTCAGTATTAGCATTATCATAGCCCTGCACAACATGGGTAGCCTATGTACTACTGGTGTGCCCACCAGTGGTCAATTTCAACATATGGGATCAATATCGTGATATTGTAATGACGGCGGCTAGTCGGCAAGCGGTTAAACACAGCACAGCCGGGTCGCTAGCTGCGCGCGCCCCCTACCCGGAAGTGCCAGGTCACGTACCCAATACGGCACCTTGCTGGAGTATAATGTTTGTTATACGGTTGGCAAGTGAGTAAAGCGGAGCTTCACTGCAACATTTTCTACTTTTTAGGGGGGAGCGGGTACCTGGTTTTGACAGGTACCTGCTCCGAATTACGGGTAAGATCGCTGCGGCGATATACAAAGATGTCCGCCTCCTCTTCCCCCCGCCCCTGCAGCCTTCTGGGACACACACAGATCCAAGAAGACTGCGGGACCTTTGCGAAAATGTCGGCACCTGAACCCAAAGCTGGTTGAAGAATCGGCTCGGGTGAGGACATTGCTGGATCCCTGGACAGGCAATTGTCCTTGTATTAAAAGTCAGCAGCTACAGTATCTGTACTCGGAGGCGGCTCTAGGCTTTGTGAGGCAAAACTTAGACATGAGGCCCCATTCACGCCCATAAATGGGAAAAATAATTCAAGCAAGAAAAATGGCTGCAGAAAACGCACGGATCTAGCACACAGGTGATCAGCACCACTTCCAGGGTGCCCTCTTCACCCATCAGACATATTCAGCCAATGCAAGAGGAGGGGTGAGAAAGAGACAGGGGCGATATAGAGATCCGATGGTCTGTCTTCCACGAACGGCACGTGTGAGATCTCCCCAGAGCGGCTCAATGATATTGAGGTCAGCAGACGGAGATGGCCCCACTCCAGAACCTTCACTTTATTCTGCTGTAGCCAATGACAGGTGGACTTGGCCTTGTGTTTTGGATCATCGTCATGTTGGAATGTCCAAGTCTGTCCCATGCGTAGTGACAATGGGCACAGTGGCATCAATGGGCAAAGTGGCATCAATGGGCACAGTGGTGACAATGGGCACATTGGCAACAATTAAAGGGCACAGTGACAACAATGGGCACAGTGGCGACAATTAAAGGGCACAGTGGTGACAATTGGCACAGTGGCGACAATTGAGGGGCACAGTGGCTGCATTTGGCATGGCACAGTGGTGACAATTGATGGCACAGTGGCTGTGTTTGATGGCATGGCACAGTGGCTTTGTTTGATGGCATGGCACAGTGGTGCGAATTGATGGCATAGTGACTGCATTTGATGGCATGGCACAGTGGCAACAATTAGGGGGCACAGTGGCTGCGTTTAATGGCATGGCACAGTGGTGACAATTAATGGCACAGTGGCTGTGTTTGATGGCATGGCACAGTGACTGCATTTGATGGAATGGCACAGTGGTGTGAATTGATGGCATAGTGACTGCATTTGATGGCATGGCACAGTGGCGACAATTGAGGGGCACAGTGGCTGCATTTGATGGGCACAGTGAGGCTGCAATTTTTTTCGTTTGCGCCCCCCTCAAAAATGTTGAGCACCAGCCGCCACTGGTCTAGTGACATGGCACCCTTTTCGAAGCTTACCAATTAGCTGCCTACACCAAGGCTCAGGCTGGGGCAGCCCAGAAGAGTGTAATTTAGATTACAGCAGCTCAACTCCAACCTTGGAAACCCAAATGAAGCCTTGAAATGGGGCTCTGTGCCAGTGTTGTGGGTGTGCCACTCATCAGACTTCACTATCTTGTTGTATACATGTGATCATCCCATGGACCTCCAGCCATCAAGGTGCCAGCTGTGTATCTGTCTGTCCGCCAACTTCCCTCCCGCGGTTTATTGACGCTCTGATGAGCGATCTCCGAAATGTAACGACTTATCCTGGAGGAATATAAACACTCGCAACTCATGAAGACAAGTGGGGGAAATCTTAACAATGAACAGAAGCTTAGTTCTATCATTGATGTCATTATGTAACCGATCATGTCGTGTTCTCAATGGACGGCGTCTGGAGAAAGGGGAAGATCGCGCATTCCACCAATAAAAGATAAACTCCAGATGAGTGGAAAAGTACAGCAGAGGAAATTCTGTTCAGCCAGTGTTCTAATCCAGGCACTCCATAAGATTTAAAGAGGAACTGCAGTCCGCTCACATCATTTGTAATAAAAACATCTTTGCAGAGGCGGCTCTTTAATTAGGCAAATTAGGCGGTCGCCTAAGGCCTCGCACTCACAGGGGCGTCACGGCTGCCTAATATGCCTCTGTGTGATAGATCCTTGCAACTTTCTGCAGCCATTTTTATTTGCTTGAATTTTTTTACCCATTGTGGGCATGGTGGGGCCCCCCGTGTCTAAGTTTTGCCTAAAGTGGAGGTTCACCCTCAAAAAAAATTCTGACATCACATGGAGTCGAGCCATCCTACCGACAGAATGCCGGTGTTTTTTTTTGTTTTTCTCAGCACATACCTCGTTATCACGATTTTCACCCCCCCGGCAATTCCACGGGACTGGGCGTTCCCAAGCACTGCCTGTGATTGACAGGCTTCCGAACGGCGCATACTGCGCGTCACAGGTTGCTGGAAAAAAACGCATCGGTGCGGCTCTATACGGCGCCTGCGCACCGACGTTCGGGTTCTGTCGGCAATCTATGATGCGCAGTATGCGCCGTTCGGAAGCCTGTCAATCACAGGCAGTGCTTGGGAACGCCCAGTCGCGCGGGATTGCCGGGGGGTGAAAATTGGGATTAAGAGGTACGTGCTGAGAAAAAAAAAAAACACTGGCATTCTGTCGGTATAATGGCTCGACTCCATGTGATGTCAGAATTTTTTTTTGAGGGTGAACCTCCACTTTAAGGCCTCACAAAGCCTAGAGCCGCCTCTGCATCTTTGCCATTCTGAAGCTTCCCTCCAACCACTTTGCATATTATTTTATATATACTGAGATTCTGTACTTGCCAAAAATGCTGTAAAAATCTCCCTCCACTGAGTCTGGCTGCAGCCATTTTAACTGTGGGCAGCTGAAGATGTTGCCTGTTCACTTCCTGGATTTACACATAGCCACACCTCCAGGTCTCATTGGCCCTCTTATGACTCACTTCCTGGCAAACTCTCACGACAGTGAGAGAGAGAGAGAGAACTGTGCATGATGTCATAAGCCTAGGCTAATGACCAGACAAGAAACAGGAAGTGTATAAGGCTAAAAAAGTTTTACTATCCAAAGTTACAACAACAAAGGCAGAAGATTTAATAGATGGAAAAAATTATTAAAGGTCCGCTCTAAACCGGGTTGGTTAATTACTTTTCCCCACTGCAGGTAAGTAATACAGTGTGGTCACAGCCCCCCCCCCGACAGCCTACTGGTTGGGACAATACAGTACAGTGGTGAGGCCATCATACTGATTACCTCGATGTTGTCTCCTGTTAGCAAGCCCAAAGGTGTTCTATTAGGTTGACGTCAGGACTCTGTGCAGGTCGGTCAAGTTCCTCAACCCCAAACTCGTTCATCCGCGTCTTTATGGACCTTGCTTTGTGCACTGGTCCAAATCATTTGGTGGAGGGGGATAATGGTGTGGGGTTGTTTTTCGGGTTTGGCTCCTTAGGTGCAGTGAAGGAAACTCCTTAAGGCGTCAGCATACCAAGACATTTTGGACAATTTCAGAAAGGAGTTGTAAAGTCTTGTGGTTTTTCACCTTAATGCATTGAGGCTCCATTCACACTAATGTTTTTTTTTTATGCATTTTGCAGAAATGCAGGGACATTTTTTAACATGGTTTCCTATGGAAGATGTTCACATCAATGCTTTTTTGTGCCTCTGCGTTTTTTGGAAAGGGTCGGGACTTTTTTTCCCTGCAAAAAGCAGCGTTTTGCATGCAATAGAATTCAATGGAACCGCATCCAAAAACGCAAGTACCGCGTTTTTACCGCAATTAGATTTTTTTTTTTTTAACCTGTTTCTAGCTGGTTGTTAAAGGGGTTGTAAAAATACAATTTATTTTCCCTAAATATCTTCCTTTACCTTAGTGCAGTCCTCCTTCACTTACCTCATCCTTCCATTTTGCTTTTTAAATGTCCTTATTTCTTCTGAGAAATCCTCACTTCCTGTTCTTCTGTCTGTAACTCCACACAGTAATGCAAGGCTTTCTCCCTGGTGTGGAGTGTCGTGCTCGCCCCCTCCCTTGGACTACAGGAGAGTCAGGACGCCCACTAACACACAGCTCCTTTCCCTATCTGCAAAGTAGAGAGTGTCCTGACACTCCTGCTCGCCCTCTCAAGAGGCTTTCTCCACACCAGGAAGAAAGCCTCCCATTACTGTGTGGAGTTACAGACAGAAGAACAGGAAGTGAGGATTTCTCAGAAGAAATAAGGACATTTAAAAGCAAAATGGAAGGATGAGGTAAGTGAAGGAGGACTGCACTAAGGTAAAGGAAGATATTTAGGGAAATAAAATTGGACCATTTACAACCCCTTGTAAAAACGCATTTCATGTCTGAGGTTTACAACCACTTTATGGCTGCTCAGGCAGCTCTGTTTAGCTCTGCAGAGACCGCTGAGGAATTCGAGGATTTCAGGGTAAAGGTCTGTGACTTGTTTGTACTTTTTTTTTTTTTTTTTTACACATTACTTCTAGACTATTACACTGACCTCATAGGTCTGCACACAGTATATTCCTTTAACCGCTTAAGGACCGCCCACGGTGTGTATATATATATATATATATATAATGTCGGCAGAATGACACGGACAGGCATGATCACGTACCTGTACGTGACCCTTTAAATGCCTGCCACGTGGTCACGAGTGCACTGCGGGTCCTAGGGACTCGATCGCTGCAGGGATCCCCGCGATCGTCTCACGGAGGTATAGAGCGGGGAGATGCTTGTGTAAAAAAGCATCTCCTTGCTCTGCCTAGTAACAATGACACTGATCTCGGCTCTGTGTACTCGGAGCGGAGATCACTGTCATGTGACACAGAGCCTATCCCCCCTACAGTAAGAAACACTATGCAGGGAACACTTAACCGCTACAGCGCCAGCTAGTGGTTAACCCCTTCACTGCCAGTGTCATTTTCACAGTAACCAGTGCATTTTTATAGCACAGATGGCTGTGAAAATGACAATGGTCCCAAAAATGTCGCAGTCACGAAAAAAAAAAAATCACTGATCGCCGCCGTTACTAGTAAAAAATTCTTAATAAAAATGCTATAAAACTAGCCCCTATTTTGTAAACGCTATAACTTTTGCGCAAACCAATCAATAAACGCTTATTGCAAAAAATGATTTTTTATTTTTTTTACCAAAAATATGTAGAAGAATACGTATCTGCCTAACCTGAGGGGGGAAAAAAAACGTTTTATATACTTTTTGTGGGATATTTATTATAGCAAAAAGTAAAAAATATTGCCTTTTTTTTTTTTTTTTTTAAATTGTCGCTCTATTTTTTTTTTATAGCGCAAAAAATAAAAACCGCAGAATACCACCAAAAGAAAGCTCTATTTGTGGGAAAAAATGACATAAATTTTGT
This sequence comes from Rana temporaria, assembly GCF_905171775.1. NCBI lineage: Eukaryota > Metazoa > Chordata > Amphibia > Anura > Ranidae > Rana > Rana temporaria. The sequence goes on along the minus strand of NC_053500.1, from coordinate 131,952,707 downwards.
TTGGGAGCCACGTCGCACGACCGCGCAATTGTCAGTTAAAGCGACGCAGTGCCGAATCGCCAAAAGTGCTCTGGTCTTTGGGCAGCCAAATGGTCCGGGGCTTAAGTGGTTAAATGTAAATGTAATATAAGCGCGTTGTGGTAGTGACGCTACACGTGTCACTAAACCTCATGGCGTTCTTCAGTAACCTTCCCATAGACGTTGCTAGATACCGAAAAGAGCAAACGGTTGTCCTTATCTCACATTAATGATGTTTAATTTGGACAGTTTCCCAGCCTTCTGTGTGTTTTCTGTCTTTAGAAGCCGGTTTGGAGAGGTGCGGGAGATAATCAGTTTATTGTTGTGCGTTGAGTGCTTCTATTTATGATTATATAATACAGTTATTATGTAGATAGTATTCTTTGTATATTATATTTTGTTCTGTGACTTTAGCATTATATACAACACATGCTGTGTATACAGTAGGGCTGGAAAAAAAATCGATTTGAATCGAGTTGTGAGGGCAAATAGATTAAAATTTTGGTCAAACCGATTTATTTTATTTTTTTCCATAAGTCGGCGCGCCGCGGATTAGGCCGAAGCTGCGACCTTGTCCGATCCTGGGAAAAAGTCGCGGACTAGGCCGAAGAAAAAATCCTGCCGCAGCTTGCCACCTTTTCCCAGGATCGCGGCGTGCAGGATTTTATAGGCGAGGCCGCAGCTTCGGCCTAGTCCGCGCCCTTTTCCCAGGATCGCGGTGGATTAGGCCTAAGCCGCGGCCTCGGCTAAAAACGTAGAACCGGCGCGGTGAACATGGGGGAAATAACAAAAAAAAAAATCAATTCGTATCGTGAATCAAGTTTAAAAAAAATAGGAGGTGGATAGAAGGGGGCGAGGGTGAATAGGAGGCGGCGAGGGTGAATAGGAGGCGGCGAGGGTGAATAGGAGGCGGCGAGGGTGAATAGGAGGCGGCGAGGGTGAATAGGAGGCGGCGAGGGTGAATAGGAGGCGGCGAGGGTGAATAGGAGGCGAGGGTGAATAGGAGGCGAGGGTGAATAGGAGGAAGGGGGTGAGGGTGAATAGAAGGAGGCGAGGGTGAATAGGAGGAAGGGGGTGAGGGTGAATAGGAGGAAGGGGGCGAGGGTGAATAGAAGGGGGCGAGGGTGAATAGGAGGCGGCGAGGGTGAATAGGAGGCGGCGAGGGTGAATAGGAGGCGAGGGTGAATAGGAGGAAGGGGGTGAGGGTGAATAGAAGGAGGCGAGGGTGAATAGGAGGAAGGGGGTGAGGGTGAATAGGAGGAAGGGGGCGAGGGTGAATAGGAGGAGGCGAGGGTGAATAGGAGGAGGCGAGGGTGAATAGAAGGAGGCGAGGGTGAATAGAAGGGGGCATAAAATATTTTCAGCATCTGGAGGCCATAAACGTGGAAACGTCATTCATATAACAGAACTGGCTGCATTTACGTAAAGCCCGGCGCCTTTCTGTGTGGTCATAAGATCTCCTTCCAATGTCCACAAATAACACCTTTTATTAAACAAACATTCACATGCGGTGGAATAAAAGATTATGAAATCTACAAACTAGTTTATCTCCAGCAAACAGCTAAAATACATCTAAAAATGAACTCTGATCTGTCAAAGGATTCTATTCACCTTCACCTCCTTCTCTTCCCCTTCACCTCCTTCTCTTCACCTTCACCTCCTCCTCTTCACCCTCACCTCCTCCTCTTCACCTTCACCTCCTTCTCTTCACCTCCTTCTCTTCCCCTTCACCTCCTTCTCTTCCCCTTCACCTCCTTCTCTTCACCTCCTTCTCTTCACCTTCACCTCCTTCTCTTCACCCTCACCTCCTCCTCTTCACCTTCACCTCCTTCTCTTCACCTCCTTCTCTTCCCCTTCACCTCCTTCTCTTCCCCTTCACCTCCTTCTCTTCACCTTCACCTCCTTCTCTTCACCTTCACCTCCTTCTCTTCACCCTCACCTCCTTCTCTTCACCTTCACCTCCTTCTCTTCACCTTCACCTCCTTCTCTTCACCCTCACCTCCTCCTCTTCACCTTCACCTCCTTCTCTTCCCCTTCACCTCCTTCTCTTCACCTCCTTCTCTTCCCCTTCACCTCCTTCTCTTCACCTCCTCCTCTTCACCCTCACCTCCTCCTCTTCACCTTCACCTCCTTCTCTTCACCTCCTTCTCTTCCCCTTCACCTCCTTCTCTTCACCTCTTTCTCTTCCCCCTTCACCTCCTTCTCTTCCCCTTCACCTCCTTCTCTTCACCTTCACCTCCTTCTCTTCCCCGTCACCTCCTTCTCTTCACCTTCACCTCCTTCTATTCACATTCACCTCCTTCTCTTCACATTCACCTCCTTCTCTTCACATTCACCTCCTTCTCTTCACCTTCACCTCCTTCTCTTCACCTCCTTCCCTTCACCTCCTTCTCTTCCCCTTCACCTCCTTCTATTCACCTTCACCTCCTTCTCTTCACCTTCACCTCCTTCTCTTCACATTCACCTCCTTCTCTTCACATTCACCTCCTTCTCTTCACATTCACCTCCTTCTCTTCACCTTCACCTCCTTCTCTTCCCCGTCACCTCCTTCTCTTCACCTTCACCTCCTTCTCTTCCCGTCACCTCCTTCTCTTCACCGTCACCTCCTTCTCTTCACCGTCACCTCCTTCTCTTCACCGTCACCTCCTTCTCTTCACCGTCACCTCCTTCTCTTCACCGTCACCTCCTTCTCTTCACCGTCACCTCCTTCTCTTCACCGTCACCTCCTTCTCTTCCCCGTCACCTCCTTCTCTTCCCCTTCACCTCCTTCTCTTCCCCTTCACCTCCTTCTCTTCACCTTCACCTCCTCCTCTTCACCTTCACCTCCTTCTCTTCACCTCCTTCTCTTCCCCTTCACCTCCTTCTCTTCCCCTTCACCTCCTTCTCTTCACCTTCACCTCCTCCTCTTCACCTTCACCTCCTTCTCTTCACCTCCTTCTCTTCACCCTCACCTCCTTCTCTTCACCTCCTTCTCTACACCTTCACCTCCTTCTCTACACCTTCACCTCCTTCTCTACACCTTCACCTCCTTCTCTACACCTTCACCTCCTTCTCTTCACCTTCACCTCCTTCTCTTCACCGTCACCTCCTTCTCTTCACCTTCTATTCCTATTCATGGGTTTAAAAAACTGCAACCTGCAAAAGAAAGGGGTTTAAACTTCCGTATCCAGTGGAACCTCATATTACGAGCATAATCCGTTTCAGGAGAATGCTCGTAATCCAAAGCACTCACATATCAAAGCAAGTTTCCCCATAGAATTCAATGGAAACGAAAATAATTCGTTCTGCATCGACTTCAATGGCATGCAATACTATATGTGGCCAGAGGTGGTGGGGGATGCCGGAGAGCCTTGTTAACAGTCGGAAAGGCCCGATGACAGCTCAGCTAAACTCGGAAAGGCTTGGGAGCGGAGTATTTACGAGCATTTCCGAATGGCTCACATCGACTCGGCTCCGGCGCCCCCCCATCTCAGGCCAAACGCGGTACTGCACACCGCTTTGGCTTGGATCCTGCTCATTTTGCGAGACAACACTCGCAAACCGAGTCAGGATTTTAAAAAGAACAGTGCTTGTATTTGGAAACACTCGTTACTCGCAATCCGAGGTTCCACTGTATTCACTTTTTAATCATTCATTGTTTGTTTCTGGGTGACAGACAATACACCACTTGCCCAATGCAGGGCGGGTTCACCCCAACCCGGGGAGAGGGCACTGCAGGAACAGCTTGTTTATGCAGTGGCCTCTCCCCGGTTGGGGTGGACCCGCCCTGCATTGGGCAAGTGGTGTATTGTCTGGTCTGTTTAGGAGATGATGTGATACACAGACTAAGCTCTGAAGAAGGGGGCTTGTCCCTCGAAACGCGTCGGGTAGGTTTATATACAACACTTGGCCTGTGGGCATTTTTGTAAGTATGTTTTACCCCCCCCCCGGTGTAAGTTTGTACAGAAACATATCTGAACCAATGCAGCCTGTTTATTTGCACCCCACATATAAAGGTACACTCTCTAACACCATCTTATTTCTTCACCCCACAGTGTTCTGCTCTCTGTAGCTCCACCCCAAAAACCCATGACCACCATAAGTTACATCCATGGAAACAAGGATATACCGCTGACCATCAAGACTATGCAACAGTGTCTGTGGGACACAACCCAGCGGATCCCGGATCAAGAGGCCGTCGTCGATATCCACGGCGCCAAAAGAAAGACCTACAGCCAGCTATGCAAAGATGTAGGTGACCAGTTATAGTGCAGCTGTCATGTAGCAGGAAACCATGAGATGTGGGGAGGATGGTCAAGGATCCTTATATTGGGAAGGTTTCAGTGTATTCAGTTACCCGTCCTAAGCCTCAGTCTGTAGAGTAACCCTGCTGCTGCCAGAGCCAGGTGAAGGAAAGAAACAGAGAGCGCCTCTAAGTGCAGTAGTTCATGGGTTTAATAAAACAACTAAACAGCCACTCACAGGTGGTACATAAAACAAAGGCTCTATTTGACAGTGAGCATCTCAGGGTCTCATCCGGGCATACGTTCTGTGTCAGCCACTCTGCCGGTGTCCTGTCGAGAAATGCCCGCCCGGTACTGTGCATGCGGAGTACGGAGACGCCGAAAGCCTCCGAACATCGGAATTTACGATCAGCTGTAGACGGCGCCTGCGCACACTAGCCGACATTATGCCACACGCTCCCGATGCTTGTGCAAGTCTGCAAGGGGCGGATTTCTTCATGATGGGCGCGTGTGAGGGGCGGATGCCTACAGAAGGGGGCGTATTTTGTAATGATGGGCAGTGCTGTTAAGATGGGGGCGGAATTTTTCACGAAACTCAAACACATCTCCTGAACAAATATATCTGCTATTATTCCTACACGTGTTTTCGGGCGTGTTTAGCCAACTGAAAGGCGGGTTTTTCAATGTTGATGGGCGAGTTTGTAGGGCCTATTTAGCTACCTAACCCAAGCAATAGCACTGCCCATCATTATAAAATCTGCCCCCTTCTGTAGGCATCCGCCCCTTACACGTGCCCATCATGAAGGAATCTGCCCCTTGCAGACTTGCACGAGCATCGGGAGCGTGTGGCACAATGTCGGCTATTGTGCGCAGGCGCCGTCTGCAGCTGATCGTAAATTCCGATGCTCGGAGGCTTTTGGCGACTCCGTACTGCGCATGCGCAGTACCGGGCGGGCATTTCTCATCAGAACACCTGGAAAGAACTCTCTCCCAAATCGCAGGCAGTCAGAGCATCCGTTGATAGTATGGTGCAACGCCAATGGTGTGATGACGTCACTAGACAGGTGAAACGCATTTCAGAGCATGCGTGATGCCACCAGGGCCGGCCTTTGGGGTGTGCGAGCTGTGCGGCCGCACAGGGCGCCATGGGCAACAGGGGCGCCGTGCGGCCATCCAGAGGCGTACTAAGGGGGGGGCGGGCCGCCCCCGGGTACCACACTGGGGGGTGTCAGACCGGCACCCCCCTCCGTGATTATATTACACCTGCGGTGGCAGTGTCGCGGGTTTAGGCAGCGGCACACTGGCACAGGCAGGGAGAGGCGAGCTAGCTACAGTGGCGAGGGGGAGGGGGTGTGCGGGGTGTTGCAGGGTGACACCACTGTACCTACTATCCCCTCCTCTTGCGACCACGGGCTGCATGTCTGTGCGATCCCGGATGTCACACAGGCACAGCCGAGTGAAGACGCATCCCCTCCTCTCTGTTTATGTGTAAACAGGGGGAGGGGACCTGCTGTGCATGTGCCGCCACGCTGATCCGAGGTACTGAAGGGGGCTGCACTGAATGGGGGGGCTACACTGAATGAGGGGGCTACACTGAAGGGGGAGCTGCACTGAACAAGGGGGGCTACACTGAAGGTGGGGCTGCACTGAACGGTGGGCTTCACTGAACGAGGGGGGCTACACTGAACGGGGGGAGGCGACACTGAAGGGGGGGCTACACTGAAGGGGGGTCTGCACTGAACAGGGGGATCTGCATTGAAGAGGTGGATACACTGAAGGGGGGTCTGCACTGAACGAGGGGGGCTACACTGAACGAGGGGGGCTACACTGAACGGGGAAGGCTACTCTGAAGGGGGGGCTACTCTGAAGGGGGTCTGCACTGAACAGGGGGGGCTACACTGAACGGGGGGAGGCGACACTGAACGGAGGGCCAACTCTGAAGGGGAGCTACACTGAAGGGGGGTCTGCACTAAAGGGCGGTCTGTGTAACATGCAGGGGGTCCAGAGCTGCAGGGTTCTGTGTAATGTAAAGGGGTCCAGGGGTGCTGTGTAATGTAAAGGGGTCCAGAGATGCAGGGTGCTGTATAATGTAAAGGGGTCCAGGGGTGCTGTGTAATGTAAAGGGGTCCAGAGGTGCAGGGTGCTGTGTAATGTAAAGGGATCCTGAGGCACAGGGTACTGTGTAATGTAAAGGGGTCCAGTGATGCAGGGTGCTGTGTAATGTAAAGGGGTCCAGTGATGCAGGGTGCTGTGTAATGTAAAGTTAAATTCAAACAAATTATTTGTTACAAATATTTTTTTCCTCTTTGTGTATGTTTAGATGACCAGGGGGCAAGGGGTAAAGATAGGTGGGGGGCGCCACAGGATTAGCTTGCACAGGGCGCCTGAACACCTAAGGCCGGCCCTGGATGCCACCTCTGGGCAGGAGCACCCTCATTTTGGAGCATGCTGCTTCCAGGCATGCACGCTTCTTTTGGAACATGCACAATGCAGGCATGCACACTCCATTTAGAACATGCCTGCTCAGAGGTGTCTTTTTGCATGCTCTGAAACGCGTTGCACCTGCCCTGTCTGATGACCGCCACACCATCGGTGTTGTGTTCCACTGTGCTATCCATGGATGCTCTGGCTGCCCGCGATCCTGATGTTTCTGGATTCTGAGTCATGGGGAAAGCAAAAGAATTGTCAAAGGATCTGCGGGAAAGGGTAGTGGAATTGTTTGTTTAAAATGGGAAAGGGATATAAAAAGATATCCAAGGAATTGAGAATACCAATCAGCAGTGTTCAGACTCTAATCAAGAAGTGGAAAATTAGAGGTTCTGTTGAAACCAAACCACGGTCAGGTAGACCAACTAAAATTTCAGCCACAACTGTCAGGAAAATTGTTCGGGATGCAAAGAAAAACCCACAAATAACTTCAAGTGAAATACAGGACTCTCTGAATACATGTGGTGTGGCTGTTTCAAGATGCACAATAAGGAGGCACTTGAAGAAAGATGGGCTTCATGGTCGAGTCGCCAGAAGAAAGCCATTACTACGCAAATGCCACATAGTATCCCACTAAGGCCCCATACACACGATAGAATTTATCCGCGGATACGGTCCAGCGGACCGTTTCCACGGATAAATCCTCTCGAGGATTTCCGCGGATTTCTATGCGATGGCGTGTACACACCATCGCATTGAAATCCGCGCCGAAATCCTCTGACGATGGCGTGTCGCGCCGTTGCCGCGATTATGACGCGGCGACGTGCGCGACGCTGTCATATAAGGAATTCCACGCATGCGTCGAATCATTACGACGCATGCGGGGGATCCCTTCGGACGGATGGATCCGGTGAGTCTATACAGACGAGCGGATCCATCCGTTGGGATGGACTCCAGCAGATGGATATGTTCTGCATGTCAGCGAATATTCCATCTGCTGGAATCCATCCCAGGGGAGATATATCCGCGGAAACAGATCCGCTGGCGTGTACACACCATAGGATCTATCCGCTGAAACCCATTTGCTGGGATTTATCTGCGGATGGATTCTATGGTGTGTACGGGGCCTTACAATACGCCAAACAGCACAGAGACAAGCCTCAAAAAATCTGGTACAAAGTCATTTGAGTGATGAGACCAAAATTGAGCTTTTTGGCCACAACCATAAACACTACATTTGGAGAGGAGTCAACAAGGCCTATCAATGAAAGGTACGCCATCCCTACTGTGAAACACGGAGGTGGATCGCTGATGTTTTGGGGATGTGTGAGCTACAAAGGCACAGGAAATTTGGTCCAAATTGATGGCAAGATGAATGCAGTATATTATCAAAATATACTGGAGAAACATTTGCATTCATCAGCCAGGAAGCTGCGCATGGGACAGACTTAGACATGCCAACATGACAAGGATCCAAAACACAAGACCAAGTCCACCTGTCATTGGCTACAGCAGAATAAAGTGAAGGTTCTGGAGTGGCCATCTCAGTCTCCTGACCTCAATATCATTGACCCCCTTTGGGGAGATCTCAAATGTGCCGTTCATGGAAGACAGACCAAGAATTTACAGGAACTGGAGGCTTTTTGCCAAGAGGAATGGGCAGCTTTACCATCTGAGAAGATAAAGAGCCTTATCCACAGATACAACAAAAGACTTCAAGCTGACATTGATGTTAAAGGGGGCAATACACGGTATTAAGAACTGGGGGATGTAAACTTTTGATCAGGGTCATTTGGGTAGTTTCTGTTGTCATTATGATATGAAAAGAGATTGATAATAAATGGCTTCAGCCAAACACTGACCATGAGTGACAGAAAAGTTTGTGTTATTTATATTCTCTAAAAAATGGCCAAGAAATCATAAATTCTGCCAGGGTATGTAAACTTATGAGCACAACTGTACATCTGTCCTTACATATTTTGTAGGCTTTCATTTCTGTCTTATTTTGAAAATGTTAGTTGCCTGGCTGTTCTGTGGATCCAAAGACTGCAGTAGTTTCTGTGTCAGTGACCAAGTATCAGATCAGTGGACACTGGATTTTATAAAAGGTACTTTATTAGTTATTAAACAATTCTATAGAATATAAGGGTTTTTTTATTTGTATTGTTGCACAGGTTGAGACCCTTGCTGCGGGGCTGCTGGCTCTTGGCTTGAAGAAGGGAGATCGCCTCGGAATGTGGGGGCCGAATAGCTACGAGTGGATCGTTACACAGTTTGCTACGGCTCAAGCCGGCATCATCTTGGTGAGTTCCACTGTGTAGACAATTTGTCTTTTTTTTTAAATTAAATTACATTTTCAATTTAAACTAGAAAATGCATTTCCTGCAGAAAATATGTGGGAATGCTGAATAGCTGAATTGCTAAAGCTAACTGGATGAATACCGTATTTATCTGCGTATACCGCGCGCCGGCGTATAACGCGCACCTCAAGTTTAAGGGAAGTTTTAAGGGAAAAAAAACGTAAAAAAACGTATTTTGAATGCTCGTCGGTGCGGCCTTGTCGGTGTCCGTCTGCTGTCTTGCCCGGCGTCCATCGGCGGCCTTGTCCGGCGTCCGTCTGTGGACTTGTGCAGAGTCCATCCAGCCTTGTGGGTGTCCATCTGCGGCTTGCCCGGCTCCTCTCAGCGGCCTTGTCCGGCGTCCATCGGCGGCCTTGTCCGGCGTCCGTCTGCGGACTTGCGCAGAGTCCATCCAGCCTTGTGGGTGTCCATCTGCGGCTTGCCCGGCTCCTCTCAGCGGCCTTGTCCGGCGTCCATTGGCGGCCTTGTCCGTCTGCGGACTTGCGCAGAGTCCATCCAGCCTTGTGGGTGTCCATCTGCGGCTTGCCCGGTTCCTCTCAGCGGCCTTGTCCGGCGTCCGTCGGCGGCCTTGTCCGGCGTCCGTCTGCAGACTTGCTTGGAGGTGTCCGTCTGCTGTCCTGTCCCGGCGTGTATTTTTGAGTTTGGCGCCTCAGCCGAGCTGTACAGAGCCGGATTTCCTGTGCTCTCAGCTTCTCTCGCGGTCCTGCGGGCGGAGCCGAGCGTGGCCGAGCCTAGCCGAGTGCGCAGTACACTTGGCTTGGCTCGGCTCGGTCTTTTTCGGCAGCGCACAGAGACAGCAGGATCGGCGTATATCGCGCACCCACGATTTTCCCCTGATTTTAAGGGGAAAAAAGTGCACAATATACGCTGATAAATACGGTAGCTTAAATCCGTGAGAATAGTTGGAAAAGTAGGAATGGTTTTAAAATAAACATGAATTTCATTAAAAAAGTTTAACAACGCCACTAATGTATAAAGGATGTGGAATATTTAAAAGTTTTTTGAAAAGCTGACACTAAACTGAATTGTTGGCTTTAAAAGAATAATCCCAATACACACTCTGTTTAATCAATAAACTTTCCTGAAATGATCACTAAACTTAAACAGCTTTTTCACAAAAACTGTAAAAGATCATGGGCCAGATTCACATAGAAGTGCGGCGGCGTAACGTATGTCATTTATGTTACAACGCCGCAAGTTTTAAGCGCAAGTGCTTGATTCACAAAGCACTTGCCTGTAAACTTGCGGCGGCGTAACGTAAATCCGTCCGGCGCAAACCCGCCTAATTCAAATGGGGCGTGTACCATTTAAATTAGGCGCGTTCCCGCGCCGAACGTACTGCGCATGCGCCGTCCCTAAAAATTTCCCGACGTGCATTGCGCTAAATGACGTCGCAAGGACGTCATTGGTTTCGACGTTAACGTAAATGGCGTCCAGCGCCATTCACGGACGACTTACGCAAACGACGTTAAATTTCAAATTTTGACGCGGGAACGACGGCCATACTTAACATTGGCTAGACCACCTAGGAGGCATCTTTTTATCTTTACGCCGCGTATCTCTACGGAAACAGCGTACATTTACAGCAACGGGCGCATAGATACGACCGGCCAGATTCGGAGATACGACGGCGTATCTTCTTTATGAATCTGGCTCATTTATTTCAATGGGCAGGAGCGGTGGAGCAGCAGTATACACACCGCTCCTTCACTGCTCCAAAGATGCTGATAGCAGGACTTTTTTTTGCGTTCTGCCAGCGCACCGCGGCTGTTTCAGGGCGCTTTGCAGGCGCTATTTTTAGCATTTATAGCTCCTGCAAAGCGACCCGGTGTGAAAGGGATTTTAGATACACGTTTTGACCTGTTCTTTTGCCATTCAACATTCACCATTTACCTCTAACACAAATCTATTTCCTGTAGGTATCTGTGAATCCAGCATATCAAGCAAAGGAATTGGAGTATGTCCTTAAGAAGGTATGATGGATTAGGGCCCCCTATTATATCTATGGGTTTGTTTGATCGTTCTTGGTCATAAGTCAAGGTGCATTAGAACATGTTTGTACATTCATTTCCATGGACCCTCTACCAGGGGCGGACTGACCATTCGGGCACTGCCCGAGGGCCCCATGCCACTAGGGGGCCCCATCAGGGTTGCTAGCCTGAGTAAAACCAGGGACAGTATGTAAAAATCTGTGTTTTTAAAAAAAGATCCCAAGATTATAGCTGCCCCGCCTCTCCAGTACCTTTTCTGTGTGTGTATGTGTATTCTATGTGTATGTATACTGTCTGTGTATGCATACGGTATGTGTATATTGTGTGTCTGTATACTGTATGTGTGTGTATATTGTGTGTCTGTATACTGTGTATGTGTGTATACTGTGTGTGTATATTGTGTGTCTGTATACTGTGTATGTGTGTGTATATTGTGTGTCTGTATACTGTGTATGTGTGTATACTGTGTGTGTGTGTCTGTATACTGTGTATGTATACTGTATGTGTGTGTATATTGTGTGTCTGTATACTGTGTATGTGTGTATACTGTGTGTGTATATTGTGTGTCTGTATACTGTGTATGTGTGTGTATATTGTGTGTCTGTATACTGTGTATGTGTGTATACTGTGTGTGTATATTGTGTGTCTGTATACTGTGTATGTGTGTGTGTATACTGTGTATGTGTGTGTATATTGTGTGTCTGTATACTGTGTATGTGTGTATACTGTGTGTGTATATTGTGTGTCTGTATACTGTGTATGTGTGTGTGTATACTGTGTATGTGTGTGTATATTGTGTGTCTGTATACTGTGTATGTATACTGTATGTGATTGTGTGTCTGTATACTGTATGTGTGTGTGTGTGTATACTGTGTGGCCCTGTAATCTATTGCCTGGGGACCCCATAATCTCCTATTGCCCGTAGGTCTGGGAAAAAAATCTCCCAGGATCGCGGTGAGCTATAGGCAGGATTTTTTAGGCGAGGCCGCGGCTTCGGCCTAGTCCGCGGCCTTTTCCCAGGAACTCGGCGGACTAGGCCGAAGCCGGGGCCTCGCCTAAAACATCCTGCCCGCAGCTCGCCGCAATCTTGGGAAAAGGCCATGAGGCCGGACGTAGCCTTTTCCCAGGATCGCGGCGGACTAGGCCGAAGCCGCGGCCTTGCCTAAAAACTTAGGACCTATTGTCCAGGGGCCCCATGAGTTGTCAGTCCGCCCCTGGCCTCTACACACGTAAAAAACAGTACATGTGTCACAAATTACCTATCAAAAGGGAAAAGTTCTAACAAACACTCAAGTTGTTATATAGAGAAATACCTCAAATAGTTGGCGTAGTGGGAAGGTCTTTACAGCTGTAGAAGCTTCAAGAGACCCCCATGCTGGAGACACAGGATGATCCTCCAGATGCACAGTAGTATGTACTGCCTCCATACAATTCTGTCTCGAAGGTCTACAGACAATTCCTTGGACTTCATGGATTGGTTTGTGCTCTGACATGCACTGTAAACTGTGGGACCTTTATATAGACAGGTGTGCGCCTTTCCAAATCATGTCCAATCAACTGAATTTACCACAGGTGGACTCCAATCAAGTTGTAGAAACATCTCAGATACGTTACGCCGCCGTAATTTAGGGCGCAAGATCTGTATTCAGAAGGAAATTGCGCCCTTAGTTATGGCGGCGTAACGTATCTGTGTCGGCGTAAGCCCGCCTAATTCAAATGTGGACGATGTGGGCGTGTTTTATGTATATTAACTGTAACCCCGCGTATTTGACGTTTTTTACGAACGGCGCATCCCAGTGCGCATGCTCGAAATTCCGCCGCAAATCGTCATTGCTTTCGCCGTGAACGTAAATTACGTCCAGCCCTATTCGCGAACGACTTACGCAAACGCCGTAAAATTTTCAAAACTCGACGCGGGAACGACGGCCATACTTAACATAGGATATGCCTCATATAGCAGTGGTAATTATACGCCGAAAAAAGCCTAACGTAAACGACGTAAAAAAATGCGCCGTAATGGACGTAAGTTTCTGAATCGGCGTACCTAGCTCATTTGCATATTCCTTGCGTAAATCTATGGAAGCGCCACCTAGCGGCCAGCGTTAATATGCAGCCTAAGATACGACTAACATAAGACACTTACGCCGGTCGGATCTTAGGGAAATCTATGCGTAACTGATTCTCTGAATCGGGCGCAATGAATACGACCGGCCGGACTCAGAGATACGATGGCGTATCTGTAGATACGCCGTCGTATCTTCTCTCTGAATCTACCTCTCTATTTTTAATCTATTTTGAAAGTGGAGTTACTCTTTAACCACTTACGGACCGCCCGCCGTCATTATACGTCGGCACTTTGAAGAGGTATTTTGTTGTTATGGCAGCAGCTAGCTAACATCCCTTGTAATAGGAATAAAAGTGACACTTTTTTTAAAAAGAACAGTGTAAAATGAAAAAATAAAAGGTAAAATAAATAAGATTATTATTATTTTTTTTTTAAATGCGCCCCGTCCCGCCGAGCTCGCGTGCAAAAGCGAACGCATACGTGAGTAGCGCCCTCATATGAAAATGGTGTTCAAACCACACATGTGAGGTATCGCCGCGATTGTTTGAGCGAGAGCAATAATTCTAGCCCTAGACCTCTTCTGTAACTCAAAACATGCAACCTGTAAAATAAATTAAACGTCGCTTATGGAGATTTATAAGGGTAAATGTTTGTCACCATTCCACGAGCGGGCGTAATTTTGAAGCGTGACATGTTGGGTATCAATTTACTCAACATAACATTATCTTTCAAAAATATAAAAAAAATTGGGCTAATTGTACTGTTGTCTTTTAGGTAGATTCAGAAAGAGTTAGGCCTAACTCAGAATCTACGCCGACTTATGTTTAAGCGTATGCTCAAACAGAGATACACTTAAACATATCTAAGATACGACGGCTTGCGATGTCCTATCTTAGATTGCAATATTTTGGATGGCCGCTGGGTGGCGCTTCCATTGCGGTCGGCGTAGAATATGTAAATGAGGGGATACGCCGATTCACGAACGTACGCCAGGCCGACGCAGTATTTTTACGCCGTTTACGTAAGAGATAGGCCACGTAAAGTTAGAGCTAGGCCCTAGTAGAATAGTAATGTCAAGTATGGCCGTCAAAATTTTTACGTCGTTTGCGTAAGTCGTCCGCAAATCGGGATTTACGTTGTTTACGTCCACGTCAAAATCAATAGGCCCGCACGGCGTACTTAGCCGCAATGCGCACTGGGAAATGTAGGCGCCCGGCGCATGCGCAGTAGCCGAAAAACGTCAAAAACGTGAGGTCAAGCCTCATTACTATTAAACACGCCCCCCTCCAACCCATTTGAATTAGGCGCCCTTACGCCCTCCACGTTTACACTACGCCGCCCTAAGTAAGGAGGTAACAGCTTTGAGAATCATGAACTTGCCTCTCTTACTTAAGGCGGCGTAGTGTTTACACGCTCGGCTACGCCGTCGCAAATTAGTGCGCCCCTACCTGAATCTACCTATTTATTTTTTAAATCAAAAAAGTATTTTTTCCACCAAAAAAAGTGCGCTTGTAATACCGCTGCGCAAATACGATGTGACAGAAAGTATTGCAACGACCGCCATTTTATTCTCTAGGGTGTTAGAAAAATATATATTTAATGTTTGGGGGTTCTCAGTAATTTTCTAGTAAAAGTTCTTAACACCAAATCTCAGAAAGAGGCT